>NC_086322.1:164534108-165165108 GCF_036172605.1 Pelobates fuscus
CACACACAGACTGCTATGCCCATACACACAAGCACATTAAGCCTACCTGTCACTGGAGGCTGTTGCTGGGGGTCAAACAGCCATCTTCTGCAGCAGCAAGGTCTGCTGCTTTACGGCGTGGGCGTGGCTTATGTGCGGAGGTGGGGCTTGGTTTGGGGGCGGAGCCTGTGCCGGGAGCCTGTCAGTGCTCTCTCCGGCCCCAGCATCTCTGCACAGACAGCCCCCAGCTCCTCTGGCCAGACTGCCCTGCATTCCCTTGGGCTGTAACACACTGTTACAGTCTGAGGGAATAGAATTGAAGAACATGGCCAGCAAGTTGCTGGCATTTGGGGGGGCCCAAGGTGGGGCCCCCTCTGGCCCCCCCCTAGCGACGCCACTACTAGATACATATTTACAATAACATGCACTCACAGCACAGATATTATATAAGAACACGCACAAATACACACACATACAGGCACATACTAACAGATACACACATACATACAGGCAACACATTCACTGATACACTCATGCTGTACACATATTTCCAGCAAGCAGACACACTTACAAATACATAGTTAGGATAAAGTGAGAGGGAAAATTGTACTTTATAATAGGAAAGATTAGCTCCCAAACCCGTCCTCTAATATCACGCCCCAGCTCAGATTCTTGCCAGCCTACAAGAGATCTTCTCCAGCTTCCCTGCCCCTTGTTACTTCCCCTATTGTAACGGATCGCCTGGCACCCCGACTTGGTACCTCCGTTAATGGATGCTCCTAGCGCTTCCTGAGGACTCCAAGCACTCTGGCAGACACCACAATCACCGAATCCGAGAAACCTTTTAAATTCTCCCAAGCATATGAATGCTGTAGACCATTGAATAGGAACCATACGAATAGGCTTGTACTCCTAGCAGTCAACTGGAACAGCATGCAATAAATCCTTCCCCCCAATAATGAGACGACACATCACTTTGAGGGTAAAACCGGAACTCTGGACTGGCTCATCCAGCCTGGCTTTTATTACAATAATACACATACAGTCCACACCCAGGGGGAGGCATAAAATAACCAATCACATACATGGTTCAGCCCACACATCCCCTCCCCTCAGATAACATTAAACCCAATTATCCGGTACACCTTTTCAGCCAAGTTCTGGATGTACCCCAAAACCAGGGGGTACACCTTTAAATCCAGCTTAAATCCAAAATCAGTTCATTCGGATAAACGGTTCGGGAGATATGGGGTTCCAAAGATTTGACCGACCGCATGGGTAAAGTATCCGAAAACAGTTCCATGCATTTTGGCCCTGCGGTCGGTCACAAACAAGGGAATGAAAACAGGCGAATTGCCTGTGTTATAGAGCCTGGAGAGGGTTTGAATGAATTCCCTTGTTTGAGGGGTTCTTTCTACCGAACGGCGGGCCATTCGGTAGTTTCTATACGAATTTCTGGAAGTATGGAGGTCTCAGCGGTGTTTGCCTAGTCAAGTGTCCGATTTTAGTTCCAGACACTCGACGGCAAAACACCGCTGTTCGGTAGTTTAAGATGGCCGCCGCCACGTGTTTGTTTCCCGAATGGCGGCCACCCAGAGGACAAAGCATACATTACACTGATTGCCAATTACCCGTTTGCAACATTGTTGCAAACTGTAATTGGAGGCACACTTATTCCTGGGTGGTCTGGTTGTTCGGTAGTTTCACTCAATATAATAAATGGAGTGATTCTACCGAACAATCAGCTGAATGCTGCATACATATCCCAGGTTAAACTTAACACACAAATACACATATAATATTACAGGCAGTACACTAGAATATGTATCACAGTCTTAAAGGGACAGTAGTCCCAAAAGTCCCAATATGTCCATAGATGCTGTTAAAAGGGCCAGTAGCAGCAATATACAGTACAATATGCCCCAAATAACCCAGGGGCCATAGTCAGCAGGTAGGAGGCTAGCAAACAGGCTTCTCCAGGGCCCAGTGGCGAGGTTGGTTTCGCCACATTTCTCCCCTTTTCCAAACAGACTAACAGGGTACCTGACCTCTTGCCGGTCAGTGCCCTTGTTAGTCCAGCAGCCCACCCACAAGACAGAACCAGCAGTACAGCCCACCCGCAATAAATGGTCACTACACCTGAGTAATGGAAAAACTTGTCCAGGTCCAGGTGCCTCACCCCGGCTGTGTGTGGGACTGGTAGGCTGTTTTGGTGGGTTGCTGAGTGGGCAGAGACCAGCGGTACTCTGCCCTGGTGCCAGCACTACTACGGGAGTAGTCTGGGTGGAGCCTGGTTGCTGGAGACCGACTGTCTCCCCTTTAGCTGCGCAGCTCTGCTGCTGGAGACCGACTGTCTCCCCTTTAGCTGCGCAGCTCTGCTGCTGGAGACCGACTGTCTCCCCTTTAGCTGCGCAGCTCTGCTGCTGGAGACCGACTGTCTCCCCTTGAGTTACACAGCTCTGCTGCTGGAGACCGACTGTCTCCCCTTTAGTTACACAGCTCTGCTGCTGGAGACAGACTGTCTCCCCTTTGGCTAAACAGCCCTGTTGTGGGGGGGCAGGACCGACCGTCCCTACCCCCTGTGCTGGAAGTGCAGAGACCACGGTCCCATCTGCACAGGTGTGGGGCTTACAGTCTCCCCCTGGTACATTAAGCTGCCGCTGGGGAGAGGTGGTAACCAGCTCCTCTCCCATTAGAACACTCTGCCCATTGATGATCCGCCGCTGGGGAGAGGTGGTAACAATCTCCTCTCCCATGCCTACTTTCAGTCTTTGTGGAGGGAGACCGACTGTCTCTCCTCCCAATTCAGTGTCCTGCTGCTGGGGAATAGAGACTGGGCTCTCTATTCCCAAAAAATCACGCTGCTGCTGGGGGGTAGGACCAACTACCTCTGCCCCCTGTAACTCAGCCTTCCGCTGGGGAGGGAGGACGCTGCTCTCCTCTCCCTGCACTTCACACTGCCTTCCCGGCATATCACTCTACTGCTGGGGGGTAGGACCAACTACCTCTGCCCCCTGTAACTCAGCCTGCCGCTGGGGAATGGGGACTGGGCTCCCAATTCCCTGCAATTCACACTGCCGCTGGGGAATGGAGACTGGGCTCCCAATTCCCAACAAATCACACTGCCGCTGGGGAGTGGAGACTGGGCTCCCAATTCCCAATAAATCACGCTGCTGCTGGGGGGTTGGACCCACTACCTCTGCCCCCTGTAACTCGGGCGCAGAGACCACGGTCCCATCTGCACTGGTGTGGGGCTTACTGTCTCCCCTTGGTGTGCTAAGCTGCCGCTGGGGAGAGGGGGTAACAAACTCCTCTCCCTTACACACTTTCAGCAGCTGGGGAGCAGGGCTGACCCTCTGTACTCCCTGTAGGCAGGGCGCAGAGACCACGGTCCCATCTGCGCTGGTGAGGGGTTTACTGTCTCCCCTTGGTGGGTTAGGTTGTCGGTGGGGAGAGGGGGTAACAAACTCCTCTCCCTTACACACCTTCAGCCGCTGGGGAGAGGGGATAACAGGTTCCTGTCCCTGAACCGTAGACTGCCGCTGGGGAGGAAGGACGACCCCTTCAGCTCCCTGTAACTTGGGCGCAGAGACCACGGTCCCATCTGCGCTGGTGTGGGGCTTACTGTCTCCCCTTGGTGCGCTAAGCTGCCGCTGGGGAGAGGGGGTAACAAACTCCTCTCCCTTACACACTTTCAGCAGCTGGGGAGCAGGGCTGACCCTCTGTACTCCCTGTAGGCAGGGCGCAGAGACCACAGTCCCATCTGCGCTGGTGAGGGGTTTACTGTCTCCCCTTGGTGTGCTAAGCTGCCGCTGGGGAGAGGGGGTAACAAACTCCTCTCCCTTACACACTTTCAGCAGCTGGGGAGCAGGGCTGACCCTCTGTACTCCCTGTAGGCAGGGCGCAGAGACCACGGTCCCATCTGCGCTGGTGAGGGGTTTACTGTCTCCCCTTGGTGGGTTAGGTTGTCGGTGGGGAGAGGGGGTAACAAACTCCTCTCCCTTACACACCTTCAGCCGCTGGGGAGAGGGGATAACAGGTTCCTGTCCCTGAACCGTAGACTGCCGCTGGGGAGGAAGGACGACCCCTTCAGCTCTCTTTTTGTCTAAATCTGCTAGGCGCTGCAGGAAATCTGCAGTTGATTCCCTTATGAACTGCACAATTTTCTCAGAGGGGTTGGATCCAAAGAAAGCCAGCCGTATGGCAATCTCTCTGTCCAACCGCTCCTGAGTGTAGCCAGGCGCCATGCTTGCTCTGCTGCAGTTGCTTCTTTTGTGGATAGGGACGCTGTACGGGTACTAGCGTTGTCCTCCCTTTGTAATCCAAACGAACTGTGTCTCCGAGCTGCTTTACCTCACACTAGGACGCCATCCCACCGCTGCCACCAATGTAACGGATCGCCTGGCACCCCGACTTGGTACCTCCGTTAATGGATGCTCCTAGCGCTTCCTGAGGACTCCAAGCACTCTGGCAGACACCACAATCACCGAATCCGAGAAACCTTTTAAATTCTCCCAAGCATATGAATGCTGTAGACCATTGAATAGGAACCATACGAATAGGCTTGTACTCCTAGCAGTCAACTGGAACAGCACGCAATAAATCCTTCCCCCCAATAATGAGACTGTGGTGGAATCTCGGTAAAAATAAATTTAGTAGGCCGAGATTACCACGTGGCATGTGTACGTGCATATGCTGACGTATCGATCAGTTGGTTGCACGAGGCAAGATACGATCAGTAGTGTACGGAGCATGTGCAAGAATACAGGATGTAGTATTCCCCCTCCTCCATTGTGCTGGACAGGCCATGCGGTCAAACAGGAAGTTAATTCTTATTTGTGTTGATTGGTTAAGAGAATGTGCGGGTGGAGCTTAATATGGGAGGAGTTATGTGCCTATATAAGGAGCCTGCACTATTGTCCGGGGCTCAGAACTTGTGGTATTTTGGTGACGCTAGTCCCTCTGAGTCCCGATCGGTGATCCAATAAAGAATCTCTTCCTTCCTGAAGAAACCTGTGTCCATCTCTCTGTGCTTCGCTTCCGTCACTTTCTCCGGTATCATTTGGTGCATTGGCCGGGAAGCTCATCGTTCAACGGTAGCTGAGAGGCAGAGGCGTGAGACGGTCTATCTTTGCCCACGTTCTCTACGGCTGCACCCCTGAACTTCTGCGTGGACCTCCCTTCGTCTCGGCGCCACTGGTCTGTTGTCCAGGAGATCATCGGCCTCTACGTGAGAAGTGCTGGGGTGTCCCCGTCGATGAGTGTGAACTCAGGTTCAGGAACGAGGAGGTAAGGAACGAGGAGGTTTTAGACGGCAGGACCCACTAGGGGTATACCGATTGTGCGGTAGGCCCAAAGGGGTTTAAATCTGTGTATCTGCCCCCTCTGTCGGAGGGAAGGAGCGAAGGCGCACCACTCGATCGAACGCTCTTTAGTCAGACCGTTTGATTTTGTTAGTCAGGCGGGGTCCTGGTGTAAATAGCCCTAGCCGGACACCGGTGTCTTGTCTAGACTAGCGTTCTAGGGTGTATATTACGTTCGCTAGGTCGGAGGGACCGGGAGACTAAGCGGCGCCTGTGTAAATTCGGTTCGCTAGCTCTCAACCTATCTGGGAAGGCGTGTAAATTTGGAACCCACTAGACTTTTGATAGTGCGACTAAGAGGCGCCTGTGTAAATTCGGTTCTCTAGCTCGCTATATGTGGTGATTGGGCAGTGTGGCTAACCAAAACGGGTGTATATAGTTTTAGGTAGTCCATTCAAGGTACTGGCCAATAGTTTAGTTGGGAATTGTAAATGTGATAAAGATTGTTTAGTAAAGTGTATATCTTGTTAGATAGCGCGAGCTCAGCCGTCTAGCGAGAGTGTTAATAGTGTGTTGCTGTATTATAGTGCACGGTACCATAACTCTGTATATTTACTGACACTGTATATAAGTACTAATCATTGTCGTCTATTGCATGTTTAACACCATAACCACTAATAATTGTATTGTGACCTTAACTTGTGCTTTGACCTATGCTAACCGTACTGTAACCGCTATTTGTAAAAGACGATGTTACTGGGGTGTGTTATAGACGGGTAATTCATATATAGAGAATTATAGCGTGGGTGACTGTATAGTTACGCCAAAGGGCATAATATTGATTATCTAGTGACTGGTGTAACAGCTGTGTGTGTACGGGAATTCCCTGAGTGTTTATTGTTATTGTGTACGTTTCACTTGGTAACCGTACCATGTGGTGCTGTTGCCAGAGGAAACGGGTGTGATTGTTGAATAAGTACGCGTGTATAGTATTCGTTGTCGACGACGTTCCATTGTTAAGTATGGGTGCGTCGCAGTCAACGATTCCGGATCCCTTAGGTTGTATGGTGAAGAATTTTAAAAAGGGATTCAAGACATGTGATTTTGGGGTTAAAATGTCTCCTGTACGTTTGGTCACTTTGTGTACTAGGGAGTGGCCTACTTTGGTTGCGGCATGGCCGCCACGTGGCAGTTTGGATCCAACTCTGGTACAGCGCTTACACGTGGCTGTATCAGGTAGGCCTGAACTTTACGGCCAGTTTCCTTATATTGATTGTTGGAGACAGGCCGTAAATGACTCGCCAAAATGGCTCCAGACATGCCACGAGGAGCAGTGTCGCCTCATGGTAGCTAGGACTTGTTTGTCCACTAGGACTGGTGTTAGGCCCATTTTGGACACGCCCCCTGAGTCCGAGATCCCTTTGCCGCCCCCTTACTTTCCGTTAAGAGGAAGTGACGCAAATGCAGGAAGTCCTGCAACCCTCCCCTCATTACCTCCATCCACTTCCGCTTCCTCCTCCAGTACAGGATCCACCCCCCCTCGTACTAAATCTCCCCTTCCGGAATCAGAACCAACCCCCATTAAAAACGAATATCCTGATTTGGCGCCACTTCAGACTTCCGGTCAAGCTTCATCTAGCTCGGCTCGAAGTGTTTTATTTACAACCTTTTCCCAAAACCAAGCTCCCACATCCCCATACCCTATTTCTCCCCGACTGGAACCTATGACTGACGCCCCTCCACGTAGCCCCATACAGACCCGACAGTTGACCGGTGCCCAACAATTAAAACACTATCAGATGCCTCTTCGTCTGAATCCTGGGTCAGCCTATATCGATGCCGCAGGCCAAATGGCACATGCTGACCCAGTCTTTGTATATGTCCCATTCACGACAACCGATCTCTTAAATTGGAAGACCCACAATTCCTCGTATACTGAGAAACCACAAGCTATGACTGATCTGTTCACCTCAATAGTACAGACACATAACCCGACATGGGCTGATTGCCAGCAGTTATTAATGACTTTATTCAACAATGAGGAAAGGACAAGAATAAATCAAGCGGCTATTAAAGCGCTAGAGGATAAAGCCCGTACTTTGAACCAAGCTAATCCAGCAGCATGGGCCGCAACACATTATCCCAATACCGATCCCGACTGGAATGTAAATGGTGCTGATATGGTTCAACTCAGAGCCTATAGAGACGCTATAATTGCTGGCATGAAAGCCGGAGGAAAGAAAGCTATTAATATGTCGAAGACAGTTGAGGTGATTCAGAAAAGTGATGAAGCGCCCAGTGTCTTTTATGACCGATTATTGGAGGCATACCGCTTGTATACCCCCTTTAATCCGGAGGACGCAGACAATTCCCGAATGGTGAACTCCGCCTTTGTCAGCCAAGCTTACGGAGATATTAAGCGCAAGCTACAAAAGTTAGAAGGGTTTGCAGGTATGTCAATCACCCAACTAATGGAGGTAGCGAATAAGGTTTATATGAATAGGGAAACAGAAAGTAAGAAAGAGGAAGAGCGCAAGATGCGTAAAAAGGCTGATATGCTAGCGGTAGCGATCGCAGGCGTAGATAGACGGGGCCCAGATAGAGGCGATAGTAGATGGAATAGGGAGCCTTTGAGTAGGAATCAATGCGCGTATTGCAAGGAAGAAGGGCATTGAAGGAACGAATGTCCACAAAGAGAGCAGTACGAGAGAGACCAACCCAGGGCAGGTTACGGAAACTTTAGAGGCAGAGCGAGAGGTAGAGGAGGCCCCGGAGGAAGTAATGGTAATAGAGGGAGTAATGGGAACAGAGGAAGTGTTAGGGAAGACAGGTATATTCCAGCAGCGCAAAGGTCCCGCGATAGAGAAGGTAGGGACTTTGTAGGATTGGCTGACACGGTCATGGAGGACTATTGATACCGACCGGGCTCCATCCCCCTTGGTCGAGCGGAGCCTATGGTCGATGTATCAATAGGGGGAAAAAGGAGTGCGTTCATGATCGACACTGGTGCTGAACATTCAGTGGTGACTAATCTAGTTGCTCCTCCATCTGGAAGGACTATTACTGTGATAGGAGCAACTGGAAGAAGTGCTGAAAAACCGGTTCTTAAAAGTCGACTCTGTACATTGGGAGGCCACGTAGTAAAACATCAATTCCTTTATATGTCTGAATGTCCAGTCCAATTGCTGGGACGTGATATGCTATCCAAATTACAAGCGCAGATTACGTTCCTACCAAATGGAACAACATCTTTAAAGTTTAATGGACCTTCAGGTATTATGACATTATCCGTACCAAAGGAAGAAGAGTGGCGACTTTATACAGTGTTGACTAGCCAAAACCCTAGGAGTGATGAGTCCTTATTCAACATACCAGGAGTTTGGGCAGAGAACAACCCACCAGGACTGGCCCGCAATATTCCACCTATTAAAATTGAACTAAAACTTGGGGTTTATCCAGTGAGCCTAAGACAATACCACATCCCGCAGAAGGCTAAGAAGAACATACAATCTTATCTGGATAAGTTCATACGGTATGGTATCCTAAAATTCTGTACTTCCCCCTGGAACACCCCATTGCTGCCTGTTCAAAAGCCCGGTACAGATGAGTATCGACCTGTGCAGGACTTGAGAGCAGTCAATGATGCGGTTGTTAGTATACATCCAGTCGTGCCCAATCCATATAACCTGCTTGCTTTAATTCCGGGCGGGGCTACTTACTTCACAGTCTTAGATCTCAAAGATGCCTTCTTTTGCCTCCGAATTGCCGCAGAAAGTCAATGTATCTTCGCTTTCCAATGGGAAAACGCTGTAACGGGCTCAAAACGCCAAATGACCTGGACAAGACTGCCCCAAGGGTTTAAAAATTCACCTACCCTATTTGGTTCAGCTCTAAGTCAAGATCTACTGGATTTCGAGTCCATCCCAGGAGAGTGTGTATTGTTACAATATGTAGATGACTTGTTGATAGCAGCAGTTACAAAAGAAATCTGTCAGCAAGCAACGCACGATCTACTACACATTCTCTGGAAGGCAGGATACAAGGTGTCTAGAAAGAAGGCTCAGCTGTGTTTGCCAACTGTCAAATATCTGGGATTCCATATCTCTGAAGGTCAAAGAATTATGGGGTCAGAGAGAAAAGAAGCTGTCTGCCAAATACCAATACCCAAGAATAGAAGACAAGTGCGAGAATTCTTGGGGGCAGCAGGCTTCTGTAGGATATGGATTCCCAGCTACGCGATACTGGCAAAACCTCTGTATGCAGCTATCAAAGGTACAGAGCACGACCCCTTCTTATGGACCCAAGAACAGCAAACGGCATTTGAAGATGTGAAGAAGGCTTTGATGAGTGCCCCAGCATTAGGTCTACCTGATCACACACGAGCATTCTACCTGTATGTACATGAGCAAAGAAGAATGGCTGTGGGAGTATTGACACAGTACTTGGGATCATGGCAAAGACCTGTTGCCTACATGTCTAAGCAATTGGATGCAGTGGCCAGCGGACTTCCACCTTGTCTAAGAGCCGTAGCTGCAGCCGCCCTGCTAGTAGCTGAAGCCGATAAACTCACTCTGGGTCAAGAACTTTATGTACGAGTCCCACATGCAGTACAGACGTTGTTGGATTACAAAGGAAATCATTGGTTTAGTAACAGCCGTATGACCAAGTATCAAGCAATGTTGTGTGAAAACCCAAGAGTGCATTTAGAGACTGTAAACACCTTAAATCCAGCTACCCTTGTGCCACAACCTACTGAAAGTCAACATGATTGTTTGGAAGTAATGGATGAAGTATTTTCAAGTAGACCAGATCTTCGTGATTTTCCCATCCAGAACCCCGATGTTCAATATTATACCGACGGCAGTAGTTATGTGAAAGAAGGGATCCGCTATGCAGGATATGCAGTAACAACAATAGACAAGGTGATAGAAGCTCGGCCACTGGCGAAAGGAACATCAGCACAAAAGGCAGAATTGATAGCACTGACACGAGCGTTACAATTGGCTGAAGGTTTAAGAGTGAACATCTATACGGACTCTAAGTATGCGTTTTTAACCACTCATGCCCACGGAGCTTTGTATAAAGAAAGAGGACTACTGAATTCAGAAGGAAAAGAAATCAAATACGCAGCTGAAATCCTACAACTATTGGAAGCAGTGTGGGAGCCGAAAGAAGTCGGTATCATACATTGTCGAGCGCATCTGAGAGGAGATGGTGATGTAACTAAGGGAAATCGGATGGCAGATAGTGCAGCTAAGCGTGCTGCTGAATCAGGAAGACAGGAGTATGTGGGGCATATAGCTGCTCTTATACCAACTCCACTGTCCCAATGGACTCCAGTTTATACAGCTCAAGAAGAGGAGTGGTTAAAGACTGAACCAGGAAAGTATTTGGAGAACAAGTGGTATCAGCTAGAAGATGGAAGAATAGTCATACCAGCATCACTAGCGGTAGAAATTGTCCAAAATTATCATAACGGGACACATTCTGGGAGAGACAGCACAGAAGAATCTCTCAGAAAACATTTCTACATACCAAGATTGTCCAACTTGACTCAGGCCATTGTACGAAGATGTGTAACGTGTGCTAAAAATAATGCAAGACAAGGACCAGTAAAGCCACCAGGAGTCCAGTTTATGGGGGGACTCCCCATGTCCGATTTACAAATTGACTTTACAGTGATGCCTAAATCGGGTGGACATCGTTACCTGCTGGTAATTGTGTGCACCTATTCAGGCTGGGTAGAAGCATGTCCTACTCGTACAGAGAAAGCAGGAGAAGTTGTGAGATTCCTGCTACGAGAAATAATACCCCGATATGGACTACCCTGTTCTATAGGATCGGACAATGGTCCAGCTTTTGTTCATCAGTGCCTACAACAACTGACTCATATGCTTGGTATAAAGTGGAGGCTTCATACTGCATATAGACCCCAGAGTTCTGGTAAGGTAGAGAGAATGAATAGAACTATTAAGAATCAGTTGGCTAAAATGTGTCAGGAAACCCAACTTAAGTGGAACGTTCTCTTACCCATAGCTCTATTGCGAATCCGCAGTACCCCTACCAGAAGGATGGGCCTCTCTCCTTTTGAAATCATGTATGGGCGACCACCTCCCGTACTTGGTAACTTAAGGGGGGATTTGAGTCAGTTGGGAGAAGGAATTACCCGGCAGCAGGTTGTAGAGTTGGGTAAGACTATGGAGGAGGTACAGAAATGGGTACAAGATAGATTACCTGTGAATATTTATCCCCCTGTTCATAGTTATCATCCAGGAGATCAAGTGTGGATTAAAGAGTGGAATAATGTACCGTTAGGGCCCAAGTGGAGAGGTCCTTATGTTGTTCTTTTGTCTACCCCTACAGCGATAAAAGTAGCCGAAGTGACTCCGTGGATACATCACTCCAGGGTTAAACCAGCAGCAGTCGATTCTTGGCAAGTTACAGCAGATCCAGAGAATCCCTGCAAGATCCGGTTAAAACGCACTACTCAGTCGGAGTAACGAGGAACTATTGTGGATTACAAATTTTATTGTTACAGGGATTTGGTGAAGTGAGTGTTTTTAGACGGCCATAATAAAGCCTGTCCGCTCACCAGCACATAGTATATAAGCCAGGGAAAGTCTCGAAGGGACTCCTGTGAAGACGAGCAGAACTCCATTCCCTGCAGCCCTTACATCCTGGAAGCTGAGGTGCCTTCGCACGGACGAAGACTGAGGATGACGGCGAAAGATGTGTTTTTGATAGTGTTTATTTATGTGTGTTTTTATATTCAGGAAGGTAGAGGTACCGACACTCCTAGCTGTGAGGTATGCATTAAGACTACGAGAACAGGTAACCATATTTCCCAAACCCTAATTTGGCATTCACAATACGAGTGTAAAGGAGATGTATCGAGATGTAGATACCTAAATATAGACTATAGTGTGTGCCATTTAGGAGTAGGAGAACCTAAGTGCTTCAGTCCGGAGTATCAACCTCGTACAATTTGGTTGACTCTCAGGAATGGAGATCCTCAGGGGACCCTAATTAATAAGACGGTGTTAGAATCCGTACATTCTTCGGGTGTTCTGCTATTTGATGCGTGTAAAGCGATATCGAGTGGTAGAAAGCCGTGGAATGTATGTGGGGATCTTAGATGGGAGAGGACGTATGGGTCTAATGATAAATATATTTGTCCCAGTAGTAAAAATAAATATGTGAGTCCTAGATGCCCAAATAAAGACTATAACTTTTGCCCATATTGGTCTTGTGTGGCGTGGGCGACTTGGGGACAGACAGTAGACAAAGACATGATAGTGACTAAGTTGCCGACTAGCCCATATTGTAAGTCTATGGAATGTAATCCCATCCATATACTTATAAATAACCCCGATAAGTTCTTAGACAAATATGGCAATTTATTTGGGTTTCAGATATACGGGACGGGTTTAGATCCTGGGACAGTATTATTTATAGGGATAGAGACTGATACGGTATCCTCCCAAACTCATCAAGTATACCATTCCTTTTATGAAGAGATGAGTATAGATAATAAGATCCCCCATAATGCTAAAAACCTGTTTATTGATTTAGCCGAAAGTATTGCCGGTAGTCTTAATGTTACCAACTGCTATGTGTGTGGAGGTACTAACATGGGAGACCAATGGCCTTGGGAAGCAAAGGAGGTAATGTCCGGTTCTGAGGCAGTTGACCAACTAATATCTACACAAGCCGATTATCATATGAGTGTTAGAGGTAAATCTGAGTGGAGATTAAAGACCTCCATCATAGGTTATGTTTGCATAGCAAGGAAAGGAATAATGTATAATACTTCTGTAGGAGAATTAACTTGTCTAGGGCAAAAAGCTTATGATGATGATACAAAGAATACAACTTGGTGGTCGGCTTCAAATGTCTCAGAACCATCTAACCCGTTTGCTAGATACGCCAATTTAAAGGATGTGTGGTTTGACTTATCCATCACATCTACCTGGAGAGCCCCAGCAAATTTGTACTGGATCTGTGGTAAGAAAGCCTATTCGGAGTTGCCACAGGAATGGGAAGGGGCATGTGTGTTGGGTATGCTCAAACCATCCTTCTTCTTGTTACCGATTGAAACAGGTGAGACTTTAGGTGTTAAAGTGTATGATGTGAATCATAGGAAGAAAAGGGGACCCATAGAGATAGGCGCTTGGGAAGATAATGAATGGCCTCCCCAGCGTATCATAGATTATTATGGGCCAGCCACGTGGGCAGAAGATGGTACCTTTGGTTATAGAACCCCTATTTATATGCTCAACCGAATTATAAGATTACAGGCGGTGGTTGAGATTATCACCAACGAGACATCACAAGCGCTCAATCTTCTAGCGAAGCATAACACCAGGATGAGGACAGCAGTCTACCAAAATAGATTAGCCTTGGATTACCTTTTGGCAGTAGAGGGAGGTGTATGTGGGAAGTTTAACCTGAGCAATTGCTGTCTTCAAATAGATGACGAAGGGCAAGCAATAGCTGAGCTTACTAGCCATATGGTTAAACTAGCGCATGTGCCTACTCAGGTATGGAAAGGGTACAATCCAAGTAGTTGGTTTGGTAGCTGGTATGAGTGGTTTGGAGGGCTTAAGGCAGTGGTAGGTGGAGTCCTACTGATTTTAATGTTGTGTCTACTCCTGCCGTGTCTTATACCCTTAGTAGTTAGGTCTGTGCAAAGCCTGATAGAAAATATAGCAGAGAGGAAGGCTGCTGCACAGATAATGGCGATTTATAAGTATAAGGCTCTAGATCAGGGAGAACCAATGCAGGAAGATGAGTGTTGAAGATTCACATCATAAGATAAGTCTGGTCTGGTTCATGGTAACTTGCGGTGTATGCAAACCAAGGTTAAGTGATGCCTCAAGTAATTGTGAAATATCAAGAGGCATCAAAGGGGGGAATGTGGTGGAATCTCGGTAAAAATAAATTTAGTAGGCCGAGATTACCACGTGGCATGTGTACGTGCATATGCTGACGTATCGATCAGTTGGTTGCACGAGGCAAGATACGATCAGTAGTGTACGGAGCATGTGCAAGAATACAGGATGTAGTATTCCCCCTCCTCCATTGTGCTGGACAGGCCATGCGGTCAAACAGGAAGTTAATTCTTATTTGTGTTGATTGGTTAAGAGAATGTGCGGGTGGAGCTTAATATGGGAGGAGTTATGTGCCTATATAAGGAGCCTGCACTATTGTCCGGGGCTCAGAACTTGTGGTATTTTGGTGACGCTAGTCCCTCTGAGTCCCGATCGGTGATCCAATAAAGAATCTCTTCCTTCCTGAAGAAACCTGTGTCCATCTCTCTGTGCTTCGCTTCCGTCAGTTTCTCCGGTATCAAGACGACACATCACTTTGAGGGTAAAACCGGAACTCTCGACTGGCTCATCCAGCCTGGCTTTTATTACAATAATACACATACAGTCCACACCCAGGGGGAGGCATAAAATAACCAATCACATACATGGTTCAGCCCACACTGTCAGGATCGGGACAGGGATCCAACACGCAGAGTACAAACAGTAGCCAGATACGTATACCGGACCTTAGAATGGCCGGACTAACGTAAGTAGTACAGTATAGAATGGTCAAAGACAAGCCGAGGTCGAGGGTAACAGAAGACAGGTAAGCGAGAGACAAGCCGAATCAAGGGTAACAGAGATAAGCAGAGTAAGGTAAACAAGCCGGGTCAAAACCAAAAGGGATAATAGAAAACACAAGCACTGAGTGACTAGAACAAGCTAGAACCACGACAGGGCAATGAGCTAATGAAAGAAGCTCTGTTAAATACCCTGTTCAGAGCAGTAACCACGCCTCCAAGGCGTCCTGATTGGTCCTGCAGCCATTGACTGACAGGTTGTTCCGGGGGAGTGTCCTGATGACTACTTCCTGCCTAGATGCTGTAAAAGGCAGTCACTCCCTCGCGGCCGGCCTAGCATGACCGGATAGACCGCGGGGAAGGGAGCCATCAGACCGTCTGGATGGAGGAACAGCTAAGTCTCTACCTCTTTCGAAGGTAGAGACCACAGGTACCCTGACAGTACCCCCCCTCTCAGATACGCCCACCGGGCGGAATGAACCGGGACGAGATGGGAAGCGAGAGTGATACGCCCTGCGGAGACGGGGAGCATGAACATCCTCCTGAGGTACCCAACTCCTCTCCTCAGGACCATATCCCTTCCAATCAACCAGATATTGTACTCTCCCCCGGGAGATTCGAGAATCAATAATAGAGTTAACCTCATACTCCTCCTGACCCTCTACCTGAACGGGGCGAGGAGGGGCTATTGTGGAGGAAAATCTGTTACATATGAGTGGTTTCAGCAATGAAACGTGAAACGAGTTCGGGATGCGTAAGGTATTAGGAAGAGCTAAACGATACGCAACTGGATTGATACGGGTCAGCACCCTGTAGGGTCCAATATAACGAGGAGCGAACTTCATGGAGGGCACTTTTAAACGGATGTTCCTCGTGCTCAGCCATACCCTATCACCTGGAACAAAGACCGGAGCCGCCCTTCTACGTTTATCAGCGTGTTTCTTGACCAACATAGAGTTGTGCACAAGGATTTGTCGAGTTTGATCCCACAACTTCCTCAAATTGGCAACATGAACATCAACCGACGGCACCCCCTGGGAAGGGGAATCCGAAGGAAGAATAGACGGATGAAAACCATAATTCATGAAGAAGGGGCTTGAATGAGTAGAATCGCAAACGAGATTGTTGTGTGCAAACTCCGCCCAAGGAATCAAACCGACCCAATCATCCTGGTGTTCAGAAACAAAGCATCGTAAATATTGTTCAATTTTCTGGTTGGTACGTTCAGCAGCTCCGTTAGACTGAGGATGATAGGCAGAAGAAAAGTTTAATTTAATACCAAGTTGAGAGCAGAAGGACCTCCAAAAGCGGGAAACAAATTGGGAGCCTCTGTCCGATACAATTTGAGAGGGTATCCCATGTAGGCGAAAAATCTCCTTAGCGAATATCTCTGCCAATTCGGGAGAAGACGAGAGTTTAGGCAGGGGAATGAAGTGTGCCATCTTAGTAAACCTGTCAACCACGGTGAGGATAACAGTCTGTCTTTTAGAGATGGGTAGATCGACAATAAAGTCCATGGCCAAACAGGACCATGGTTTTTCTGGAACCTCCAAGGGTTGCAGGAATCCACATGGAAGCGTATGGGGTTGTTTGGTTTTAGTACAAACTTCACATGCAGCGATGAACTCCTCAATATCCCTCCGTAAAGCAGGCCACCAGAAGTCCTTAGAGATCAACGCGTAAGTTTTGCGAATACCAGGATGTCCCGCCATCTTGCTATTATGTAAACACTGTAAAAGTTCCAGTTGAAGAGCAGGAGGAACGAAATGACGGCCCGCAGGAGTCTGTTTAGGTGCTAGATGTTGCAACTTAATGATCTCGGCCAGTAATGGAGAATGAATCCTGAGATTCGTATTAGCAATGATATTGCATTTCGGAACTATAGAAGAAAGAACTGGTTCAGGTACAGTAGAAGGTTCATATTGGCGAGATAATGCATCGGCTTTAGAGTTTTTAGAACCAGGTCTGTAAGTCAGTACATAATTGAAGTGAGTCAGGAATAAGGACCAACGAGCTTGTCTAGAGGATAAGCGCTTAGCCTCCCCAATATAGGACAAGTTTTTGTGGTCCGTCAAAATCGTAATAGGGTGAAGGGTCCCCTCCAACAAATGTCTCCACTCCTTTAAGGCTTTAATGACTGCTAACAGTTCCCTTTCCCCGATGTCATATCTGCTCTCAGGCCCAGAAAATTTCTTAGAGAAGAAACCACAAGGGTGTAACGGTTTATCCACCCCTAACCTTTGAGACAGAACAGCCCCAACTGCTGTCTCAGAGGCATCGACCTCGAGCAAGAAAGGCAGAGTCGTATCAGGATGGACTAGAATGGGAGCCGAGGCAAAAAGTTCCTTGAGAGTCTTGAAAGCACCCAGAGCTTCCTTAGACCAGAACTTAGTATCAGCCCCTTGTTTGGTCATATTGGTAATAGGCGCAATGATAGAGGAGTATCCTTTAATGAAGCGCCTATAGTAGTTGGAAAAACCAATAAACCTTTGGATAGCCTTGAGTCCTTTGGGCAAGGGCCAGTCTAAAATAGATTGAAGTTTTACAGGATCCATTTTAAAACCCTCCCCAGAAATTACGTATCCAAGAAAGTCTACCTGAGACTGATCAAAACTGCACTTCTCCAATTTGCAATATAGACCATGTTGCAGCAGCTTGTGTAATACCTTTCTGACCTGTCTATGGTGAGTCTCAATCTCCTTAGAGTGTATTAGTATGTCGTCCAGGTAAACAATAACACAATCATGCTGAAACTCCCTAAGTACCTCATTAATCAAATCTTGAAATACTGCAGGAGCATTGCATAGTCCAAATGGCATAACAGTGTATTCGTAATGGCCATACCGGGTATTGAATGCCGTCATCCACTCGTGACCTTGCTGGATTCTCACCAAATTGTAAGCCCCTCTGAGATCTAACTTGGTGAAGATTTTGGAGCCCTTAAGACGATCAAATAACTCGGTAATCAGTGGGATAGGATAGGCATTTCTGACAGTTATTTTATTCAAGCCTCGGTAATCGATACAAGGTCTCAGCGTGCCATCCTTCTTCTTAATGAAAAAGAACCCAGCCAAGGCCGGAGAAGAAGACCTCCTGATGAATCCCTTTTCTAAATTCTCCCGAATATACTCCTCTAGAACCGAGTTTTCCTGAACAGACAAAGGATATACATGGCCCCTCGGAGGCATAGTCCCAGGTAGAAGCTTAATCTTACAGTCAAATGACCTGTGTGGAGGCAAAGAATCTGCATTCTTCTTGTCAAACACCGCCCTTAAGTCTAGGTAAAGGTCTGGTATTTGTCTTTCTGTGGACTCAGTAGGATTCTCCGGTATGTTAATATTAGCTAATGGAGAAACCTTGCACAAACACCGATCCTGGCAGCCCTGGCCCCACGAGAGTATCTCTCCTAACTCCCAATCGATAATAGGGTTATGTTTTTTCAACCATGGGTACCCCAGAACTATGGGAACGGAAGGAGACGAAATGAGCAGAAGAGATAAATTCTCCACGTGTAGGATACCCACATTTAAATTAATGGGTATGGTCTCACGAAAGATAACAGGGTCTAGTAGTGGTCTACCATCTATGGCCTCAACGGCCAAAGGTGTCTCCCTTAGCTGGGATGGGAAATTGTTCTTACTAGCAAAGGCTTGGTCGATAAAATTCTCAGCAGCACCGGAATCTATCAATGCCATAGCCCTTACTACTTCCTTCCCCCAAGTTAAGGAAACTGGTAGCAGAAGCCTGTGATCTTTATAATCAGGAGTAGAGGACAAAATAGAAACACCCAAGGCCTGTCCTCTAGAGAGACTTAGGTGCGAGCGTTTCCCGGGCGGTTAGAACAGTTCGAGAGTAAATGACCCTTGGCTCCACAATACATACACAAACCCTCTCTTCTCCTGTACTGTCTTTCCTCCTCAGAGAGGCGGGTATACCCTATCTGCATAGGTTTAGTAAGCAAAGATATCGTGGAGTCAGGACTTGGAACAGCGGGAGCTAACCTAAAAGAAGGTCTCTGGTTCCTCTCTCGAGTGTTCTGTCTCTCTCTTAGACGTTCATCTATACGAGAGATGAACGAAATTAAATCCTCTAAATTCTCAGGGAGTTCTCTGGTAGCAACCTCATCAAGGATTACATCAGATAGGCCATTCAAAAATACATCCATATACGCCTGCTCATTCCACTTGATTTCTGCCGCCAGAGACCTGAACTCTAGTGCATAATCCACCAGTGTTTGGTTCTCCTGTCTCAGGCGCAACAGTAATCTGGCTGCATTAACCTTTCTACCTGGAGGGTCAAATGTTCTTCTAAAAGCAGCTACAAATGCGTTATAGTTATAAACTAATGGATTATCGTTCTCCCATAGTGGGTTGGCCCATCTCAGAGCTTTCTCAATGAGTAGAGTGATAATAAATCCTACTTTTGCCCTATCTGTAGGATAAGAGCGAGGTTGCAATTCAAAGTGGATACTAATTTGGTTTAAAAAACCACGACACTTCTCAGGAGCCCCACCATAGCGTACTGGGGGGGTAATGTGAGAAGAAGCACCCACTGTGGCTACCTCTAGACCTGAACCGACAGGAGAAACAGGGGTATTACGTATCTCCTCTGGTGGGTTATTGGCACAAGCTAATAGAGCTTGTAGCGCAAGCGCCATCTGATCCATTCTGTGATCCATGGCTTCAAACCTAGGATCAGGAGCAGCCAGCTGACTGTTTGTACTTGCAGGATCCATTGGCCCTGTCGTAATGTCAGGATTGGGACAGGGATCCAACACGCAGAGTACAAACAGTAGCCAGATACGTATACCGGACCTTAGAATGGCCGGACTAACGTAAGTAGTACAGTATAGAATGGTCAAAGACAAGCCGAGGTCGAGGGTAACAGAAGACAGGTAAGCGAGAGACAAGCCGAATCAAGGGTAACAGAGATAAGCAGAGTAAGGTAAACAAGCCGGGTCAAAACCAAAAGGGATAATAGAAAACACAAGCACTGAGTGACTAGAACAAGCTAGAACCACGACAGGGCAATGAGCTAATGAAAGAAGCTCTGTTAAATACCCTGTTCAGAGCAGTAACCACGCCTCCAAGGCGTCCTGATTGGTCCTGCAGCCATTGACTGACAGGTTGTTCCGGGGGAGTGTCCTGATGACTACTTCCTGCCTAGATGCTGTAAAAGGCAGTCACTCCCTCGCGGCCGGCCTAGCATGACCGGATAGACCGCGGGGAAGGGAGCCATCAGACCGTCTGGATGGAGGAACAGCTAAGTCTCTACCTCTTTCGAAGGTAGAGACCACAGGTACCCTGACACACACATCCCCTCCCCTCAGATAACCAGTTAACATAATTATACAGCCAGGAAAACTGCAGTTTTTATACATGTGCTATAACTTTATAATTCTTTATTTTATTTGTGCAAGAGAACAGTAAGCAGGAAAATTGTGCCACAACAGCACACATTCAAATGACAACAGTTTGATTGTACTGGGCACATAATGAAATGCACATTTTTATTTTTATAAAAAAAAGTAAAGATCATGGGGTCAACTGGCTGGCTATCTTGTCTATCCAGTCGGTACCTAGGCTTTGATATTAAATATATACTCTTGGTGTGTCTGTTCAGAGATTAAGAGTCATTAACACATTAAGTCCCTATGAGGTCTCTCGTTATAAGTACAAGAATGTGGCGTTATGACTTATAATGGACAGCTCGGCTTAAAGTTGTGTATATAAGTCTCAGTTAATTTAAGTCAGGTAGGGGTGTATGATGTCCAGTGGTCGTGTCTCATGTGATGGGATACCCCACCGGGAACAGGGGGACGTTCGTGCATCAATTACATTTAAGGGAAGTCCTGGGCGAATGCCGCAAGCCCATAATGGTAGCCTATGTTTGCTGTTAGCCCGAAGGCAAGGTTGTATTAGAGGGCATGGTTGGGGCCCGTGATCGTGAGGTTTATACCTGATCGACCAGTGATTGATGTAGGCAGCTCCGTAGGGGTGGTATCTCTTCCCTGTCGTGCATGAGTGTGCCTGTTGTTACATGAGGAATGGGGTGGGTCAAACAAAAAGGATACTCAAAATTAGACTCAGAGAACATGTCTACAACATCAAAAGGGGCTTTGAGCAACATTCTCTCTCCAACCACTTTAGAACACACCACAACAGAGATCCAACACTTCTTTCATACTGTGGGATAGAGAAGGTGGAAATACCATGGAGGGGAGGCGAACCAAGCAAAACCCTAACATACCGGGAAATGTTCTGGATCTATACCTTAAAGACCCTGACCCCTTTGGGTCTGAATGCTGAACTAGAATTAGCTAACATACTATAAAGGAGAACCGGAACTGTAATTAGCTTTGGATTATCACTTACTAAAAAGAAATAGCTTAAGCCTCAAATTCCAGATTTCTCTCAAATTCTGAGCTTTTCTAGAAAAGAAGTAGTATATTAGTCTCCATATCTTCTCATGTATTTCTGTCTTAACCATGGGCTTTGAGCTCTAGGTTCATCCAAAGATTTAGAATCCTCTAAAAATTTTCTTTTTTACAAATTTATAAAATTATCACGCTTTAGGATGTCTTGTTATTGAGTTTCAGTCCTGATGGGAAAACTCGAAACAAAGTATAGATCCCGAAACCATTTACAGTATAACTATACTTGTCCTTATGCTAATACATAATTTAAATACAATTTAAACACTTTCAATTAATGATATCACATCAAAATGTGATTATATGCAATTATTGCAAATGTCTGTTCTTATGACTGTTCCATGATAAACGTAAATAATTATGTCAGAATTAAGCTAGATCTATAAATGTGTAATAAGTATCACTACAGAGTAGCTTTATATTTTAATTTCAATTTGATGTATTATGAGTGCAAATGCACTAATTTTAAGTCCATATAAACATTGTATTTTACTATATTTTATCATATGTTTTATAAGCAAGCTTTCCTCAGCTCTCCCCTATGTAAAACATTTATTTTTCATTCATTTTTCAAAAAAAGGAGTGTATCCCTTTAAGAAATTTAAAATTTTTTTACCCGGCAAGGTATAAAACTGCCACATCAAGCCTCAAGCACCTATCTTGAAAAAGCCCTCTGTGGAAGGGCGAAACGCGTCGATAGGGTGCTTTTTTCTTCATTGAGAACTACCATCTGCAGCAGACTGCACCAGCGCCTACCAGAAGCCGGTTTTTTCCAGCCAGCATTTTCCCTTTGAGCATATTACCGACAACCTACCCGAGTGCACCGGAGAGGAGCTGTCATAGGGAAACACACAAGCCGCTGGGACAGATCTATTTGCCTGCAATATATATTACGATGAGTACTACATTTTATTTTATGTAAGAGTCTTATGTTGGGGGGGGATCCTTTTAACTTTGTTCCTGTATATTGGACAATAAATACCTTTTTGATACAGTATTACGCTATGTATCTTTCCCTGTCTCCGTTTTTTTAAAGGTATCTCAACTCACTTTCGAGTCCCTGCAAATCATTACGAAATTTGGATTTTTTTTTTCAGGACTTTGTTACAGATAGAACATTTGGACACATTTTTATCTTTTTCCCTTTTTTTTCTTTTTTCTGTGATCTATATGATTTTTTTATATTATTGTAATGTAACATAACACAAATAAAGTTACTCAGAGCGTCTAAGTGTCAAACGGTCATATGGCCTCCAGGCCCGTTGGGTTGGGATTCTCCGTGTTCTGCCGTGTGTCCGCGGCCAGTCAAGTGGTGATCGCCACATAAGCGTCCGGGTGCGTCCCCCGGGGTACAAAAGGGAGCACCGAGTCCGGGTTCCACGAGTGGGCTGTTGAGGTTGTGGTGTGTTGATTGGCTGTGTTCAGGGCCTCCTTTGACAGACCCAGGGTAGGTAGTAGGTCGCTCGCTTCACGTAGATCCCGGATAGAGTGTGTTGTAGATCCATGGTGGACCTCCACAGCGTGCTGTAATTTCCAGCGGTATGAGATGCCTTTGGCGCGCAGCAGGGATGTGAAGGCCTGCAGTGACCTCCTCCAACCCATGGTGTATCCTGAGAAGTCCCGGTAGAAAGAAAGCTGCATGCCCTCAAAGGCATAAGGTGAGTTGTTTCGGACAGCGCCCATAACTGCCATCCTATCTTTGCTGCTCCGGAATCTAAGCAGTAGGTCTCTAGGAGCCGCACTCGGTGCTTTCGCCGATTTTGGCAGGCGGAATGTCCCCTCCAGTTCCACCTGTTTCGCCTGCTTAGGTGGCAGCAGCGCTGCAAGGAGTCGCCGCAGCAGGTGTGGTATTTCGGTCTCCGAGGTTTCCTCAGTAATACCTCTTATTTTTAAATTCAGGCTGCGTCTCTGATCTTCTGCCGCCGCCAGTTTCTGTTCGGTTCTAGCTTGTTGTACTTGTAGCTCCTGTACAGCCCGTTGCAGTTGGGCGGTGTGCTGGGTAGTTTTGCGGGCATCGCTTTCTATGATTCCCATGCGGTTTGTTAGGCCCCGCACCTCTTGTCGGAGTTGGGCCATGTCGGCCTGGAGGTTCTGCCTGAGTTCCGCGAGGAACTCCCTCATGATTGCGGTCGTCACTGGAGCAGATTCCGGCGGAGAGATGGATGGTTTAGTGTTCTGCCCCTCCACTGTGCTCCTATCTGCCATTCCCAGGGAGTAATCCTCCGAAATTTCTGTGTCCACGTCTGAGCCGTCGGCCATCTTGGGCATTTCTCCACTCCGGGCCTGGCGCCACAGATCTCCAATATTCATGCCCATATGTGGTTTTTCAGACCTCAGTTTTTTGGTTTTCTTCCCCATGGCCGGTGGGTCAAGGCTTGGGGTGATTTGCCGGTAGTTTGGGGCGTAAGAAACCCTTTTTTGCGGCAAGATACGATTTCGTCGGCTCGGAGCTAAAGTGACATGCGGCCGCTCGGTTCAGTGGCTTGGCTCCGCCCCGCCGTGCTATAACTTTAAATCCATACATCCAATCTTCCTAACAACTGCATATTTAGAATCAGCACACTTTAAACATAAACCCTTCCAAAAATCAGCCAAATCCCTCCAGTGGATCAAAA
This sequence comes from Pelobates fuscus, assembly GCF_036172605.1. NCBI lineage: Eukaryota > Metazoa > Chordata > Amphibia > Anura > Pelobatidae > Pelobates > Pelobates fuscus. Next base: position 164,558,049 of record NC_086322.1, read on the forward strand.
GTTAGCTGGAGGTCCCTTTATGACCGACCGCAAGCACATTTTCCTGCCCAAAACAGTTCCATAGATTTGGGCTGTGCGGCCGGTCAATTTCATGCCGAAAAACGACTAAGTCCCATTTCAAACGGGACTTAGTCTCTGGAGCTGCAAGTTCAGTATGGAAGAAGGTAAGGGTCAGCGGTGTTCGGCAAAATGTGTAGCCGATTTCAGTTCCACAGAATCTTTAGCATACACCGCTGACCGCGTTCGACTGAACAAAGATGGCCGCCGCCACGTGCAATTAACCGGCAGTAACCTCACAGCCTGGGAGGTAAATTGCCTGCACACTTTAACTTCTGGGTGGTCCGCCTGTGTGGTACTTGGTTCAGTAAGCCCTATATACTGAACCAAGTGGGGAAAAGCCAGGGGCAAGTTATTTTACAGGTCTGGGGACATAGTCTTAAAGGGACATTGTTCACCAAAGTTACAAGATGTCCCCAGACGGTTCTTAAAGGGCCATGCACAACCGATAGAAGTCCATACGTTTTCAGGGGCCATAGTCTTAAAGGGTATTGTTACCCAAAGTCTCAATATGTCCCCAGACAGTTCTTAAAGGGCCAGCAGCAGTACAATAAAATACCATTCACTATACTTAAAGGGCCAGCAGTCGCACAATGAATTACAATGTGCCCCAAATAATCCAGGGGCCATAGTCAGCAGGTAGGAGGCGGGCAAACAGGCTTCTCCAGGGCCTAGTGGCGAGGTTGGTTTCGCCACACCTATAATATGCCAATTTCCTATCAAATAAAGAATGACAGTTCCCTACCTGAAGCTGTACCTCTTTGAAGTCTCACTACCGCATAGTTCTGGTGACACTGTGTTACTTCCAGGTCCTTAGGTGGAGTACTCCTTGGTCTCAGGTTTGAGGCAACTTTGTGGATATGGAGCCAGCGACAAAACATTAAAGGAACACTATAGGGTCAGGAACACAAACATGTATTCCTGACCCTATAGTGTTAAAACCAACATCTAGCCCCCCTGGGCCAATCATGCCTCCCTAAATATAGCAAAATCTTACTTATATTCAAGCCTGAAGCTGCTGGCTCTGCCATGTCTGCCTCAGACCAGCAAGCAGTCTGCTGACATCATCAGACGTGGTAGCCTGATCCAATCACAGTGCTTCTCCATAGGATTGGCTGAAACGGATAAGGAGGCAGATCAGGGGCAGAGTCAGCACAATTCAAACACAGCCCTGGCCAATCAGCATCTCCCCATAGAGATTAATTGAATCAATGAATCTCTATGAGGAAAGTTCAGTGTCTGCATGCAGACGGAGGAGACACTGAATGTTTGGACGCATTTTAGGCAGCATGACCCAGGAAGGATCTCTAACAGCTATCTAAGGAGTGGCCAGTGAAGTTATCACTAGGCTGTAATGTAAACACTGCATTTCCTCTGAAGAGACAGTGTTTACAGCAAAAAGCCTGAAGGTAATGATTCTACTCACCAGAACAAATTCAATAAGCTGTAGTTGTTCTGGTGACTAAAGTGTCCCTTTTATTGTTACCATACTAGCAGCTGCAAGGCTCTTTTGCACCCATAGTGTGCTTCCTTCAGCGTTTCCTTCCATTTGGCGTTTGGAAAAACAAGCCTGTTGCTTGCAGCCCACTTTGTTGTACTGTGGAGACTGGTTTTAGCCATGCCGACTTAAATGTGTCCGTGCCTGGTGGGATGTTATGGAGGAGTTGGAAAGAAACAGGCCTGGCATGGAGAGACGTTCTGCAGGTTTGAAATGGACAAACTATAACAGAATATAGGGAGATATAAGAGGGTCTGGCATGAAGTCAAAGAGATTAAGATGTTGAGAATTAAGAACTGGGAGCTGGAAATAGAGACATAAACATACATTTGCCCAGTGCCCATTAACATTGAAGATGGTCCTGAAGGTATTGTGTCACTCCAACATGACATACATTTCTATTTGACTCTAGCCTGCAAGAAAAGCTAGGATCCCTACATCTCTTCTGACTGACTGGTAAGTCCCCTTCCTATTCACCCCTTTTTATTCACAGTCCAACCAGTAACATTTGTATCCCCTTAGTCCCAAGCCATCATCTCTAGCAGCAGTCTTCCATGGCAGTCCAGGGAGGTACTTTCTCACCTACAACAATCTTTACCACCCAGCCTCCAATTGTGTTGCCTACTCCTATGATACTTAAAGTGTAATATTTTGTAGGTATGTAACAGTTTGATACAGTTGATGTAATTACGTAGTTGATACTCTGTGTATGATTGAGTACAGTATACTTCTTAGTTTGACACACCTGCATCAAGGCCAGGGACCTGCAATATTATGCACACTGCTAATATTGACACACACATCAAATTCAAGTTGTCTTACCAACAACGATGCATTATGTAAGTAAAGAATTACTGTTACTAGATTAAAAGTCTCATGATCCTAGCAAATTTTAAATGACAGAAACTGCAACCTTTGAATCTTGCATCTGACACTAAATTGACGCAATGGGCCAGATCTATTAAACGCCTAGAACGCTGGGTCATGTGCCCTTTCGTGGTTTCCTGACCCCTAAGCGTTGTATTCTGTTCCTGATTGTGATTTGTCCTGTGTACCAGATTCATGCTTGTTCCTGATTTTGTATTTGCCTAGGTATTATACTATTCTCTGCATCCTATATACGAGACCCGGCCTGAATATGACACTGACTTTGCACAGTCCACTGTTCCAGCTATTCCAGTCTTCCCGTGAAAGGACCAGTACTTTGCTAGTCCTGAAGTTGAGTTTGCCTTGTTCTTTGTTCCTGAGTTCCAGAGTTCTTGTATACCAAACTGGCTTCCTTGACTTTCTCACCTATTTGGCCTGAGCATATTGGTAAGTTTAGCACGGTTACATCCATATTTTTTTCAAAGCGTTTAGCCCAATAGTCTAAGTTCCTGCACCTATGCTTTCCTACTTTTGGTTATGTTGTAGCTTGTATCTTGCTAAGTGTCTCTCCAGTATCCTGACAAATAGTCGATTTTCTTAACATGTAAACAGTTAATTTTATGATCTCTTGCACATTACTCAAGCAACTGTTTAATTTAAGGTGCCAGATGATTCCCTTTGATCCACATTCTCCAGATTTGATGTGACTACTTATTATTTATAAAAACAGAACTGGCAGTGGAGTTCTTTCCCTGGCAAACTGCCCTGGTTTACAAAGCCCTGCCTATTTTAAATAATATGTTTTGTAACAATCATGAGCTCTGTTTGTGTGTACGTGTGTATGTTGCGGGGTGGGTAGGATGCCATTTGAAGACTAGAAATACTTCTTCACCTCCTGGTTTGCTCCCCCTCCCCCAATTATGACTGTAGGCAGCAGTCTCCAGACTGATGACACAGATAAATTGGCCATTCTTGTCAGTGCTGTGTGGGATTGTCCACTATCATCCTGTGGAAAATAGCTGAACATGTGAAACTGAATGGAAGTGATAGGAGCTGCCTGGGCTTTGTGGGCAGTGGTAGCAGTAAGACAAGAGATGCTGGAGAAAAATACAGAATTATTACCTGGCAATCTTTAAACATCTGCCAGCTAAATATTATGTTACAAGATGATTTTTTTTCTTTATCTTGAGGTGAAACTCCTTTTTCCCTTTGTGTTCTTTGCCTGTAATTGTTAAAGCATCACTGTTTGTGACATACAAAATAATTACCTGTTATTTTTCACAGTTCAACACGTCATCAACATGAGGTATCTCTTACAGGTTAGAGGATGTTTAATGTAGCTGTTTTGCCTTGCGAACAGTTGAACGTACAACTACTACCCTTCAAAAATATATCTCTTTCATTTCTGGACTCCTTTCTCCCCTAACACCCAGCCAATACTTCACTCCCTTCATTATAGTAGTCCATAGTAACCATTCTCTTCATTAAGCACCATTAACCATTACGTTATTTGTTTCCTTCCAGCACAACCCTTTAAAGACCCTCAGAATCATTTCATTTTAAAACCTTTCAGCATTTCATTCTTTTTTTATATCACCTTGCACCCACCCTTTTATTATAGCTCCCTACACTTAAACATTCATTATAGACCCATGTACACCCTATCATTTTATTATAAACTGCTAGCAACCTATACTTCCATAATAAGCCTCAGTACTTGGCACCCAATACTTTCATTTAACTTCTGCCCATACTTACATATTCACCCCTTTGCATCTGATACCCATAGCATCATATCCTTTCATTGAAAGCCTCCTTATGATAACTCTCTTCCCTCCATTTTATCGCATGTAGGTAGCTCCTACATGTCTGCTACTGCAAGCAACACTGGTTCTATCACCATGAATTTTGTTAAAAAAAAAAACCCGAACAGTCGAGTGCATGACAAAGTTGACAGATTCTGTGCACGTGAGTTTTATTTGTAATGTTAGTTAGATTACCAACAGATTGTGTGCTCCCCTAAGCCTATTGCTGTGAAACTGCAAGTGGGGCAATTTAAGATTAAAGAGATACTCTACACACCTAAAGTACTTTAACTTCCAGAAATGGACTTTATGTTAAGAGTGGATCCTTTTTTTTTGTTTTTTACAAAAAGTTGAGATTTTATTTGGAATTTGCATTTTTACATGTGAACCCTGTTACATCACTCTAGCTGTCAATCAGACAACTGGCCCTGTTCCATTCTGGTTGTTTAGTGCAGTTAAACACAAAAGGCAGACAGTTGACCTGTGCACCTGCCTTCCCAAAACTTTTCTCTGAGCTGCACTATCTGTTGGGGTAATTCAACATAAATGGCCTTGTACCAAATGGGGCAAAATCAAATGGGGCTGCATACAAGCTCATTTGGACGGCAATATCTGGACAATGTTTATGCAATTCAACAATGTCTGGATTTTGTAATTCAGGCTCCAAATGGGCTTGTATTTTAGCCAGACTGCAAATGGCTGTAGTGCTGAAATCCACACAGAGGGCTTCAATTCTGGGGCCGAGGGTATTGAGTGGGGGACTTTTCAATAAATAATCTGTCCAAACCCCTGTCTCCACCTGTGGCCTGCGGGGGTACATACCATAGAATAAAGGGCAAGGACATCCTTGTATCCCCCTGCCCCAAGTGTTTAGTAAATAACCCTGTGTAATTCGACAGCCACAGCCAGTCTGGGCTGAGTTAAAAGGGAGGGAGTATCATTACAATGGCATCTGTCAAATGGTGGGTTATATTAGGCAGCAAGTTAAGAGTCAGTTCTTGAATTTCATGCGTTGGAAGCAAAAATGGGCAAGTAAAAAGATCTGAGTGACTTTGACAAAGGCCGAATAGTGATGGTTAGACGACTGGGTCAGAGAATTTCCAAAATTGCAAGACTTATGGAGTGTTCTCAATTTGCAGTGAAACTACTGTAGCTCAAATAGTTGAAAAACTTAATGGAGGCCATGAAAGAAAGATGTCAGAACACATACCCGCAGAATAGTCAGAGTGCCCATAATGATCCCTGTCCAGTGCCGAGAGCACCTTCAATGGCACACCAGAAATGGACCACTGAGCAATGAAAGAAGCTTGCCTAATCTGATGAATCATGTTTTTTTTAGGTCAGGTGGATAGCCAAGTGTGTGTGCGTCATTTACCTAGGGAAGAGATGGCAGCAGGATGCACTATGAAGAAGGCGCGTTATACTCTCCGCAATGTTCTGCTGGGAAACCTTCGGTCCTGGCATTCATGTGGATGTTACTTTGACATGTACCACCTACCTAGAGATTGTTGCAGACCATGTACACACCTTCCTGGCAATGTAATGTTCCCTGATGGCAGTGTCCTCTTTCAGCATGATAAGCACAATGCCACACTTCAAAGAATTGTTCAGGAATGGTTTGAGGAACATGACAAAGAGTTCATGGTGTTGCCTTTGCCTCCAAATTCCCCAGATCTTAATCCTATTGAGCATCTGTGGGATTTGCTGAAGCAACAAATTAGATCAGTGGAGGCCCCACATTGCACCTTGCAAGACTTAAATGATCTGCTGCTAATGTCTTGGTGCCTGATAACTCAGGACACATTTAGAGGCCTTGTGGAGTCCATGTCTTGATGCATCTAGGGTGTTTTTAGTTGAGACTGATCAGTGTTTAGGCCCTTGGGTATAGTTTTGGCTGTGTCTTAAACATTCAGTTAATATACTTATCAAATGAGCCCATTAACACGTTCAGCTCCAGACTCAATAGCAGCTTAATTCAGCACTGTCTTCTGCTCCTCAAGGGGCTTGAAACTGTCATAACATTGCTGACAATGTCACTATCAATGCTTTGAAGATAAGACAAACACAGCAGCATGCAACATAAGTTTGACCCATCTTGGGAATATGCAAGATCCCACACTATGTGTGCAGCCATCAAACTCACCATTATATTCCATAGACTGCTCCCCTACCTGCTTTAAAGTAAATTGACCCTGGCTTAGCTGACTGCACGATTTTCTGTATTTTGACCTTTGCTTTTCTACTGTTTTGTTTAGTTACAGTTCACCTGTTGGTCTCTTTCTATCATGTTAAGTCCATCTACCCTACAGCTTAGTAATACTTATTTCTATCCGTGCCTATCTCTGCAGTCATTATTATTAATATTTGTTTATTATTTATTTAGCGCCAGCAAATTCCATAGCGCTGTACAATGGGTGGACTAACAGACACATAAGTGTAACCAGACAAATGGATGCACAGGAACAGAGGGGTTGAGGGCCCTGCTCAATGAGCTTACATGCTAGAGGGAGTGGGGTATAGTGACACAAAGGGTATAAGTAGGAGTAATGAAATTGGTTGCTAGAAAAGTAATCACTGAGAACTTAGTGGGTTATTTTTGACAGTTGCAGGAGAGGAGTCATGGGGGAAGAGGGGGAATGAAAACCCGCTAACAGTTTAAATGATATGCTTTCCTGAAGAAGTGAGTTTTCATTAATCCTATTCTCACTTGTTCTAGGTGCTAGGGCCCTATACAAATGGTGAGCATGTTTAGTAATGCACTTGTTCTGTGTTGCCTGGGCACAGTTTCCTGTCTTCCCCGGATGTTGGACACCAGTAAACTATTTTGAGATGGTGGCAAAGGATACCAAAACTTTGCATCATCACTGTTTAATTGGGCTTGGTTTCTTTAGTCAGCATCATTGTTTAAAACTGTATCTTTATGCGTCAAATGTTCGCATCATTTTTTGGTGCCACTTTGGCACGTGAATATGACATTACAGTCTGTGTCTTTAAAAGGAGGGCTCTCCTCTGGCTCTTTGCAAGTTTATGGTCCTTTCCATGTTGACTGTTTGCTTCAGTTTGGACATAGGCCCATCCTCCAGACCAGTTCATTTTTTCATCCTATCATGATCTGTTTTTAGTTTTGTTTTTCTTACATGTTACTGAGTGCATAGGTACAGGGCTTGCCTTGGTTATGTGATATAGATAACTTAGCTTGAAAAGAATATGGACTTGCAATAATGAGTAGTGCATGTAGAACTATATTTAATTTAATTTATTTATTTATGAAATATGTTACCAGGATGGATACATTGAGATTTCTCTCGTTTTCAAGTATGTCCTGGGTCTTTGTCCACAAAACATTGCATTGTTACAATAGGATACAATATTACAAAAATACGATATACAAACTATATATATATATACACATATAAAAATTTAATACATAACAGGTAATAAATATATTCAACCATGACAGGTATATTCTGTGCTGAGGTATATTGCCATAGATCTCTTAAAAGATTTTAGATTGAATGAAGATTTGACTGTGTCCATATTTGCTTCCCAGAAATGCTCTTATGCACAAGGATTGAAAGATGAAGAGTGCGTAAGGATTCCAGCGACAGCCATTTTACGTATTTTAACATGTCACAGTGATGGGTAAAGTAATCGCATTCTAGTACAAAGCGGCAGAATTAATTATATAACGTATTAAGTTCATAAAGGTGGGTTTGCGATGCAGGTGCATACACTACATCCCCATAATCAATGACCGCCATTAGCATTTGTAGCACTGTCTGTTTCCTTACTGTATCGCTTAGGCAGGATTTGTTTCTGTACAGGGCACCTAGTTTTGGGTAAAGTTTTGAAGAGATTTTTTTCAATGTGAAGGCCAAAGGATCGATTGGGGTCTAGCAACATACCTAGATATTTAAAAGAGCAGACTGCTGTCAGTGTGCTATTTGAATTTGTTCTGATACACAATTGTTTTTTTGTAGTTTACTTAATTTAAGTACAGTCCTGAGATCATTGTAACAGTTTTGTCAGTGTTTAGGAAGTGTTTGTTATCCGCTATCCACATTTCTACCTCTGTAAATTGGTTTTGGAGCACAGCCTCAAGCTGCGGTAGCTTGGGTTTACTAGCGTAGATTACAGTGTCCTCTGCATGGTTATTGCTCACTGCAGGTACAACCAAAAATATAATCAGGTAATATAATATTGTCTCATAACTTTCTTAATAATACATTAATGCATGTTAAAGGTTAGACAGAGAAAAAAAAAATGGCGACAGCATGATAGCTGTTTATATCGTTCCATGATTAAGCTGAGTCAGCTGACCACATGCCAGATAATATGTCTCAGAGCACCAGTTCATCAATGTTCACCATAAAATCACTCTGTGAAGTCAAACTTCTTGTTTTCAATCATATCTGAAATACCACATCATGCTGGGATTGAGGCTGTCATCAGATTAGACAGCACTGACATTGAAAAGAAGGAACAAAGAGCCAAAATCAAGGCTGCTATTGATAGTGTTACAGCCAAGGCTGTCCCTGAAACCACAGATGCTAAGAAACACAGCTTTAAAGTAGCCGGTATAACCAGCACCAGCAAGGGAAGCAGTTGCAAACTGAAGACCTTATGATCCCAAGCAGTGGGATAGAGAGGGTATTTATCAAATGAAATGTAAAGGTTAAATTTAAATTTCATTATGTATTTATTAACCCTAAAGGACAGTGGGCATGCTATGCTGTCCTGAAAAATGTGGGCTTTAAAGCCACAGTGCAGCATAGCATGTCCAACGGATGGCTGCCCCCCTCTAGATAATCTGCTATGACTTCGCAATCACATGGCCGGAACAACAGACCCTCAAACTAAAAATTAAAGTTTAAAAAATTGATATATATATATATATATATACACAATTATTAATTACAAAAAATACTTAGATCACACACACACACACACACACACAACCACACACACTATATATATATATATATATATATATATATATATATATATTATACACACACACACACACATTAAAACACCATTTCATTCTAAGTGTATTTAATGTACATATGCAATTGACTTTTGCCCCAGGAAGCTGAAGCCCCCGTGACCCTCATTCTCCGTTACGTCTTTCTGCTTTAAAGGGGATCCTGAGACTCCACTATATGGGAGTTGTAGTACATACAACTAGCAGTGCCTCTACTTGACTGGCATCCAGGTCACTGACAGGTTTCCCAGGCAGGAACATAATAAACAAGTACCATACACAGCAGTACCAGTAAAACAGTATGAACCTATAGTAAGTGATAATGGCAGATAAAAGTAAGGCGAGTAATACAGTGGTTGACTAAGCACACCAAAGTCGGTTTAACCAGGCAGAGCACTCTCCCAAACCACCTGCAGACCCTGAGGCTTCACACTAATGGCTGATGGTTACCAGTTGGTGCACTGTGTTGGGGCCCCCCTTAAGGACACATGACGTGTCTGACATGTCATGATTCCCTTTTATTCCAGAAGTTTGGTCCTTAAGGGGTTAAATGATCACCATAGTGCCAGGAAAACAGACTAGTTTTCCTGGCACTATAGGGTCATTAGGTCCCTCCCACCCTCAGGGCCTCCCTCCGATTGGGGGACAGTCCTCTTGTATATAGCCCCTGTGTCTAGCTATGATTCAGGATGATTAGTGCAATCAAATCCAAAATCCCACCAATTATTGCTATGTGCAGTCAAGTGGGGTATAATCTATTTTGCCAAAGTCTGAATAAGATGCCAAATAAATCAGAGTTGCTTGCCTGATAGCCACTTATATATAGACAGTCAGTGGTAGAACTACTGCGGTCGCAGGGGCCGCAGCGCGACCTGGCCCCCTGAGATGACACCAGAGGCTGTGAGGAAGTCACTCCTCCCAGCTTACACCGGGAGCCGCGTGGGAGGGAGTCAGAGTGGGAACTCTGACTCGCATCAGGCTGAGCCACCACTGGACCCCATGGAAAGTCACCCTTCTGCACCTAAAAGTTAGGAAACAGGAGGGTGACTAAAACATTTTGTATATGTTTGTGTTTGTTTGCTTCTCTGTATGTGTGTATGTATGTGTGTCTGTATGTATGTCTGTGTGTCTGTCTGTCTGTATGTGTGTGTGTGTGTGTATGTATGTATGTGTCTGTCTGTATGTGTGTATGTATGTGTATCTGTATGTCTGTGCGTGTCTGTCTGTATATGTGCGTGTATATCTGTGTTTGTATATGTGCCCGTATATGTGTGTCTGTATATTATTATTATTTTGTTATTTTATTATTTATATAGCGCCATCAGATTCCATAGTGCTGTACAATGGGATATGTGTGTGTTTTTGTGTTTGTATGTATGTATCTGTCTGTATGTATGTGTCTCTGTATGTATGTGTGCTTGTATGGGTGTGTCTGCATGTGTATCTGTTTGTCTGCAAGTGTGGGGGGCAACGTATGGGAGGGTAGATGTATGGGGTGGGTAGCGGGGGATAGTCATGGGGGGTGCCCCAGGGCAGTTTTCGCACCGGGGCCCCTGGTTTCTAGTTACACCTCTGTAGACAGTAGAGGAAGAGAGGAGAAATAGAGATGCTAATGCCAGTAAAAGACTGGCAAAAAATAGGTCTGTACAAAGCCTCTCTCCCTTAAAAACTTACTAAATAGATATAGGAGGGTAGATAAGAAAAAAGAATAAATAAATAATTAGAGCAACATGCTAACCATGAGTGATACAAAATAAAGTGCCCAGTGAAAAAAACCCAAAGCTAAGACGCCCGACACATTTTTTGGTGCAGTACTACATGCACCTTCGTCAGGGGAAAAATGTAGTAATGACAGTAATCTCTTTTTATATCTTGTTATCCACTTGGGGAACTGAAAATCAGCCAATGATCTGTCTGTAAATGTATTGGGGGGTGTGGTAAGTCAAGACCACCCAGTTGCTACTGTCATCCAATCTTAGTCGAATCCCAAAGTTGGCTTCCACGACGTTGTATATGGGGCATGTACCAATGATGTACCTGGGTGGGAGGGGTATCATGTAGTTACAGAAGCAAATGAGGATAGGGTATCCTAGAAACTATGACGCTGTTGTGTCAGGATTACAAGTTGATCCAGCACGCAGAACTGTGTCACACCTAGGACTAGGGATAACATATAACTGGACCTTAGAATGGCCGGACTTAACGTATCCAAGAATAGTCAAAATACTTGCCAAGGTTAGGAACACAGAATCAGACACAACGATGAGGGAAAGCCAAAAGTCAAGGATACCAGAATTCAGGGAAGTCAAAATTAAGCCAAAGTCAAATACCAGAAAATCAAGATCAGGAATGCACTTTCGGATTACCATCAGGATCAGGGTGTGCGAGCTGTGCGGGGATTAACAGCCGGCCGGGATTAAAAATTTTTTTTTTTTTTAATACATTTGCGGCGGGGGCGGAGCTTACCGTGCGGCGGGGGCGGAGCTAAAAGCGCCGGAAAACTGCTGCAGGGGAAGCAGGAAGGAGTCCCTGCTTCCCCACCAAACAGTCACCAGGAGCTGCACTGCCTCCACAATGAACTCCACAGGTAACTGTGTGATTGCCAGGTGAGTGTGACTCTCTGCCTGTGTGTATTACTGTCTGTGTGTGTGTGTGTGTGTGTGTGTGTGTGTGTGTGTGTGTATGACTGTCTGCCTCTGTGTGTCTGTGTGTATGACTGTCTGCCTGTGTGTATTACTGTCTGCCTGTGTGTATTACTGTCTGTGTGTGTGTGTGTGTGTGTGTGTGTATGACTGTCTGCCTCTGTGTGTCTGTGTGTATGACTGTCTGCCTGTGTGTGTGTGTGTGTGTATGACTGTCTGCCTGTGATTGTGTGTGTATATGACTGTCTGCCTGTGTGTGTGTGTGTATATGACTGTCTGCCTGTGTGTGTGTGTGTGTATGACTGTCTGCCTCTGTGTGTCTGTGTGTATGACTATCTGCCTGTGTGTGTGTGTGTGTGTGTGTCCATGACTGTCTGCCACTGTGTGTCTGTGTGTATTACTGTCTGCCTCTGTGTGTGTGTGTCTGTGTGTATTACGGTCTGCCTCTGTGTGTGTGTGTCTGTGTGTATTACTGACTGCCTCTGTGTGTGTGACTGTGTGTATGACTGCCTCTGTGTGTATGACTGCCTCTGTGTGTATGACTGCCTCTGTGTGTATGACTGCCTCTGTGTGTATGACTGCCTCTGTGTGTATGACTGCCTCTGTGTGTATGACTGTCTGCCTCTGTGTGTCTGTGTGTATGACTGTCTGCCTGTGTGTGTCTGTGTGTATGGCTGTCTGCGTGTGTGTGTGTATGTGTGTATGACTGTGTATGTGTCTGTGTGTGTGTGTGACTGTCTGCCTGTGTGTGTCTGTGTGTGTGTGTGTGTGTGTGACTGTCTGCCTGTGTGTGTGTGTGGATGTCTTCCTGTGTGTGTGGATGTCTTCCTGTGTGTGTGTGTGTGTATGGCCGTCTGACTGTGTGTGTGTGTGTGTGTCACATACAACCAATACACGCATATCACACACTGTTAATACACCCATTACAAATATCACACATAGCATACATATCACACACAGTCATCACACCTACTATCACATACACAGACAACACAAGCATTACAGCATACATGGATGACGGGGGGTGGGAGGGGCGCTGTGAAGATTTTTCGCACAGGGCGTCTAAATGCCTAAGGCCGGCCCTGAATGTATGTATGTCTGTATGCCATTATGAATGTATGTCTGTGTATGTATGTATGTATGTATGTATGTGTGTGTGTATGGATGTCAGTGTCCAAATGCATATATGTCTGTATGAATGTATGTATGTATGTATGTCTGTATGTCATCATGTATATATGCCAGTATCAATGTATGTCTGTATGTCATTATGTATGTCTGTATGTCAGTCTGAATGTATGTCTGCATGTCATTATGAACATATGTCTGTGTATGGATGTATGTGTGTATGGATGTCAGTGTCTGTATGAATGTATATATGTCTGTCAGTATGTCTGTATGTATGTATATATGTATGTATGCCAGTATGAATGTATGTATGTCTGTATGTCATTATGAATGTATGTATGTGTGTATGTATGTATGTCGGTGTCTGTATGTGTGTCAGTGTGTATGTATGTGTCTGTATGTCCTCATGCATGTGTGTCTGTATGTATGTTAGTATGTGTGTCTGTCTCTATGTATGCCTGTGTGTCTGTATATGTGTGTATGTCTCAGAATGTATGCCTATATGCGTGTATGTCTGTTAGTATGTATCTGTGTTTGTGTATCTGTGTCCTTTTGTGTCAGTGTATGTTTGTGTCTGTGTGTGTATTCCTGTGGGCGGGATTTTGAGGCGGACCCTGTGGGCGGGATTGGAGGCGGGCCCCAGGGGGCCCAGACCCTGAGCTGAGTTAGGGGCCCCAACATTTCTGGTGGCGGCCCTGCATATATTACATATCATATTTTCTGTAATTAATCATCCATTGCAAAAATCTCATCTGTTAAGCCTTTTTGTGTCTGGTCACTATTTTATACTACAAATTTGTAAGAAATAGGTAGGTAGTTGCCTAGTATATTTTTCACAATTCTCTTTTTTAGTGTTGCATAATTAGGTTTTTAGTTTTTTTTTACTAAACTCTAAATTGTGTCAAATTGAAATTTGAATAACAAAATGAAGGCTAAAATAATCAAGTTATGACTATAATTACACAAGTATGACTATGATTTGGATAATAGTTCTATTTTTGAATTTCAAATTTTAGCTTTTAACACTTTGGTGTTTATTGAATAAAACCCTTTAACCCCTTAAGGACACGTGACATGTGTGACATGTCATGATTCCCTTTTATTCCAGAAGTTTGGTCCTTAAGGGGTTAAGGAAACCAATCATAATGATATATTTTTATCACTTAAGGACATGTTAATGAAATACTGACCTCCTCTCCAGTGCTGACAGCGCCATCATCAAGCATGGCCCATCATGATTGGCCTTGTTTGGTAACACTTCCGAAGGACATCAACTCTGAAAGGAATGGCTTCTATCATTCTGTTCCTATTTTCTCCTACCAAAGCTTGAGGCACACTCACTATAGGAATAATCATAAAATATACAGCACATGTGTTTAATATTATGGTGCACTTTAACATAGGACACACGCAGCACATAAAAACATTAGCAGTAATTGCATCTGGTTTTTGTTTGAAAAAATAATGAAGCAGATGTTCTCAGGACATTATACTGATTTGATATTATCTGAATAAATATTGCATATATGCAAAGCTTAAAGGAGAAATCTATTTAGCCAAGTTCCTTTTAGTAGAGAGGTGAGAATGAGAATATATCTCCCCAAGGGTTCTGCGTTAGATGAGATAGCCCAATATTTGGAATTCTGTTTGGCAATCTTTCCTCGGTGTCAAGAGGACACCAGGTACCATGTGTTCAGCAGTCACAGCATCATCATTAGACATGCTTGTGTCGCATAGAGTGTGCATCTACTATTGAAGCCATAGGAAGAGTGCTTCAGCTGTGCTCTGTTCATGGGTAGCTGTGATGGGGCCTGCCAGTGCAGTAGATGGTCACACCAGGCTGGCACACTCTTTTGTGACTTGGTAAAATCCATCCCATGAGATTTCAACATAGTTTCCTTAATAGTTTATCCACCCTGAACCTAATTGAGAGGTATGTGAACATATTGATCAGGTATGTTGGGAGGTTTACAGAGAACCCCCATGACCTTCCTTGACCCTGATCTGTCTGCTTACAGCTGACTTCATCAGAAGTAATTATGTGAGCTTATCACAATGCTTTCCCATAGGATTGGCTGAGACTGTCAAGGAGGCAGATCAGGGGCAGAGCCAGCATGATTCAAACACAGCCCTGGTCAATCAGCATCTCCTCATAGAGATTAATTGAATCAATACATCTCTATGAGGAAAGTTCAGTGTCTTCATGCAGAGGGATGAGACACTGAATGGCAGTACTGCACAGTGTGCATCACTGCCCCAGGAAGCACATTTAATAGCAATCTGGTAAGTGGCCAGTGGAGTTATCACTAAGCTGTAATGTAAACACTGCATTTTCTCTAAAATGACAGTGTTCACTGCAAAATCCCTGAAGGGAATGATTCTACTCATCAGAACAAATGCAATAAGCTGTAGTTGTTCTGGTGACTATAGTGCCCCTTTAAGAATTAGCTATTAACATTGTTCTGAAGAACAGAATGATGGCATATTTTTTTGTATTTATGTAGTATTGAATTGAGACATGCTCTTGGAATCAGGAAGACTTTGTTCTTGAATATTTGATTATCTGTTTTACAACGAGTTAACGTAAAGTCAAGTTTAATAGAGATTGTGTAATTTTCCTCTGACTCCTGATTATGGGCTGTTACCAGAACTTCACAATGTGTCAGTGCTATAATTGATCTGCAAAGATCTGCGAAGTACACACTGGTAATTACAACAAGGGGTTTGGGTGACATTTTTCTAAACCACAGGAGTAAAGTCCCGAGTTGTTTATTATGACACCAGAATCCAGATATGTAATTAGAGCATCATGTTGTAAATGTCTGCATTCCTATCAGTTCTCTTGCAATTCAGCACACAGGGTTGGTTAGCCAAGGATTTAATCATGCTATGTGAACCAGAATTCTATAAATCATACAAGTGACTACAGCCAGAGCTGAGATTTAAAGTAATGATGTCACAAAGGTGAATTATGAGTACTGCAAGAGGATTGCTCATTGAAGACTGAGCAAAATTCTGCCCTCTGAAAACATAAAACCTCAAAGTTTACTTTGCTGACAAATAACATATAGGATGGGAAGTATGTTTTAATACAGATCTGACCTGTTAAGTGTTGGAATGAATGACAATGTTGGTCCAGAACACCCCCAAGAGTGGATTGTTATAAATTATACAATATATAACATTGAAATCAATGCCATCTTAAAATATAGAGTTTGTGTTTCCCCCATAGGAGTAATTTAGTTAACTTGTTTTAATGCTGGTTAACCTCCTATGTTCAATACTGAACAATTTCAATACCTTTATCATGGATGGAGGGAAGAAAATGTTCTGTGTGTATATCACCACTGTAGCCATAACTAGATTTATATAGCCACTATAGGCATAGTTGTGTTCATATAGTCACTATAGAAATGAATGGGTTTATATAGCTGCTAGTCTTGTTCAAGGTGATATGGTTCAATAAAGCTTGGTTGCTTCATCTAAGTGTTGCTTCTAAGTGTGTGTGGTTGAAGATATTCTGGAGAGTTTTACAGAAGCTTCAACTGTCTAAGAGTTGTGCTAAGAGTTTTCTTTTTTACTGTTACAGGTAAGATTCATCTGTAGGAAAAGGTTACTGATTGCACAAGGTTTGATTTCCTGTTGGTAATTATAAGGCATTTGATTTGATTAGTTAGCTACTTGCTATTGATTGCTGTGTAAATTAGCTATTGTTTGCTAATAAGCAGAGGCCCACCCAGGTGTTAAACATTCCTAGTGGGAGGTGATTTTAGGAGTATATAAGGGTTGTTGTCATTAGCTTGGCTAATAGAGCTTGGTTGCTTCATCTAAGTGTTGCTTCTTTGTGTGTGTGGTTGGAGATATTCTGGAGAGTGTTGCTTCTAAGTGTGTGTGGTTGGAGATATTCTGGAGAGTGTTGCTTCTAAGTGTGTGTGGTTGGAGATATTCTGGAGATAAACTGGAGGTAATCTGAGGTATTCAGGAGGATAAATAAAAAGTTAAGATTTGTTTGATTTAAATTATTTACCTCATTGGCAGTGGCGTACACATGACCTATGGGGCCCCGGTGCGAAAATTGATCCGCGGGCCCCCCCCGCACGCTTACTCGGCGCAGGCCGGGGCCGGAACACATGGCGGCGGGCACCTGGTCGCAGGGGTTGCAGGGTTGCGACCCCTGCGACCGCGGTATGTACACCAGTGCATGCAGATGCACACACACTTAACCCCTTAAGGACCAAACTTCTGTAATAAAAGGGAATCATGACATGTCACACATGTCATGTGTCCTTAAGGGGTTAAAGGACCACTACAGACACCCAGATCAGATCAGCTCAATGATGTGGTCTGGGTGTCAGGTCCCTCTAGTTTTAACTCTGCAGCTAAAAGCATAGCAGTTTCTCACTGAGGGTTAATCCAGCCTCTAGCGGCTGTCTCACTGACAGCCGCTAGAGGAGCTTCCGCGATTCTAAGACACTGAACGTCCATAGGAATGCATTGAGTAATGCTTTCCTATGGGTGGTTTGAATGCGTGCACGGCTCTTGCCGTGCATGCGCATTCGGAGCTGAGCGGCGGAGGGATCCCCAGCGCCAAGGGAGTCCGGCGCTGGAGAAAGGTAAGTGCTGAAGACACACACACTCTCACGAACAGACGCATACACACTAGCTAACAGACACACACATTTACTGACAGAGACACACTCAGCGACAGACATACATACACACTCACTTACAAAACATACACTCTCACTGACAAACACACACTCACTAACAGACATCAAACAGACTCACTAATACAAACATACTCAGTAACAGACACACACAGTAACACACTCACTGACACTCACACTAACACACTCACTGACACTCACACTAACACACTCACTGACACTCACACTAACACACTCACTGACACTCACACTAACACACTCACTGACACTCACACTAACACACTCACTGACACTCACACTAACACACTCACTGACACTCACACTAACACACTCACACTAACACACTCACACTAACACACTCACACTAACACACTCACAGTAACACTCACAGTAACACTCACAGTAACACTCACAGTAACACTAACACACTAGCACTAACACACACACACACTAACACATTTTTTAAAAAATTTAATCCCCCCAGCCTCCTTACCTTTTGGAGTGCTGAGGGGATTCCCTGGGGTCCAGTGGTGCTGCTGGGCTCCTGGGGGGCCGGTCACCCGGCGGGCAGTCAGGCTGGCCGGTGCGCGAGGGAGCACTCTCCCCTGAGTGCTTCCTCTTCAGCTCCCTTGCGTGCCGCGTACTGATACCGGCGCCGGTAGATGACGTCATCTTCCGGCTCCGGTATCAGTGCGGTGCGCGAGGGAGCTGAAGAGGAAGCACTCAGGGGAGAGTGCTCCCTCGTGTACCGGCCAGCCTGACTGCCCGCCAGGTGTAAGCAGGGCCAGCCTCGGGGGGCCCGGAGGTGGCCGGCTCCTGGGCCCCCCAGGAGAAGAGGCTGGCCCAGTGCGTACATACCTGGTATGTACGCCACTGCTCATTGGAATGGCAGACTTAGTTCAGTGTAATAGTTGCTATGCATTTGTTTCGCGTTCCACTTTTTGGAGGTTTGGTTGTTGTCTAATCTGTTGACAGTTCTCTATCTTGCGGCAGGAGATTGTATTTTTGAAGTCTGAGATTTGTAAATTATCTGTTAAACAAACTCAGGCTGGAACTGCTGCAAAGCCACTGCCGCAGAGACATACTAGGAATGGCAGATGGATTACTGTAGGATCTGGTAGACTTAGAGTTGTGGATAAAATGCATATTGCACAGTCTGTTGCTCTACATAATTCATTTTCTGCACTTTCAGAGTGTAATGGTGTAATGGAGACAGGCACTGAGGGTAGTGGTGTTGTGGAGAGAGGCACTGAGGCTAGTGGTGTTGTGCAGAGAGGCACTGAGGCTAGTGGTGTTGTGCAGAGAGGCACTGAGGCTAGTGGTATTGTGCAGAGAGGCACTGAGGCTAGTGGTGTTGTGCAGAGAGGCATTGAGGCTAGTGGTGTGGTGCAGAGAGGCATTGAGGCTAGTGGTGTTGTGGAGAGAGGCATTGAGGCTAGTGGGGTTGTGCAAAGAGGTATTGAGGCTAGTGGTGTTGTGGAGAGAGGCACTGAGGCTAGAGGTGTTGTGGAGAGAGGCACTGAGGCTAGAGGTGTTGTGGAGAGAGGCACTGAGGCTAGTGGTGTTGTGGAGAGAGGCACTGAGGCTAGTGGTGTTGTGGAGAGAGGCACTGAGGCTAGTGGTGTTGTGCAGAGAGGCTTGAAGACTATGGTGAGGCCTAATAGAAAGCAGTTGTTGTTGGGGGATTCCATCATAAGAGGTGTGGAAATGGACGATGGTGGTCTTGTGAGGTGTCTTCCCGGAGCTACTGCTCACAGAGACAGGAGACGTATCTGTAATATTGTTAAGCAAGCAAAGCAGGAAGGGGAATTGGATGTACTTGTCCATTTAGGGACAAATGACTTG
Source organism: Pelobates fuscus (assembly GCF_036172605.1). NCBI lineage: Eukaryota > Metazoa > Chordata > Amphibia > Anura > Pelobatidae > Pelobates > Pelobates fuscus. Next base: position 164,577,542 of record NC_086322.1, read on the forward strand.
GCTTGCAATGAGGTTTCAGAGGTTAAGGAAGTTTTTAGTGTTTTTGCCAATGATATACGGCAGGTTGCTTCCACACTGTCATTCTCTGAAGTTCTGCCTGTGCATAACACTCAGAATGACAGGCGGATGCGTATAAGGGACTTTAACTTGTGGCTTGGTGAATGGTGTCGGGAGCAAGGATTTGGCTTTATTGCTCATGGTAGCTCTGTTTGGAATGGAAATAAACTGTACAAAAAAGATGGTTTGCATCTTTCTCAAAAGGGAACAAATGTTCTCAGTGAGCAGTTCAGAGGTTTTGCTAGGATGTATTTAAACTAGGAGGGGCGGGGGGTCAAAAGGGTGATAAAACATCAATCCAATTGTCCCCCAAAACAAGGACAGAAGTGTGTTAAAAAATGATAAGCTTAGAGTCATGTGTACAAATGCTCGCAGTTTAGGGAATAAGATCCATGAACTTGTGGCAATAATGGCAACAGATAGTGTAGATTTAGTCGCTGTAACTGAGACATGGTATAATGAGAAAAATGACTGGGACATAGCAATACCAGGGTACTCTTTATATAGAAAAGACAGGGAAGGCAAAAAAAAGGGGGAGGGGTGGCCCTGTATGTGAAGGATATCATAAAATCTAGCCTAATAAAGGTTAGTGAGGCGAACATAGAGTCCGTTTGGGTTACGTTAGAATTTGGTAATCACACAGTAACTCGTGTAGGTGTGATTTATAGGCCCCCAGGACAAATTGAAGAGTTAGATAATCTACTAGTTGAAGAAATAGCTAAAATGACAATGAAGGGGGAAGTTATCATCATGGGTGACTTTAATCTTCATGATGTGAATTGGAAAACAAAAATAGCTACTTGTGCCAGGAGCACACATATTCTAAACTCCCTACTGGGATTGTCTCTAAAACAAGTCGTTGAGGAGCCAACTCGTAAAGAGGCCATACAATATTTTGTGTTAACAAATGGAGATTTGGTATCAGATATTACAGTAGGTGAAAGTTTAGGATCCAGTGATCAGTCAGTGTGGTTTAATATAAGAACAGTGACTGAGTCACACCACACAAAAACAAAAGTTTTAGACTTTAGAAAAACAGACTTTTCTAAAATTAGAATATGTGTAAAGGAGTCATTATCAGACTGGAGCAATTTAAATGGAGTCCAAAATAAATTGGATTATTTAAACGTTGCACTACTGATGGCAACAGAAAATTGCATTAGGCTGGTCAGTAAAAGCAAAAAAATTCAAGAAACCACTGTGGTACTCCGCAGATGTGGCCAAAATAGTAAAAAACAAAAAGTTAGCATTTAGTAATTATAAAAAAAACCAGAGTGAGGAAGACAGAATGACCTATAAGATTAGGCAAAAAGAGGCTAAGAAAGTTGTAAGAGCTTCCAAATCACACACAGAAGAGAAAATAGCACAGTCTGTAAAAAAGGGGGACAAAACTTTTTTTAGATACATAAATGAGAAAAGAAAAGTAAAACAAGGATTAGTTAGATTAAAAACAAAGGAAGGAAGGTATGTAGATGAGGATAAAGGTCTAGCTGACTGCCTCAATGAATATTTGTGTTCGGTATTTACAGATGAAAATGAAGGAAAGGGACCTCAGTTAAAAAAAAGGATAAATGAGTCATTTATTACACGTGAGTTTACAGAGGAAGAGGTTCTATTTCAACTGTCAAAAGTAAAGACAAATAAGTCAATGGGACCTGATGGAATACACCCAAAGCTATTAAAAGAGCTTAGTGGTGTACTAGCAAAACCATTAACAGATTTATTTAACCAATCATTGTTAACAGGAGTAGTCCCAGAAGATTGGAAGTTAGCGAATGTTGTGCCCATTCACAAGAAAGGTAATAGGGAGGAGTCGGGCAACTATAGGCCAGTAAGCCTTACTTCAGTAGTGGGGAAAGTGATGGAAACCATGTTAAAGGATAGGATTGTTGAACATCTAAAAACACATGGATTTCAAGATCAGAGACAACATGGGTTTACTTCAGGGAGATCATGCCAAACTAATCTTATTGATTTTTTTGATTGGGTAACTAAAATATAGATCAGGGTGATGCAGTAGACATTGCTTACCTAGATTTTAGTAAGGCTTTTGACACTGTTGCACATAGAAGGCTTATCAATAAACTACAATTTTTGAGTTTGGATTCCAATATTGTTGAATGGGTAAGGCAGTGGCTGAGTGACAGGCAACAGAGGGTTGTAGTCAATGGAGTATATTTGAAGCTTGGGCTTGTCACCAGTGGGGTACTTCAGGGATCTGTACTTGGACCCATTCTCTTTAATATTTTTATTAGTGATATTGCAGAAGGTCTTGATGGTAAGGTGTGTCTTTTTGCGGATGATACTAAGATATGTAACAGGGTTGATGTTCCAGGAGGGATAAGCCAAATGGCAAATGATTTAGGTAAACTAGAAAAATGGTCAGAGTTGTGGCAACTGGCATTTAATGTGGATAAGTGCAAGATAATGCATCTTGGACGTAAAAACCCAAGGGCAGAGTACAGAATATTTGATAGACTCCTAACCTCAACATCTGAGGAAAGGGATTTAGGGGTGATTATTTCTGATGACTTACAGGTAGGCAGACAATGTAATAGAGCAGCAGGAAATGCTAGCAGAATGCTTGGTTGTATAGGGAGAGGTATTAGCAGTAGAAAAGGGAAGTGCTCATGCCATTGTACAGAACACTGGTGAGACCTCACTTGGAGTACTGGAGACCATATCGTCAGAAGGATATGGATACCTTAGAGAGAGTTCAAAGAAGGGCTACTAAACTGGTTCATGGATTGCAGCATAAAACTTACCAGGAAAGGTTAAAGGATCTTAACATGTATAGCTTGGAGGAAAGACGAGACAGGGGGGATATGATAGAAACATTTAAATACATAAAGGGAATCAACACAGTAAAGGAGGAGACTATATTTAAAAGAAGAAAAACTACCACAACAAGAGGACATAGTCTTAAATTAGAGGGACAAAGGTTTAAAAATAATATCAGGAAGTATTACTTTACTGAGAGGGTAGTGGATGCATGGAATAGCCTTCCAGCTTAAGTGGTAGAGGTTAACACAGTAAAGGAGTTTTAGCATGCGTGGGATAGGCATAAGGCTATCCTAACTATAAGATAAGGCCAGGGACTAATGAAAGTATTTAGAAAACTGGGCAGACTAGATGGGCCGAATAGTTCTTATCTGCCGTCACATTCTATGTTTCTATGTTTCTATGTTCAGCTCAGCTTATTATTATTTTTCATCAAAATAGAATTCAAGGGGGCGGGGCCGGACCGCCGAGCGGGATGGTCGCATGTCTGAGCGGCTCCTGCAACCAACCGCAATTTACACTGTATAAACGATATATTACCGTCAAAATATGGATCGCCAGTACAGTCACCCAAAGTTGAGAGACTACGGGACCCGGGGAGAGGCTGGCTCAGTGAGCTTCAGTCCCCTGGGGGAGGACAACACGCTACCCCAAATGGGGCCTTCTCCTGCGGTGAGTGGGGCAGACGGCCGCTGCCCCACTATCCTGCACCACGGAGCCCAGCTAGGGATGCAGACCGGCGCAGACCCGGCCCCGTTCCCTCCCCTTTGGACCGGTGGGGGTGATCCCGGTCCTCACCCTGTGGCCCTGGCCGTGACACCGCAATTGAGGTCGGAGAGTCCAGCCGCTGCACCTAAAATGGCGGGCGCCATGTGCGCAGACGGCGAAGGGAAGGCCTGCTCCCAACACGCGCTCACAGCCACCAAGGCTCCTGCCTCCCACTCAAACCGCACAGAGACGGCACTACCAGCACGATTTCAGTGCGCGAGGGACAACAGCTGCACTGAACATGCATCACACAAAGCAGCAAACATACCCATCTACAGCTACCGTGCAAACCGTCAAGACAGGCTCCTCTACTGGCGGACTGCCCGGAAATCACCAACACTCCAGCCCACACCGGGAAGATTTAGCAAGCGGCAGCACACCGCAGTATACACCCAGCTCCCGATCAGGGCAGACACCAGCCTGCGGAGAACCAAGGGTGGCAAGCCCATTCACCTGCCTCGGCACCACTGGGAAACCCTGCGAGACCCACATGATAAGCGGCGGACCAACTTCGCCCTGCAGCCTGCTCGGAAGGACACTCACCCCATACAACCAAGACCCAGCAGGGCAGGTATGGGATTTAAAAACAGGACTGCCCCTGTCTGTCAAGCCTTGAGCCCGCCAGGACACTGAAATCTTCCCACTGAAGCGGATTGGGAAACTCTGCTTAATCAGGGTGATAACTTCGCTATGATCTGGCTTTATATACGAAGTCCTTTACTTAATCTGAATAATATCCCTAGCTAGGATACTTGCTGTATAAAAATGTCTGTACACCCAAGCAACTTATTAGCTGGTTAGGATGATGTACTATTCAGCATGCTATTAACTTAAGTCAGACATGTTGATCAACTTCTTGTAATCATAACCCATGCTAATGTAACTCGTATTGACTAACATTCTGATCTAAGCAACTCTACTTTAATATTTCAAAATGTGCCGATAATCTCAATGCTCCCACTGTTATGCCTGCAAATTATGCTCGGGGAATGCTATTGGGGCACCACGAGCTTGTATGTTATTCACTCAACGCACAATAAAAATAAAGAATTAAAAAAAAAAAAAAAAAAGAATTCAACTCGTAGAATTCCAGTATAGAAAAACTGATTGGGTAGCAAAATCAGGTGAACAAAAAGGAGCACAAAAAGGTAAATTAGTGCAGGGCTTGACAAATCCCAGGCGACAGGTCACCATGGCGACCAGGAAATTTGTCCTGGCGCCTTGGATTTGTGAGCCTGTTCAGCCCACAAGGTGACCGGCTGCCTGAGAGCAGAGGTGCGCAGTCGGATCACGGAGGGCTGAATCAGGCATGGTTGACAGAGGGAGGGAGAAGCCATCTATTGTACTGCTGAGACAGGTATTGAGGGAGGGAGGCAGCTAAGGGAGGGAGGGGGGTGGCCGGCTTATGGATTGCTGAGGTAGAGAGGGACGGAGGCAGGCACTCGGCTCAGATAGAACTAAAGGAGGGACGTGGGCGGGTGGCTGATTTAGAGAGGCGGCAAGGGAGGGAGCTGTCATCTCCCTGCTCAGCTCCCTTGCGTACCCTCCAGGGATGCCGGGAGCCGGGTTATGACGTCACTCCGGCCCCCGGCTCACTAAACAATGCGCAAGAGGGAGCAGAGTAGGAAGATGACAGCAGCCCCACTGAACCCCAGGTAAAGTCAATCTACTCCAGCTCTCCAAAGGTAGGGAGACTGGGTGGATTTAAATTTAAATAAAAAAGTAATTACATGTGAGTGAGTGAATGAGTCTGTGTGTGTGTGTGTGTTTGTGTGTGTGTGTTTGTGTAATTGAGTGTGTCTCTGTGTGTGTGTGTGACTGTGTCTGTGTGTCTGAATGTGTCTGTCTGTGTGTGTATGAGTATTTCTGTGTGTGTGTGCCAATCCTATGCTTCTCCATAGGAAAGCATTGAGAGACTATTGCACATGCATAGCTAATGCCACTGCGCCAATTTAACTTCTCCTAGAGATATAGGGAACATTAACATTAAGCTGTAGTCGTTCTGGTGACTACAGTGTCCCTTTTAAGAATTGTATTTTTGGCATTGATTTCTCTGGCTCCTAACTTTTCTAGCTGGCTCCTAGATTCCAAGCAAATTTGTCAATCCCTGAAAAAGTGGGACACTAAGTGGGTCACTAAGAGGGACTAGGAGGCGGGTACTGAGGGTAGGCTTGAAAGCAGGGCCCCGGAGGCCTAGACCTTGAGCTGTAATAGGGGGCCCAAAATTTCTGATGGCAGCCCTACAAGTGGGATGGGGCTTTACTAGCGACTCAGCAACAATGTTTAGTAAATGTGGTTACAAATCTTGAGTTAGCGCACTGTATAACAGTCACAAGCTAAACATCGTTCCCACAGTCCTCTTAATAATATCCCATATAAATTAATGCTAAATAAGGAGAAATAGAGGTCTGCGAAAATAATGTTTGTTTTTTTACATTCTTTATTTTGATATTTTTTGGTTCAATACAGAATAGAGAAAGGATGAAGATTGGTTGAACATATCATTAACATGTTTGTCATGCATTGTAATATTTTTCAGGTAGTAACATAGAATAAATATGTTTATAACAAAGTACAATGCTTTAAGACAGGTGCTACGGCAAGTTGTGGCATTATATCCCTGTTAAGTTACTTGCATTCACACTTGGCCCAAGGCCCCGTTGGTGGGGAAGGGGGATACCCTCAACATGGAAGATGTCAGTGTCATGGTGTTGCTGCATCATATGCGGATGTTGTAGCACCTATGTTCTGAATAAGTAAAAGTCTGTATGGGAGTGTGGGATGTGAAGAAGGGGATGGGGCGAAGGGGGGAATAAGAGAGAAGAAAAAAAAAGGGAGGTGGGGGAAAAGATAAGGGAGGGAGGAGAGTGTATCGCGACCAGGAGGCAGGAGGGACCTTACACCGCCAATCCCATCCCCACGCCGCCATTCCCACAGCCCGCAAACGCAGGGCATGTATGAGTTTATCATCTGGCCCTTCTGTCCCTTAGTCAGTCTGCCTCATGGTTCTGCATGCCATGTATTCAATTAAAAAGGAGCCCATTGTTCTGTGCAGCATTCCACGGTACCCCGCAGATCCGCCATGAGGGACTCCATGCTGTAGATCTCCTCAACCTTCTCCATCCAGTGTGACAAAGTTGGGACATTTTGGCCGGGATTAAGCTTTTTGTGGCATTCAGAAAATGACGTGTGAGGGACTTCTTATATGCCGTGATCGGTATCTTGGTGTGATGGAGCAGCATGGGGAGGGGTTGCAGTGGTATGTCCAAATCCAGGATATCGATGAGCATTTTGTGTATTTGTTCCCAGAATGCGGCGATTGGTGGACACGACCACCAGATGTGAAGATCTGTGCCTTCTGTGGCACTGCATCTCCATCACTGGGCATTCAGCTCAACGCCCATGCAGTACCTATGCGAGTCCTAAACCAGCACGTTAGGAGTTTATAGTTGAGTTCCTGTATTTTGAAGTTGATTGTCCCCTGATGTGAGTGAATATGTATTTTTTTCCCTTTGAGGGTCAGACAGTGTGGACCCTGTGGCTTGATTGATACTTCACTGGCAGGCTCTGTGTGGTTGATATCAGCATAGCATAGAGATATGTAATTCCCTGGTGTGGGTGTGCACAATCTGTACCTAGTGCCTCAAATTGGGTTACTTCCTATGTATAAGAGGCTTCCCCGGTAGCAAGTTAAGGTAGCGCTGCATCTGGCTACTGGAATCTGAGCAACCCTGTCACGAAGTTCTGCGTGAGCAGTTTTCTTATGGGTTTCAGCTTGTTGTTTGACCACCACTCCCTTTAAATTAAATTGTGACTGTTTCTTTTAAATTTCAAAAGCTTTTTATTGAGCATTACACGCATGAGATAATACAAGCGATAAAGATGTGTCAAGCAATCTGGACACGCAGCTCCAAATATCTGTATCAGTACAATCGAGTTACTCAGTGTTATTCCTCTGTTTAAATATCTATTGTACGAGCCGGGAATTGGCAAAACGTACATTGTAATTGTATGGGGACCAAGGTGGTATCCGAAATGTCAGTTGGTATCGGTAGGCCATTTCGTTGCACATATTCTATCCGACAAAAACTAATAGGTACCACCTAATCGTTCTAGCGCAATCAATATAGGCATAATGCATCAGTAAGTGTGCGGAGTATCTGCTAGCCATCGGTCTGAAAATTTGGAGTTCCAGCTCCTACGTCTTAGCTGGCGGCGGTAGTATAATCTTACCAGGGAGGAGACTATGTTTCTTTTATTGGTTTATGAGCGGTAGGTTACATAACCCATCCCATGAGCCAACACCACCAGACTTTGAGAAAGCCCCAATTGAGAAAGCCTCGATTGGTCAAAACCCATTAGTCACGAGGTGCACTCGGCATGCTGAAAGCATTGCTACATGGAGGAAGCTCCAGTGGATGGAAGCCATAGCCAGATAGTGTGCCTAAATGCATGCTAAATTGTATGTGCCGATTGTGAAACACAGTGTAAGCCGTCTACCTACCTAGTCAATGTTTTAATAAAGGAATAAAGAAGTGTTCAGCATGGCAGTCATTCCCCACCCGCAACAATTATTTTTTTTAAACCTGCAAGCAAACACCTTTTTAAACAAATACACAAACCGAAATAAAACAAGAAAGACTTGGAAAAGTATGTAATAGACATTTATAAACTTATTATAAACTTGGTTAGATTGCATTATTGGGAACACCTCTCAGCTAGGGGAGTTTATTCAGCCTCCTCACCCCACCCCAATACTCACCCATTTCAGTTTCAGACTAGTCCACAGAGACAGAAACAGGGTATATTGTGCAGCAGGAGACAAAAACCCAACAGCAGAGCCTGCTCTGCATAAATCACACTGATCTGACTCCATCTCTTCTTCCCCTGTCAGGATGTAGCAAGGTGAATAGATCTTTCAGCTGCCCATGTGTAAATATGTCAATCATCTCCAATGCACTTTTCTAGCATTCCTAGGGATAGGACACTGAACGGTTAGATCAGTCACCCCCTGAAATAGGTGTGGAAAGCATATGAACGAAAAAGCATGTCAATCTAACAAATAAAATCACTATTACCTGCTTTTTTTGGCCTGCAGAGTGAGGCAACTGTCTCATTCAAAACTAAAGCATTTGAATGAAGCAGATTTTTTCAAAGTGATACATGTCTCTTTAAATCTGGAACTAATAAAAGGGCTTGTTTGGGTTTTAGGTGGAGTTGAACATAGCATCAGGGGGAAAGCGGTATTTAGGTTGCAGGCATGTGGAGCTTGAAGGATTATTTGCTCTATTATGTACTTATGTACTTACGCTCTATTATTGATAGTATAGCTGCATGAACTGCTATACAGTTACCATCAATTAAAACTTCCCCTGCTCCTCCTGCATGGAATTTCCTGTGTGAGAGGTTACTAATGGTCAGATGGGAAGTGGTCCCTTCCTCTTCCTGTCCAGCTTCACACAAAGACACTGGAGGAGCTGAGTTTTACAGCACTGAGTTTACAAGATCTATAACTGTTCCTGTAGCTTTGATAGCAAGCATTGGAGACTGACTGGGACATGGAACACTGGCCAGGTTTCCTGGTACCTACCTCTCGCAAAAACTCCCACATTAAATCCAAAAAGGCACATTATCAAGGCATACCTTCATCCAATGGCAGGTGCCTACTCTGCCTAATGGAAAATCCAGCACTGAACACATGAGCAGCAATAGCCACAATATGTAAAACTAATGCTTATCGTAAAGAAGCACAGCATTGAATGCACTGTGGAGGCGCGGAGCGGTGCCCTGTGGACCCCACGTAAGAAGTCAAACTGATCAACCAGTAAAGAAAAAGTAAAAAAAAAATCATAGAATTATAAGTTAAGAGAAACATCATGGAAAGACCAATCCAGCAAGGAAACCGGCCACACCCAACAATGTAAAAACAAAACTAAACAGAGATAAGGGCACGTCTTGTTGACAGTATGGTAGTCATCCGAGGGTTCTACTGAATGTAATCGTACTAGTATTAACAAGGTTATTTACTAAGGTGAGAATTCAAAGTGAATTTCAAACTTAAGGCTGGAGTAGCTGAACTGAAAGCAAAATTGACAGAGAATTGATCAGCTATTTTAACCTTAAAATGTGAACCTTTGTAAATAACCTTGTAAGATAGTCTACCACCTTTTCTTATTAGCAACCACCACTATTGAACCTAGGGAGTATGAATCTATAGTCGATCTATACTAACCTTGTACTGAGGCACGGTCTAACACTCAGTGAAAAAATAAGCAGAGAAGAGGAGAAAAGCCTAAAACAATCATGGTCTAATCAGCCTACCAATACCTTTCTCCAATCAATCATGACTAAAACCTCGGCTCTACAGAGTTTACCATACAGCTAAATCAGAGTGAATTCAGGGTTCCCACCAAATCAGTGTGAATTCAAGGTCCCCAGTAAATCACAGAGACTATACAATCAGCGACAAAATGAGCTACCCCATAAAAATTGTCCTGGTTCAATATTTCCTTGCTGGGTTAAAATGTGGGGGAGAGGGGAGGGAGCATAGCATCCAACACTTCATTGAGATGGCTCTGCACATGTACAAATCTGTCAGACAAAATACATGTCGTTACAAGCTCCCATGAGCTCATACTGAAACACTCACTGTTAATACCACCCTCTTCTGTGTTCTTCATTTTTATTTAGCATGGCTCATATATCATACATATATGTGTGATACATAGGTTACATATAATAAAACAAGATTTTATGGTACAAACATTTTTTTCAAATTGTTTCCTCATATTAGTGCTGTCAGTGTTACTTCATTATCACAATTCAACACAGCAATGGCACTGAAATTAGAATATTCATAAAATCAACCATAGTTAGTAAAGATCATTTTAATAAAAATTAGAAGAGATAATGGCTTTTACATCTGAGTCTTTCGTAATGAAGGGACAAAAGATCAGCATTATAAGGATCTCTGATTATAAGAAAAGTAGATCAATTGATGAAAGGATATTAAGAAATGTATCTGTGTCCATTCTGTAAAGAAAGAATAATGTGGATACAAACTGATACTAAAAATGTTGAATGGCCTTTAACCATTAGCTGCAAGAAAGATTGTTTTATTAGATAAATGTAGAAGTGATATTGGATTTACTAGGATTCTGTTTATATGTGTAAAAATTTAATTTGAAACCATAATTAATGCACCCATTTAATGTCAGCTTAAGAATTGTATATCAATTGGTCCTTGTAAATAAATGAAGTGAATATGAGGGTGCAAATAGGGTTGCCACCCGATCAGTGTTTTAAGGTGGTGTTGTGAATAATTTAATATCAATCATTCAAAATTCAACAAGCTAATTTTTTTATTTTTTTATTTTATAATATATAATTTATTAAGCCATTGATCGAAATAAAAAATTACCGGTTTTCCATTGATATATGAAGATTGGTCTATGGTCAAATGCACCCTCTAGTCACCATAACCACCACTTCAACTCACTGATGTGGTCATAGAACCTGTAGTTCAAAGAACACATTCAGCCTACTACTGTCCACTATCGCTAGTATGATTTGGTATGGAAGTAAGGCAAAGCATAACTCAATGCCTAAGCCATTAGTTCTTAGGGAGTTGGGCTGTGAGTGAAAGGAATCCTCATTCACTGGTTGTTTTTTTTAACAATTTTTTTTTTTATTTTTTATTATGGAAAGGTAATAGAAATGAAAGTACTAAAATATGTTATAAGAATAATGACGTAAAGTGTTCGAAATAAAGAGTAGTTTGTTTTCAACGAATACCATAACTGAAATTTTAAGTACAAAAGGGAAAGATGGTATAGTTACAGTTTGATCTAAATTGAGATTATTCAGTGATACGTTTAGACCAGAAGTGTCGTTGTACCACAGTACAGTTTCGTAGGAACAAGAGAAAAACCTGGGAGTGTTTTCTGGGTAGAATTCAGACAATGAAGCGCACTGGGCCATAACCTCTTAGAGGACAGCTTAGATGTGGGTCAAGAATAGACTAGAATAGTCTCCAACCTCTCTTCCCTTTTCCCTCCCTGAATCAGGCTACTCCAAGTGACCATGAGCAGAACTCTCTCCTGGTATGACTCATTCACTGTTAAAGCAATGGGAAGGGTTTAACATTTAAATTGGGGATGGCTTCTGTGGGATCCAAACACCATAAATGATCTACTGAGTTGAAATAGTTATGGTGCCGAAGTCTAGGGTAAACTTTTAAACACCTTTTTGCCCAAAACACAAGACTTAAGGTGCCCTGCAACACCTTTTTTCCCCTAGCACAGTTTATTTTGTGATATGTAATAATCCATTTTTGTGTGCTACGTAACAATTCAAATGTTTATTTTGCTTTAATAATTTTAAATTACAGTCAACAAAATGTGTAAGCAATCGGTGAACGTATGCTATCTGCAGTTAAGTTTGGATATGTGACTGATTAGTTTGAACAGTAATCAATCAGTCAAGATATAATGAGGCATGCAGTTAAATGATAGTAATCCTTACATTTGCATGAAGCAAAACTGGGCTTGGGGGTTGGAAAAACATCATGGCCTCGGTGAGTAGCTATTTTTGATTGATAAATATATATGTGGATCCAAAAAAAGAGGGGTGTGATAAAGATCATTATCTATCATTAGTCACTCTAAAAAAAATTGTAAAATGTTTTTAATAATGACTAGTGGAAAGTGATCATAATAAATACATTTTACATGTTTTGTCTGATATTTTTTATTTTTTTTTCAAAGCTTATTTCTATTTGGATAAATGTTCTCTGAAAGGGTTTATATGCTGTCAAATTGCCCTGGCACCTTTTGCTAATCTTTATTTGTGAATGGTAGGCTTTTATCTTAGTATTATTTTTCCATAGAAACACAGTGAAATGACTTTGATGTTTTAAGCAAGGAGAGTGTTTGTCTAACTCTGTTTTTTGTGAAGCTACTTCTTATTGTGTGTGTAATACTGCTAATACTATTTAATATCTACATGATGAGCTAAAGTTTTTATTTTGAGATTTTTTTTGTATTTTTGCAATATGATTGTTTTATAATTTATTAATGGGACACTATAGGCAGCTAACTGAAGTGGTCTGGGTGCATATTCCCAGGTCCCTTATCCCTGCAATAGTACATTTTGCAGTTATTGAGAAACTGCAATAATTACTATCCAGGGTTGTTATTATTATGTTATTTATATAGCACCAACAAATTCTGCAGCGCTTTACAGTGGGTGGACGAACAAACATGTCGTTGTAACCAGACAAGTTGAACACACAGGAACAGATGGGTTGAGGGCCTTGCTCAATGAGCTTACATGCTAGAGGGAGTGGGGTAAAGTGACACAAAAGGTAAGGATAGTATTAGACTAATGACAGTTGCAGAAGAGGAATCAGTCCGAAGCTATTAAAAGTTTAATTGATATGCTTTTATGAAGAAGTGGGTTTTTAATGATTTTTTGAAGGAGTGGAGACTGGTTGAGCATCTAATGGAGGAGGAAAGTGAGTTCCACAGGAACGGTGCAGCCCTCGAGAAGTCTTGAAGGCAAGCATCAGAGGTGGGAGTACGGACAGGAGATAGACATAAGTCTTAAGCCGAGCGTAAGAACCTAGATGAGACATACTTGTGTATTAGATAGGATAGATAGGTGGGAGCAGCATTATGTAGAGATTTGATATGTTTGTCCACCCACTGTAAAGCGCTGCAGAATTTGTTGGCACTATATAAATAATTACATAATAATAAAGACTACTAGTAAAACACGGTAAAAAGGGAAAAATTGATACACGGTGCTCAAATCACCAAAATGTGAATCACTCCAATCACACTAAAAGTGTATAAAACAATATAAATAAGGTAGTATGGTGAGAGCAAGTATTAATACACCAAATAGAAGATAAATTAGAGTATAAAAAAAAAAAACAGGCAATATTACCAACAGTCTTGAATGTCCTAAAAATGTAAAACAAAGGACATAGTATAGCCTGTATAAAATAGTGACAATTAAAATAACTTTAAAATTGTCCACTCACGTGGTGCTGAGCCTTAGACAGCGGCTCAGACTTCAAGCGCCTTTATAATGGTATCATGGAGACCGCAATGCTGGTTAAAATGATCTCTGACAGAATCCCCTTGTACAAATTTAGTAGGAGCCAAGTCGGGAAATGCAGGAACAAATTTATTAACAAAGCATAAAATAAGATCTTCCAAATATTTGCACTGACGCGTTTCGACCGTTATGGTCTTTGTCAAAGTGATATGTGATCAACCACAATTTACGGTTTAAATACACTTACAGATATCAAAATTTAAAAAAAGGCGCGCATTGTAATTTCTTCGTCAATCTACTTCCGACTTCCGGTTATGATTCGTCCTCGTCTAATTTCCGGCTTCCGGTCACGTTGCGTGTCACGGGGTATTTCCGGGTCAGCGGTCAAAATCCCCTTTGCGTTCCAGCAGAGGATCCGATCCCGGTCAGCGGAAGTAGTAAAATTTCTCTAAATTGTCTTTTAAATCATGTCCATAGTATAAATAAACAATATAAAAGACGTTCATTTGGTCGGTATTTCCCCATTCTTTATATCGTTGTTTGGAATATAATAAAAGGAAACTTTTCCTAACATTGGACTCTTTCATATAAAAAGGGCTATAAATTATATTTTAGTCATATGTTTTAAAACAGACAATTACATGGGTTAAAAAATGTGGTACATCCAAATATAATGTAAATACATAAAAACTCAATATAAGAGAGAAAACGAAAGGGAATAAAAGAGAGAATATATGAATATTAAAACGGATTATAGGAAACCTAAAATACATATAATACCATATAATATAAAAGATAAGAGAAATTCATATCATAAAAAAGAAGTAGTTTCAAAATCCACATTGAGGCCCTCAGGAGTGAGGGTGTTGAGGTTAAACATCCACCTCATTTCTGCTCTACTTAAAATTTTATCTTTACACCCTCCTCTCCAATGGACTTTTATTCTTTCTATGCCTATAAACTGGAGGCCCTCTGGGTTTCCATTGTGATGTTCTAAAAAATGTTTGGAGACACTGTGGTTAATGAATTTTTTCTTAATATTATTGATATGTTCTCCTATTCTAACTTTTAATTTTCTTATTGTCTTGCCCACATATTGGTAACCACATGGGCAAGTTAGGAGATATATTAAATTTGTTGTATTGCAGGTGATTAATGAATGAATTTTATATTCCTCCTCCGGATTTTTATTCGAAGAGAAGGTTTTTTTATATTTACTTGTGGTTTTTTTAAGTCTACATCCAGTACAGTCTCCGCAATAATAAAAACCCATTTGACCTCCTAAAAAATTGCTGGTCTCCTTTCTATCTTTATCTAAAAAACTGTGTGTTAAAATTTGCCTAAAATTTCTTGCTCCTCTAAAGATGAATTGGGGTTTATCTCCTAAATAAGGTAAAAGATCTTTATCCTCTTTTAGTACATGCCAGTTTTTTCTAAAAACATTGCATAAGGGTCTGTTATTAGTGCTAAAATTAAGGATGAGAGGAATATGTTCTTCCTTTTTTATTTCTTTATGTTTATATTCTAACAATGACTCTCTATCTTTTCTACCTATTTCATCTCTGGCTTCCTTGATTAAAGAAGGGTCATAACCTTTATCATGGAATTGTTGCATAAGGTTACATGATTGGTTTTGGTAATCGTTAAAATCTGTACAGTTCCTCCTTAAACGGAGGAACTGGCCTCTTGGTACATTTTTGAGCCAAGGCTTAAAGTGACAGCTTTGCAGGTCTATAAAACTGTTTACATCTACCTTCTTAAAATGAGTTCTACTTTTAATTTGGTCCTGTTGTATAAAAATATCCAAATCTAAAAAGGTGATGTTTTCATTACTAATATCGGAGGTGAGTTTAATATTCCAATCATTGGAATTTAAAAACTCTAAAAACTTTTCAAGGGAATGTCTGTCCCCCCTCCATATAATAAAAATGTCATCTATGTACCGCTTATAAAGGACCAGGTTTGCCCCCTGGTCCACACTTGGGAGGACAAACGTCTCTTCCCAGTGGGACATAAATAAATTAGCATAACTGGGGGCAAACCTGGTCCCCATAGCGGTACCTTGGGTCTGCAGATAAAATTGTTCTTCGTACCAAAAAAAATTATTTTTTAATATGATTTTTAATCCACCTGGCAGGCCTATTATATCTGGTATAGGATCTCTTTTATCTAATTTATCCCAGTATATTGACCGATTTTTACAGGATCTCGTTAAACAGTGCCCGACATATCTGAAGGACACAATGAGTCTTTTAAAAATTTTAAAAGATTTTAAATGGGAAAAAGAATATATTATGGCAACATGTGATGTCAGCAGCCTATACACCAACATAGCACATGAGAGGGGTTGTAAGGCTGCAAGATACAAAAATTGGGAGATTTTAATGAAGCACAGATAGATTTTATTTTGAAGGGAATTGAAATCATATTAAAAAATAATTTTTTTTGGTACGAAGAACAATTTTATCTGCAGACCCAAGGTACCGCTATGGGGACCAGGTTTGCCCCCAGTTATGCTAATTTATTTATGTCCCACTGGGAAGAGACGTTTGTCCTCCCAAGTGTGGACCAGGGGGCAAACCTGGTCCTTTATAAGCGGTACATAGATGACATTTTTATTATATGGAGGGGGGACAGACATTCCCTTGAAAAGTTTTTAGAGTTTTTAAATTCCAATGATTGGAATATTAAACTCACCTCCGATATTAGTAATGAAAACATCACCTTTTTAGATTTGGATATTTTTATACAACAGGACCAAATTAAAAGTAGAACTCATTTTAAGAAGGTAGATGTAAACAGTTTTATAGACCTGCAAAGCTGTCACTTTAAGCCTTGGCTCAAAAATGTACCAAGAGGCCAGTTCCTCCGTTTAAGGAGGAACTGTACAGATTTTAACGATTACCAAAACCAATCATGTAACCTTATGCAACAATTCCATGATAAAGGTTATGACCCTTCTTTAATCAAGGAAGCCAGAGATGAAATAGGTAGAAAAGATAGAGAGTCATTGTTAGAATATAAACCTAAAGAAATAAAAAAGGAAGAACATATTCCTCTCATCCTTAATTTTAGCACTAATAACAGACCCTTATGCAATGTTTTTAGAAAAAACTGGCATGTACTAAAAGAGGATAAAGATCTTTTACCTTATTTAGGAGATAAACCCCAATTCATCTTTAGAGGAGCAAGAAATTTTAGGCAAATTTTAACACACAGTTTTTTAGATAAAGATAGAAAGGAGACCAGCAATTTTTTAGGAGGTCAAATGGGTTTTTATTATTGCGGAGACTGTACTGGATGTAGACTTAAAAAAACCACAAGTAAATATAAAAAAACCTTCTCTTCGAATAAAAATCCGGAGGAGGAATATAAAATTCATTCATTAATCACCTGCAATACAACAAATTTAATATATCTCCTAACTTGCCCATGTGGTTACCAATATGTGGGCAAGACAATAAGAAAATTAAAAGTTAGAATAGGAGAACATATCAATAATATTAAGAAAAAATTCATTAACCACAGTGTCTCCAAACATTTTTTAGAACATCACAATGGAAACCCAGAGGGCCTCCAGTTTATAGGCATAGAAAGAATAAAAGTCCATTGGAGAGGAGGGTGTAAAGATAAAATTTTAAGTAGAGCAGAAATGAGGTGGATGTTTAACCTCAACACCCTCACTCCTGAGGGCCTCAATGTGGATTTTGAAACTACTTCTTTTGGATGTACCACATTTTTTAACCCATGTAATTGTCTGTTTTAAAACATATGACTAAAATATAATTTATAGCCCTTTTTATATGAAAGAGTCCAATGTTAGGAAAAGTTTCCTTTTATTATATTCCAAACAACGATATAAAGAATGGGGAAATACCTACCAAATGAACGTCTTTTATATTGTTTATTTATACTATGGACATGATTTAAAAGACAATTTAGAGAAATTTTACTACTTCCGCTGACCGGGATCGGATCCTCTGCTGGAACGCAAAGGGGATTTTGACCGCTGACCCGGAAATACCCCGTGACACGCAACGTGACCGGAAGCCGGAAATTAGACGAGGACGAATCATAACCGGAAGTCGGAAGTAGATTGACGAAGAAATTACAATGCGCGCCTTTTTTTAAATTTTGATATCTGTAAGTGTATTTAAACCGTAAATTGTGGTTGATCACATATCACTTTGACAAAGACCATAACGGTCGAAACGCGTCAGTGCAAATATTTGGAAGATCTTATTTTATGCTTTGTTAATAAATTTGTTCCTGCATTTCCCGACTTGGCTCCTACTAAATTTGTACAAGGGGATTCTGTCTGAGATCATTTTAACCAGCATTGCGGTCTCCATGATACCATTATAAAGGCGCTTGAAGTCTGAGCCGCTGTCTAAGGCTCAGCACCACGTGAGTGGACAATTTTAAAGTTATTTTAATTGTCACTATTTTATACAGGCTATACTATGTCCTTTGTTTTACATTTTTAGGACATTCAAGACTGTTGGTAATATTGCCTGTTTTTTTTTTTTATACTCTAATTTATCTTCTATTTGGTGTATTAATACTTGCTCTCACCATACTACCTTATTTATATAATAATAAAGACGTATCACACTTGAAGTACAACACGAGCCTAACTGTCAGGGCTTACCTTGTTGGGAGTCCAATATGCAGAGATATGCTCACCCTTGCAATTAAACACAGGCCAAGGTGGTCAAGGAAGAACTCACCTGGCCTGTGAGTCTGTGCACGGGGGCTGTGCAGGTTAATGCTCGAAGTCGCAGTACAGAAAAGGAATATCCAGGAGAATAGTCGTGGGTAAGCCAGTGGTCAGAGGATGCCGGAAATCAGGAGATACAAGTAGCGAGCCGAGGTCAGGGGATGCCAGAGGTCAGGGTACAAACGAATAGTAATCCAAGGTCAGGAGAACACTGGAACATGGAATAGCAATTCTCTAACCAGAGTCAATGAACTGACACTGCCCTTAGGAAGAGGCAGTGTCTTATACCTGGCTAATGGGTGATCAGCCGCAGGTGTGCTAGGATCGTTGAAGCAGCCACAGAATAATGCCCAGCCCCCAGTGCTGGGAATAAGGCAAGATAGACTTCTGACTATCTCTTGAGCTGATATGGTGGCTCAGAGGTAAGAGAGCAGGTCCAGGACTGCAGAGCTCTCAGGTTCAAATCCCTCTTCAGGCAATAAAGGGGCGACGCAGTCTGGAGGTCACTGTGAGAACCCTGACACTAACAAGGAAGGTGACCAGGCACATCTGAGCAGGGTAAATAAGAGGAAGGTCTATCAAACAAGCTGTACAACTTTAACACCCGACAGACCCACAAAATGACAAGGCCTTACACTCGATTGCTTTATGGGCCATCACCAACACACCAACTTACTCTCCCCACACACAACCATGCCAGAACACCTCTCATAGGTACCCACATTACCAAATGTTATCCTGTTTTTGTTAGTTACTTTGTTGCAATTATTCTCTTTCTAACTCTACCTGTACAAGCCAAAACTGACATCCTTCATTATGTTCTTCAACGTGTACCTCGAAAAGCTTGTCACTCCTTTATTATTATTGTTACCAAAATGTATTGAAGTAAACTTGTACAACGTTATGTTTAACACCAAAATTGAACGAAATAAAGAATAAAAAAAAGTAAAACGTATCACAACGATGATATCATCAGTAAAAGTGCAGTTTTAACAAACAAATACAAAAGCTGACTTTGGCCAGCGTGACTAAGTGGTAATTAGCATGATTGTAGTATTCCACGGCATTGTTACCAACATATCCCACCCTTTACTGGAGGTTTGCGATTGACTATCTTGTGTCAGACATAGTCTACCTGAAATGTATATACAATATACTGTCTTGGGCGCAAAGCAAAAAGTGCTTTAATGTGCACCCACACAACACAACCCTACCTGAAATGTTTTGTCAAATCTACCCTTATGGATACTTTCTATGGACTGCTGACTTTCCTTCTGTTGGATATTATAGATTACGGTATACGTGCTTTGCAGAGTTTTGCCTACTTTTACATCTGTTCATGTTTCAACATTGTGCAGTCACTTGCTTTTACACACATTTCTTTCAGCTTTTCTATCGATACATTATAATTCTTTAAAAATTGTGCAGATTCTCAGATATGTTTACATTATTGTATATATTATTATATATTCTGGATGCATGTTATTGCATTTTTACTGCTAACGTCTTTGACTCGTATAACTTTACAACCCCCCAAAAATGCAGAAATTTTAAAAATATTAATTTACATTTTTCTTGAAAGGTAGTTTGGGAGTACTGGATAATTTGGAACTGCCATTTGATGCTTGTTATCAAGTAACCAACCAGTTATTGATTTTTTATATTTATGTCATACTGTACATTAGGATCAAAGCAAACACAAGTGTGTGCTGGTTTTTTTTTTCTATTTAATTTCGTAAGAATCTACCTGCAGGTTCTCGGTAGTGTGTTATATTTAAGGAATGTTTTAAATATGCAACATTGGCATATAATCACAGTAATATAACTTAGAATTTTGTGCTGTTAATTTTTATAGCTAAGCATAGGAGTATACGTCAAACAAAAACAGAAATACAATTTGTGTTTGATTTCAAATGTTTGTAAATGTAATGGAAGGTCAATTAAATTTACCTATACTACCGTAATTTTAAACCTGGCAGCTCAGGTGCGTTTTTCAGCACCTGATGACCTCCTGTACCTTGTGCCGCCTTTACTGCACGTGACACTAAGCACAGTCCTTATTCAATAAGCACAATAAGCACCAGCATAACATTACTATACCTTCAGCACAGCATCATCCTATAAACCCCCATTCAAACCAACCAGTGATTCCCCTGACTCCCTTCATCTCCTTTGTCAATAACTAGTTGTTTCTATGTCTTTGGGACTCAGCCCTCGCATTACCATGATGAGCTGTGTTTCTGGTCTATTGAAACAATGGGTGGCCTTTTGCAAGCTG
Organism: Pelobates fuscus; assembly: GCF_036172605.1. Classification (NCBI taxonomy): domain Eukaryota; kingdom Metazoa; phylum Chordata; class Amphibia; order Anura; family Pelobatidae; genus Pelobates; species Pelobates fuscus. The sequence goes on from NC_086322.1 coordinate 164,598,208, forward strand.
AGAGCTTTGCTGAACATTTATGTAGGTGTAGAGCTTGCCACGTCTCAGTGATGATGTCTTGCATGACTACATTCTCAGTTTGCAGGTGGTCTACATTCAGGTTGCTTACTTAGCTACAAGCACATTAGGTGAGAAAAATGGGTGGGCCAGGATTAGCTCATTTCTGGTTACTAGGAGATCCCCTGGTGTATGGGTATAAGAGAGAACAATTATTCTCCCTTTCAGCATTCTTTGTCATTGAGCCATTAAGTTTGTTTTTGCTTAATTTATATGAAAGATAGGGAGAATATGGTAACCAGCAGTGTTTCTTTTTATTTGAGAAACAAAGTGTTAAAATGTTAATATGAAAGTATCTTACATAAAAATTGTGTATCGGTAAAATTCAGTGTTATGGTATAAAATATAATGCCTGATGGGGTAAGTATTGTGGTTCATCTACACCTAACCATTACACCAACAGGGAACTTTGATTACGTTGCATTGTAATACATAGACATTATTAGGTTGTTGGTTTCCCTCCCCCGTGCAGCTATAACAACTTCCAATATTTTGTGGTGTTTCTGTGGGAATTGTTGCCCATTCATCCAGTAGAGCATTTGTGAGGTCAATCACTGATGGTAGACAAGAAGACCTGACTCGCAATCTCCATTTCAGTTCATTCCATAGGTGTTCGATGGGGTTGAGGTCAGAGCTCTGTGCGGGCCAGTCAAGTTCTTCCACACCGATCTCATCCAACCATGTCATTATGGACCTTGCTTTGTGACAGCCATTCTGGAATAGAAATGGGCCTTCCCTAAACTGTACCCACAACATTGGTAGCATAGCATTATCCAAAATGTCCTGGTATGCTGAAGCATTAAGATTTCCGTTCACTGGAAGTACGGGGCATTGCCTAACCCCTGAAAAATTGTTTCATATCATTTTTCTTCCACCAAACCTTTGGCACAATCCAGTCAGGCAGATAACGATCTCCTGGCCTCCGCCAAACGTAGACTCACCCATCAGACTGCAAAACAGAGAAGCATTATTTGTCACTCCACATAACGCGTTTCCACTGCTGCAGAGTCCAGTGGCTGCATGGTTTACACTACTCTGACGCTTGGCATTGTACTAGGTGATGTGAGGCTTGCATGCAGCTGCCTGGCCATGGAAACCCATTCCACGAAGCTCCGGACGCACAGTTTTTGTGCTGATATTAATGCCAGTGGACGTTTGGAACTCTTCAGCTATGGAATCAACAGAGCATTGGCGACTCTCACACACCATGCGCCTCAGCACTTGCTGACCCCGCTCTGTGGCTTGACGTGGTCTTCTACTTCATGGCTGAGTTGCTGCTGTTTTTAAACGCTTCCACTTTCCAGTAATACCACTTACAGTTGATCGTGGATTATCTAGCAGGGAAGAAAATTCACAAACTGACTTATTACAAAGGTGGCATCCTATCACAGTACCATGCTTGGATTCACTGAGCTCTTCAGAACAACCCACTTTTTTCACAAATCTTTGTAAATGCAGACTGCATGACTATGTGCTTGATTTTATACACCTGTGGCAATGGGTCTGATTGAAACACCTGAATTCAATAATTAAGAGGTGTGTTGCAATACTTTTGTCCATAGAGTGTATATTTACCTAAAGAAGTAAGGTGGACATGAATAGACTCTTCTATGCTGTTCCAACCCATAACTATGCATAAGGAAGAGCGTGTTAGAGTATTTGGAAATAACAATTTGACTGCGTTGCGAAGGTACATAATTCGAGATTTTTTGGCATTTGGATGTAGATCAGAAGAACCCTATAGGTATGGTAATAATAGTATTTTGGTTATAACATTCTTTATAGAAAGAACCATAAATGCGAACTATTATTTAATTTAAGTAATGTAGAATATAGGGATTGTTTGAGTGGATAAAATCATGAGGGATGTTTGTAAATAGATTAGGTGTAGTACTAACAGATGGCCTGCATTATAGTATCATCACCTGTTCAAATATCACATTTAATGATTCTATTAAAAGAGTTCCTTTGCTGGTGGCTTTAAATGATCTGATACAATACTGCACTTTCAGAGCTAAAATGGTAAGCTTTCACATATTTCTTTTTCTTTCTCCTGTTTCTTTAAAGAATAAATAAAAGTTCATTTTATGTGTTTTATGCTTTATTTGGTAATAATCACCTTTCGCTATCAAATGATAAGAAAATAAAGATTTTATATACCTTTCTCCAGTAACATAACTGGGGGCGTCTTTCCATCTAGGTATGATCCAAGAAGGGAAACATAAAGCAAGACCAGAATTTTAAGTGAGCTGGGATTTGAGACTCAGCTGGCAGGCATGTACACAACCAGAAATAAAACTTAAAATTAAAGATACCACAGACAAGCTGCTTCAGCCCAGCTGCAAAAGCTGGAATGGATTCTAGTGAATCTGTGCTTATCTGAAAAGCAACCTCTAATTTTCAGCATGCTTCAAGTTCTGGGCTGGCTGACTCCAGGTCTAGACTCTCTCTCACAGATAACGCTGCCTAATAGCAAAGCCTAGCAAATGTAACACGGTTATGTTGTGCAGACCACAGGCGACATTTACATAATATTATTCTGAAATCAGATTACTATAATTTTTTTTTTTTTTTTTTTAAAGGGACAATTCTGCAAAAACAACAAGTGTATTCATAGCAATTGCTAGTGGTGTGTGTGTGTGGGTTCCAATGGACTATTTAGACTTTTTGTTTGTCTATTCATAGACAACAACTTGGCAGCATTGCAACATTTGGATTATATGTAATCCCCATTTTGAGTGTGGGCATAACTTCAACACCAGATTACTCAATAAATTAACGCAGGCGCCTGTCTAGGACTGTTACAAAGCAGACTTATGCAGAAATGCTTTTCAGCTAATATGAACAAATCACATTAATTTTAATCTATGCCTAAACAAATTGATCTGTCGGGGATTTACCTGGGCACAAAGTCTTTCCAATTATTTTGACTTCACAAGTCTATTAGGAAATGTCAGGTGATCGCGTTAAAGATGATGTTATGGAAGCTTGGATACAAGCAATCAATGGTTACACGGATACTAGGATCTGGAGCATTCAACATGCTTTGTACCTGTACAGATTTATAGAATTGTTTACTTGTAGCTCTCTGAAAAATCATCTTACATAGATAAACATTTAAAAAGTGTTACTTTCTGCACAGAAGCAGGGACGACCATAGAGACTAATCGTCAGTTTTTGTGTGACCCAAGGTGCATGTATAGGGCGGAAGGATCCTGCCATATACTAAAGGTAATGCAGAGTTTTTTGATCGTTTTTTTACATATACTTTATTTCACTATTTCAAATAATCTATTTCCCTTCAATTCTTGATGAAAGCACTATCATATTAAAAACTAGTTTTTAGGTGATATTTTTTTCCTTTAAAATGATGCAGTAAAGATCTAGAGTTGGTTCAAAGTACAATGTTATCTATCCACTGTGCTAATTTAAATGTGAAGATTTTTATTAAAAGTTGCTTAAAATTGGTCTCACCCCCTGTCAATATATTCTTGGTACAGACCACTAGGGTAAAGGCACAGGGCTTGTTTCTAATGTTATTGGTAGGTTTTACCAAAGAGTCATTACTCATTAAAGTAGTCACTGCTTACCTCAACAAGCATGGGCTGGTCACAAACTGCAAAATATTCCAAATAATGACAGGGACTTACTAGCAGACACAGCTGTTATTAATTCCTATGGTGAATAATGGAAGCTAGTTACCGCCGCGCCGGGTACCTAACTTTGTTGCTAAGGTTTACTGGCTGCCACTTTTTCTCAAAATTAAAAACCTGCCTCTGCCTGGTGGATAGACACAACAATTAAATAAACAACTACATCACAACTACAGCTGCCTCTCTCTATTCAGATTGTATAAAAAAAATAAAAAAAGAGGAAAAGGTTTGGATTTTTATATTTGAAACCCCAGTCATATTGGATATTGGTCCAGTGAGTGTCCCCATCCCCATCCTTCAATCCATTGACAGTTGTGTGAAGGCATATAAGAGGGAGCTCAGGAGATACCCAGTCTCCTCATAGTTACATGATCTCATAAGGCCCAAGAGATGCCCAGTCTCCTGTGTCCTTTAGGAAAAAGTTTATTGGGGTCCCCAAAGAGCCAGCTAGCTGGCCAATCTCCTGGCCCCATATGTTCAGTTAGCTGGAGACCCACAAGCCTCACACTACCTACTGAATACATCCCTTCCTACTACCACCTAACACTTTTAAGGGACATTATAGGCACCAAGACCACCCAATCACAACAAGGTAGTCTAGGTGCCATGATCATGTTGCTTTAACTCTGCAAGAACTGCAATTAAGATGGTTAAGAATGGGTTAAGATGCCTCTAGGGCTTGTCAGTATGACAGCCACTAGAGTCGGTGCCACTGAGCTATCTTAATCAGTTGGTGTCATAGAGACCATCTGATTGGTGCAGGTCAACATTTTTCTGTGCATGCACACTAGCCTCCCAATGTTTTCTTATGAGAAATCATTGGATTGTCTGAGATCATCAAGAGGAGATCACCAAGGAGGCAGAACTTTGGCACAGAGACATAATGTAAGGAAAGTAAACTCAACTTTTAAGCCCTCATATCGGAGGGGGAAGGGGAGGCGACCACCTATAGGTAGATAATCACCATAGTGTTAGGAATATATGTTTGTATTCTAAACACTATAGTGTTCCTTTTAATTGTACAGTGGGCTGAATAAATCATAGAAACAAAGCATGTATAAAAGATTTAAACTTACCATTTGCAGCCTTCTCTTATCAAATTTCTGCCTTGCTTTGTTTCTAATCAAGTCTTTATTGAAAACAGCTTCACTAGGATAGTATGATTTGTTTATTTGAATTTTTTGGGGTCAAAGAAAGATAATTGAAAAAAGAAGACTTTAAATGTGAAGTGTAAAAATCTTCTTTTAAAACAGCTCATAGCAGATACTAGAATAATACTGGAGCAATGCAAGATCTGGGAATGGGTGTGAGAGTAATGTAAATTAGTTATAGGCGTAGTTTATAGGCTGAAAAGAGACATGTGCAAAAAAAAAAAAAAATTCTTCACAAGGACCAAAGTGTGATATAGCGCTTAAACAGAAATATAAATCAATTTTAAAATCAAGTAAAACTATAAACAGCTCAAAAACACCTGTGAAGGGATACCTTTCGTCCCTACCATAAAATTAATAAACTAAATATAAGGGTTTATAAGTGAAAATGTATACAACAGAAGTGGAGCGTTAAAACTGTGATGTAATTCCAGTAAAATACAAGTTTAGCAGGCTAAGATTGCCACAAGGCATATGTATGTATATGTGTTTGTAGTATCAGTTAGTTAATTACACGTAGCTAAGATACTGTTATCACTGTACTGACCAGGTGCAGGAATGTAAGAACTGGAATTACGCGTCCCTCTCCTTTGTATCAGATGAGCCACGTGGTTAGACCGGATGGATGAGTTTAGACTCTATTTATTAAATAGGTTAAGGGTATGTGTGGGTGTAGTTAATTGTGGGAGGAGCTACAGTGCTATATAAGGAATGTACTCTATGTATTCAGTACTCAGACTTTGCTGTATTTTGGTGACGCTAGTCCCTCTGAGTCCCGATCGGTGATCCAATAAAGAATCTCTTCCTTCCTGAAGAAACCTGTGTCCATCTCTCTGTGCTTGGCTTCCGTCAGTTTCTCCGGTATCATTTGGTGCATTGGCCGGGAAGCTCATCGTTCAACGGTAGCTGAGAGGCAGAGGCGTGAGACGGTCTATCTTTGCCCACGTTCTCTACGGCTGCACCCCTGAACTTCTGCGTGGACCTCCCTTCGTCTCGGCGCCACTGGTCTGTTGTCCAGGAGATCATCGGCCTCTACGTGAGAAGTGCTGGGGTGTCCCCGTCGATGAGTGTGAACTCAGGTTCAGGAACGAGGAGGTAAGACAACTGCTGTTTTAGACGGCAGGACCCACTAGGGGTATACCGATTGTGCGGTAGGCCCAAAGGGGTTTTGAATCAGTGTATCTGCCCCCTCTGTCGGAGGGAAGGAGCGAAGGCGCACCGCTCGATCGAACGCTCTTTAGTCAGACCGTTTGATTTGGTTAGTCAGGCGGGGTCCTGGTGTAAATAGCCCTAGCCGGACACCGGTGTCTTGTCTAGACTAGCGTTCTAGGGTGTATATTACGTTCGCTAGGTCGGAGGGACCGGGAGACTAAGCGGCGCCTGTGTAAATTCGGTTCGCTAGTTCTCATCCTATCTGGGCTAAGTGGGAAGGCGTGTAAATTTGGAACCCACTAGACTTTTGATAGTGCGACTAAGAGGCGCCTGTGTAAATTCGGTTCTCTAGCTCGCTATATATGTGGTGATTGGGCAGTGTGGCTAACCAAAACGGGTGTATATAGTTTTAGGTAGTCCATTCAAGGTACTGGCCAATAGTTTAGTTGGGAATTGTAAATGTGTTAACGATTGTTTTAGTAAAGTGTATATCTTGTTAGATAGCGCGAGCTCAGCCGTCTAGCGAGAGTGTTAATAGTGTGTTGCTGTATTATAGTGCACGGTACCATAACCCTGTATATTTACTGACATTATATAATAAGTACTAATCATTGTCGTCCATTGCATGTTTAACACCATAACCACTAATAATTGTATTGTGACCTTAACTTGTGCTTTGACCTATGCTAACCGTACTGTAACCGCTATTTGTAAAAGACGATGTTACTGGGGTGTGTTATAGACGGGTAATTCGTATATAGAGAATTATAGCGTGGGTGACTGTATAGTTACGCCAAAGGGCATAATATTGATTATATAGTGACTGGTGTAACAGCTGTGTGTGTACGGGAATTCCCTGAGTGTTTATTGTTATTGTGTACGTTTCACTTGGTAACCGTACCACGTGGTGCTGTTGCCAGAGGAAACGGGTGTGACTGTTGAATAGTACGCGTGTATAGTATTCGTTGTCGACGACGTTCCATTGTTAAGTATGGGTGCGTCGCAGTCAACGATTCCGGATCCCTTAGGATGTATGGTTAAGAATTTTAAAAAGGGATTCAAAGTTTGTGATTTTGGGGTAAAGATGTCTCCTGTACGTTTGGTCACTTTGTGTACTAGGGAGTGGCCTACTTTGGTTGCGGCATGGCCGCCACGTGGCAGTTTGGATCCAACTCTGGTACAGCGCTTACACGTGGCTGTATCGGGTAGGCCTGAACTTTACGGCCAGTTTCCTTATATTGACTGTTGGAGACAGGCCGTAAATGACTCGCCAAAATGGCTCCAGACATGCCACGAGGAGCAGTGTCGCCTCATGGTAGCTAGGACTTGCTCGTCCACTAGGACTGGTGTTAGGCCCATTTTGGACACGCCCCCTGAGTCCGAGATCCCTTTGCCGCCCCCTTACTTTCCGTTAAGAAGAAGTGACGCAAACGCAGGAAGTCCTGCACCCCTCCCCTCATTACCCTCATCCACTTCCGCTTCCTCCTCCAGTACAGGATCCACCCCCCCTCGTACTAAATCTCCCCTTCCGGAACCAGAATCCACCCCCATTAGAAACGAATATCCTGATTTGGCGCCACTTCAGACTTCCGGTCAAGCTTCATCTAGCTCGGCTTGAAGTGTTTTATTTACGACCTTTTCCCAAAACCGACCTCCCACATCCCCATACCCTATCTCTCCCCGACCGGAACCCATGACTGACGCCTCTCTACGTAGCCCCATCCAAACCCGACAGTTGACTGGTGCCCAACAATTAAAGCACTATCAGATGCCTCTTCGTCTGAATCCCGGGTCAGCTTATATCGATGCCGCAGGTCAAATGGCACACGCTGACCCAGTCTTCGTATATGTCCCATTTACCACAACCGATCTTTTAAACTGGAAGACCCATAATTCCTCGTATACTGAGAAACCACAAGCTATGACTGATCTGTTCACCTCAATAGTACAGACGCATAATCCGACATGGGCTGATTGCCAGCAGTTACTAATGACTTTATTTAACAATGAGGAAAGGACAAGAATAAATCAAGCAGCCATTAAAGCATTAGAGGATAGAGCCCGTGCTTTGAACCAAGCCAATCCAGCAGCATGGGCCGCGACACACTATCCCAACACCGATCCCGATTGGAACGTAAATGGTGCTGATATGGTTCAACTCAGAGCCTATAGAGACGCTATAATTGCTGGCATGAAAGCCGGAGGAAAGAAAGCCATTAACATGTCGAAGACAGTTGAGGTGATCCAGAAAAGCGATGAAGCGCCCAGTGTCTTTTATGACCGATTATTGGAGGCATACCGCTTGTATACCCCCTTTAATCCGGAAGACGCAGACAATTCCCGAATGGTTAACTCCGCCTTTGTCAGCCAAGCATACGGAGATATTAAGCGCAAGCTACAAAAGTTAGAAGGGTTTGCAGGTATGTCCATCACCCAACTAATGGAGGTAGCAAATAAGGTCTATATGAACAGGGATACAGAAAGTAAGAAAGAGGAAGAGCGCAAGATGCGTAAAAAGGCTGATATGCTAGCGGTAGCGATCGCAGGCGTAGATAAACGGGGCCCAGATAGAGGCAATAATAGATGGAGTAGGGAGCCTTTGAGTAGGGATCAATGCGCGTATTGCAAGGAAGAAGGGCATTGGAGGAACGAATGTCCGCAAAGAGAGCAGTACGAGAGAGACCAACCCAGGGCAGGCTACGGAAACTTTAGAGGTAGAGCGAGAGGTAGAGGAGGCCCCGGAGGGAGTAATGGTTATAGAGGGAGTAATGGGAACAGAGGAAGTGTTAGGGAAGACAGGTATATTCCAGCAGCGCAAAGGTCCCGCGATAGAGAAGGTAGGGACTTTGTAGGATTGGCTGACACTGTCATGGAGGACTATTGATACCGACCGGGCTCCATCCCCCTTGGTCGAGCGGAGCCTATGGTCGATGTATCAATAGGGGGGAAAAGGAGTGCGTTCATGATCGACACTGGTGCTGAACATTCAGTGGTGACTAATCTAGTTGCTCCTCCATCTGGAAGGACTATTACTGTGATAGGAGCAACTGGAAGAAGTGCTGAAAAACCGGTTCTTAAAAGTCGACTCTGTACATTGGGAGGCCACGTAGTAAAACACCAATTCCTTTATATGCCTGAATGTCCAGTCCAATTGCTGGGACGTGATATGCTATCAAAATTACAAGCGCAGATTACGTTCCTACCAAATGGAACAACATCCTTAAAGTTTAATGGACCTTCAGGTATTATGACTTTATCCGTACCAAAGGAAGAAGAGTGGCGACTTTATACAGTGTTGACTAGCCAAAACCCTAGGAGTGATGAGACATTGTTTAACATACCAGGAGTTTGGGCAGAGAACAACCCACCAGGACTGGCCCGCAATATTCCACCAATAAAAATTGAACTGAAACATGGGGTTTATCCAGTGAGCCTAAGACAATATCACATTCCGCAGAAGGCTAAGAAGAACATCCAATCCTATCTGGATAAGTTCATACGGTATGGTATCCTAAAATTCTGTACTTCCCCCTGGAACACCCCATTGCTGCCTGTTCAAAAGCCCGGTACAGATGAGTATCGACCTGTACAGGACTTAAGAGCAGTCAATGATGCGGTTGTTAGCATACATCCAGTTGTACCCAATCCATATAACCTGCTTGCTTTAATTCCGGGCGGGGCTACTTACTTCACAGTCTTAGATCTCAAAGATGCCTTCTTTTGCCTCCGAATTGCCGCAGAAAGCCAATGTATTTTCGCTTTCCAATGGGAGAACGCTGTAACGGGCTCAAAACGCCAAATGACTTGGACAAGACTGCCCCAAGGGTTTAAAAATTCACCTACCCTATTTGGTTCAGCTCTAAGTCAAGATCTACTGGATTTCGAGTCTATCCCAGGAGAATGTGTATTGTTACAATATGTAGATGACTTGTTGATAGCAGCAGTTACAAAAGAAAAATGTCAGCAAGCAACGCACGATCTACTACATATTCTCTGGAAGGCAGGATACAAGGTGTCCAGGAAGAAGGCTCAGTTGTGTTTGCCAACTGTCAAGTATCTGGGATTCCATATCTCTGAAGGTCAAAGGATTATGGGGCCAGAGAGAAAAGAAGCTGTCTGCCAAATACCAATACCCAAGAATAGAAGACAAGTGCGAGAATTCTTGGGGGCAGCAGGCTTCTGTAGGATATGGATTCCCAGCTATGCGATACTGGCAAAACCTCTGTACGCAGCCATCAAAGGTACAGAGCACGACCCCTTCTTATGGACCCAAGAACAGCAAACGGCATTTGAAGATGTGAAGAAGGCTTTGATGAGTGCCCCAGCATTAGGTCTACCTGATCACACACGACCATTCTACTTATATGTACACGAGCAAAGAAGAATGGCTGTGGGAGTATTGACACAGTACTTGGGATCATGGCAAAGACCTGTTGCCTACATGTCTAAGCAACTGGATGCAGTGGCCAGCGGACTTCCACCTTGTCTAAGAGCCGTAGCTGCAGCCGCCCTGCTAGTAGCTGAAGCCGATAAACTCACTCTGGGTCAAGAACTTTATGTACGAGTCCCACATGCAGTACAGACGTTGTTGGATTACAAAGGAAATCATTGGTTTAGTAACAGCCGTATGACCAAGTATCAAGCAATGTTGTGTGAAAACCCAAGAGTGCATTTAGAGACTGTAAACACCTTAAATCCAGCTACCCTTTTGCCGCAACCTACTGAAAGTCAACATGATTGTTTGGAAGTAATGGATGAAGTATTTTCAAGTAGACCAGATCTTCGTGATTTTCCCATCCAGAACCCCGATGTTCAATATTACACCGACGGCAGTAGTTATGTGAAAGAAGGGATCCGCTATGCAGGATATGCAGTGACAACAATAGACAAGGTGATAGAAGCTCGGCCACTGGCGAAAGGAACATCAGCACAAAAGGCAGAATTAATAGCACTAACACGAGCGTTACAATTGGCTGAAGGTTTAAGAGTAAATATCTATACGGACTCTAAGTATGCGTTTTTAACCACTCATGCCCACGGAGCTTTGTATAAAGAAAGAGGACTACTGAATTCAGAAGGCAAAGAAATCAAGTACGCAGCTGAAATCCTACAACTATTGGAAGCAGTGTGGGAGCCGAAAGAAGTCGGTATCATACATTGTCGAGCGCATCTGAGAGGAGATGGTGATGTAACCAAGGGAAATCGGAGGGCAGATAGTGCAGCTAAGCGTGCTGCTGAATCAGGAAGACAGGAGTATGTGGGGCATATAGCTGCTCTTATACCAACTCCACTGTCCCAATGGACTCCAGTTTATACAGCTCAAGAAGAGGAGTGGTTAAAGACTGAACCGGGAAAGTATTTGGAGAACAAGTGGTATCAGCTAGAAGATGGAAGAATAGTCATACCAGCATCACTAGCGGTAGAAATTGTCCAAAATTATCACAACGGGACACATTCTGGGAGAGACAGTACTGAAGAATCTCTCAGGAAACATTTCTACATACCAAGATTGTCCAACTTGACTCAGGCCATTGTACGCAGATGTGTAACGTGTGCTAAGAATAATGCAAGACAAGGACCAGTAAAGCCACCAGGAGTCCAGTTTATGGGGGGACTCCCCATGTCCGATCTACAAATAGACTTTACAGTAATGCCTAAATCGGGTGGACATCGTTACCTGTTGGTAATTGTGTGCACCTATTCAGGCTGGGTAGAAGCATGTCCTACTCGTACAGAGAAAGCAGGAGAAGTTGTAAGATTCCTGCTACGAGAAATAATACCCCGATATGGACTACCCTGTTCTATAGGATCGGACAATAGTCCAGCTTTTGTTCATCAGTGCCTACAACAACTGACTCATATGCTTGGTATAAAGTGGAGGCTTCATACTGCATATAGACCCCAGAGTTCTGGTAAGGTAGAGAGAATGAATAGAACTATAAAGAACCAGTTGGCTAAAATGTGTCAGGAAACCCAACTTAAGTGGAACGTTCTCTTACCCATAGCTTTATTGCGAATCCGCAGTACCCCTACCAGAAGGATGGGCCTCTCTCCTTTTGAAATCATGTATGGGCGACCACCTCCCGTACTTGGTAACTTAAGGGGGGACTTGAGTCAGTTGGGAGAAGGAATTACCCGGCAGCAGGTTGTAGAGTTGGGTAAGACTATGGAGGAGGTACAGAAATGGGTACAAGATAGATTACCTGTGAATATTTATCCCCCTGTTCATAGTTATCATCCAGGAGACCAAGTGTGGATTAAAGAGTGGAATAATGTACCGTTAGGGCCCAAGTGGAGAGGTCCTTATGTTGTTCTTTTGTCTACCCCTACAGCGATAAAAGTAGCCGAAGTAACTCCGTGGATACATCACTCCAGGGTTAAACCAGCAGCAGTCGATTCTTGGCAAATTACAGCAGATCCAGAGAATCCCTGCAAGATCCGGTTGAAACGCACTACTCAGTCGGAGTAACGAGGAATTATTGTGGATTACAAATTTTATTGTTACAGGTGTGAGTGAGAAGGCCATAATAAAGCCTGTCCGCTTACCAACACATAGTGTATAAGCCAGGAAAGTCTCGAAGGGACACCTGTGAAGACGAGCAGAACTCCATTCCCTGCAGCCCTCACATCCTGGAAGCTGAGGTTCCATCGCACGGACGAAGACTGAGGATGACGGCGAAAGATGTGCTTTTGATTGTGTTTATTTATATGTGTTTTTATATTCAGGAAGGTAGAGGTACCGACACTCCTAGCTGTGAGGTATGCATTAAGACTACGAGAACAGGTAACCATATTTCCCAAACCCTAATTTGGCATTCACAATACGAATGTAAAGGAGAGGTATCAAGATGTAGATACCTAAATATAGACTATAGTGTGTGCCATTTAGGAGTAGGAGAACCTAAGTGCTTCAGTCCAGAGTATCAACCTCGTACAATTTGGTTGACTCTCAGGAATGGAGATCCTCAGGGGACCCTAATTAATAAGACGGTGTTAGAATCCGTACATTCTTCGGGTGTTCTGCTATTTGATGCATGTAAGGCGATATCAAGTGGTAGAAAACCGTGGAATGTATGTGGGGATCTTAGATGGGAGAGGACGTATGGGTCTAATGATAAATATATTTGTCCCAGTAGTAAAAATAAATATGTGAGTCCTAGATGCCCAAATAAAGACTATAACTTTTGTCCATATTGGTCTTGTGTGGGGTGGGCGACTTGGGGACAGACAGTAGATAAAGACATGATAGTGACTAAGTTGCCGACTAGCCCTTATTGTAAGTCTATGGAATGCAACCCAGTCCATATACTTATTAATAACCCCGACAAGTTCCTAGATAAGTATGGACATTTATTTGGGTTTCAGATATACGGGACGGGTTTAGATCCTGGGACATTATTGTTTATAGGAATAGAGACTGATACGGTATCCTCCCAGACTCATCAAGTATACCATTCCTTTTATGAAGAGATGAGTATAGATAATAAGATCCCCCATAACGCTAAAAACCTGTTCATTGACCTAGCTGAAAGTATTGCCGGTAGTCTTAATGTTACCAACTGCTATGTGTGTGGAGGTACTAACATGGGAGACCAATGGCCTTGGGAAGCAAAGGAGGTAATGTCCGGTTCTGAGGCAGTTGACCAACTAATATCTACACAAGCCGATTATCATTTGAGTGTTAGAGGTAAATCTGAGTGGAGATTAAAGACCTCCATCATAGGTTATGTTTGCATAGCAAGGAAAGGAATAATGTATAATACTTCTGTAGGAGAATTAACTTGTCTAGGGCAAAAAGCTTATGATGATGATACTAAAAATACAACTTGGTGGTCGGCTTCAAATGTCTCAGAACCATCTAACCCGTTTGCTAGATATGCCAGTTTAAAGGATGTGTGGTTTGATTTATCCATCACATCTACCTGGAGAGCCCCAGCAAATTTGTACTGGATCTGTGGTAAGAAAGCCTATTCGGAGTTGCCACAGGACTGGGAAGGGGCATGTGTGTTGGGTATGCTCAAACCATCCTTCTTCTTGTTACCGATTGAAACAGGTGAGACTTTAGGTGTTAAAGTGTATGATGTGAATCATAGGAAGAAAAGGGGACCCTTAGAGATAGGCACCTGGGAAGATAATGAATGGCCTCCCCAGCGTATCATAGATTATTATGGGCCAGCCACGTGGGCAGAAGATGGTACCTTTGGTTATAGAACCCCAATTTATATGCTCAACCGTATTATAAGATTACAGGCGGTGGTTGAGATTATTACTAATGAGACCTCACAAGCACTCAATCTTCTAGCGAAGCATAATACCAGGATGAGGACAGCAGTGTACCAAAATAGATTAGCCTTGGATTACCTTTTGGCAGTAGAGGGAGGTGTATGTGGGAAGTTTAACCTGAGCAATTGCTGTCTTCAAATAGATGACGAAGGGCAAGCAATAGCTGAGCTTACTAGCCATATGGTTAAACTAGTGCATGTGCCTACTCAGGTATGGAAAGGGTACAATCCAAGTAGTTGGTTTGGTAGCTGGTATGAGTGGTTTGGAGGGCTTAAGGCAGTGGTAGGTGGAGTCCTACTGATTTTACTGTTGTGTCTACTCCTACCGTGTCTTATACCCTTAGTAGTTAGGTCTGTGCAAAGACTGATAGGAAGTATAGCAGAGAGGAAGGCTGCTGCACAGATAATGGCGATATATAAGTATAAGGCTCTAGATCAAGGAGAACCAATGCAGGAAGATGAGTGTTAAAAGATTCACATCATAAGATAAGTCTGGTCTGGTTCATGGTAACCTGAGGTATATGCAAACCAAGGTTAAGTGATGCCTCAAGTAATTGTGAAATATCAGAGGCATCAAAGGGGGGAATGTGATGTAATTCCAGTAAAATACAAGTTTAGCAGGCTAAGATTGCCACAAGGCATATGTATGTATATGTGTTTGTAGTATCAGTTAGTTAATTACACGTAGCTAAGATACTGTTATCACTGTACTGACCAGGTGCAGGAATGTAAGAACTGGAATTACGCGTCCCTCTCCTTTGTATCAGATGAGCCACGTGGTTAGACCGGATGGATGAGTTTAGACTCTATTTATTAAATAGGTTAAGGGTATGTGTGGGTGTAGTTAATTGTGGGAGGAGCTACAGTGCTATATAAGGAATGTACTCTATGTATTCAGTACTCAGACTTTGCTGTATTTTGGTGACGCTAGTCCCTCTGAGTCCCGATCGGTGATCCAATAAAGAATCTCTTCCTTCCTGAAGAAACCTGTGTCCATCTCTCTGTGCTTGGCTTCCGTCAGTTTCTCCGGTATCAAAACCAAAGTGAAAGGAAATACACTCAGGATGTTATCTTACCTCCTACTATGTGAAGAAAAGTAGAAATATGGTCTATAACAGAAAGAAACAAACACATGTAGTGCAAATGGTACTGGGAAGTAGCAAGTGCAGAATGATATTGGGTAAAAACTCACATGAATCAGATCCCCAAAATATAGGGCTCAATATTCATGCTGCTGTGCTGCTAAGGCAGCACCCTGCCTTGTTTCAATGATAATCCACTCTCAAAATAAACAGGCAATGATAGTGCAGTATACCCAAGTCAGATACACAGGTGTTATGGTAAAGATCACATTTTTCAGAGCCCCATAAATTCCTGGCTTTGAAGTTGAAAAGTCTGATATCAAAATGTGGGGTGACTCTGCCCAAACAGTAAACCTGGAACCTGGAAACAGTTGGGACTACTAAAGGTGCTAAAAACATACATTTATTGTAGCAGAAATAAAAGAAAAACAACATTCAGAAGTGCACTTATCAATTATCAGATGATGTACCAATTGCCAACTGTTTTTCATGTTATTCATTTTGGTTTTAATGCTCCACTTCTGTTGTACAAGTTTTTCACTTATAAACACTTATATTTACTTTATGAAAAGAGACATGTGTCCATCAAATTCAGCCTTTCTCACGTCTGTTTTTGCTGTTGATCCAAAGGAAAGCAAAATACTCAGTTTGGAGTACTTTCCCATTTTTAAACAAACTAGTTAGATATTAAAATGATATCCTTGAAAATTATGTTTTTGCAAGTATTTATACAGTTACTGTTTTAATATCTGTACAGATTCTGATAAAGCCACCTCTTCAGGCAGATAATCCCACATCCAGGGCCGTTTGAAGGAATTTGGGGGCCCCAAGCAAAACGGACATGGAGGCCCCCACGTGCACGCTCAAGGTCTGGGCCCCCCGGCGCCTGCACCCGGGTTTCCCCCCCCCCCCCCTGAGTCCGCCCACAGGGATGCAGTGTCTGCAGGGCCGGTGCAAGGATTTTTGCCGCCATAGGCAAAAGTAAAGTTTGCCGCCCCCCATGTGACATCACAGTGCCCCACCCATATGATCTGCCATGTTAACTAACACAGTGCTGCAGTGCCGCCGTGTTTACAATAAAAGGCCTGCAGGGACAGGCTATAGACACCAGAACCACTACATTAAGCTGCAGTGGTTTTGGGGACTATAGTGTCCCTTTAATGTGAGGTAAATTAGAGATTAGTGCCACGAATAATATACTAGATTGCCTACTTACAACCAGATGAGGATGATGATGGGCTTCAGCTGCCGTCTGGCTCCACTGGTCTGGTGTAGAACAGGCTCTCTGGAGGCGGTTTGTAACTGTGGTCACAAAAATCAATGTTCTGGGAGAACGGGAAGCAGCTCCATTTTTTGAGGGCCATTTACACAGCTCAAGGTCTGGGTCCCAGGGTCCACCTTCATGTTCCACCAATGAGTTTGTTCACAGGGGTGTGTGTGTGTGGGGGGGGGGGGGGGATGTCCTGATGTGTGTAAGGAATGCATTGTGTGAATCTGTGTTTGTATGTGTAAGGGCTGCAAGGTGAGTTTGTGTATGTATGGGATGCAGTGTGTGTGTCTGTAAGGCAGTGTTTCCCAACCCAGTCCTCAAGGCACACCTACCAGTCCAGGATTTAAGGATTACCCAGTTTTGTCTAAGGTGTTTTTAGAAAAAAAAGAAAAAACACCTTAGACACAACTGGGTCACCCCTAAATCCTGGACTGGTAGGTGTGCCTTGAGGACTGGGTTGGGAAACACTGCTGTAAGGGATGCACTGAGTGTGTGGAAGGGGTGCATTGTGTGTTGCTGTGTGTAAGGGATGCATTGCTTGTGTATGTGTGTCTGTGTGTAATGCATTGTGTGTTTTTCTGTGTGCAAGGGGTGCATTGTGTGTGTGTGTGTGATGGATGTCAATATCTCCCCCTACCCCCGTCAATTTCCTTCTTCTCCCCCCCTCTCAAATTTCCTTCTTCTCCCCCTCCCTCTCATTGCCTTCTCCCCCCTCCAATTTCCTTCTTCTCCCCCTCCCTCTCATTTCCTTCCTTCTCCCCCCTCCAATTTCCTTCTTCTCCCCCTCCCTCTCATTTCCTTCCTTCTCCCCCCTCCAATTTCCTTCCTCCCCCTCCAATTTCATTCCTCCCACCTCCAATTTCCTTCCTCTCCCCCCTCCAATTTCCTTCCTCCCTCCCCCCCTCAAGTTTCCTTCCTCCCTCCCCCCTCAAATTTCCTTCCTCTCCCCCTCCCTCAAATTTCCTTCCTCTCCCCATCCCTCAAATTTCCTCCCTTCCTCTCCCCCTCCCTCTCCCTCTCCCTCAAATGTCCTCCCTTCCTCTCCCCCTCCCTCAAATGTCCTCCCTTCCTCTCCCCCCTCAAATTCCTACCTCTCCCTCCCCTCCCTCAAATTTCCTTCCTCTCCCCCCTCGAGTTTTCTCCCTTCCTCTCCCCCCAAAAATGTCCTCCCTCTCCCCCCCACTCCCTCAAATTTCCTCCATCCCTCTCCCCCCCAGTCCCTCAAATTTCCTCCCTCCCTCTCCCCCTCCACCCACTCAAATTTCCTCCCTCTCCCCCCCACCCACTCAAATGTCCTCCCTCGCCCCCCCACCCACTCAAATGTCCTCCCTTCGCCCCCCCACCCACTCAAATTTCCTCCCTCTCCCCCCCACCCACTCAAATTTCCTCCCTCTCCCCCCCGACCCACTCAAATTTTCTCCCTCGCCCCCCCACCCACTCAAATTTTCTCCCTCCCCCCCACCCACTCAAATGTCCTCCCTCGCCCCCCCACCCACTCAAATGTCCTCCCTTCGCCCCCCCCACCCACTCAAATGTCCTCCCTTCGCCCCCCACCCACTCAAATTTCCTCCCTCTCCCCCCCACCCACTCAAATTTTCTCCCTCTCCCCCCCACCCACTCACTCAAATTTTCTCCCTCCCCCCCACCCACTCACTCAAATTTTCTCCCTCCCCCCCACCCACCCACCCACCCACTCAACCACTCACCCACTGAAATTTTCTCCCTCCCCCCCACTCAAATTTTCTCCCTCTCCCCCCTCCCCCCTCCAATTTCCTCCCTCCCTCTCCCCCACTCACTGAAATGTCCTCCCCCAACTGGCTGACCCTGACACCCGGCGGGCATGACGTCATCTTCCGGCTCCGGCATCAGTACGGTGCGCGAGGGAGCTGAAGAGGAAGCACTCAGAGGAGAGTGCTCCCTCGCGCGCCCGCCGGGTGTCAGCAGGGCCAGCCTCTGGGGGGCCCTGAGGTGACCGGCTGCTGGGCCCCCCAGGAGAAGAGGCTGGCCCAGTGGGTACATACCGGGCCCCCTGCGACCCGGTATGTACCCACTGAATGTGGGGCCCGGACGACCTGAGCAGTCCGGGCCCCCCAGGACCGCATGCCCCTGCCGGCTCTGCTTGGGGCCCCGGGCCAGTTCGGGGCCCCAAGCAGTTGCTTGTTTTGCCTGTCGGGTAGCGACGGGCCTGCCCACATCCTTATTGTTCTTATTGTAAAGAACCCTTTCCTTTGCCTTCGACTAAATCTCCTTTCTTCCAGTCTAAATAGGTGACCTTGTGTCCTATTGTTACACCCACCTGGGGTTTTTCAGTGGTGACGGAAGGAACCCAATTGCAGCGGAACAGCACTCCCTTACAATCACGACCCTCAGGATAAGGAGCAAGGAAAAATAACCAAGCACTGACTGGGTGGCGCGCTGGGTTTAAATAGGGAGACAGTGTCATGTGATCAGCCACCTCCCTCCAGCAGGCGGAGCAAAAGGAGGTCAGGGACTCAGCGCCATCTTGGCTTACCTCACAGTCCCAAACCTGCCCTCCGTTACCAGATCCACAGCTCTCCTCCCCTTCCCTGTCCAGAACGCAGAGTCGCCATCTTGCCGCCATGGCGGGCTCGCTGCGGATCTCGGCGGCAAGAGGGAGACAGCGAACCACCGCAGATCCGGGAGAGGATGCTTGGAGAGCGGTGAGCGCCATGGCTCCATCACGAGGACACCACGGGCGCCCAGGAGCAGGTGAGTACACGGCAGTGTCGTGACACCTATGTGTAGTGCTGTTTATGAATACATTTCCATTCAAAGATTTGCATTGTCTCTAAATATATTTGTATAATGCTATTATATCCTCTCTGAGGCACCGTTCCTCTAAACTAAACAGATTAACATGTGTTAACCTTTTTCCCATAACTAGAATTGTCCATTACCTTTATTCATTTTGTAGTCCACCCCTGTTTTTTTTCAGTGCCATAATATTCTTTATAATAGGTGCCCAAAATGTAATGACATATTCATACATGTAATGCCCACAAATGTCCTATCATTGTGCTGCCAGTCATAACAGGCTTACATTAACTTGAAATACAATCATGGATGAATATTATTAGTAGTACCTATATAGAATTAAACACAAGCCACTTGTGTATGGATGCATTGTGTGTGTTCCCCTCAGACTTTGTCATTGACACAGCACTGGGTAAATATATGCTATGATGGATCTTAACATGTATAGCTTGGAGGAAAAACGAGACAGAGGGGATATGATGGAAACATTTAAATACATAAAGGCATAGGCGTGCGCAGCCTATTGCATTAGGGTGTGCACCCTAAAGCACAAGCACACGCGGCGTATATATATATATATATATATGTATATGTATGTATGTATATATATACACACATATATACACACACAGACACAAAGCTGTGTGTGTGCTGTGTGAGGGTGCTGTTAGTGTGATGTGTGTGTGAGGGTGCTGGTAGTGTACTATGTGGGTGAGGGTGTTTGTGTGTGCGTGCTTGTGAGGGTGCTGTGAATGTACTGTGTGTCAGGGTGCTATTTGTGTGTGTGTGTGCACTTGTGAGGGTGCTGTAAATGTACTGTGTGTGAGGGTGATGTTTGTGTGTGAGGGTACTGGTAGTGTGCTGTGTGTGTTTGTTAGGGTCCTGTTTGTGTTTGTGAGGGTACTGTTAGTGTGCTGTGTGAGTGTGAGAGTGCTGTTTGTGTAATGTGTGTGAGAGTGCTGTGTGTTTGTGAGGGTGCTGTGTGTGTGGGTGCTGTATGTGTGTTGGTGCTGTGTATGTCTATGGGTGCTGTGTGTGGGTGCTGTGTATGTCTGTGGGTGCTGTGTATGTCTGTGGGTGCTGTGTATGTGTGTGGGTGCTGTATGTGTGTGGGTGCTGTATGTGTGTGGGTGCTGTGTATGTGTGTGGGTGCTGTGTATGTGTGTGGGTGCTGTGTATGTGTGTGGGTGCTGTGTATGTGTGTGGGTGCTGTGTATGTCTGTGGGTGCTGTATGTGTGTGGGTGCTGTATGTGTGTGGGTGCTGTATGTCTGTGGGTGCTGTGTATGTGTGTGGGTGCTGTGTATGTCTATGGGTGCTGTGTGTGGGTGCTGTATGTGTGTTGGTGCTGTGTATATGTGTGTGTGGGTGATTGTGGGGGGTGGAGGTACATTACTCAATATCCCCCCTCCCTTCTTACTTTATGTAGGGAGGGGGGATCCTTCCTTGCTGCTTTCCCTGGTGGTCCAGTGGAGGTGGGGGCAGATCAGTTATCCCCCCTCCCTTCTTACCTTATGCCTGGGAGGGGGGATCCTGCTGCCGCCATCCATCCCTGGTGGTCCAGTGGAGAGTGAACTCTAGCCCCGCAGGGCTAGAGTTCACTCACGCGAGATCTGAGCGTTGCCGCGGCAACGCTGAGATCTCGCGAGAGGAACCCGGCGGAGCTGCTGGCAAGAGCTCCGCCGGTCCTCTCCTGCCTCCCTCCCTGCATGTGAGCCGGGGAGGGGAGGCTGAGAGCAGAGCCGGCGCTCGGATAGCGCCGGCTCTGCATGAGCCGGCAGGGGAGATCCTGAGATCTCCCCTGCCGGTCTCAATACATAGGCGTGCCGCGGGGATTAGGGTGTGCCCAGGCACACCCGGCACACCCCGTGCGCACGCCTATGCATAAAGGGAATCAACAACGTAAAGGAGGAGACTATATTTAAAAGAAGAAAAACAACTACCACAAAAAGAGGACATAGTCTTAAATTAGAAGGGCAAAGGTTAAAAACTAATATCAGGAAGTATTACTTTACTCAGAGGGTAGTGGATGCATGGAATAGCCTTCCAGCTGAAGTGGTAGAGGGTAACACAGTAAAAGAGAATTTAAGCATATGTGGGATAGGCATAAGGCTACCCTAGAAATAACAATAATGCCAAGGCACACCAATTTGCACATAAAAAAAAGAGTTTATTCATACATACATATTTATATAGCACTAACATATTCTGCAGAGCATTAGAATAAGAAATAAGACAAACATTTTATTGTAACAAGATATGTATAACATTGACATATAGTAACAGTAGGTGAAGAGGGCTCATGGTCCAATAGCAAAATAAATGGACATTTATGCAGTTAGAGTACATCTTATATGTCATTGGCTTGCGGCGGCCATCTTGAATTTCATACATTCTTGCTTTGAACATCCCTTGTAGAGGACCTTGCTTTGGAGACGTGTGCCAAATTTCACATTGTTCTAACAGTCAATTTAAGAGAATAGGTTATTTAACGAATTCTGAGCAGTCCAAAATGGCCGCTAAACCATATGACTAATCAACTTCTCTTGAACAAATCTGAAAGTAAGTCACAAGATGACCTACAAAATGACCATGCACAGCAATTTGTAGCATGAATGGTTCTGGAGAAGAAGACGTTAGAATATTAAGTGAAATTAGCTGCCAAAATCAAAATGGCTGCAGCGTTCCTGTGTTAGACCACTCACTTACATAGTTTCATTCACCGGTGATGGATGCCACACTTCTTTGGTGACTATCCTTTGAATTATTTGTGATCTCATACTGCTACAAGCAGCAGTAATGAAATGATCAGTCTTGAGATTGAAAGAGTGAATCAGTGGTGAATGATTGTTCTACAGCCACCATGAGCTTTTTATAAGGTGGGACAATCTAAAATGTGGGGATGGTTCTGTAGATTGGTATAGAGAATGATCTTTTCTACATGCAGGGAAATTTTAGGATTTCAGACTCAGGAAAAGTCAAGGTATTGTTTGAATGTTCTACTGCATATAGTACATTTTTCACGCGGTTAACCATTCAAGCTTAGTTTGCTAACCACATGAAGGTTAAATGGTTAGCACTCAGATTGTGTAAAACAATGTGGCTTGGTTTCATTAGTTTATTTATAAAGCGAACCCATATATTCAGTGCTAAGCAATGAGCAGTCAACACTACAGCAGGGAGACACAAATGTGGAAAGCCTTGGTCAGGCCGCTGCATGCCCCTCCCTGCATGCTAAAGCATAGTCTTGAAGCAATGCCATGCAGGACAACTGTCATTCTAACTTTACCGTGCCCATAGTTCTACAATGCTTTTTGAGTCTGGTCCTGGTCAAATGGAAGAATTTACAAATTTGTACACAACGTTACATATGGAACCATTGTTAAGCTAGTGCACATGCGTGGCAAAACGCCACATTACGATATGTTCTATGAGCAGCATTTGATCTATAACCTATAGCAGAGTGCTTCTATTGGCTGTCAGGAAGACACAATTGGTGTCCATTAGTGCCCCTTTTAGGGCACAAGTTAAACCAAAAGATGTGATGGAAGTAAGAAAAAGAAAGAAAAAAAAAAAAAAACACAAGTAAAAGAGGAACAGAGTTGGGCCATAGTGGAATAAATAAAGACTGAGTAATTAAAAAAAAATATATATATATATATATAAATATTTTTACCAATAATTTGAAAGTCACTTTAAATTTCTGATATATATATATATATATATATATATATATATATATATATATATATATATATATATATATATATCAGAAATTTAAAGTGACTTTCAAATTATTGGTAAAAATATTTTTGGTAAACTATGCTTTCAGATGGCCTACTTTTGGGCTAAAATCTGAAATTCTATTTAAATTCACTTTCATTCCAGACACTTTACTGAATAACCCTGGGGACAAAATACAGAACCAAAACAAAAAGCAAAAAAACAAAACAAAATCACATAAAAGGACAAAAGGTAATTAACTACAAGTGCATATTAAATACAATAGAACATATAGGAGGTCCAAATACGCACAAAGGGGACAGTGAACAATAAAACAGAGTGTGATTAAAAATTGCATCTTTTATGATGAGACATGAAACTACAACTGGGTAGAGAAGGTAGAAATAAAAGGCATAGAAAAATAATAATAAAAGCCAGAGAGAGCAACCCGGAAAAGGAAAAGAGGTAGAATGAACATTACTATTTTAATGAAACTCTTAATATAACAATATATATTTATGGATCGGGTTTAATAAAACTGCTAATAAATAAAGACTTCAAGCACCATAACTACTATAGTGTTTTGTAGTGGTTATGGTGCTTGAAGTGCCTTGGCTTTTCCCCATTGTAAGCATTCAAGCTATTTTAGAATGGCTTGACTTATAATCTTGGGTTTGCCAGGCACCATTCCCCATCTATACTAATTCTGAATTTAGAACGGCAGTAGAAGGCTTCACTCCTTGGCTGACAGCAATCAGCTGACACACTCAGCCATTATGCCAACCTTGTAATGCACATTATTTGAAGTCAACCTGGCAGTCACAAATATTTTGGATTTCCTATTGCCTTTTATGTTAGTATAGAAGGGAAATTGCTAGTAAGTGTACAGATTAAAAGATATGATTAACGGAATTCTGATTCCTGAAAACATGCATGACGATACCCTGGAGTGGGCAACTCTCTCCTTAATACAACATCTCACAATTCCAATCACGTGGGTGTGCTTGTGACATCATAACCACTGCAGCACACTGTAGTGGTCATAGTGCATCGATTGTCTCTTTAAAGTGACACCAAGCTGTGTACGGCCGAACAAGTGTACTTTAGGTCGCACAAAAATGTTTATAGTGGATCTCGAACATTATTAAGTGCTTTTATTTGCATAAATTATAAAAACAATAGTGGACCTTCATAGTGAGCTTTTAATATAATTAAGTGGTTGTAATGGTTATTGGTTAAATTGTTATATATGTATATATAAATAGTTTTATTTACACCAATAAAAAAAACCAACATATTACAATTCATGTCACGCTTCTCAGACTGTAAAAACCTGTCAATTGTCAAATAAATCTTTTTAGTGCATTTGCAGAACAAAGGAAGTTTAAAAAAATATTTTCATTGTTGAATTGTCATTGCAAAATCTTAGGGATGCTATTAATCATAGGTTTACTACACAAACATGGCTGGTATGATTCAAAGGCTTTATAGCTGAAACTGAATAATACGTAGCAGTACTGTGGTAGAATTAAGTTATAGTTCCACTCTTCTGCAGTAGATAAAAACCATGAATATAGGCAACAGAAAGTGCACATGTGATAGGCAATTATAATAATAATAATAATGTCATCATACATTGAAGCAGAACCCATGGCCATTGCCAATGAATGTAATTAATGTTGCACAGAATTGACATTAGCTAGCCTGGAACTCTTGTTCGAGGTTGACTGATGACACCCCAATGATGCTGCCTGAAATGGAGTTAAACTCCAAATTTCATAGCGAAACACTGCACATGCAGATCACAGACACCATGACCACTTCAAATTACTGAACTGGTCATGGTACATGAAGTAACCCTTTGCTCTGTGACTGTGTAGATCAGAATCTTGCAAAAAAAAATGTTTAGCAAGTATATAGAGCCACAATTTATTTTTTCATTGATGTTGGTTCTGCCAAATGCCGCATAGACTTTTTTTATCACTGTATATCAAAATTTTTATTATTTGTGTTTATGCTTTATGACTGCTGACTCATAACTAATATCCGAAGACAAATACAAAAAATAACTAATATCCAACAGTATATATATATATATATATATATATATATATATATATTACCATTCTAACTATTTAAATACAGTTGCTTTGCAAACAATACCAACATTAACAATTACAAATTGGATATCGATTTTATTACCCAGCTCAATGCTACTCATCTTATGGAATGTGGAAAGATGGAAGTCCTGCAATACTAATATTTGATCATGTGCTCCAAATACTGTATCTGGTTCATTACCAACTGAGCTATCTCACCAGTTGGCAAGAGCAAAGTGGTGGTGTTCGTAAAATACCTATTTGTAAAAAATACCATTGATTCGCCATGAAACATTAAAACAATGTTTTCTATCTTCATACTGCTAACAAAACAGCATTCTAGAAAATATATTCTTATTACGTGTCTGCAATAAATAATGTAACTTCCAATAGGATGCCAACTCATTAACTATTAACCCTATAAGCCCTGTGACAGGTTTTGGAGCTTAAACAGGGCAGAGGCTTAGACCTGCAGGGCATTATCTTAGAATTCTAATCCATGACCTGATTTTCAAGATATCACAGTACATCTCAAAGGGTTAAGACTCGGTACACAATTGTGGCTGCAGACTGATTTCTATTGCTCTCTGTTATTATATGCTTTATCTGTCTTGAGGTCTCATGATATGGTCCCAGGGGGATGGATAGAGAGAGCGGGAGAGCATTGCAGGGTTTTCCACCTTTTCTTTTGTCTGCTTCCTGCTTTACAAAGAAAAAAAGACCCTATCATTTCCTTGCAGACAAGCAGACGAGTTGGAAAAATGCTCACAGTTCTGTTAAAGAGAAGTTCCATTTCAGATGAGGAGGAGGAGGACGAGAGGGGGGTTGGGGGCATACAGGAGGTGTTTCCTTCATTTTCTTTATGTCTCATTCCCTACCTTTATCCCACTCACTCATTATATATATATATATATATATATATATTTTTTTTTTTTTATTCATTGTAAAAGATTTCTACAGCGATATATATATATTGCATAATTAATATTGCATAATTATGTGTGTGTGTGTTTCTCACATTAACCTTTTTAAGATAATATAGACTTTATATTATTTTCTCCCTTTTTCATATTCGTTATTATTACAAGCTTTTTATTTATATTTTTTTAAAGCTTAAATTCTATGATGTGTAATTTGTCCAATTGATATATACTATCTTCTACCCTACCTCTCATCCAAGCCATTGATCTTTCTGGCACTTTAATGGAGACCTATATAGAGACATGTGTATGTAAATCAATCCAGCTCACCCAATGAGGTCTCTGAGGTGAGATACAGTATCCTGATTTCATGTGGAGGTTGTTGTTAGCAAGAAGAACCTCTACAGCATAAGGAGATTCTAATATCTTTTTTTTTTTTTAGCCATCCAGGGATTACGAGAGTTTTCAAAGTTACATCTTAGTTGAACCATGTTATGAGTCGTTCAACTTGCCAGAATGTATTGATCCTTTTTATATGTACAGTACTGTTGGGGAAGTTGAACTTCTGATGGACCTGGTACAGTGGTGACAAAATAAAAAATAAATTAAAAATCATTATATTCCTAAAATCTATCATTCAGTGAGCAATGGACATTTAACAGCTGGAGGATGTCTTTAAACCATCTATGATAATTCACAACATGTTTGATTTTAGTAATTCAGTAGAAGCGTGTAAGAGGTGTATTTTACTAGTGGTTGATTGTAACCCTATTGTGAATGGTTAATTGTGCTGTCTCTTTTCCTGCATTTTTTCTGTATGAACATAAAATGCCAAGTAAAACCCTAAAATGTAATATTTTATTTAGCTCCTGCCCCCTCCATCAGTGAGTGTTAAGATGTAAGTTCTGCCTCTTTCGGTTTCTATTTACTTAAACTTGTAATCTATATCCATTATTAATCTCCTTGCAAGTTAGCCACCCTCCTTGTCAGTTACCCAGCTGCATAAGGTAGTAGTCATCAGCCAACAGGCAGATATTAGGCACAAAACATGGAGTGTCCATATAGTATTAAAACAGCTGGCACCATCTGTTATTGGGACAATTCCTCTCCTAATAAACAAAAAGAGTATGTGTACACATACAAATACAAGCGTTTAATATGAGGTAATATTCAAAATATCCGTAAATTCTTACTGACCCTGACAAGTAATATTTTTGTTAGATTTTGTCTGGCGCAAGAGGTGTGAGTTTAATTATCTTAATTTCTAAAGCCCTAAATATATAAATATATGTAAGTCTAACATGTTGTTATTTTCCTTTTATAAGTTTGAATTCCTATGTGTCCTATGTATCAATTCTATCAAAAATGCCAGATGGGAGGGGGGCGTGGCCGACCACGGAGCTGAACGGTCGCACATCTGTGGAGCTCCGCTACAGCCCCACAGATACAGAGAGCTAAAACAGAGAAATCCGCTCCAAAACTGCACAGCTACCCTGCCACCCGATAGCTGACAACATGGGGCGCAAACATAAAAAGCAAACCTACACGGAGCGACCCGCGGCACCCGACATTAGGCTGGCATTCCAGAGGCCTACACAGGCGCGGCCCGCCAAGATGGCGCCGGACCCGCAGAGTGAGTTGGAGACGTCTGATGACTCCCAGGAAGAGAGGGATTCCCAAGCCTCACTCCCAGGCACCACTCACAGGTCTGATTCAGAGGAGGATGACTCCCCAGCTACGAAAGGGGACATCAGGAAGCTGCTGACAGACCTAAGACAGGTCTGGAAGGCCGATCTGAAGGAGACCCAAGCTGAACTAGGGGTCTTGCAGCAGAGAGTCCAGGAGGTGGAGACCAGAGAAAAATCCAGAGATATCCAACTCCGAGACACCAAGCGGCAAGTGGAAGGCCTTACTGAGCAGGTCCGGCGCTTGCAAGGAACGGTGGTGACACTCGAGACCAGACACCGCCGTCGTAACATACGCCTCAGGGGCATCCCCGAAACAGTTGGCGGAGAGGACCTGCTGCCCTTTGTCCGGAGACTTACCGCCTCCATGGGCCTCAAGTGCAACTCAGACACCCCACTGATACTATCCGCCTTCCGGGTGCGCAAATCACCGGCAGCACCAGCTGGTGCCTCCAGAGACACGATAGCTACCACCAGAGACATAGCGGCGAAAGCCGCCATCATGGCCGGATCCAGATCTTTGGGGTCGGTGAAATTAGAGGGAAGCGAGATAGACATCTACAGTGACCTCCCTTTCGCTGTGCTTGCTGCACGGAGACAACTAGTACCGGTCACAAGGAGGCTGAGAGAGCACTCCGTCCGATACCGATGGAGCACAGACGGCTCACTGGTGGTACAGCAGGGCACTGATGTACTCACGTTGACCTCAGGGGAGGACCCAGAGACTTTCCTCACGAAGTTAGGCTTGCTAGCCAATGGACACCACAAGCGAACCGAGAAACGTAACACTTAGCTCCTGCAAGGCTTAGCTATTATAACACTGTAATTCATGTGTTTATATCTGTATATAGTTCACAGGAGTTGTTTATATGCCTAACCTACTACCCCATACATAAGCCCTAACAACCTGTCTTCATTAGCGCAGAATGCGTCAGTAGAGAACGCAAAACTCAAGCAACCTCACTAAGCAGAGGTCAAAGTATAAAAATATAAAAGTAGTAAATGCATTATGGCACCTAGCAATTTAGTGTACATGTTTCACTACAACTGTGATTATTACCATGTTTGTAACCCAACGATATGCTACATGACCTTGTTATAACCTATTCAATAACCAATATAATGGAAAAATGTATACTGTGTGTACAAAATCCAATAAAATACAAATTTAAAAAAAAAAAAAAAAAAAAAAATGCCAGATGGACCAATCTACGTTCTTTTAGAATCTCTGAGCCAACATGTCTAAGCACACTGATGTCCGACAGCTGGTAGAAGATCTGGTCGTTAAAAGAGGCATTACAAGCAACATAACCTCTACAGCAAAGTGTAGTAGTTAGGTTATGCTTGCAAGAGTCTATGGCCTGTTATTGGGTACTCCTGTATTGATCAGGAATCTCACTGAAAGCCAATGATGATTGTAGAATAGCAATGTAATGTGCACAAGGCAGCAAGCATAACTGAGCAATCAAACAGTTGAATTCTACATTAGCTGACTTTTTATTCTCTAGTACATTAAAGAGTGCAACATACAGATCTATCCCCTAGTACAGGTACACAAAGGTATGGACCATGGATAATGAAGTTATGTGTCAGCATGTATTCTATTACAGGAAGATTTTAAACAATTCTACCATGGCTTCTGATGATGTTCCAGTTCTACAGTCTTGTTTACATTGAGTCTGAATCAGTTCTGGCCCATTTATAAGGTAATTCCTGATAAGCAGTGAGAGAGGTGATCAATAGTTATGTCAGCTGAGCAATAACAAGGAAATCTATTTCAGAGCAAGTCTCCTACTCCTGCCAGGTGCCGCAGTCAGCTCTGTAATATAACATGATCAATGGTGTTAAGGCAGCTGACAGATATAGTATGGCAAGGATGTATAAACAGCAACTTGACAAGGATGAGATCATTGTAGCACAGGCCAGAGCAGTCTTGACCATATCATGGGTTAAGAAACACCAAATGTATCAATTAAAACATATGAATGAACACAACAGCTAAGTGGTGGCACCTATTTTTCAATATATATCCGTAGAAGGATAATCTGTCAGCATGTAGTGCCAATGAGCCAAATTTCCCCTGAGAACTGGTATTAGAAA
Source organism: Pelobates fuscus (assembly GCF_036172605.1). Classification (NCBI taxonomy): domain Eukaryota; kingdom Metazoa; phylum Chordata; class Amphibia; order Anura; family Pelobatidae; genus Pelobates; species Pelobates fuscus. The sequence continues at coordinate 164,628,156 of NC_086322.1, forward strand.
TATTAGAAGTAGTTTATTTTTGTGTTGTTATGCTGATATTTTGAAATCTATCTTTTAGAATGTTCATTTACAAAGTTCTCTGAAATGTACATGTGGACCCGATAGACACATCTATACTCCTTAACTTGGGCATAATTATATATCATCCTAAATTGTTTCTTGTTTGAACCGAGCCCTCTCTGTTGTTATTATATTGTTTGTTAGTTACCTGACATTATCTTTTTCCTTCTTTAATACTGTAAATCACTGTAGAATGTTAATGCTATATACAGTATAAATGATGATCCTTATAATACAAAATTAAAGGGCAATGTAGCTCTGACAATCCAGGAGCAGCCTTTAGGTATGTGCTTTGTTGCATGTCTTACACTGTCATTTTGAACGGTTACAATCAATAGCAGGATTAGGTGCTAAGCGAGACCCAGGTAAGTATTCAAAGCCAAAACATATTGACAACTTACCATGTGCCAGGGCACCTCTGGCACTATAAGCACTATGGTGGATTGTTATGGTAATGATGGAGTGTTACTTTAAATAGTCAAAATTACTAAATCTTCATGAAGTGATTTTAGAGCATAAATGCTGCCCCTCTAACCTTGCATTTAAAAAAAGTGCGTTTTTTGAGAAATAGCACTGTTTACATTTAGTAATTCCCATGCCCATAGTGGCTGTCATTCAGGCATTCACAAAGGGCTTTAGATAAAAATAGATTCAATAATAGAATATATTTTATGTCTGGAATTTGATGCAAAGCATACAGGCATCGGACACTACGAGTTATAAGTAATGCATCTTTATGAGAAGCATTTGACCACTTTAGAAGCATTAGACTGGTGGATTGTGGACTTTGCCGCATATATGCTGTGTGTCCACAATCCTGCTCTATGAGAGGCACTTGGACAAAAGTCATCAAGCTTCACAGTAGAAGGATCGGGCTACTGTGAGCAGTCGGTCTCAGGTTTGGATTTAAGGTTAAGTTTTATTGCATTTTTCTAAAATATATTTTATTTAAAAAAAAAAAAAAAGAGGGCTCAATATTCTGATCTATTAAAAGAACTCAGGAAACGTATTTTGTTATAATTAGAGTGTTCTTTTCATGTTCCTATAATCTTTTGGAATAAACTATTTGCATAGTAGCCCTGCTTAACAGTTTTATTACTCTTCAATTTCCATAATCTGGGGGTGTATTTATGGGTTCATCTTATTTTATTTTTGTTTGCATTTTTTTCTGTCGTGTATTTGGCTCCATGAAGTCTTCCCTTCCCAAGTGTCTGATTATTCGTGCCTTGTTCCTATAAGCCCTGTATGTCTAGTCATCATTAGTAGATCACATTGCTATGCTGCTTTCTTTGTGTTCGATCTCTGCATGGTTTGCTTGCCTGCATGAACCCAATGCTCCATGAATGCCATTTGTCAGCACTGGCTTGTAAAAGCACTCTTTTTATGTATTGATCTCTTTGATGGCTGGGGAGGAGAATTGTGGTTTCCCATCCCATCTTATAGTCCACGTCCAGCTGCTAAGAGTCGGGGGTGGTGACCTGCCTCTTTTTCCTTCCTAGTAATATTTCTTCTTCTTCTTTTTTTTTTTTTTTTTTTAAGCTGCACTGCTGTGCTCCCAGAACATTACTCTGGCTTCAGTCATATGCTCCCTGGTTAGCCCGTTTGAGCCATCTACTGATGGCAAATATTACTGCGATTTCACTGCTTTGTCTTTAAACTACTTCAACCAACTTAATTCTTTGTGATTCATGGCAAAATATGCCAGATGTCAGTCAGTGATTTTAACCCATGCACTGCAGGTTAAATGGTAACCAAGTTTCAGTATAAGTATCAACTCAATCTGTAGTTATACTTTTAATGTAAATGATATAAATGTGTGTGTATATTTTATCTTAGTTCAATAACACAAGTATCATTGCATACTGCAATACTCTGGTATTTTGGCATCTTATATATATATATATATATATATATATATATATATATATATATATTTGTGTTAGGGGCAAATAGCCGTATATGGAGTAAGGTTCCAGAATGAGCGTAGGATAGTATAAAAGAGCAAGTCGGTTGTGGAGGAACGGATTTCTGAATATCTGAGTATGTTTTTTTATCTGATATGATGACATGAAACTATGTGTGTTAGGCCAGAGGGTTAGCATGTGATGTTGGATGTCTGTAAGATATAATTTAATGGTATTGTAAGATAAGTGTAACTTAAGGTGGCAAAAAGAAGCAAAGGCTAATATAGATATCATGGCAAAAGGTTGGGATATACCATGGTCAGATAGAAATCTTGTAAACAGTGTGAAGGCTCTGTTGTATGTTTTGTGAGTGTTGATGATGATGATAGTGCTAGTTTGGACAGATCCCTGCTATGTTGCATAATTAATTCTAATCCATGATTAGCTGTTGGAACGAAGGGGTGGCTGTTGCTGCTTGAGCGGCTGAAGGAAGTGCTTGACGAAAAGCCTGAAAATTGAAACGAGACAGACTGTCAGCTGCTATGTTACAAATGCCTGGTACATGACCGCAAACCAAGAAGAAATTGTGACATGTTGCCAACCAAGTGAGTTTCCTGAGAAATTTCATAATTGTTAGAGATGATGAGCGGCCTTTGTTAATGATGTGACATGTGGCCTGGTTGTCTGAGCAGCAACGAACTGACAATCCTGACCATAAATGTCCCCATGCCACAGCAGCCGCTACAATGGAGTAGATCTCAAAAAGAGCTGAGGTTGTAAAAAAACCTTCCCAGTCTTGGACTTCTTCAGGCCACTTACCCCAAAGCCATTCTTTCCCAAAGATTGCTGCGAAACCCGTGGTGGATGCCGTGTCTGACCATATGGTTGGTGACGTGTCAGACAATCCTGGGAGGAACAAGCTTTTACCATTCCAGGTGGTTAAGAATTCCTTCCACATGTGCAGGTCTGCTGTGGCCTGAATACTCATGGACAGTTTATGTTTTTCGTGTTGGAAATGTGGAAAAAGACAAAGTAGTCTGGATATGAAAGCCCGACCTTGTGGAATGATGCACATGGCAAAGTTTAAGGAACCTATAAGAGATTGAAGTACCCAGTCAGTTGTAGTGATTGATGCTGTTGAGGATGTTTGTTATTTTCTCTTGTGTAAGCTTGCTTGCATGGATGCTGAGTTAAGTTGTATGCCCAGCAATGTAATGATGGTGTCTAGGTCTTTGTTTTTCTTAGGGGATACTGGGACCCCCAAGAGGTCGAACAGACTAATGGCTTCTTTCAGGCTACTGGAAAGTGTTTTCTTCAACCTGCAGAAAGTCACCTAGATAATGTATGACTGTGGGGCATCTGGAAATGTTTAGTAACAGCCAACAAAGGGATACTGCAAATGTGTCGAAGATTTTGGGGCTACCTTTTGACCCAAATGTTAAGCGGGAGAAGAAATAGTAGTTGTCTGCCTACTTGATGCCATGTAAGTGCCAGAGTGTAGGGTGGATTGGTAGTAGTTTGAAGGCATTTGTGATGTCTGTCTTACTTAACCAGGCTCCGACCCCTGCTTTAATGGCATGATCTATGTTGGCATACTGTAGGGAAAATTCTTCGGAGGGAATGAGGGCGTTGAGACTTGGGGTAGTAGAGATATGAGGGGCTGACAAATCTATGATAAGTCTCTGTTTAAGGGAAGATTTCCCTGTGACAATCCCAATGGGATTAGTGAGCCATGCAGTAAATGGTGGGGTTTTGAAAGGTCCAAACAAAAACCCCTCCGCTAGTTCTTGAGCTATGAGTGCGGTTACTGCCGTTGGGTTCTGTTGTGCTGATTGCAAATTAGGGCATTCTAGATGTCCTGTGAGCATTTGTATGATGCCTGTATGGAACCCCTCTGAAAATCCAGACATGACAAAATCTATCAAATGTCTGGAAGGGTGATTAGTCATTAGTGCTTAGAATGCATGAATGTTAACAGACGTTAGGTACGGTTTTGGGTACATTTTATTTGGGCACATGGTTTTTGCATGTGCCCTAAAACATTTAGAACATATGTGCAATAATCTACAAGCACTAAAGCTACATGTTCCCACATTAAAATTATTGCAAATCTGTGACTTGCCAAAAAATATGATGGGACAACCCAGTTTGTCTATGGTGGTTCTCTCAGTTCTACCAGCGTTGCTAGTGCTAGGTGACTGATTGTGGTCGTCTGCTGTGCTTGAACAAAAATTTGTAGTGTGGGTAGTAGAGGAGCAGGATGCACAAGCCGGTGTTTTGATTCCTGCGAAGTGTCTACAGAAAATGTCTGTATCTAGTCTGCTCCAGTTGATACGGGTACCATACTGGGAGAGAGCACCAGACACTTTGGTGGAAAACAACCTATGGTAGTCGTAAAAGGCCGAACCACCATATTTGTTTCCCAGGTCTACCAGCTTGTGCATGTAAAGGTCGAATTCTTCCCTTCTGTAAGGGTACACTTCACAAATTACATCTCTATAAATACCAAATGCCAACCCAAATTCAGGGATGGTCAGTTTCCGGTTTAACCTGGAGTCCCACGATCTGACCACCCCAGATACTTCATCATACATGTAGGTTTTGTTTTCCACGACATCCTGGGAGGCAATGAGGAGAGATGCTAAGTTGACATCTTTACCTTCCAGGATATCCCTCTTAATGTGTGCTGGGATCATGTGAGCAGGGCTAACGTCCTGAGTATCGGAATAGTTGATTGTGCCAGTAAACCGAGGTTCGGTTTGTGCTGGTTGTAAGGTAGCGGGAAGGCCAGCATTAGTGAGGGCTGAGGTGACTGACTCGAGATTAGCCAGTCTGTCGTTGACTTTGCTCATGGAGTTAATGAGCGAGGCTAGCACAGGTGAGGCCCTCTCTATAATACAATGCGAGGCGGCTAGCTCAAGAGTGGCCCGAGGGGTGTATGCCTCCGAGTGTGAGGCGGAGTGTTGGCCTTGCAGGACCACTAATACAAAGCGTAGTGCAGAGAAAAAGGGGGTAATACCTATTGGCCCCTATAACCCTAATTGCCAGTACGCTATTTCTATTCCGGGGGAGAAAAGATATGGATATACTGTGTAAGCAGGTGTACATACCTGGAAGTATGGTTTTGAAACCTGACAATCCGTATAGGTTTCAGTAGTACCTGTAACCTAAATAGATAGAGACTGTATGAAATAATGCAATATGGCACAAACCAAGTTTATCTTAATTATATACAGTATGTAATGCAGTAAGGTACCTTAACGTGTGCAATATGCAACCATGTAGCCATAATGGTATAAATATGTACCAAGCTTTAACCCCTTGTGTGCAGTATGCATAGTGAACAAATGTTCTATCCCCTTCTTGTCTGTGTACGTTATGTTGTTTTAGGGGGGATGTATTTGTTGATAAGCAACCGTAGTATGTATTTGTATATGTACTAGATTACCGGGTACATATGTGCAAAATTGACTGGCTACTGTATGATAATATATGTGTCTGTTCGTTTGGTAGCATATGAATTGTAAGTGAAAAATTGTTGTTTGGTTGTTGACCTGTAGGGTCCAGTGATCATGGTGTTTTGTAAAACCCCAAATGACACTGTATATAATTGATCTGTAGCTGGCAGTGTTGGTAGAAACATTGTCGGTCTTAATGTATGTAACAGTAGTGTTATGGTACTTTTTAGCAGTAAACCAAAATGTTTAAATGTCTATCTGTTCCTGTCCAAATTAAGAAAATTGAATTGCGTATATACGCTGAAGTAATTAAGTCTGACACACAGAGTTCAGGTTAAAATAACTTCGAGAAAATTTATTGGCAAGTGATTAAAAAACGGGCGCGCAGGCCCTTTTAAGAGGCATTTTGCGTCATCATTGATTATTAGAATATCAGCAAATAAACATCATTAATTGGATTAATTGTTAAGTGTCGGGATTAGTGTCCACCTATCAATATTATTAATTGGCTTAAAAACTAAGTGGTTAGTCCCGTGCCCACCCACCAAGAGGTGGGATTGTTCTGGACACGGGTGGGGACAAGGGGGTCTTGAGCGTCATTTTACACGGTCGGTGATCTCAGGCCTCGTGGCCAGGTGCAAGGTCTCTTATGAATAGAACATTTCATTACTACTGTGTTCTCATGGCCTTCAAATTATACTATGTTGCAAGTGAGGGGAAAGTCAGCAGTTCCTGAGTTAATCATGTCTTTATAGAAAATACAGTCTTTGTCCATTGTTAGATGTGCTGGGATGTGCATGTAATGTAGTTTTAAAATGTAGAAGTTAGGTTATGAGGACAAAATGGAGGAATGAAGAAGTCAGGTTAGGAGGACAAAATGGAGGGTTTGTCACAGTATGAGGTTAAAATGGAGTTAGTGCAATAATTCAATACAAGTACAGTAAAGATTTTTAATAATTCTACATCAGTCCCCCCTATGAAATGTTAGATTCTAAGAGATAAAACTTTATTATGTTAGTACCAGGAAGACGTGTTAACCCAAAGGCACAGAAACCCCGTGGCCGCTAGATTGGTGTTAATGCAAAGTGCAAGTCTGTCCCTAGATCTGACCCTAATAGGCTAACTCATCGTCAGCATGGCTCTCGAACACTTCACTCCCATGGGTGGCCCATGATGGCTTGCCCACCACTTCTCCACACGGGGTCTTTACCATTCACTGACAGATGCTGTCCCTAAGCTGGTCCCTTCCTAGAATTCTCGCACTTTATCAACAAAAGGGATAGTTTGTAGCGGTATACAGGGTGAGTTGAGATCTTGGAAATCTTGGTCATCAACTTCGAGATGGGTAAAAGTGGGTGCCGCTTGGTCAACAGTCTTCATGAGGGATTTTCTCAGACATGGGAGGATACAACAAAAGAGAAGAGCAAAGATAAAAAGAAAAATTAGTATCGCCATACCAATATGCATTAAAGCCTTTTGCCATCCTGTCATCCAACCAAACCATCTTTCCCAGGGATCTTTTATCCCAGAATTCCTTTTTAACTCTTCAGACAGGTCATTTAATTTTTCTATGGCTAATGTAACTTTACCATTAGGGCCTGTGTTTTCTGGGATATAGGTACAACATGTCATGGTGTCAGGTAAAATTTTACATACCCCTCCTTTTTCGGCTAAGATCATATCTAAGGCCATTCTATTCTGGAAGGCCATTTGGGATGTGGCCTGCAACTGTTCGGCCAATCCCTGGAGGGCATCTCTAGTATAATTAACAAAACGCTGTTGATTATAATAAATGTAATTTATCCAATTTAAATTCTTGTTTGTGGTAACTATGGCAAAAAGTGATTCAAATCCTGCAGCAACTTCATCTCTTGCTTTAAATTCATTGGGCACCCCCCTAGGCACTCCAATGGCATCAATATAAACATGAGGATCAAAACTTCCTTTCACTGGGGCGTCACGCTTAACCTTAGTGTGTCTAGACTCATGGGTGACGAGGTGTGTGTCAGAGATGATATGTATAGGCATTATGGCTTTAGCCAAAGTACACTCCCCCCACCACTCTTTGTCCATTCTGGATCTTAGCTGTAAATCCCCACACAACCAGTAAATATCCCCTAGTGACCTGGTGTGAAACTGCAACAAGTTCATGGAGACATTTCTGTAGGTAGCACAATACCCCTTAGAGAAGTTACCCAAGAATCTACCAATTCCATCATAATTAGCATAACAAGTGTAATTACCTTTATACACGGTAATACCATCTGGGGGTTTGACATCCTTGGTTAGGAGAGGATACTCCTTCGTCCATGCTATACATATGGACCTGTTAAAATCATAGTGATAGGCAAAAAGGCTCAAAACACATTCTTCTATATCTACTGGCAGGGTTAGAGGCACAGTGCCCAGGTGAGGCCGGGCACCGCCACACACATAGCATGCGGTCTTGTTATGCTTATTAGCATTATATTTCATCCATTCTAACCATAAATTAACATCATTAAAACCTGTTTCAGCGGCCATGGTATCTTCAAAGGTGGGGTTAGCAATGGCCATCATGTCTTGAAAGGTCTGGATGTGTGGTTTTAATGGGTTAGGGACCATATGGGTGGCCCCTTGCCACTCAGAAGAGTTGCACATATCTTTGAGGTAGAAATGCCCTAATTTACGGTAGGAACCCTTTTTCCAATACATTCCCATCACATACTGGTCTGCATCCGTTGGGCTTGGATGCTCAATGTTAAGGATTCATTTCATTGGTGTACCCCCCCCCCCCCAGGCTTTCTCAAAGTCATTCTCTGGAGAAGGGATCTACCATGATCATCTACTTTAGATAAGGCACTTTTTGGTTTGTAACCCCAGGCAGGCCCGGCATTCCATCCCGCCGCCCCCCAATGGTCACAATTGTGCCCCCATTGCTTGTCAACTACACAAACATATGGGTCTTTTGAATGAGGGATATCTCTATAAATACTCTGGATTTGTGATGTGGGAAATGGGCATTCTACAATATCACAGTAATCAAAGGTATAAGTAGCCACATGGGTGCATGATGAATTATACCAGAAGGTGTACCCACTAACATCTTTGGTGATGGCTACTTGCTGGGCCTTTATTAGGCTAATTAAGGAGAAGGAGAAGGTGTACCAGAGGTACATGTTTGTGCGGTGTCTGCTTCCTCTGGGGCAGGAGACTTCTTGCAGTGGGAAGCGTGGATCCAATGTGGCCTACCGGCCAGTTTGACGGAGGTTGCGGTGATCAGGAGAACTTGGAATGGACCGTCAAATCTTGGTTCCAGGGTATTTTTCCGCACAAACTTCTTGACCAGAACCCAATCTCCGGGAAGCAGGTTGTGGGTACCTGTATCCAAATCGGGATCTGGAATTGAAGAGAAAACTTGGGCATGTATTTTGTTTAAGGCACTTGCAAGTTCAGTTACATAGTCTACTAAAACATCTGATTGGAGCTGTAACTGCTGCGGATAATAACAACCTAGTCTGGGTGCTGTCCCAAATAGAATCTCATATGGGGATAATGAATGCTTCGCTCTAGGTGTGTGCCTAACGCTGAATAAAGCTATTGACAGGCTTTCTGGCCAGGGCATCTTTGTTTCTTGTGACATTTTTAACATTCTGGCTTTTAGAGTGCCATTCATGCGCTCTACTTTACCACTACTTTGTGGGTGGTAAGGGGTGTGGAAGGCTAGGGTCACCCCTAGAGCAGTCCAAATTTCTTTAGTCACTGTTGCTGTAAAGGCTGGGCCTTGATCACTTTCAAGGACTTCTGGGAGTCCGAATCTACATACAATATCTGTAAGTAGGCGCTTTGCGGTTGTTTTTGCAGTGATATTGGCCACTGGGTAGGCTTCTGGCCAGCCTGAGAACATGTTCACTATTACTAGTGCATATTCATGAGGCCCACTCTTGGGCATTTGGATGTGGTCGATTTGAATTCTCTGGAAGGGGTACATGGGCTTTGCCAGGTGCTTTGAAGGCACTTTGATTGGTCTTCCTGGATTGCATTTTGCACAAATGACACAGGCCTTACAGAAGCTGTTGATCAATGTTGTGATTCCAGGTGCTTCATAATACTTCTGTATGAGGGCGGCCATCAACTCCTTTGACAGGTGTGCAGGCCCATGTGCCCATTGGACAACTGCTGGATATAAATTTCTTGGAAGGCAGAATTTGAAATTGTTGTAATATATTCCGTCCTTTAGGACAGCTCCTTTTCTTTTCCATTTCTGGATTTCTTCAGGGGTGATTGCAGCTTGCTGTTCTCGCAAAATTCTTAAATCAGTAGGAAGAGTTTGCAGAGCAAAAACAGGAACTTCTTCTTCTTGTCCCGACACTTCTTCATCCACTTCCTGCAAATTTCTGGCTGCTTGCTTAGCGGCCTGATCAGCCAAATGGTTGCCCTTTGCTTCATCTGTATCCAACTTCCCATGTGCCTTGACTTTCAAAACGGCCACTTCTTCAGGGAGTAGGAGGGCATCCATTAGATCCTTGATTGCCGAACTATGTTTGACTGGTGTACCGGCGGTGGTAAGAAATCCTCTTGTCTTCCAAATAAGGCCGAAGTCATGTGCCACACCCAGAGCATATCTTGAATCTGTATAGATGTTGGCACGTTTTCCTTCGGAAATTTTGCATGCTGAAGTCAGAGCTTGTAATTCAGCTTCTTGCGCAGACATTGCTGGCGGTAAAGATGATGATTTGATAACTTCATCTGTTGTGGTTACGGCATATCCTGTATGGTATCTTCCTTCTTCATCAGCATATCTTGAACCGTCCACAAACAGGGTAAAATCTGGATCTGGTAATGGATTCTCATGCACAGTTGGTAAGTGCACTGTCTCCATTTTCATCTGTTCAAAACAGTCATGAGGTGTTTCAGGGTCATAATCATTCACTATGACCAGATCTTGAAATTCTTTTTCTAGGAAGTGGCGTGGCCATGCTTCCAGAAGGTCAGTTGTTAGGTATTTGGCAATACCATTTTCCTGTAGCTGTTCTTCATCCATGGTGGCCCATAACTTTGCCATGGGCCCAAGATCATTCCATGACCTTGTTTTCAACTTGGTAACAGGAATATGTGGGATAGCAGTATCCCAATGTCGGTAGAGGTAGTTGAGTTGTTGAGGTAGTTGGACCAAGACCATGCTATTGCCTTCAGAGTCACAATAGAAATCTTGAGCAGTGAGCTTCACATCAGTCCAGTGGTAAAGCTCATCTTCATAGCAAGGTTCAGGAGTAATGTTCGGCTTGTACCACATGGTACAGAAGGCATAATCTGGGCCTTCACAAAGAGGTGTCTCATCTTTGTAAAATGTCAAATGTGGGTGCATTCTCTTGATACATCCACATAGCAGGTAGATGTAGGTCTCATCCATGATAAATCCATAATAGATACCCCCCTCAGGGAGTGGAAGAAGAGTGGATGGATTAAGAACTTGACATCTTTGGATGGAAATGTTGTCAGGTAGAAGAAGATGACATTGTAGGCGCAGGTGTCTGGCTGGAGACACGTGCTTGAGCTGGACTTGGTTGATAATGGCAGAGATGTCATGGGGGGCCAAAACAACCAAGGGGTGGCCAAGGACCAGGTCTGAAGTCCTTTCAATAAGTTCCCTTGCAGCAAAAACAGCCCTAAGGCAGGAGGGGGTCCCTCTGGCCACAATGTCCAGTTGACATGAGAAATATCCAATAGGCCTCTGGCGGCTTCTTAAGTCATTAGTTTGGGTAAGAACTCCTGTTGCATGGCCTTGTCTTTCAGAGACAAATAATTTGAAAGGCTTGGTATAGTCAGGTAGGCCCAAGGCAGGAGCAGAAGCAATGGCACGTTTTAGAGATTTGAAATTGTCCAGAGCTTCATTGGTCAGACAGAATGGGTCAGACTTAAGTGCATCGTAGAGAGGTTGCATAAGCAGAGAGGCTTCTGGGATCCATGCTCTGCAGTAGGAAATGAGGCCTAGGAAGGCATGAAGAGATTTTGAAGTCCTTGGAGGTGGAATGTCCAGTACAGCTCTTACCCGGTCCCGAGTAAGATGTCTGGTACCTTGAGATAGGCAATGTCCAAGGAAAATGACTGAAGGTTGGCAGAATTGCAGTTTAAGAAGTGAAGCTTTGCATCCTTGTTCTGCCAAATAGCAAAGGAGACTAATTGAACATTTTTCAGTAGTGGTTATATCATCTCCACAGAGCAGTAAATCATCCACATACTGTAGCAAAACAACTTCTGTGTGTTCAGCTTGCCATGGGTCAAGGATGGTGCCCATGGCCTTTGCAAATTGACTTGGAGAATTTTGTGCCCCTTGGGGCATGACAGTCCAGGTATACTGTTGCATCTCATGGGTGAAAGCAAACAGGTATTGACAGGATGGGTCCAGTGGGACACTGAAAAAGGCATTGGCCAGGTCAATGACTGTGAAATACTTTGCAGATGGTGGGACCCCAGAGAGCAAAGTATGGGGATTTGGTACAAGAGGGGTGTCCAGGACAGTGGCTTCATTGACAGCACGGAGATCCTGAACCATCCTGTACTTTTCTGGCTCACCTTTTGGAGTTTTCTTTTTCACAGGAAATAATGGAGTGTTGCATTCAGATTTACATTTCACCAGAGCACCCTTCTCCAAGAGTGCCTTGATTTGAATAGAAATGGCTGCAGCCTGTGCTGGTTTTAATGGATATTGTGGTTTTCTTGGTAACTTAGCTCCTGGAATAAGCTTTACCACCACAGGGGGAACATTTAGGTGACCTATGTCCTCTGGGCCTGAGGACCATAATTTGGCGGCCACCTGTGTTTTTAATACCTCTGGGAAATTGGACCTTGGTTCTGCTTCTTCCCCACGGGGTTCTTCTAGATGCAGCATCAGGGGTAAGGAGCACAAGGCTGAGGTATCTGATTCAGATAGAGGTGTAGACATTTCTACCTGTCCATCTGGGGTGAAGGTGATAGATGCCTGCAGGCGTGAGAGAACATCAGCACCTAACAGGTTAATTGGGCATGTGGAGGACACCACAAAGCGAGCAAGCAGGCTAGAGCCAACTCGTAGTGGAGTTGTTAAAGGACTGTGTCTTGGCTGGCCATCCACTCCAACACAAGAGACATCAATATTTGACAGGAAAGACGGGTCTGGCAGGTCTTGTTCTCGCAGAACACTACGGGCTGCACCTGTGTCAACAAGAAATGTGGTTGGTTGGCCCTCAATGGGTAAAGTCACTGTAGCAAGTGCCCCCCCCTTATCCCCTGTAGACACTGCCATGACAGGGGTTACAGACACAGGCTTGCCAATTTCCTAGTCATCAGGTTCCTCAATTATCGGAACCTCTTTCTCGGCCTTGGGGGCCGGGGCAGGCCTGGACGGCTTTCTTGGCTCTCTCTTAGGTTCTGGGCAATCACTTTTAAAATGTCCTTTAGCCTTGCAATTAAAACAATGTCCCTCCTGCGGTCTGGTTCCTTTCGGGACCGGAGTAGAGCGGGACATCATGAGAGGAGCTGAGGTGGGTCTTCTTGGGGTCTGGGCGGATTCTAAACCTCTGGCAACTAAGAGCAGGGTATCCAGAGGAACAACCTTATATTCAGGGCGTGCAGCAATGATTCCCTTGCGTATAGAGTCTTTAACACCTTGGACAAACGCACCTGACTGCATTTGTGAATGAATCTTGTCAGTAAGATAAAACCCCAAATCTGTAAACATTTGATACAGTCTTGCATGAAACCTTTCCACTGATTCTCCTTTATCTTGCATAACATCAGTAAGGCCAGCAGCCTGATCTGCAAGTTTGTCCTTAGCCCATTCTCTTAATTGGTTGCAAAAGGTTACCCCGGAGGGGTAATCAACATCACTGGAAAGCAGATCTGCACTGAGGTGGCGGGCCATGCTTGGCCAATATGCATCCCCTGGTTTAATAGCACAAATGCTCAGTAAATCACGCCATGCGGCGGAATAAGTCTTTTGAATTTGAACTATCCCTCGGTAAAAAGGCATAGGTTGCTTTTCTGGGTCGGGGAGTGATTTCATTAATGCACTAGCTTGAGTGGGGTTAAAAGCAACATACTTAGGAGGGGCCCGCTCCCCCCGACCCTTGTGTCCAAAGGGATCATCGACAGAACGATGAAATGAGGCTCCCGCAGCCTCTAATGAGTCCTGAGATACCCTGTCCTCTTCCTCATCTATTTCTACGATCTGGGCCCTCCTGCGTGCAGGACCCGCGTGAGGTGACAGGATCGGGGGATGAGAGGGAGTCCCAGATGCAGGGGTTGATTGCGGGTCATAACCAGGGGATAAGTAGTCACCGGGAAGTACCGGCATCAGGGCTGAACTGGGGGCCGCCATGTTGGAGGCGTGAAAGGAAGCTGCATTAGGATTAAGGGAAGAAGCGGCGGCCATGTTGGATGTGGGCACATCCGGGGCAGACTGTGCCGGACTGGGCATGACCGGAACCTGGGGAGTGGCTTGGGGAAGGGGTTGTGGATAACCTGGATAGGGCAGGGCCATGGGATACGGGAATGGGTATGGCCAGGCTGGGGAGGGCAGGAGAGTTGGGTGGGGATTTACAGTTAAGGAGGTGGGGTATTGGACCGGGGTGGAGACAGTTACGGGAGGGGACGGAGAGGGATTGGTAGGGCTGGGTGTAGAAGGAGGAGCCGGAGCAAAGGAGGAGGAGGTAGTTAGTTGGGTGGATGCTGATGGGAGGGGATTACCAACGGAGAGAGAATGCAGGGAAGAAATGGCAGATGAAATGTTAGGATTAGGTACAGGAGGTAGCGTGGGGATGGATGAGGATGATGGGAATGTTAGAGATGGAGAAGGGGAAGGGGAAAAGAAAGATCCATCAGAATTCAGGACCGGGCAGACAGGGGAGGTGACGGGATGGGATTCGGGAGGATTGGGAGCGGGGAACATAGTCAGCTGGCTATCACCTATTGCTGACTGAACCTTGGGGATAGACATCCCCTGGGCGCCATTTTGGGGCGCTGGCTGAGGGAATACCCCAGCAACACAATTATTATGATACACAAACAATTTCACACCTTTGTGATTTATTTCTTCCTCAACCCAACCTTCTAACTGAATAGCCTTTGCTACTCGGTACCATGCTTCAGCAGTCTTTAATACATCATTATCTGTAAGCTTGCCTTTCTTTTCTGTCAGTAACCTACGCCAACTTTCTGGTTGCAATCTTCCACATGTCGGTACAGCAATTTTACATACTTTTGCAATCTTTTCAACACCTTAAACCATCTCCTCACCCTCTCTGTCTTCAACTAAATCACATGCTAACCAGCCCTTACTGGGCTTACTCAAATCCTGTCCCATAATCCCTCTTTCCCCTATACCAGCGTCATAAATACAGGGAGAGAGAAGGAAAATTGAACGGGAACGTCTACAATGCTCGACTGCCACCTGAGAACCGTGGGTCTTTCTCAAGTGCGTCTTCCCAAAACGTAGACTAGTCACTGAATCCGCCTACCCGGGGTGGTAGACACGGATTGGAGCGAGGTGAGAAGTGTGTGACCAATCACTTCTCTATTAAGAGAAATGGGAGTGGATAGTATAATAGTATAGAAAGTGTAGAAAAGATGAAAGGCAAGGAAAATCCTTAGAGACAGACACAGGAGTTCATGAGACTCCTAATTAAACAAACAAGACAACAATACAATTGAAATACAGTGCATGCATCACAGTTCAAATGAAATCAACAGTAATTCCTTTCCTTTACTCGTGTGCTTACTCCAAAGTCACCTCCCTCAACCTCGTAGTGTCTCCACTACCTGCGGCCGCGGAAAACAACTGACACCGGTCCGAGTTCCGCCAGCCTCCCTCGTCACAGCAGCCCACTAATAGTGTCTGCGCTACCCTCACCCTCGTAGTGCCCCTATAAAAACCCACTTACAGGTCTCACTACCACGTGGCGATGAAGACAGCAATGCCTGCCCGAATTCATCCACCAAATATGCTAAAAATTGGAATGGCTCCAGCTCAGCGCTCAAAGCTGGAGGGTACCACCACTCTGCAAGCAGAGTTACGTGCACAGAGAAGCTAGCTAGGCTATCAAAGTGACACAAGAAGGATCCCCAGGAAACTATGAGTCTACACAATCTCCACAGATCCAACACACCTCTTTTTCCATACAGCCCCAGCCACGAGGCTCCTAAAAGAGTAAAACAGGCAAAGAAGACCCCCAGGAACACATCCACAGGTCAACCCCCCTTTTTCCCTACAACCACAGCACCGTGGTTCCTAAAAGGAGTAAAACAGGCAACAGAAGACCCAGGCAAATCCCCTCAGGTCCACCCCCCTTTATCCCAAAAGGGGTAAAATACAAACAGATAGACAGACAAACTGAAGACCCAGGCAAATCCCCTCAGGTCCACCCCCCTTTATCCCAAAAAGGGGAAAACAAGCAAAACAGAGAACCCCAGGCAAATCCCCTGCAGGTCCACCCCCCTTTATCTCAAAATGGGGAAACAGGCAAACAATTCAAACATACCCAGGCAACAGATAGACTAAAATGCAGGTAAACAAGTGAGTAACGAGACACCGGGCAAGATATTACCTGTCTTTGATGTCCTCCCGGGAAGCAGTCACAGACACGTGGACGGGTCAATCAAAGGGGCCGGAACATACCGGTGGCTCTGCAGAAGTCTCTACCGTGTACCTGGAGGTGATCAATCTCCTTTCCTTCCCCCCGGATTCCTCCGTCCAACTGCGTCTTCCTTAGGACGGCTCACCGGCCGGACATAGCCCGATGCCCCACGTTGGGCGCCAAGTTGTTATGGTACTTTTTAGCAGTAAACCAAAATGTTTAAATGTCTATCTGTTCCTGTCCAAATTAAGAAAATTGAATTGCGTATATACGCTGAAGTAATTAAGTCTGACACACAGAGTTCAGGTTAAAATAACTTCGAGAAAATTTATTGGCAAGTGATTAAAAAACGGGCGCGCAGGCCCTTTTAAGAGGCAATTTGCGTCATCATTGATTATTAGAATATCAG
Source organism: Pelobates fuscus (assembly GCF_036172605.1). Taxonomy (NCBI): domain Eukaryota; kingdom Metazoa; phylum Chordata; class Amphibia; order Anura; family Pelobatidae; genus Pelobates; species Pelobates fuscus. Next base: position 164,644,579 of record NC_086322.1, read on the forward strand.
CAAATAAACATCATTAATTGGATTAATTGTTAAGTGTCGGGATTAGTGTCCACCTATCAATATTATTAATTGGCTTAAAAACTAAGTGGTTAGTCCCGTGCCCACCCACCAAGAGGTGGGATTGTTCTGGACACGGGTGGGGACAAGGGGGTCTTGAGCGTCATTTTACACGGTCGGTGATCTCAGGCCTCGTGGCCAGGTGCAAGGTCTCTTATGAATAGAACATTTCATTACTACTGTGTTCTCATGGCCTTCAAATTATACTATGTTGCAAGTGAGGGGAAAGTCAGCAGTTCCTGAGTTAATCATGTCTTTATAGAAAATACAGTCTTTGTCCATTGTTAGATGTGCTGGGAAATTCTGTCATCCAATGTAGTTTTAAAATGTAGAAGTTAGGTTATGAGGACAAAATGGAGGAATGAAGAAGTCAGGTTAGGAGGACAAAATGGAGGGTTTGTCACAGTATGAGGTTAAAATGGAGTTAGTGCAATAATTCAATACAAGTACAGTAAAGATTTTTAATAATTCTACATCAGTAGTATGAATTAAGTGAAGTGAGCCCGTGAGGGAGGTTATTTATGCGAATAATAAAGTGTAGCCTGTGAAAGTAACAGGCAGGTAGTGAATAGGGTTGTAACCAGAGGTTTTCCGTTCGTGCGGTTTGAAACTGACGAACGGCAATTGCCTGACCTAAAAAGAATACATAGAAAGGTTCCCATTGGTGAGTATGCGAATGCCCGTGCGGGCAAGATACAAAATGGAGATGAACGTTGAAAAAAACGTTCGGTTGTACGAACATGTTTTATGCCGCCGAAATAGAAACACATAGACTCTGGAGGAATCATACATAGAATGTAATGATATGAAGTGGTTTCCCGTTTGGGAGTATGCGAATGCCCGAGCGGGGAAAGATACATAGAGCATGCATATGTATGAGTGGTTGTGTAACCGAACGGCTATGTGTACGAACGGTTGCCTAGACAGTCGGTTGTAGCAGCAAAAATGAACGTAACCGTAAAGTGAGGACCTGACCCGTGAATGATGTCGTGGGACTGTTGCCTGGCGTAACGGCTAGGTCAACTTACGGTTTGAGAGTCACTAGGACGTTATCCGCGGCGATGGAAAGAAGCAAGAAGCTGGTCGGACAAAAAAGCCTGCGGCTAGATTCCTGGACACAGCTCAGCGTGGAAGACCTTGTGGGAAAGCAAAAGGTGTTCCAAAATGGCGTCTGGATGAACCGGAAGTGCATTCAGAAGCTGACCTCGAGCGATATGGAGTCAGGTAAGGGGTGTAACTTATATAGGTGAATGAATTAACTTAAGCCCCTCCCACAATTATAGGCCAAACAGCCTTAATGCATATATATATATATATATATATATATATATAAATAATGCCAAAATACCAGAGTATCGCAGTATGCAATGATACCTTTTTTATTGAACTAACATAATATTTCAAAGACAAGCTTTCCTGAGTTTCCTCTCTTCCTCAGGTATGAAGCAATACTGATCAATCTGATAGAGTTAAACAACTGATGTTAGAGGGAGGGGAGGGAGGTGAGTGGGATGTCATAAATAGCAGAGGAAACATGGAAAGATAGAAACATAGAATGTGACGGCAGATAAGAACCATTCGGCCCATCTAGTCTGCCCAATTTTCTAAATACTTTCATTAGTCCCTGGACTTATCATATAGTGAGGATAGCCTTATGCCTATCCCACGCGAGCTTAAACTCCTTTACTTTGTTAACCTCTACCACTTCAGCTGGAAGGCTATTCCATGAAAAATATGTTTTGACGGAACGCTGTCATTGAGTTCCAATCCCACATGTGCCCACTGAGGATGTGCCTGAAAGTGAAAGGTTGGCTAAGAATAACCAGAAAAAGTTAATAAACAGAGCAGAATCAATAAGCTAGTTAAAAAAAAATAACAAGAAAACAGCAGAGCAGGGCATGCAAGTATATAGTTGCATATATGTATGTATATAAATTGACCCAATAAAGGTGTAATGAGAATATTTAAAAATAAATATGTAAGACATTAAGATGTGTGTTTATAAAAAGTTTTGGTAGTGTGTGAGAAAGCCAGAGTCTACATTAAGTCCTTTATTTCTGGTATTGAAATGTGTGATCATTTTCATCTCAAATGTCATTCGTTCATTAGAGTCTTTTAAATTCCCTTTAAGAACTTTAATCCTGAGGTTTTGGATGGAGTGACCAGTCTGGGTGAAGTGAGGACCAACAGGGGTACAATATCTGTTTTCCTTGTGGTTCTTAATTGAGTGTCTGTGTAGATTAAGTCTGAGATGCAGCTTAAAGGACCACTATAGTGCCAGGAAAACATACTCGTTTTCCTGGCACTATAGTGCCCTGAGGGTGCCCCCACCCCCAGGGCCCCCCTCCTGCCGGGCTCTAGGGGGTGAAAGGGGTTAAATTTACCTCTTTCTCCAGCGCCGGGCAGGGAACTCTCCTCCTCCTCTCCTCTCCTCCATATCGCCGTCATCGGCTGAATGCGCATGCGCTGCAGGAGCCGCGTGTGCATTCAGCCAGCCCATAGGAAAGCATTCTCAATGCTTTCCTATTGACACTGGCGTCTTCTCACTGTGAAAATCACTGTGAGAAGCGCAGAAGCGCCTCTAGCGGCTGTCAATGAGAGCCACTAGAGGCTGGATTAACCCTATTATAAACATAGCAGTTTCTCTGAAACTGCTATGTTTATAGAAGAAAGGGTTAAACCTAGCTGGACCTGGCACCAAGACCACTTCATTAAGCTGAAGTGGTCTGGGTGCCTATAGTTGTCCTTTAAAGCCAAGTTCTCCAACCTTTGTCACACTGGACAAGCGTGTCAAACTCAAAGTCTTGCAAGGGCCAAATAAACATGTTTATGTGGGCTGCAAAAAAAAAGTACAGTATAAAAAAAAACAGAATCCCCCTCTACTAAACCACAGCACCCCCTCTACTAAATCCCAGTCCCTCCCTCTACTAAATCCCAGTCCTCCCCCCCCCCCCCATATACTAAATCACAGCACCCCCTCTAGCCAACAAGCAGACTGTATAAACATTGCCTCTGCCAATATGCGACTCCAGAGTCCGACCTCTGGTATACCCCAAATGGCACCGTCCACACCCTGTGCAAAAGCGGATCCTCACGCTACTTCTTGAAACCCTGTGAAGGTGGAGCATGTCGACGTCACATTGGAATGTGACGTGGTGTTGCGTGCCTCAATGCACCTCCAGGTCCTCCACTGTCCAGCCGCGGCCATCGCAACACTGACCCACAGACACACACACACACTGACAGACACACACACACACACTCACTGACAGACACACACTCACTCACTGACAGACACACACACACTCACTGACACACACTCACTGTCAGACACACACACACTCACTGACACACAGACACTGACACACACTCACTGTCAGACACACACACACTGACAGACACTCACTGACACACACAGACACACTCAATGACAGACACACACAGACATTGACACACAGACAGACACACACACTCACTGACAGACACACAGACACACACTGACAGACACACAGGCACTCACACTCACTGACAGACACACACTGACACACACACACACTCTGACAGATACACACTCACACATTTACACATTCTTGCACACACTCACATCACTGTATTTATTCCTGGGGTCCAGTGGGGATCTTCTATCTGGAGGTCAGCCTTACTGCTCCTTTGTGCTTATTTTAGTGATGCCGGGTGCCGGAATATGATGTCATATTCCGGCGCCTGGCATCACTACAGACGGCGCGCGAGGGAGCAGTGAGGAGCAGGAAAGCTGAGCTCCCTCGCTGCATCCACCTTCTTCTCCTCCCCGGCCGGGTAAATGTTAGCAGAGTAGGCACCTGCAATGTGGAGAAAGCAGGTGCCTACACTGCTTGGAACACTTAGCATGTACTTGCGGCTTGCCGGGCTGCAAAGATGTCCATTGTGGTCCGCGAGTTTGAAATACTTGCTGTACACTGTAAGGGGAGGCTGAGCAAGTAGAGAGGAGCAGAGAGCAGAGAAAGTTAGGGGGGGCTGAGCAAGTAAAGGGGAGCAGAGAGCAGAGCTAGTAAGTGGGGCTGAGCAAGTAAGGGGAGGCTGAGCAAGTAGAGAGGAGCAGCGCAAGTAAGGGGGAGCAGAGCAAGTAAGGGGGGCTAAGCAGACGCAATGCACCAGGTAATAAAACTTCCTTGTGTCAATGTACCTATAGCAGGTCGACTAACCCATTTTTTCCAACAGTGGGAATTGCTTTCACAGCATCTATGGATCCTACACACAGTCAAGGGATTCAAAATAGACTTCCTTTCCACTCCTTTCCAGGACACACCACCTACACCATTACGGATGTCTACAACAGACAATCTGGCACTACAAACAGAGTTGAACAAACTGGTGGAAAAAGGGGCGATCAAAAGATCACCTTTCCCACATACATTTCTCAGCAACATATTCCTGGTCCACAAAAAGACAGGAGATCTGCGCCCAATTATCAATTTGAAAGACCTGAATCACCATGTCAGATATCGTCACTTCAAGATGGAAGGCATCCATCTCCTCAGGGACCTCTTTTGCGCGGGAGACTGGTTCTCCAGATTCAATCTCAAGGTGCATATCTCACAGTCCCTGTCGCCAGCAACATCGGGTTTTTCTTCAATTCCTCTGGCAAGAGGAAGTTTGGCAGTTTACATGCCTCCCTTTCGGTCTTTGCTCCGCACCATGGTGTTTCACAAAACTGATGAAAGCAGTAATGGCGCTACTGCAATCACAGGGAAGTCGGTCCATTGTATATTTGGTCGACATTCTGATAATGGCTCAAGATCCATACCTTCTACGTCAAAACACGGACATGACAACAGCCATATTACAAAACTTAGGTTTTCTCAACAATTTTCAGAAATCGGATCTGGAGCCTTCTCAGATGGTTCAGTTTCTCGGATTTCTAATAGACTCGGACAGGCGATTTTACAACTACCTTCCGCGAAGGTCAAAGCTATAAAGAAGGACATTCGCAAATTGCTGTCAGCCCAACAGATTCGCCTACGCGATCTGGCACATACCATAGGTCTATAGTCTGCCTCTATCCAAGCCATTTATCTGGGACCCTAACATTGAGTAACGGCTCAAGACATACTACCTACACCGGCCCACTTCCTACGACTAGTTGATTTATCTAACAGACGAAGTCTGTATAGAACTCCACTAGTGGCTTCACAACATGGAAGCCCCGAATGGCAAAGCCATTTTCGGATCACAACCAGACTTCGTTCTGAAATCCAATGCCAGTCGCCTGGGGTGGGGCGCTACGTGTTCTGAAAGGTCCCCCTATGGTCCCCCTCGGAACAAGTGCTACACATCAATTGCCTGGAATTAATCGCAGTCCGCAGTTTTGCAAAATACTTTTTCAATTGTTTACTGGTACTACGCATTGACAACGTCTCTGCAGTACGTTATGTGAATCGGTTAGGAGGTTCCCGTTCCAAATTGCTGTCCGACCTTACGAAAGACCTCTACCAATTCTGTCTAGAGCGGAATCTATCCATCAGAGCAAATATCTTCCGAGCACGGACAACCTAGTTGCAAATTGGTTTTCCCGCCATTGGAGGGACGTAAGCGACTGGCAATTGGACCCACGTTTGTTCCATCAAATCCATTGTCTTTGCGGGCCCCTCACATTAGACCTGTTCGCGACTCTGCTGAACCGCAGACAGGGGCCTTTTTCAGCTGGCTCCCAGATCCCCAATCCTGGGCAGTCGATGCTTTTCTCCACCCTTGGCCAGAGACAGGAGCTTATGCGTTCCCGCCATTCTCCATCATCCAACGCACCCTTTACTGTGTCAAAGCTCTAGTAGTGACGATAGTTCTTGTCACCCCTTTATGGAGGGCCCAGTCTTGGTTCCCAACTCTGCTAGAACTATCTGTGAATTGTCCAACCCTATTGCCCCAGTTTCCTAACATCCTCAAGAACCCAGCAGGGGACTGTCACCCGCTCGCTCTACAAGGACGGCTCCAGCTTGTAGCTTGGACCGTTTCAGGGGATCCTGGAATGTCTCAGGACTTTCGGAAACAGCTCAGGCTCTCCTATGGGATTCCTGGGCCCCAGGCACTAGACGCGTTTACCTCTCTGCATGGCGGACATGGGTCAGCTGGTGTTTGGAAAGGGATACCGATCCCTTTTCAGCACCTCTAACAGCCATCCTAAATGTTTTATCTACCCTTTTTGATCAAGGCAAATCCTATAGGTCAATTAATGTCTTTCGATCTGCTATTTCTGCAGCTCACAACTCTATTGACAACACATCAATAGGGAAACATCCTTCAGTTTGTAGACTTTTACAGGGGATTCGCCTAGCAAGACCCCCTCTTCCAAGATATTCCAATTTCTGGGACGTCACCCAGATTTTTTCCTTCTTGGAATCTTGGTCCTCTAATGAGAATTTGACATTACGTCAACTTTCTGCCACGATGGCCTTACTTCTTTGTCTGGTATCCTTCCGTAGGGTCTCCGATATTCGGACATTTGACTACCATGCTGTAGTTTTCTCGCCTACGGGGGTTAAATTTCATATCACCAGACGTACAAAGACTAATTCCTCCTCTGTATTCTACCCTTACTTTCCGAATAGACAGTCACTCTGCGTGGCGCTTTGTGTTAGACACTATATAGATGCCACAACCACTCTGCGTCCTCCTACGGGACCCCTTCTGGTTTCCTATGTCAGACCACACAAACCGGTTTCCACTTCCACTGTCGCGTGGTAGATCAAATGGATACTTGTCCAAGCAGGAATTGATTCCTCCTTTGGAGCACATTCAGTCAGAGGAGCAGCTGAATCCTCAGCCTTTTGTGCAGGTAGTTCCCTCTCAGACATCTTGTCATCTGCGGATTGGTCTAGGGAGTCGACTTTTCGTACATTTTATTTTAAACCTATGCCACATGCTGTATCTTCTATCATATAGGAGCGTTAAAACAGCAAATATGAAGCCTCCTGTCTTGCCATAAAATTAGGGATTATTCTAGCCCTAGTGACCGAAAAATCTAAATTTTATTAACGACAGAATTGGAATATTTTCCCTCCCTTCTTTTTTCTCTTTATATCACTTATGCCTGCCCTTTAAGGTAAGTTACTAAATAATTAAAAAAAGGTTTATTCTATACAAACACGAATATACACACCATCTGTCATAGGTTTACAAAATAGTACTCTACTCAAGAGTTTACCATATTCATTATTACTTCATATGTAATATACCACATTGCTGTTAATTATATGCATTTTCATAAACTTGATTTTCTCTAGTATGAGAACCTATACTCTCATGGATTTTTCTCTGCTTCCTTTTAGTGTGAAGAACTCCCTACGTTCGTTCTATATGGACTCGACAATTCAGTAACAAGTTTACATGATTGACCTTCGAATTCGTCCATGGTTCATAGTTATCTCGTTTACATGGTTGATTCTCTGCTATACTCGGCTACAGCAAGAATGAGGACTTGGGAGGAGCTTGATGACATCATATAATACTGTTATACACTCTGATTGGTTAAACTGTTTTTACACCATTCTTAACTATTTATTTGTTGCTGGGAGGTTCAGTAAAGAAAGATAAGCAAATATTCGCCTCCTGTCGTTAATAGAATTTATATTATTCAGTCACTAGGGCTAGAATAATCCCTAATTTTACATTGTCATGGCAGTCTATTGCAGCTTGAACAGCAGCCATTATATTTATTGGGCAAATGGGATAGAGGCCATTTTCTTTATTGGTGTGAACTGTTTACAACCAGAAATATGTGGGGTATTGAATAATGAAAGCTTAAAACCGAGAGGGTTCAATGACAGGTTTTTACAATAAAGACCATCATCTATTTTTAACTCTCTTTAAGTCATTCAGTCACATTAACATTGTCCCCCACCCACATCAATTGTTGAAGTGAGTGTGGACTGAACGGGTTGGGGTGAATAATGCTAATGTGACTGAATGACTTGGAGAGTTAAAAAATTGATGATGAGCATTATTAAAAAACTAAACAGTGGAGATGAGATTTATGTTTTGAAAATGCCCATCATCATCCATTTTTAAACACTTCAAGTCATTTATTCAGATTACTGTGTTCCCCCATGCAGACCATACTACCCTAATTGATGTGGGAATGCAAATAGGACTGAGAGACTTTTAGTCTTGTGTAATCTCTGTCCTCAGTTTGCTGGTGCTAGCTATGTCCCCAAAACAGCTTGCCGGTGTGGCGGTGCCTTCTCTCTCCCCAAACAGCAGGCAGGGTATGCATGAGGAGTAAATATAAAGCCCTATGTTCTTTTTATGTGTGTCCAGGATATGAACAGTGTTTTTTTTCAATTCTGTTTACAATGAAATTTTCCTAATCAGAAATAATAATGGTGCAGTGTGCAGGTGCAAGTCCTGTCTGAGCAGTATGGGTGCAAGAGCAAGTCCAATTTTTGCAATTATGTGGGTGCTGAAGAAGGAAATGAAAACAAGAAATAAATGTTTTCCAATAACATTTTTAATCCATGTGAAAAAGGTTGCATATCATATTAAAAAGTTCATATAAGTGTCAATGCAAATATATATATACTGAAACGTTTCGACCCTCCTGGGGTCTTTATTAACATCTTGATAAAGACCCCAGGAGGGTCGAAACTTTGATTTTTTTCGTATATGCACAGCTAATGTATTTTTTATAAATACAATAAATACTTTTTTTGCACTATTTTGAAGACCTAGTGTGCTCCCTCATACCTCTTTGACTATGGATAAACGCAGGATTTGCACCTAGGCATCAGAGTAATCTTTTTTCTATAAGAGAGGAGTGCCAAGCTTTTTCAATTTTTTATTATATATATATATATATATATATATGTATATATATATAAACAAATTCGAAATCTGGCACTCTACCTTAAAAGTTAATTCCTCGAAAAATGCCTCGGTGCTGCAGAGCGTAGATGTGCAAGGAAATAATGAGAAAGAGCACTCCAAAGGTCTTGGTGAAAAAAGGTTATTTATCCGTGTACAAGAGAATCGACGATTCGACCCGCAGGTCTTTATCAAGATGACATAAAACTTAAAACAGTGTCTTTATATAACAAAGGTAATTAAGAGGTAATTACTTACCCTAACGTGACCATGCTGCCCCAGTCATGTGTAACCGCTGTGTGATGATTACGGTGTAGCGTGCAACGTGCATAGCTAGATGATGACGTCAGAAGTGCGCGACCCATAGAGATCGTAAGTGAGCGTCAAGTTACCATGGAAACCTCCAGTAAGTGCGCGTGCGTGGAAATAAGTGAAAATTAAAAGATTAAAACCAATTGGAAGACAATCTGAAGTCTAGATAGGGTGATGTGCAAGCTATGCCCCTGGATAACCCTAATAAACTGTGCGAAATATTGAAAGGAAGATGGGTTAATGAATGAATATGTGTGATATATCGTGATGAGAAGATGTGTGAGAGTGGCGAGACTGTGATGGAGTAAACGAGACCAGGAATATAGTCTCACAGCGAAAGAGGGAAAGTGAGGGATAGAAAAAAGTTGTGAGGTGAAGTGAGTGGTGACCCAAAAAGATATATATGTAGTAATAAAACAACCCAATGTGGCAAAAAACACGTGTGGTCAAAACTAAAAGGAGAGGAAGTGAACTATAAGCTAGTGCGTGTATAGAGAACTAGACAGATATATTTACATATATACAGGGTAATATTGATAAATGGGGCATAGCAAAAGTACATCAATGTAGAATATTGAAAACAGGCAGAGGAAGACTAGGCAATTGACTAAAAGATGCCTATATATATCAAGTATTTAAACATTTGCATAATAAGAGATGCCAGACAACTGATTCTAAGAGACAGGATAAGAAACTATATTTAACGACTGTCCAGAAATTAATGAAACGATATCTATTCGTTAAGGCCTTTAGGATGTACTGTGTCTAATGTCTTTATCCAATATACCTCACGTTGAAGCAGGCTTTTGGAGCGGTCACCCCCTCTGGGAAGCGGGGGAATGTGGTCGATATACCTGGATTCAACATAAGAAGGAGAAAAGAATCAAGAGACCCAAAATTACGAGACGAGGACAGAGGGGCAAGGTATTTAGGCACTCGTTCCAACAGAAAGATCTGACCCCCATCTTTAATCTTTCGTCCAAGACACTGAATTCCGATCATATCAGAGTCCTCTCTAAAGGACTCACATTTGTCCCCACTCCGAAACCTGATATATTCAAAACGGATGTCGATCTATATATATACACACATACACACATACAGTGACGTATTTTTACATAATTAAGTAATTTAAATTCTATGTGCATATTTATGTAATATTTTTACATAATTAAGTAATTTTATTAATTGCAATTTGAGGTACCTGCCTGACAACCCAGGCCAAAAGTCCAGAGAATTTCATTTGCTAGCACTGTATTTAACCCTGTAACTTTCTATGACACCCTAAAACCTGTACATGGGCGGTACTGTTTTACTCGGTAGACTTTGCTAAACACAAATATTAGTGTTTCAAAACAGTAAAACATATCACAGTGATGATATCATCAGTGAAAGTGCAGTTTGTGTGTTAAAAATGCAACAATTTCATCACTGTGATATGTTTTACTGTTTTGAAACACTAATATTTGTGTTTAGCAAAGTTTCCCAAGTAAAACAGTAGACTTTGTGTACAGGTTTTAGGGTGTCATAGAAAGTTACAGGGTAAAATACAGTGCTAGCAAATTAAATTCTCTGAACTTTTGGCCTGGGTTGTCAGGCAGGTACCTCAAATTGCAATCAATGAAATTACTTAATTATGTAAAAATATTACATAAATATGCATGTAGAATTTAAATATATATATATATATATATATATATATATATATATACATATCTATATATTTGAAGTCTACGTGTATACTTATTACGTTAATTATGTAAGTTAAATATGTACTCACCAACACATCCTGTAAGTGGAGATTAAACCACTATATGCTATAAAAACTGGAGCTGGTCATAGCTCCACCAAATGTGAGCAAGCTACCGTTGTTTTATTACCTATTACTCATTTAAGTTGACATATTCCACTATTGGATTTCTCGTTTTCTTGCCTTGCATATATGTATGGCTTACACTAAGAAATCTTCTACCCTTTATATTCGCTGATACAAGGACCTACTGCCTACCCAAGAATTCCTATTGCACTGCAAAATTAATTTTAAAGGGGTAATTATAATTAATTATAGACTATTTTGGATTATTTTTAAGACTGCTTTGGACTATTTTATTTACCTACACCTATTGTATATTATTGATAATAGCACCTTATTGCCATTCCTGTATGTTTGTGGAGCAGCCATTTTTCTTTGTTTTTCTTGTTGATCTCCTAAATGGTTTCAAGGGATCCCCTACTTCTGGTTTGCTTCCTTCATTTTGATTAATTAGCACTAAACCTGTCCCTTTTTTTCTGCAGTCTACATATGTTTGGAAATGGCAATTGCCATGTTTTCCAACCAGGCTTGCAGGTTGGCTGAGCATCATGAGAATTGTAGACTACATTCATTTAACCCCTTAACGACACATGATGGATAGTTTTAACCATGCTGGCCTTTTACTTCTAAAGCTGTGTCCTTATTGGGCAATAAACCCCATTATCACTCCCCAGGGACCATTATCTCACCTTAACACACCAGTTATCTCTCCCAGTTGAATCTCCCTAGTCAGCCCATAGGAATCTCTTTCTATTCCCCATACATACATCCACAGGAGGCTTTGTGCTGAGCAGCAATTATGCAAATAGGAACCTGATAACTGCCTTTAGGGTCAAAGGCCGATTACAGCCTATCAGATCCAGAGGAGGGGTATTTAGGCCCAGTTCTCATCCTGCTCAGTGCCCTGTCGGGGTTTCCCTAGTGGTTGTCTGAGAGCGCGTTCCTGATTCAAGTTTCTTCTGGTTTTTGATTTTGGCTTTGATTTTGACTTCCCTGTGTTCTGGTATCCCTGACTTCTGGCTTTCCCTTATCGTTGTGTCTCTTTTTGTATCCCCTGACCTTAGCAAGTAACCTACTCTTTGGTAAGTTAAGTCCGGCCATTCTAAGGCCCGATAATACGTTACCTATTAGTCATCTGTGTGACACAATTCTACGTAATCCTGACAATAGCATCCCATTTTTCTCTCCGTCGCCGACCTTCAATTATTTCTCCCTAGACCACAGTTATCTCCTAAGTCCCCTGTTATTTTCTCTAACCTGACTCCAGTTGTCTCCTGCTGTGAGTGGAGAGGACGGAACATGACTTCAAATCCAGTCACCATACGCACACAACACTCAGCCACCACACACCATTTAGAACCCTGGTGTTAAGCACAGGGTCTAGAGTTTCTCGGCATGTGCCTTGTATATGTCCTTCTAGGCTGTATGTCTGATTCATGTTAACTCACATTACAGCACCTATAGTTCACTAACTATGCTTCTCTCACATCATATGCACTTAATCTTTTGCTGCATCCTGGGGTCTTTAATATGCTCGCCTCACCTCATGCTGTCTTTATAATACTTTGCATAACATAAGCTTTCCCTTCCTTTCATGTTTATTGATACATTTCTCTTTCCTCTAAATCCTGTCTGGGTGGCTCGAATCTCTCCCTCGGTGTGTAGGCTTGTTATTGTTTTATTAATGATAGTTATATTAATACTACTTAAATGCATAGTGTTGGCATATTGCTGTATTAATAAGGTATTATTATCAAAATGATATATTACAGGCATGTGCATTAACCAATATGTGGTTTTTCTTCTTTTTTTTTTCAAAAGTGCCTTTTATTTGAGGTCTGGAATAAAAAATGTATTAATAAAGTCATTTTAAACATACAGAGAGTGAATGACCTATATACAAAAAAGCAATGCATTCTGCAGCTAGAAACATCTATGATATTAGTCTGACTTGAATTCCTACCTGTGTTTGGACATAAGACATTTACAAAGTAGCAAAACTCATGTGGTGGAATCTCGGTAAAAATAAATTTAGTAGGCCGAGATTACCACGTGGCATGTGTACGTGCATATGCTGACGTATCGATCAGTTGGTTGCACGAGGCAAGATACGATCAGTAGTGTACGGAGCATGTGCAAGAATACAGGATATAGTATTCCCCTCCTCCATTGTGCTGGACAAGCCATGCGGTCAAGCAGGAAGTTAATTCTTATTTGTATTGATTGGTCAAGAGAATGTGCGGGTGGAGCTTAATATGGGAGGAGTTATGTGCCTATATAAGGAGCCTGCACTATTGTCCGGGGCTCAGAACTTGCTGTATTTTGGTGACATTAGTCCCTCTGAGTCCCGATCGGTGATCCAATAAAGAATCTCTTCCTTCCTGAAGAAACCTGTGTCCATCTCTCTGTGCTTGGCTTCCGTCAGTTTCTCCGGTATCATTTGGTGCATTGGCCGGGAAGCTCATCGTTCAACGGTAGCTGAGAGGCAGAGGCGTGAGACGGTCTATCTTTGCCCACGTTCTCTACAGCTGCACCCCTGAACTTCTGCGTGGACCTCCCTTCGTCTCGGCGCCACTGGTCTGTTGTCCAGGAGATCATCGGCCTCTACGTAAGAAGTGCTGGGGTGTCCCCATCGATGAGTGTGAACTCAGGTTCAGGAACGAGGAGGTAAGACAACTGCTGTTTTAGACGGCAGACCCACTAGGGGTATACCGATTGTGCGGTAGGCCCATAAGGGGTTTGAATTGTGTATGGAATCTGCCCCCTCTGTCGGAGGGAAGGAGCGAAGGCGCACCGCTCAATCGAACGCTCTTTAGTAAGACCGTTTGATTTGGTTAGTCAGGCGGGGTTCTGGTGTAAATAGCCCTAGCCGGACACCGGTGTCTTGTCTAGACTAGCGTTCTAGGGTGTATATTTTGTTCGCTAGGTCGGAGGGACCGGGAGACTAAGCGGCGTCTGTGTAAATTCGGTTCGCTAGCTCTCAACCTATCTTGGCTAAGTGGGAAGGCGTGTAAATTTGGAACCCACTAGATTTTTGATAGTAATCGACTAAGAGGCGTCTGTGTAAATTCGGTCCTCTAGCTCGCTATATGTGGTGCTTGGGCAGTGTGGCTAACCAAAACGGATGTAGATAGTTTTAGGTAGTCCATTCAAGGTACTGGCCAATAGTTTAGTTGGGAATTGTAAATGTGTTAAAGATTGTTAGTAAAGTGTATATCTTGTTAGATAGCGCAAGCTCAGCCGTCTAGCGAGAGTGTTAATAGTGTGTTGCTGTATCATAGTGCACGGTACCATAACCCTGTATATTTACTGACACTGTATATAAGTACTAATCACTGTCGTCCATTGCATGTTTAACACCATAACCACTAATAATTGTATTGTGACCTTAAATTGTGCTTTGACCTATGCTAACCGTACTGTAACCGCTATTTGTAAAAGACGATGTTACTGGGGTGTGTTATAGACGGGTAATTCATATATAGAGAATTATAGCGTGGGTGACTGTATAGTTTCGCCAAAGGGCATAATATTGATTATATAGTGACTGGTGTAGCAGCTGTGTGTGTACGGGAATTCCCTGAGTGTTTATTGTGTTATTGTGTACGTTTCACTTGGTAACCGTACCACGTGGTGCTGTTGCCAGAGGAAACGGGTGTGACTGTTGAATAGTACGCGTGCATAGTATTCGTTGTCAACGACGTTCCATTGATAAGTATGGGCGCGTCGGAGTCAACGATTCCGGATCCCTTAGGTTGTATGGTAAAGAATTTTAAAAAGGGATTCAAAACGTGATTTTGGGGTTAAAATGTCTCCTGTACGTTTGGTTACTTTGTGCACTAGGGAGTGGCCTACTTTGGTTGCGGCATGGCCGCCACGTGGTAGTTTGGATCCAACCCTGATACAGCGTGTACACGTGGCTGTGTCAGGTAGGCCTGAACTTTACGGACAGTTTCCATATATTGATTGTTGGAGACAGGCCGTAAACGACTCGCCAAAATGGATTCAGATATGCCACGAGGAGCAATGTCGCCTCATGGTGGCCAGGACTTGTTTGTCCACTAGGACGGTGGTTAGGCCCATTTTGGACACGCCCCCTGAGTCCGAGATCCCTTTGCCGCCCCCTTACTTCCCTACAGGAAGAGGTAACGCGAATGCAGGAAGTTCTATACCCCTCCCCTCATTGCCCTCATCCACTTCCGCTTCCTCCTCTAGTACAGAATCCACCCCTCCTCGTATTAAACCTCCCCTTCCGGAACCAGAACCAATCCCCGTTAGATCTAAATATCCTGATTTGGCGCCACTTCAAACTTCCGGTCAAGCTTCTTCTAGCTCGGCTGGGAGTATTCTATTTACTAACTTTTCCCAAAATCAAGCTCCCACATTCTCATGCCCTATTTCTCCCCGACTGGAACCCATAACTGACGCCCCTCCACGTAGCCCCATACTAACCCGACAACTGACCGGTACCCAACAATTAAAACATTATCAGATGCCTCTTCGTCTGAATCCCGGGTCAGCTTATATCGATGCCGCAGGTCAAATGGCACATGCTGACCCAGTCTTCGTATATGTCCCGTTCACGACTACCGATCTCTTGAATTGGAAGACCCACAATTCCTCGTACACTGAGAAACCACAAGCTATGACCGATCTGTTCACCTCGATAGTTCAGACACATAACCCGACATGGGCTGATTGCCAGCAGTTATTAATGACTTGTTTAATAATGAGGAATAATTAAATAATGTTTAATAATGAGGAAAGGACAAGGATTAACCAAGCGGCCATTAAAGCGCTAGAGGATAGAGCCCGTGCTTTAAATCGAGCCAATCCGGCAGCATGGGCCGCAACACATTATCCTAACACCGATCCCGACTGGAATGTAAATGGCGCAGATATGGTTCAACTCAGAGCCTATAGAGACGCTATAATTGCTGGCATGAAAGCCGGAGGAAAGAAAGCTATTAACATGTCGAAGACAGTTGAGGTGATTCAGAAAAGTGATGAAGCGCCCAGTGTCTTTTATGACCGATTATTGGAGGCATACCGCTTGTATACCCCCTTTAATCCGGAAGACGCAGATAATTCCCGAATGGTGAACTCCGCCTTTGTCAGCCAAGCTTACGGAGATATTAAGCGCAAGCTACAGAAGTTAGAAGGGTTTGCAGGAATGTCTATCACCCAACTAATGGAGGTAGCAAATAAAGTGTACATGAACAGGGAAACAGAGACGAAGAAAGAGGAAGAGCGCAAGATGCGTAGAAAAGCTGATATGTTAGTGGTAGCGATCGCAGGCGTAGATAGACGGGGCCCAGATAGAGGCGATAGTAAGTGGAATGAGGAACCTCTGAGTAGAAATCAGTGCGCATACTGTAGGGAAGAAGGGCATTGGAGGAGTGAGTGTCCGCGAAGAGAACAGTATGAGAGAGACAGACCTAGGACAGGTTATGGAAACTTTAGAGGCAGAGCGAGAGGTAGAGGAGGCCCCGGAGGGAGCAATGGTAATAGAGGGAGTAATGGGAACAGAGGAAGTGTAAGGGAAGATAGGTACTATCCAGCAGCGCAAAGGTCCTGCGATAGAGAAGGTAGGGACTTTGTAGGATTGGCTGACACGGTCATGGAGGACTATTGATACCGACCGGGCTCCATCCCCCTTGGTCGAGCGGAGCCTATGGTCGATGTATCAATAGGGGGAAAAAGGAGTGCGTTCATGATCGACACTGGTGCTGAACATTCGGTGGTGACTGACCTAGTTGCTCCTCCATCTGGAAGAACTATTACTGTAATAGGAGCAACTGGAAGAAGTGCTGCAAAACCGGTTCTTAAAAGTCGACTCTGTACATTGGGAGGCCACGTAGTAAAACATCAATTCCTTTATATGCCTGAATGTCCAGTCCAATTGCTGGGACGTGATATGCTATCTAAGTTACAAGCGCAGATTACGTTCCTACCAAATGGAACAACATCCTTAAAGTTTAATGGACCTTCAGGTATTATGGCATTATCCGTACCAAAGGAAGAAGAGTGGCGACTTTATACAGCGTTGACTAGCCAAAACCCTAGGAGTGATGAGTCCTTATTCAACATATCAGGAGTTTGGGCAGAGAACAACCCACCAGGACTGGCCCGCAATATTCCACCTATTAAAATCGAACTAAAACTTGGGGTTTATCCAGTGAGCCTAAGACAATATCACATCCCGCAGAAGGCTAAGAAGAACATCCAATCTTATCTGGATAAGTTCATACGGTATGGTATCCTAAAATTCTGTACTTCCCCCTGGAACACCCCATTGCTGCCTGTTCAAAAGCCCGGTACAGATGAGTATCGACCTGTGCAGGACTTGAGAGCAGTCAATGATGCGGTTGTTAGTATACATCCAGTTGTGCCCAATCCATATAACCTGCTTGCTTTAATTCCGGGCGGGGCTACTTACTTTACAGTCCTAGACCTCAAAGATGCCTTCTTTTGCCTCCGAATTGCCGCAGAAAGTCAATGTATCTTCGCTTTCCAATGGGAAAACGCTGTAACGGGCTCAAAACGCCAAATGACCTGGACAAGACTGCCCCAAGGGTTTAAAAATTCACCTACCCTATTTGGTTCAGCTCTAAGTCAAGATCTATTGGATTTCGAGTCCATCCCAGGAGAGTGTGTATTGTTACAATATGTAGATGACTTGTTGATAGCAGCAGTTACAAAGGAAATATGTCAGCAAGCAACGCACGATCTACTACACATTCTCTGGAAGGCAGGATACAAGGTGTCTAGAAAGAAGGCTCAGTTGTGTTTGCCAACTGTCAAATATCTGGGATTCCATATCTCTGAAGGTCAAAGAATTATGGGGCCAGAGAGAAAAGAAGCTGTGTGCCAAATACCGATACCCAAGAATAGAAGACAAGTGCGAGAATTCTTGGGGGCAGCAGGCTTCTGTAGGATATGGATTCCCAGCTACGCGATACTGGCAAAACCTCTGTATGCAGCTATCAAAGGTACAGAGCACGACCCCTTCTTATGGACTCAAGAACAGCAAACGGCATTTGAAGATGTGAAGAAGGCTTTGATGAGTGCCCCAGCATTAGGTCTACCTGATCACACACGACCATTCTACCTGTATGTACATGAGCAAAGAAGAATAGCTGTGGGAGTATTGACACAGTACTTGGGATCATGGCAAAGACCTGTTGCCTACATGTCTAAGCAACTGGATGCAGTGGCCAGCGGACTTCCACCTTGTCTAAGAGCCGTAGCTGCAGCCGCCCTGCTAGTAGCTGAAGCCGATAAACTCACTCTGGGTCAAGAACTTTATGTACGAGTCCCACATGCAGTACAGACGTTGTTGGATTACAAAGGAAATCATTGGTTTAGTAACAGCCGTATGACCAAGTATCAAGCAATGTTGTGTGAAAACCCAAGAGTGCATTTAGAGACTGTAAACACCTTAAATCCAGCTACCCTTTTGCCACAACCTACTGAAAGTCAACATGATTGTTTGGAAGTAATGGATGAAGTATTTTCAAGTAGACCCGATCTTCGTGATTTTCCCATCCAGAACCCCGATGTTCAATATTACACCGACGGCAGTAGTTATGTGAAAGAAGGGATCCGCTATGCAGGATATGCAGTAACAACGATAGACAAGGTGATAGAAGCTCGGCCACTGGCAAAAGGAACATCAGCACAAAAGGCAGAATTGATAGCACTGACACGAGCGTTACAATTGGCTGAAGGTTTAAGAGTGAACATCTACACGGACTCCAAGTATGCGTTTTTAACCACTCATGCCCACGGAGCTTTGTATAAAGAAAGAGGACTATTGAATTCAGAAGGCAAAGAAATCAAGTACGCAGCTGAAATCCTACAACTATTGGAAGCAGTGTGGGAGCCGAGAGAAGTCGGTATTATACATTGTCGAGCGCATCTGAGAGGAGATGGTGATGTAACCAAAGGAAATCGGATGGCAGACAGTACAGCTAAGCGTGCCGCTGAATCGGGAAGACAGGAGTATGTGGGGCATATAGCTGCTCTTATACCAACTCCACTGTCTCAATGGACTCCAGTTTATACAGCTCAAGAAGAGGAGTGGTTAAAGACTGAACCTGGAAAGTATTTGGAGAACAAATGGTATCAGCTAGAAGATGGAAGAATAGTCATTCCAGCATCACTAGCGGTAGAAATTGTCCAAAACTATCACAACGGGACACATTCTGGGAGAGACAGCACAGAAGAATCTCTCAGAAAACATTTCTACATACCAAGATTGTCCAACTTGACTCAGGCCATTGTACGAAGATGTGTAACGTGTGCTAAAAATAATGCAAGGCAAGGACCAGTAAAGCCACCAGGAGTCCAGTTTATGGGGGGACTCCCCATGTCCGATTTACAAATTGACTATACAGTGATGCCTAAATCTGGTGGACATCGCTACCTGCTGGTGGTTGTGTGTACCTATTCAGGCTGGGTAGAAGCATGTCCTACTCGTACAGAGAAAGCAGGAGAAGTTGTGAGATTCCTGTTACGAGAAATAATACCCCGATATGGACTACCCTGCTCTATAGGATCGGACAATGGTCCAGCTTTTGTTCATCAGTGCCTACAACAACTGACTCATATGCTTGGTATAAAGTGGAGGCTTCATACGGCATATAGACCCCAGAGTTCTGGTAAGGTAGAGAGAATGAATAGAACTATTAAGAATCAGTTGGCTAAAATGTGTCAGGAAACCCAACTTAAGTGGAACGTTCTCTTGCCCATAGCTCTATTGCGAATCCGCAGTACACCTACCAGAAGGATGGGCCTCTCTCCTTTTGAAATCATGTATGGGCGACCACCTCCCGTACTTGGTAACTTAAGGGGGGATTTGAGTCAGTTGGGAGAAGGAATTACCCGGCAGCAGGTTGTAGAGTTGGGTAAGACTATGGAGGAGGTACAGAAATGGGTACAAGATAGATTACCTGTGAATATTTATCCCCCAGTTCATAGTTACCATCCAGGAGACCAAGTGTGGATTAAAGAGTGGAATAATGTACCGTTAGGGCCCAAGTGGAGAGGTCCTTATGTTGTTCTTTTGTCTACCCCTACAGCGATAAAAGTAGCCGAAGTGACTCCGTGGATACATCACTCCAGGGTTAAACCAGCAGCAGTCGATTCTTGGCAAGTTACAGCAGATCCAGAGAATCCCTGCAAGATCCGGTTAAAGCGCACGACTCAGTCGGAGTGACGAGGAACCTTGTGGATTACAAATTTTATTGTTTCAGAGATTTGGTAAGTGAGTGAGAAGGCCATAATAAAGCCTGTCCGCTCACCGACGTATAGTATATAAGCCAGGAAAAGTCTCGAAGGGACCCCTGTGAAGATGAGCAGAACTCCGTTCCCTGCAGCCCTTACATCCTGGAAGCTGAGGTGCCTTCGCACGGACGAAGACTGAGGATGACGACGAAAGATGTGTTCTTAATAATGTTTTTATATGTGTATTTTTATATTCAGGAAGGTAGAGGTACCGACACTCCTAGCTGTGAGGTATGCATTAAGACTACAAGAACAGGTAACCATATTTCCCAAACCCTAATTTGGCATTCACAATACGAGTGTAAAGGAGATGTATCAAGATGTAGATACCTAAATATAGAATATAGTGTGTGCCATTTAGGAGTAGGAGAACCTAAGTGCTTCAGTCCAGAGTATCAACCTCGTACAATTTGGTTGACTCTCAGGAATGGAGATCCTCAGGGGACCCTAATTAATAAGACGATATTAGAATCCGTACATTCTTCGGGTGTTCTGCTATTTGATGCGTGTAAGGCGATATCAAGTGGTAGAAAGCCGTGGAATGTATGTGGGGATCTTAGATGGGAGAGGACGTATGGGTCTAACGATAAATATATTTGTCCCAGTAGTAAAAATAAATATGTGAGTCCTAGATGCCCAAATAGAGATTATAACTTTTGCCCATATTGGTCTTGTGTGGGGTGGGCAGCTTGGGGACAGACAGTAGACAAGGACATGATTGTGACTAAGTTGCCTACCAGCCCATATTGTAAGTCTATGGAATGCAATCCAGTCCATATACTTATAAATAACCCCGACAAGTTCTTAGATAAATATGGTAATTTATTTGGGTTTCAAATATATGGGACGGGTTTAGATCCTGGGACAGTATTGTTTATAGGGATAGAGACTGATACGGTATCCTCCCAGACTCATCAAGTATACCATTCCTTTTATGAAGAGATGAGCATAGATAATAAGATCCCCCATAATGCTAAAAACCTGTTTATTGATTTAGCTGAGAGTATTGCCGGTAGTCTTAATGTTACCAACTGCTATGTGTGTGGAGGTACTAACATGGGAGACCAATGGGCTTGGGAAGCAAAGGAGGTAATGTCCGGTTCTGAGGCAGTTGACCAATTAATATCTACACAAGCCGATTATCATATGAGTGTTAGAGGTAAATCTGAGTGGAGATTAAAGACCTCCATCATAGGTTATGTTTGCATAGCGAGGAAAGGAATGATGTATAATACTTCTGTAGGAGAATTAACTTGTCTAGGGCAAAAAGCTTATGATGATGATACAAAGAATACAACTTGGTGGTCGGCTTCAAATGTCTCAGAACCATCTAACCCGTTTGCTAGATACGCCAATTTAAAGGATGTGTGGTTTGACCTATCCATCACATCTAACTGGAAAGCCCCAGCAAATTTGTACTGGATCTGTGGTAAGAAAGCCTATTCGGAGTTGCCACAGGACTGGGAAGGGGCATGTGTGTTGGGTATGCTCAAACCATCCTTCTTCTTGTTACCTATTGAAACAGGTGAGACTTTAGGTGTTAAAGTGTATGATGTGAATCATAGGAAGAAAAGGGGACCCATAGAGATAGGCGCCTGGGAAGATAATGAATGGCCTCCCCAGCGTATTATAGATTATTATGGGCCAGCCACGTGGGCAGAGGATGGTACCTTTGGTTATAGAACCCCTATTTATATGCTCAACCGTATTATAAGATTACAGGCGGTGGTTGAGATCATTACTAACGAGACATCACAAGCGCTCAATCTTCTAGCGAAGCATAATACCAGGATGAGGACAGCAGTATACCAAAATAGATTAGCCTTGGATTACCTTTTGGCAGTAGAGGGAGGTGTATGTGGGAAGTTTAACCTGAGCAATTGCTGTCTTCAAATAGATGACGAAGGGCAAGCAATAGCTGAGCTTACTAGCCATATGGTTAAACTAGCGCATGTGCCTACTCAGGTATGGAAAGGGTATAATCCAAGCAGTTGGTTTGGTAGCTGGTATGAGTGGTTGGGAGGGCTTAAGGCAGTGGTAGGTGGAGTCCTACTGATTTTAATGTTGTGTCTACTCCTGCCGTGTCTTATACCCTTAGTAGTTAGGTCTGTGCAAAGCCTGATAGAAAATATAGCAGAGAGGAAGGCTGCTGCACAGATAATGGCAATTTATAAATATAAGGCTCTAGATCAGGGAGAACCAATGCAGGAAGATGAGTGTTGAAGATTCACATCATAAGATAAGTCTGGTCTGGTTCAAGGTAACTTGCGGTGTATGCAAACTAAGGTTAAGTGATGCCTCAAGTAATTGTGAAATATCAAGAGGCACAAAGGGGGGAATGTGGTGGAATCTCGGTAAAAATAAATTTAGTAGGCCGAGATTACCACGTGGCATGTGTACGTGCATATGCTGACGTATCGATCAGTTGGTTGCACGAGGCAAGATACGATCAGTAGTGTACGGAGCATGTGCAAGAATACAGGATATAGTATTCCCCTCCTCCATTGTGCTGGACAAGCCATGCGGTCAAGCAGGAAGTTAATTCTTATTTGTATTGATTGGTCAAGAGAATGTGCGGGTGGAGCTTAATATGGGAGGAGTTATGTGCCTATATAAGGAGCCTGCACTATTGTCCGGGGCTCAGAACTTGCTGTATTTTGGTGACATTAGTCCCTCTGAGTCCCGATCGGTGATCCAATAAAGAATCTCTTCCTTCCTGAAGAAACCTGTGTCCATCTCTCTGTGCTTGGCTTCCGTCAGTTTCTCCGGTATCACTCACAATATGATCAATATATTTTCTATACACAGAAAACACCAGTCAGCAGAAAGGTTATAATTATTATTATTTATATAGCTCCAACTTATCCCACAGATTGGCAAACAAGTAGTTGCAACAAGACAAGTTTGGCATAAAGGAAGAGAAGGTGATGAGAACCCTGTTTAAATGAGCTTACATTCTAAGGGGAGTGGGGTGAGTTATATTTAAATACAATGGGAAATGTAGGCTGTGAATAGTTTACCATGAAGAATATTTTGAAGACACATTTGCAAGATTATGTGATACTGAAAATGTTGGAGCTAATTCTAGGATTGGGGGCAAGAGTTGCTATCAGAGACTTCACGGAATCCAGGTCAAAGCAGTAACATATTTTGCCAGTTATATCAGCCACTGGGATAACTAGGAAAGAACTAGTGGGAGAAGGAATGGGAAAAGTCCCTCAATAATATTCAGATGGCTCAGCCTGAGTCTTAATCAACATCCCAGTGGGTCACTTGAGTGTGCTGCTGTGACTGACATTTGTCTGGAATTATGAAAAACACTGCCAGTAATTGTATGGTTTCATCAGCAAAGGAAAAGCTATTCTTCTTACCACCACCACCACCACCACGAGTGAGCTTTCTTGGACCTCACATGCACTCTTGCACACTCAGTCATTCCATAATTAAGACAAATAACAAAAGCTTTGAAATGGTTGCTTTGAAACTCCACACTAAGTTGACCTTTATTAAATCTGTCTTATCTGTATCCATTAAAAAGTGAGTGTCTTACTTGGTTCATCTGGAGGGTTGTCCACACACCACAGACCGGCATATTAAGTCAATTACTGTGATCTTCCAATGCTGAAATTCTTGCTGAGAAATGTGTGTTGTCATCAGTAGGTGGCTGGCTGTGGACTCTAACTTTGTTTTCTGAGGCTATAAGTGTCTAATGATTTTCTCTGCAGGTGCAATGTGACCTGTCAGTTATCACATCCTCCTAATCTTAGGACCAGTGCTGAAGACCAGCATACGATGAAAGAGAGCAAGGCAAATCTCCTTGTGTGTTTTCAAAAGGAATTAAAGGACCACTATAGTGTCAGGAAAACAAACTCATTTTCCTGACACTATATACTCCTTAGTTTCCCCCCACCCTCAGGGCTCCCCTCCCGCTGGGCTGAAGGTGTTAAAATCCACTTACCTTAATCCAGCTCCGGGCTCCCTCGGCGCTGGTGACCTCTCCTCTCCCTCCGACATCAGCTCCTAAGTGGAGCGGAATGCGCATGTGCGGCCAGAGCAGCGTGCACATTAAAAACGCCCATAGAAAAGCCTTTCTCAATGCTTTCCTATGGACGTTCTGCGTGCTCAATGCGATTTTCGCATTGAGCGTCGGGTAAGCACCTCTAACGGCTGTCAGGAAGATGGCCACTAGACTAGAGGCTGGATTAAACCATTTGTAAACATAGCAGTTTCTCTGAAACTGCTATGTTTACAGCTGCAGGGTTGGGACCTGGCACCCAGACCACTTAAATGAGCTCAAGTGTTCTGGGTGACTATAGTGGTCCTTTAAATATATTCTGGTATGTATAATATTTTCTAGCATTCAGGCCTTTAGTCCTGCTGCATTATATTCCCTTTCTTTTATATTCCAGTATTCTAAGTCATTTTTTCTCTAGTTTCTTCTCATTGCTTGCCACTGGTGATGGAGGTGAGTAGCACAGAGAACTCGTGTCAAAAACTGTCTTAAAACCTCAGTCAGCATGGATAGAGTTCCTACAATCATGTCGGCACTGGTCAAGTGCTTGCCCTGGCCCCAATTTGAACTGTTTTGCCCAGTAACATCTCTATTATGTTGGGTTCTAATACTGGAGGTGCAATCAATGCTTATGTATGTCTTAGAGGTACTGGGACAGGACACAAGTAGTCAGTGGCAGATCCAGGGGGGGGGGCAACGGGGCAATTGCCCCCCCCGAGATTCTCCCCTGCCGGCTAATGCAGAGCTGACATTGTCCAAGTGCCAGCCCTGCATTGTGCCTGCAGACCGGGGAGGTAGATCAGAGATCTCCCTCCCCGGTCCGCAGGCACATTACTGACAGCCGACCGGCAGGGGAGGGAGAGAGGACCCGGGAGCTGTTACCAGCAGCTCCTCCGGGTCCTCCTCTCGCGAGATTTGGAGCGTTGCCGCGGTTACCACGGCAACGCTCCAAATCTCGCGAGAGTGAACTCTAGCCCTGGAGCGCGGGCTAGCGTTCACTCCTACCACTGGGACCACCAATGAACCCCACTGGACCACCAGGGAACGAAATATGTCCCCCTTCCTCCCAGTAAAGGTAAGAAGGGAGGGGGGACATAAATTATATATTTATTTTAATTAAATTTAAAAAAAAACACACACATTTAAAAAAAAACCAAAGCCCCCCCTATCCTTATCATACACACACACATTGCCCCTGCCCCAATACACACACACACACACACATTGCCCCTGCCCCCCATACACACACACACACACACATTGCCCCTGCCCCCCATACACACACACACATTGCCCCTGCCCCCCATACACACACATTGCCCCTTCCCCCCATACACACACACACATTGCCCCTGCCCCCCATACACACACACACATTGCCCCTTCCCCCATACACACACACATTGCCCCTGCCCCCCATACACACACACATTGCCCTTGCCCCCCATACACACACACACACATTGCCCCTGCCCCCATACACACACACACACACATTGCCCCTGCTCCCCATACACACACACACACACACACATTGCCCCTGCCCCCATACACACACACATTGCCCCTGCCCCCCATACACACACACACACATTGCCCCTGCCCCCATACACACACACATTGCCCCTGCCCCCATACACACACACACATTGCCCCTGCCCCCCATACACACATACACATTGCCCCTGCCCCCCATACACACACACACATTGCCCCTGCCCCCCAGACACACACACACATTGCCCCTGCCCCCCATACACACACACACATTGCCCCTGCCCCCCATACACACACACATTGCCCCTGCCCCCCATACACACACATTGCCCCTGCCCCCCCTACACACACATTGCCCCTGCCTCCCATACACACACACACACACACACACACACACACACATTGCCCCTGCCCCCCATACACACACACACACATTGCCCCTGCCCCCCATACACACACACATTGCCCCTGCCCCCCATACACACACACACATTGCCCCTGCCCCCCATACACACACACACATTGCCC
Organism: Pelobates fuscus; assembly: GCF_036172605.1. Classification (NCBI taxonomy): domain Eukaryota; kingdom Metazoa; phylum Chordata; class Amphibia; order Anura; family Pelobatidae; genus Pelobates; species Pelobates fuscus. The sequence continues at coordinate 164,670,939 of NC_086322.1, forward strand.
CTGCCCCCCATACACACATACACATTGCCCCTGCCCCCCATACACACACACACATTGCCCCTGCCCCCCATACACACTCACATTGCCCCTGTCCCCCATACACACACATTGCCCCTGCCCCCCATACACACACACATTGCCCCTGCCCCCCATACACACACACATTGCCCCTGACCCCATACACACACATTGCCCCTGACCCCTTACACACACACATTGCCCCTGCCCCCCATACACACACACATTGCCCCTGCCCCCATTAACACATTGCCCCCATACACACACATTGCCCCCATATACACATACACTGCCCCCCATAAACACATTGCCCCCACACACATACATTGCCCCACACATACACTGCAATACACACACACACTGTAACTGTCACACACACATACTGACCCACACACACACTGCACCCCTGACATATACTGCCGCCCTCACGTACACACTGCAACCTTCACACACACACTGCTAATACACTGTCCCCCTCACACACACACACCGCACCCCTCACACATTGCACCACTCACACATACCACTGCTCCTCTGCCCTACTTCAGCCCCATTTCCCAGAGGACCTCAGGTAAGTTGTCAAACAGTTCTTAAACAGTTTGACTACTTACTCTGGGAGGGGGTCTTGGCATTATTGGTACAATAACCACTACACTGAGCTGTAGTGGTTATTGTGTCTGGATTATTTATTTAAATAATCTACAAGTGCCCCTCCCGAGATCAGGCTTTGGATCCGCCACTGCAAGTAGTGTAACACAGAGGTCAGGCTGAGGATTAGGTAAGCAGCCAAAGTGTAAACAGGATAGTTTACAAGAAATCTGAACACAGAAAAGCCATAGTAAACAAGTATGCGAATGCCTTGTATACAGGAACCAATCCAATATTTATATGTTGTTCCAGATGAGGATTCCTAGATAAGGCTCAGAAAGCAGGATAACTCTATCAAAAGAATATGCTAAGCACCAAAATAACTTTAGTGCCAGGAAAACGTTTGCCTTGCACAGAGTGTGAGGACGTCCAGCTTTAGTTAGGTGACCAATAGTCGCCTAACGACCCGGAAGTCCCTCTAGTGGCTATCTGGTAGACAGCCACTAGAGGTGGAGTTAACCCTCAAAGGTAATTATTGCAGCTTATTAAAAACTGCAATAATTACTTTTGCAAGGTTAAGGGGACACTGCACCCAGGCAACTTCAATGAGCTGAAGTGGTCTGGGTGCAGTGTCCCTTTAATGAAGCAGTTTTAGTGTGCAGCTCATGCCCCTGCAGTATCATTGCTCAGTTGCCTGCCATTTACACGTTTTATTTCTGCTTACGCAGCTCTAGCCACAAGTGTCACATCTCACACAGAATTCATTAAAAAACATGGTTTAATTTTCATTTAGTTCTTACATCACATTGTGTTGTTGTTTCAAAAGTTCTTATCTTCTGCTCTGTAAATTAAACTGTAATCACACACAGATGGCTGTTGCAGACTTTAGTAAACAATTAACAGTGCAGGAGATAATAAATTCTAAATTAAACACACTGTACTATAAGGGAATTTAAAAAATGTTGACTTATTTTCAGGTAGTGTGTAGGGAGACTGTGTAAGATGTAGCCTAAGAAGAGGTGATTTGAGCTGCATATACAAAGTGATTTAAAGGACATGACTGATAAAAAAAGGTGTGTGTCTCACATTTAGGACATTTCTTCGATTCCTAAGATATAGCTCATATGTATCTGAAGATTTTTTATCTACCACTATTTAGTGGACTTCCCATAGCAGTCGATATTGATTTTTGCTTGGGTTTAGTTATTTCCTTTGAGGTTCATTGTAGTGCATTATTTTAAGGGCAACCTTGACCCTCTTGTGATCTGGGTACACTTGATCTCTCAGCAGTTGTTCCATTTATATTGTTTTTTATATTGCATAAATTAATAAAGCATTCATTATTTTTATTGGATATTTTGGAACTATACATGACAGAGAACTCTGGTAACGTTTTTTCACACTTACCTTAACTCTGAGCTTATTATTTACTAGTCACAGTCTCCATTTCCCCCTGTTTAAAAAAACAAAACAAAAAAAAACAGTATTGGGTCCCACTTTGTTTTGGGACTCAAATTATTTATTATTTTTTTCTCTAAGCAATGTATTGGGTTCAAGCCCGTCTGGTGGATCTGGTACCACCATACTGACCTCTGTGTCCCTATTTTCCACTTGTTGGAATTAGGTGTACACAGTTACTTCTCTTTCTTGTGGAAATAAGTTACCCTCAATAATCGAGAAGTCATCTAAATAGTGAATAACTCAGGGGCATCTACAGACATTGAGCAGTAGCCAGCATAAAGTCTCAGTGAAGGTATCAAAAATCCTGGGGCTGCTTTTTGCACCAAAAGTGAGATGAGTGAAAAATTAATAAGAACCCTGCCACTTAACACTGTGTAAATGCCGCAAAGAAGGATGGATTGGGAGGAGCTTGAAGGTATTAACGATGTCCGTCTTACTGAACCATGTCCCCTTCCCTGCTGTCATAATTGTGTCAATGGCATTATCAATAGTAGCATACTGCAGGTAAAATTCCTCTGAAGAATGAGAGAGTTCAGACTGTGGGTCGTGGAAGAGTGGGGAGCAGAGAGGTCGACAAGCAACCTTTGCTTGGCTGAACTTTTACCAGAGACCACCCCAATACGGTAAGTTCAATCCACATGCAAATAAAGAGGGGGGATGTAAGTCCCATATGTATTACACTAAAGTGCTCATAAGTATAGTGCAGTGAGCCACTGTGGAGAACTGGTTTAGGTTCTATATCAGGGCTCTGACTAGCACTTACCCGTAATATAAGCCCGTACTATATGTGTGCTGCACTGGAATGCTGAATGGAGGCATGCTGTTGCAGCCTCGGCTAACTGCTGGTAAGGATTCCAACACTGCCTGCCTCAAGGCATATCTCCCTTGCCAGTGAATTAAATGTGGGAGAACTGATGGACTTTGTGGCTGTGGCCAGCACTTAAGGGTTCATACCCTGTGCTCCTAGGCTGAGGCCCTACTATATGTTTGCTGAGTGGAGGCATGCTGTTGCAACCTCTATTTTCTGGGTGAGCCCCAGTCTATTTTATTTGGCCACTGTTCAGAGTACAACCCTGCAGTGGTTTCTGTGAACACTACCTAGTACTATGGTAGGCTGATCAACAGATCACTGCCTACTGGTTTGTGCCTTCTACAGCGGTATCCCATATCACGATACTACCTGCCTATTACTCACTGGGGGATCCCCAGGTGACTGGTCACCTCTCGATCGCCTGGCTACTTTATGCACCTGTGGCTTTGTAGCCTCTAGATAAGATGTCCATCAGTGCTTGGGGTTGGATGACTCATGCCCTCCCCTCCCGGATGGAGTGGCACAGATGGCTGTGTTTGACCAGTGCATGATGTCCTTCATGGCTCTGGGTGACCGCAACTCAGCAAGGGAGCCAGGAGAGGTATCAGGGACACCCAAGAGTAACTTCTGGACTCTATCGACCCTATCATGGGTAAACTACCAGAAAACACCAACACAGTCCTGGAATGGGCTCCTGATATTCATCAGAAACCCCAGTGTTCGGCTCTTCTATGGGAAGCACATAGCAGCACTCTTCTGTATTGACGGATGGTTGGCGGATCTGGGCGCCAAATCATTGGGACCCCAGGCACAAGGCACACTGTTCCCAAGGGAATTTATAGCATACGTTTATGGTCTCACGGCCCTCATCAAGACCCACACCTCCCGGAGGAAGGTGTTATGTGGTAACCCCTAAGGTTTGTTCTTCGGTACCGGCTGACAGCGGGGCTTTGTCACCAACCACTTCGAGACATCTGACCACGTACACAGAAATTAATGCCTCTAAGGTACCATCGACTGTACTTTCTACTCCGCCCACAGGAGTTTCCATCGTATCTAGGCGGAAGGCATTCAAACCTAATACGGAACCTTTCTTATGGACGACTGCCTGACAAAACTGGATATGAAGACACGTCATGGTGATCCTTTTCCATTCCCCTTGACAACTTTTTCTAGGTCCCCTGTGACACGATCAACTCTTGCTCTTCCCCTGGCCCTTCAACTCGGATGCTTGGGGGGCTTAAGGACATTACCAAAACCAGTGACAATTACGTATGGGGAAGACGTGGCATTATCTTCCTGGACAATCTCCTGCGGGCGGTGCAAGGAACTCAAGACTATGCCAACACTCAAGATTCTATATGGTCCGGGTGGAATCGGCGTGTTTCAGGCTGGTTAAGCCGCATCTTAGGGTTCGTAAGCGACTCCTCTCCTTGCACATGGACGTTTTTCCTTTCATAGGTCTCCTCTATCCTCAAGGAATTTTCACACGGTCCTTCACTGCAACACCGTGACCCTACATATACTCACCCGGATCATGGGATATTGCCTTCCTCCATCCGGGCCATCTTCCCAGACTCGCTACATTACCAGGACAGGCTGTGAGGCGTGGTCAGGTTCACTCGGGCAGACCCCTACGATCAACCAGACTTCGTTCGGAAATCTGATGCCAGCTTGTGGGGCAAGGGGCTGCGAGGACAACCTGCGAGACCACACCCACCAACACGGGTTAACAACTCAGGAATTCTCCCATCACATTGCAGACCTAGAATTCTTCATGCAGTACTTCACTATCCACTGCCTGGTAAAGGAGTACTCCATCGGTTGCATCCTACTGAGGATGAATGGAGCGTCGACAGTCCAATTGCCTGTACGGAACTGACTCCCATCTTCTATCAGACATCATGAAAGGCATCTTGTATTCCTGCCTTCCTCGCAGAACCCCGAGGTCGGCCTAGAGACATATATCAAAGGGACCGCCAGAATGCGGTGGTCTTCAATTGGCACATTGCACGAGGGTGCACAATGGTGATCGCACTCCGGCCACCTGGGCCTTTCTGTTGGAGAAATATGCTTTTTCCTCCCTTGCGATGATTGCGAAACGTATCCATCATCTCGTTGTTCAGGGAATAACACTGCCTTGGCTGTCCCGCTGTGACGGAGTCAGCCTTGTTTCCTGGACCTTACGGGGCTGACTGGTGTGGATCTCCTCCTCCTAAATTTATATCCTACTATTCTCAAGGATCCAAAGGAAACCCCCATCTTCTATTCCTGGAGGGTCGGCTGACCCTGGTGGCCCGGACTCTTGCTGGGGTTTTTGGCAGATCTGCGGACTATCGCATGCTGCGTGGGACCTCTTAGGAGTCTCTTGGGCCCCTAGGGACATGACGATGCTACTTCTCCTTCTGGGCGTTTCCAGTCTGATTGATGTTTGAAACTGTACCTTGAGCCATTATGTGGTGGTTTGGACGACCCTATGGCCCGTGGTCCGGTCTGGGGACTCCTGATGGACAAGGTTTCTAAAACGTATGTACCAGTTACCCAGTGACATCCAACTCCGGCTGATGGGGCGTGGAGGTCGTTCTCCGTTTTTTCTACTGGACTGGGCCATCTACTGATGGACTTTAATGCTTAGACTGGTGGCTTTCCTTCAGGTACTGGATGTTCGGGCGTTCGTCAGGGAGGCTTCTCCCATAGACCTGATGTGCTGGTATCCCGTTGCACTTTCGGATTCTTCATTAATTTTCTATTCCTTTCTCAATGTCAAAAATGCAAAATACGAAGCCTCCTGTCATGTTGTAAAATCTGTAATTCTCATTGGAGTTTTACATAATAGTTATTCAGTTATAAGATTGTAATTTACAATTTTTTCTATGGGATGATGTATACAGTACGTTACTTGGATTTACATGTTCATGACTGTGTCTAAACCTGTTTTCAGTCTGATTCGTCTCTGAAGACATTTGATTGTTCATATGAAACTCTCTGGAATTTTGATACTTCGGATTTGATTAGTCCTTGAACACATTTTTGTTGTTTGTGTGGAATTCATGGGGAAGTTTACTCCTTCGGATGTTGGACTTAGGAGTTATTGTTATTGCTTGTTATATGTTTACTTCTGCTTTGTGTCGCTTTCTGAAAGAGGTAGTAATGAGGTTACTATGCCTTATGTACATCCTACTCTCTTGTGATTGGTTCTTTTTTCTGTGTTTCTTTGCTGCTGTGTGGAGCTAGTAAAGAGAGATTATGCAAAATACTCGCCTCCTCTCATTACTAAGATTAAGATTATTAGTACACTAAAGCTAGCATAATCTTCAATTCTGTTGCATGTGTGTTTAGAAATCAGTCTGTAAAACGAAAGTATTTTTGATTAATTCAGAATTTCATCATCAATTACATAATGATAAATATGTAGATCAGGAGGCTAACTAAACTGTCCTGGAATAGCCACACTCACTGTTCAAACCCAGCATATGCCTTATATTGAAAGAAACTATATTTTACCATTTGAAATGTTTGGGTTTATGGAGAATAAAAGAAGTATTAAAGTCAAATATGACCATGTATCACTTTGCTTAGTTTACTTTAGAAATTCTGATGCCATTAATGGCAAACAAGTGTATTGTATAGCAGAAGAAGAGATCATTTGCTTTGCAGTGTTTTAGAAAAAAAATAATTTTAGGAAAAAAATAAGCCAGTCACCATAGGAAATGAGAAATGTTTGAGAGGAAAGGTAAATCTGTTTACCTTTGATAATAAAATGATAAAATAGTATTAGATGAAGCTATATCTCCTACAACTGAGCCTTGTGAGATGCTAACAGGGAATGGATTGTATGATAATAGAATTGAAGAAGTAGGCAGAGTTGTTTAGAAATACCCAAACTCCCAAACTGAGAGCTCTGTCAAAAAACACCCATAGCATAAAACCATCAGGATGCAGTTGGGATGGGTGTTAGGTTCTACTGAATATACCTAAGAAAGCCATTTGCAAAAAAAAGGTTACTGAACTGGTTATAAATCATTCCCTCGAGTAATTTAGATGCAAAAAGAAGACATGACACCCAGCTACTAGATAGGATTGCTTGAGGGAATGAATTGGTGGTTTACAGGAAAGAACGTCAACTTTTTGCCTTCTTGGCCTCAAGAGCATAAAAACAGGTCTCCTAACTCCTCTCCAGTCACATTAATAAACACTTCTTATTTCACATTGGGAATCATCATTAATTATTTGCAAGATAATCAAGTACATACCAAAAATATTAATACTTTAAACTTTGAGTTTAAATGTTGGTTTCCTTTGTGAGTGGTTTCAAAAACAATTTCCCCCTGAAGCATTTGGACAAAACACGTAGGGAGGTTTTTTTGTTTTTTTTTGAATTTGACAATTTTTATTTATTTTCTTTTGCCAAAAGTAAACGTATATGCAGACACAGTAGTTACGGGGATACAGAAGAAAAAGGGGAATGGGGAATCCATATATACATATCACAACACCACGATAATAGGTACATAACATGTCGCTTTACATTTGTTGTCTTACATTTCATAACTTAGTATGACATTATATTCTATATTAGGTCCCATTCGATCAGTGGCATAGTCTGTGGATAACCATATCCTGTACTTGAAAAGGCAAGTTGTTGTAGCCTGAAACTAGGGGTAAAACGGTAAGGGGAAAAGGTGAAAAGGTGAAACAGATGGTCAGGGAAAGTGGGAGGGGAGGGGGGGGTAAGTTCGGTCTTTTCATTAGATCATAATCATGCCCAACACTGTGATGGTGTCTTGTTATGGCATCATGGCACAAGGGGAGTTCTGTTTATTTATTTATGTTGAATTGGCTTCAGCCTGGGGGGAACACCGGGTCCCCGGCCCATGTCCGTGCCGTTGACCCCATGCCTGTAGGGAGGTTTTTATCGTTACATATTGATTTTTAAAAATGTTTTTTTATGGTACTTTACCTATCAACCTGAGACCGGATTCTCCTGGTAAATCTGGGGGAGTTATAATCTTACATAAGTGTAATGCTCTCGGGAGAAAATGTATTTGGAACACAACTGCAGATGAAATAATACATTTGATACCATCACTTTAAGAAAATGTTATTTATTTAAATAAAGGAAATTAACTTTGGCAGTCTTTTGCAGCAAATAGGTTTTGAAATAATGCATGAATGCTTGAATCTTGTTTCAGAATTGCAACACAAGAATATAGTGATTAGGAAAATAAGGAAATGACTTCAATGAGGAATGCTTAAAGGGACACTATAGTCACCAAAGGAAGTTTAGCTTATTAAGCAGTTTGTTGTGTATAAATCATGCCCCTGCAGTCTTACGGCTCAATTCACTGCCGTTTAAGAGTTAATTCACTTTTGTTTCTGTTTGTGTAGCAATAGCTACACCTACTCTGGTTGTGACTGACACAGCCTGCATAAAAGACTATGCCATATATGTTATGCGTATTAATATTGGTTTTGTATTTTATTGTACCCTATTGTAACAATGCAATGTATCCTTCCTGGTAAAATATTTTAGAAATACATTTTAAAAAAGCAAAATTATTTCATTTGCAATCTTATGTAACTTACTTTAAAAGTTTTTATCTAGTGCTCTGTAAATTGAACTTTAATTACACACAGGAGGCTTTGGCATGGTCTAGCAAGTTATTAACAGAGCAGAAGATAAGAAATTCTAAATGAAACAGAATTTGCAATAAAGGAAGTGTAAACATTAGATGACTCTTTGCAGGAAGTGTTCAGGAAGTATGTGTAAGTAACATGCAGGTCAGGTGTGGCTACTGCTCTATAAACAAAGTGATTTAACTTCTAAATGGCACAGAATTGAGCATTGGGACTGAAAAGGCATGATCTTAACACCAAACCTGCTTAATTAAGCTAAAGTTATTTGGTGACTATAGTGTCCCTTTAATTAGTAGTGTGAAGTTGTAATTTCGCTTCTACAAAATGGCAGATGCTTCTTCAGAGAGTAAACCGGAGGGTACTATTTTACTTTACAGCTTGAGTTAGAAGTTGGCTGTCCAGATTTGACCAACTCTGCGCTCAACTCTGAGAGACCCTTGCCATAAGTCCTCAGGGCCACAGATGTTGACCAAGAAGCTATAGGGGGAAGCAGCCTCCATAGTCCTCGAGCCCCAGGATACTGAGCATACCAAGGAGTTCCCCTGTCACTCTACCCATCGGTCAGGAGAGTTTACTTATGACCTTGATGGAAGTTCTTGAAATCATCCTGGGATTGCTGCATAGGTGTTGTGTGTCACCAGGCCTGCAGACTGAGTGCAGAATGCGAAGCATGGAACAGACCCACCAGTCTTCTCACCCTTCTCAGTCTTCTGCAGCACTCTGTGGCTACAATCTCATTGCCTCCAGACAGGGCGCCATTGAGCAGGGGGCGCCCACAGCTCACACCGGCCGGAATTAAAAAAAAATAAAAAATTGCAGCAGGGGCGGAGCTACAAGCGCCGGAAAACTGCTGCAGGGGAAGCAGGAAGGAGTCCCTGCTTCCCCACCAAATAGTCTCCAGGAGCTGCACTGCCTCCACAATGAACTCCACAGGTAACTGTGTGATTGTCAGTGTGAGTGTGACTGTCTGCCTGTGTGTCTGTGTGCATGTGACTGTCTGCCTGTGTGGGTGTGTCTGTGTGTATGACTGTCTGCCTCTATGTGTGTGTCTGTGTGTGTGTATGACTGTCTGCCTGTGTGTGTGTGTGTGTGTGTGTGACTGTCTGCCTGTGTGTGTGTGTGTGTATGACTGTTGTCTGCTTGTGTGTGTGTGTGTGTGTGCGTGCGTGACTGTCTGCCTGTGTGTGTGTGTGTGTGTATGTCTTCCTGTGTGTGTATGGCCGTCTGACTCTGTGTGTGTGTGTGTGTATCACATACAACCAATACATGCATTTCACACACTGTTAATACACCCATTACAAATATCACACACAGCCAGGGCCGGCGCTACCATAAGGCGGCCCACAGTGGCGTACACATGACCTATGGGGCCCCGGTGCAAAAATTGATCCGTGCCCCCCCCCCCCCCGCACGCTTACTCTGCGCGGGGCCAGGGCCGCAACACATGGCGGCGGGCACCTGGTCGCAGGGGTTGCAGGGCTGCGACCCCTGCGACCGCGGTATGTACACCAGTGCATGCAGATGCACACACACTTAAAGGACCACTACAGACACCCAGATCACATCAGCTCAATGTAGTGGTCTGGGTGTCAGGTCCCTCTAGTTTTAACCCTGCAGCTGAAAGCATAGCAGTTTCAGAGAAACTGCTATGTTTCACTGAGGGTTAATCCAGCCTCTAGTGGCTGTCTCACTGACAGCCGCTAGAGGAGCTTCCGCGATTCTCAGACACTGAAAGTCCATAGAAAAGCATTGAGTAATGCTTTCCTATGGGCGGTTTGAATGCGCACATGGCTCTTGCTGTGCATGCGCATTCGGAGCTGAGAGGCGGAGGGATCCCCAGCGTCAAGGGAGTACCGCGCTGGAGAAAGGTAAGTGCTGAAGACACGCACATACACACTCTCACGAACAGACGCATACACACTAGCTAACACACGCATACACACTAGCTAACAGACACACACATTTACTGACAGAGACACACTCAGCGACAGACATACATACACACTCACTTACAAAACATACACTCACTAACAGACATCAAACAGACTCACTAATACAAACACACTCAGTAACAGACACACACAGTAACACACTCACTGACACTCACTAGCAGACACACTCAACAGACACACTCACTGACACTCACACTAACACACAGTAACACTCACACACACACACTAACACTCACAGTAACACTAACATTCACAGTAACACTAACACACGCTAACACTCACAGTAACACACACACTAACACACACACTAACACTCACAGTAAAACACACACTAACACACACTAACACTCACAGTAACACTAACACACACACTAACACTGACAGTAACACTAACACACACACTAACACTGACAGTAACACTAACACACTGTGAGTGTTAGTGTGTGTGTTAGTGTTACTGTGAGTGTGAGTGTTAGTGTGTAACACTAACACACACACTAACACTCACAGTAACACTAACACACACACTAACACTCACAGTAACACTAACACACTGTGAGTGTTAGTGTGTGTGTTAGTGTTACTGTGAGTGTGAGTGTTAGTGTGTAACACTAACACACACACTAACACTCACAGTAACACTAACACACACACTAACACTCACAGTAACACTAACACACTGTGAGTGTTAGTGTGTGTGTTAGTGTTACTGTGAGTGTGAGTGTTAGTGTGTAACACTAACACACACACTAACACTCACAGTAAAACACACACTAACACTCACAGTAACACTAACACTCACAGTAACACTAACACACACACACAAACACTCACAGTAAAACACACACTAACACACACAGTAACACTAACACACACACTAACACTCACAGTAACACTAACACACACACTAACACTCACAGTAACACTAACACACTGTTAGTGTTAGTGTGTGTGTTAGTGTTACTGTGAGTGTGAGTGTTAGTGTGTAACACTAACACACACACTAACACTCACAGTAAAACACACACACTAACACTCACAGTAAAACACACACTAACACACAGAGTAACACTAACACACACACTAACACTCACAGTAACACTAACACTCACAGTAACACTAACACTCACAGTAACACTAACACACACACTAACACTCAGTATAACACACACACTAACACTCACAGTAAAACACACACTAACACACACAGTAACACTAACACACACACACTAACACTCACAGTAACACTAACACACACACTAACACTCACAGTAACACTAACACACTGTGAGTGTTAGTGTGTGTGTTAGTGTTACTGTGAGTGTGAGTGTTAGTGTGTAACACTAACACACACACTAACACTCACAGTAAAACACACACTAACACTCACAGTAACACTAACACTCACAGTAACACTAACACACACTAACACTCACAGTAAAACACACACACTAACACTCACAGTAAAACACACACTAACACACACAGTAACACTAACACACACACACACACTAACACATTTTTTTTTTAAATTTAATCCCCCCAGCCTCCTTACCTTTTGGAGTGCTGAGGGGATTCCCTGGGGTCCAGTGGGGCTGCTGGGCTCCTGGGGGGCCGGTCATCCGGCGGGCAGGCAAGCAGGCGGGCGCGCGAGGGGGCACTCTCCCCCTGAGTGCTTCCTCTTCAGCTCCCTCGCGCGCCGCGTACTGATACCGGCGCCGGAAGATGACGTCATCTTCCGGCTCCGGTATCATTGCGGTGCGCGAGGGAGCTGAAGAGGAAGCACTCAGGGGAGAGTGCTCCCTCCCGCGCTTCAGGACCGGCCAGCCGGGTGACAGCAGGGCCAGCCTCGGGGGGCCCGGAGGTGGCCGGCTCCTGGGCCCCCCAGGAGAAGAGGCTGGCCAAGTGACATACATACCGGGTCGCAGGGGCGGCCCTGGTATGTACGCCACTGGCGGCCCAGGCGGCCGCCTTAGGGCGCACCGGCCGTGGGGGTGCAAAATCAGGCTGACCGGAAGGAGGGAAGCGCACTGCGCTCCCCTCCAACCGACGACCTGTTGTAGCGTGGCCGAGCGCCCGGTTCTGCGGGCGCGCGAGGGAGCACTCTCCCATGTGTGCTTCCTCTTCAGCTCCCTCGCACGCCGCATACTGATACCGGAGCCGGAAGATGACGTCATCTTCCGGCGCCGGCATCCCTACGCGGTGCGCGAGGGAGCTGAAGAGGAAGCACACATGGGAGAGTGCTCCCTCGCGCCCGCCCGGGAGCCAGCCAGCCAGCCAGGGAGGGAGCCAGCCAGCCAGCCAGCCAGCAAGGGAAAAAGCCAGCCAGCCAGCCAGGGAGGGAGCCAGCCAGCCAAGGAGCCCAGCAGCACCACTGGACCCCAGGGAATCCCTTCAGCACTCCAAAAAGGTAAGGAGGCTGAGGGATTAAATAAAAAAAAAAACATATGTTAGTGTGAGTGTTAGTGTGTGTGTCTGCTAGTGAGTGTCAGTGAGTGACAGTGTGTGTCTGCTAGTGAGTGTCAGTGTGTGTGTCTGCTAGTGAGTGTCAGTGTGTGTGTCTGCTAGTGAGTGTCAGTGTGTGTGTCTGCTAGTGTCAGTGAGTGTGTCTGCTAGTGTCAGTGAGTGTGTCTGCTAGTGTCAGTGAGTGTGTCTGCTAGTGTCAGTGAGTGTGTCTGCTAGTGTCAGTGAGTGTGTCTGCTAGTGTCAGTGAGTGTGTCTGCTAGTGTCAGTGTGTGTGTCTGCTAGTGTCAGTGTGTGTGTTTGCTAGTGAGTGTCAGTGAGTGTGTCTGCTAGTGAGTGTCAGTGAGTGTGTCTGCTAGTGAGTGTCGGTGTGTTACTGTGTGTCTCTTACTGAGTGTGTTTGTGTGTGTATTAGTGAGTCTGTTTGATGTCTGTTAGTGAGTGTTTGTCAGTGAGAGTGTATGTTTTGTAAGTGAGTGTGTATGTATGTCTGTCGCTGAGTGTGTCTGTCAGTAAATGTGTGTGTCTGTTAGCTGGTGTGTATGCATCTGTTCGTGATAGTGTGTGTGTGTCTTCAGCACTTACCTTTCTCTAGCGCCGGACTCCCTTGGCGCTGGGGATCCCTCCGCCTCTCAGCTCCGAATGCTCTTGCCGCGCATGCATTCAAACCGCCCATAGGAAAGCATTACTCAATGCTTTCCTATGGACGTTCAGTGTTTTCGAATAGCGGAAGCTCCTCTAGCGGCTGTCAGTGAGACATCCACTAGAGGCTGGATTAACCCTCGGTGAAACATATCAGTTTCTCTGAAACTGCTATGTTTTCAGCTGCAGGGTTAAAACTAGAGGGACCTGACACCCAGACCACTTCATTGAGCTGATGTGATCTGGGTGTCTGTAGTGGTCCTTTAATTGTGTGTGCATCTGCATGCACTGGCGTAAATACCGCGGTCGCAGGGGTCACAGCCCTGCAACCCCTGCGACCAGGTGCCCGCCGCCATGTGTTGGAGGGGGCGAGGATATGAATGACATCATATCCCTGCTCCCTGTGTACCACACAGCGCGGCTGGCGCCCTGTGATGGGGCTGGGCTGCAGGACAGGACTCCAAGGAGCCAGACAGCATGCATCCAGGGGACAAGATTGAACTAGTATGTAATTGTGTATGTCTCTGTATGTGTGTATGTCTCTGTATGTATGTATGTAGGTCTCTGTATGCCTGTATGTCTTTGTATGTATGTTTCTGTATGCATGTATGTGTCTGTATGTTTCTGTATGCCTGTATGTCTCTGTATATACAAATGTATGTGTCCGTATGCCTGTATGTCTCTGTATGTACAAATGTATGTGTCTGTATGCCTGTATGTCTTTGTACGTATGTGTCTGTATGCCTGTATGTCTCTGTATACCTGTATATATGTATGTGTCTGTATGTCTCTGTATGCGTGTATGTCTTTGTATGCCTGTATGTATGTATGTGTCTGTATGCCTGGATGTCTCTGTATGTATGTTTCTGTATGTCTGTCTATGTATGTATGTATGTATGTATGTATGTGTCTGTATGACGGTATGCCTCTGTATGTATGTCTATATGCCTGCATGTATGTCTCTGTCTGTGTCTGTATGTCTCTGTATGATTATTTCTGTGTTTGTATGAACCTTATTTTAAACGAGGGTGGGGGGCACCAAAATGCATCTTCGCCTGTGTAACTAAAAATCCTAGCACCGGTCCTGCACACAGCCAACACATAGCATACATATCACACACAGTCATCACACCTACTATCACATACACAGACAACACAAACATTACAACATTACATCATACATGGATGATGGGGGGGGGGGAGGGGGGGCGCTGTGAAGATTTTTAGGACTGGGTGTCTAAAGGCCTAAGGCCGGCCCTGCCTCCAGATGTTGCTGGTGTTCTCTTAGAACCGGCCTCTACTGGATAGACTGAAAATTGGTTGACTCAGCCTTATAGTAGTGTTCATACCTGTCTTAACCCATTATAGTGTATACTGGTTTGCCTGCCATTTTTAGTTAACTTTTCATTTTCCTTTCTTTGCAGCTCATTCTATGGCATAGTTTAGCATCATTTTTCTTCTGTCAGTACTGGTGGAAAATGTATCTACTTTTATAAGCCATCTGATGACATGTTTATTGATGCACCTGATATATTACGTAAGCCATACAATGACATGTTCATTGCTGTATCTGCTACTTAACTAAACAAAAAAGAAAGAGTAGTAATTATATATGTATGGAGTGATGACATATTTACCACGTGTACCATGTACAATTGTGTGCATGTACTCTGCTATTTTCACTCAATACAAATTCAATTTTAAAAAAATCAGAGCCTTACAGACATTGTTCCTTCTAAATCACTATTTGTATATAGGATTGCAAACTCAAATATATAATTTTTTCTGTAAATTAGTTAATCATAGATATTAAGAGAAGAAACTAATTACATATGAAACTAATAATGTAATTTATGCTCTTACTTGTTCTTGTGTTTTATGCTTTGTGGGAAACACAGCTTGCTATCACACTGAAGAGCATATTAGAAATATTAAAAATAATTTTTCAAAAACATATGGGACCTGTTCTTTTTTCTAAATTCCATTATAGTGATCCTACATTTCTAAATTTGTGGGCTCTGCAAAGGGTTAAAAAAGTTGTTGTGGGAGACGGAGCCTGGCAGCGCATCCGTATAGACGCCATTTCCATAGCTCAGAGCGCTAAAAACGTAATCCACCTAATATCTCCTGCAATCCTCCGATACTTTTTTTATTCATTCATTCATTTATTTTGCATTACCCGTGTGACTTTAGAGGGGACTGGCTATGTGCGAAGGGGAGAGCCAAGGTTTTTGTTAAACTATTCCAAAGTGCCAATAGACATATTGGATCCTTCCCACTACAATGAGCAGTCTTGATCATGGTTCCTAAAATGCCCTTTTAAAGTTTGAGTCAGGAATGTAGGTACACACGGATGTTATAGGGATGTACAGTTTCATGTGTTGAAACAAATCTTGCAGTAGGTATAGTAGCTATTTTGTGTATGTGGTATTTTTGGTGATATACTAATTTTTATTGAATGTTAGCAGGATAAACAAGGTATGACAAAAAAAGAAGTACAGCATACAAAGTGTATACAAAAATATAAGTAAAAATAATTTCGAGCAAGTGGAAGGATTACTAATTGGGCGATCCCACCATATATGAAATGTAGAACCTGTGCTACATATACACCTCTAGCAATGGGTATTAGACTGGGTATATTTTGTGAATTTTCCGTCTGTTGTGATGCCGTATGCCGGAATATGACGTCATATTCCGCCACCCGGCATCACTAAACTGAGCGCGAGGGAGCAGTGAGGAGCTGCAAGGAGATCCCCACTGAACTCCATGGAATGATGTGAGTGTGTGCAAGAATGTGTAAATGTGTGTGTCAGTGTGAGTCTGTGTGTTTGTCAGTGAGTGTGTCTGTCTGTGTCTGTCAGTGAGTGTGTCTGTGTGTGTGTATGTCAGTGAGTGTGTGTGTGTGTCTGTCTGTCTGTGTGCGTGTCAGTGAGTGTCTGTGTGTGTGTGTGTGTCAGTGAGTGTGTGTGTCAGTGTGTGTGTCAGTCAGTGTTGCAATGGCCGTGGCTGGACAGTGGAGTACTTGGAGGTGCACAGAGGCACGCAACGCCACGTCACGTTCCCCCGTTCTCAGGGTTTCAAGAGGTAGTGTGAGAATCCACTTTGGCACAGGGTGCGGACGGTGCCAGTTGGGGAATACCAGAGGCTGGACTCTGGAGTTGCATACTGGCAGCAGCAATGTGAGTGGCGTCTGCTTGTTGGCTTGAGGGGGGTGCTGGGATTTAACAAAGGGGGAGGACTGGGATTTAGTATAGGGGGGACTGGGATTTATTAGAGGTGGGGGACTGGGATTTAGTAGAGGGGGTGCTGTAGGTTAGTAGAGGGGGATGCTGTTTTTTTTTATATACTGTATGTTTTCAAAATAAACCTACATTTCTATGAAAATTTTAAATTTTGTTTTTATTTTGCAGCCCACATAAACTTAAACCCTGTTTATTTGGCCCATGCTAGACTTTGAGTTTGACATGCTTAATGTAAGATCTCTAATCCCATTAAGCATACCCTATCCATTCATCCTCAGTAAAGGTGAGATTACATTCTTCTTTCCATGATTGCATAAAATGGAATTTTGAATCACTTGTGCAATAAATTGAGAGTGACTTAGCTTTAATAAGACAATGCCAGCATTGATGAAAGACTAACTGATGAGACAGCATTATTTGACACCAGCATAAGACACATTTGGCAGTTATACTCTTAATTTGGAGATAGAGAAAAGGCTACCGTGATGGAAGATAGTAATTACTCTGTAAAGTATCAAAACGGAGGATTGAGTTGTTTTCAATGAGCTAATAAGTGCTGGTAATATCGTTATAAAACAATGGTTTCACAAAGAGCTTTCGAGAGGTGGCCAGCAGGATGGTTAAAGGGGCTAATGGGGTAAAAAAAACTGCAATGATTGCACCATGCAGAGAAAGTTATCCCATGGGTTGGAAGGAACAGCAATTGAAACTAAAAATAAATCATTTGGTCAGACAGTGAAGTGAAATATGCTTGAATACATAATTAGAGATGTCGCGAACATAAAATTTTCCGTTCGCGAATGGCGAACGCGAATTTCCGCAAATGTTCGAGAACGGGCGAACCGCCATATACTTCAATAGGCAGGCGAATTTTAAAACCCACAGGGACTCTTTCTGGCCACAATAGTGATGGAAAAGTTGTTTCAAGGGGACTAACACCTGGACTGTGGCATACCGGAGGGGGATTCATGGCAAAACTCCCATGGAAAATTACACAGTTGATGCAGAGTCTGGTTTTAATCCATAAAGGGCATAAATCACCTAACATTCCTAAATTGTTTGGAATAACGTGCTTTAAAACATCAGGTATGATGTTGTATCGATCAGGTAGTGTAAGGGTTACGCCCGCTTCACAGTGACAGACCAAACTCCCCGTTTAACGCACCGCAAACAACCGCAAACAGTCCATTTGCACAACCGCAAACTCCCCATTTGCACAAGGTTGGATACCAAGCTAGCCATGTCCCGTTCCTTGTCCTCACTGATGTCATTGAAGATCTCTTCCTCCACCCAGTCACGTACAACACCAAGGATCCCCGAAAGGTGACAACAAGCCCCCTGGGACGCCTGCTGTGTTTGGTCTGTGTGTTAAGTAGTACAATTCCTATCAGTTTAATCCCTGTTATGTCCCCTATCAGGGGACGTGTATATAAGGCATCGATTTTAGGAACCGGGAGATGGAAAAAGATGCTTGGTCGGTCCTCCTACTTCAAATTTGGGGCACTGCGCGTGCAATCTAATGTGCCAGCAGATAGGAGTGGTGTGTTAAGTAGTACTATTATTATCAGTTTAATCCCTGTTACGTCCCTTATCAGGGGACGTGTATATGGCATCGATTTTAGGATCGATTTTTTTTAAATGTACACTACTGTTACACCAGATATGAGTTGCACTGGTGTGACACTGTGCCCTGGCAGGCCCTGAAACACACACGTGTGAAGGAAACTGACTGCTATTATTTGACAGTCAAATTTCTAGTTTTTTTTTTTAATGTACACTACTGTTACACCAGATATGAGTTGCACTGGTGTGACATTGTGCCCTGGCAGGCCCTAAAACGCACACGTGTGAAGGAAACTGACTGCTATTATATTACAGTCAAAAAAGTTTTGTGTTTTTTTAAATGCAAGCTATTGTGACACCAGATATGAGTGGTGGCACTGGGCAAGTGGGCACAGTATACGCTGTGAGCCTGACACACACACTGGCAGGCAGGCAACTGCAATTAGATTACACAGGAAAAAAAAAAAAGCAGACTGATGTTCTAGCCCTAAAAAGGGCTTTTTGGGGTGCTGTCCTTACAGCAGAGATCAGATGAGTCCTTCAGGACTGTAGTGGACACTGAATACACTAGCCTAGCTATCGATTTCCCTATTAAATCAGCAGCAGCTACACTGTCCCTCCTCTCACTAAGAATGCAGCTTCCGAATGAATCTAAAATGGATGCTGTCCAGGAGGTGGGAGGGTCTGGGAGGGAGGGTCTGCTGCTGAGTGGCTGGAATGTGTCTGCTGACTGTGAGGTACAGGGTCAAAGTTTACTCAATGATGATGAATAGGGGGCGGACCGAACATCACATATGTTCGCCCACCGTGGCGAACGCAAACAAGCTATGTTCGCCAGGAACTATTCGCCAGCGAACTATTCGGGACATCTCTATACATAATATACACATTAGGTAGGCAAGACATTAGGGCATGGCAACTTATTAATTTTTCAGTACATTTCTGCACACAAGGCAGTGATAGGTAGCTTTGTAGTTGCAATCTTTTTACATCTGGTCATTCGCACAGTTTGGCACTTGATCTATACCGACTCACATATGCTCGAGGATTAACAATATATTATCATTCTATTCCATTATTAACAGTTGTGAAACCTAATCGTCTATGTTTCTTGGTACTGCGAGTACAAGTATTATACGTTTGCAGATGCACCTGAATGTTAGGTCAAGCCCTAGAGACTGTTTAACATATGTAAAGGCTTGGCCTGCAGTTGTGGGAGGGGCTTGTTCCCTACTTAAACCCCCTACTCACCTTCCTCCTTCCCGTACGTTTTTTAGCGATTCGCATGTCGCTATTTCCGGTCACCATCTGCTCCCTCGTGGTTTCTTCTTACCTGGCCTGCCGTTTTTTCCCTCGCCGTTTTCTTTTTGTCCGCGGTCATTTCTGAGTGTTCTATGCCGTGGGTCTCCTGTGGCTTTCCCCCGGGTGTTTCTGGGGGGGGGGGGGGGCTGGATCCTGTATCGGTGGTTGCCCCCTCTCCCTCCATCTAGATGCTTGTGGCTGTTTCACGTTGCATGCTCCTGTTCAGCATGGGTGTCGGTCGGCGGGTCCTGCTTGCCTGGCCATGCAAGGGGTCCCTTTGCTATGCTGTCCATCGTGGGGATTCGTGGTTGTATGTTGGACAGTGGCGTGGTTTCGGTGAGTGCTGCTCTGTTTCCTGTTTCGGTCCGCGGGCTGGCCCCGCTGCGGAGCGGGGTGTGGGTGGTTGGTTTTCTGTGCAGAGCTCTGCCTCTCGTCCTCCGCGTCGCCCCATTTCGTCCCTGGCTCTCGTGGAGTCAGCCCGGCTACGCCGCTGCTTTCCTCCGCTGGCGGCTCAGCTTGCTGCACGTCCAGTTCTACCTTCATTGAGGTTAACCCCCTCGCTGCCTGCGACGTCTTTCTCACATTAACAGCTTCTCTCACTACCTATCATGTTCCCATGTGGGCGCCCCGCATACCTTCTCATGTACTTTTAACTTTTTTTTTTTTTGTGTCCTGTTATTCTATTTTTCATTTGCTTTCCCCATTTATGAAAAAAAAATAAAAAAAAAAGTCTTTTTATTATATCAGAATCATTGTAGCTGAATACACTGATGGTTCCATGGTACAATGCAATATACACACTACTATTGATAGTGATTGTAGTGAAATAAATACACAAATACTTAACTTAAATGTTATAATGCAGCCTCCCAAGATCGTTACCCAAAAAAGACGACCTTTTCAAATATAGATAACCACAAACAACAAAACTTCGGGATACGGCTGAGAATGATTCTAAAAGGAACATAAAAAAATATATAAAGGGGGGCGGGGCCGGGCCGCCGAGCTGAACGGTCGCAGGAAGGACGAGCTCCTGCAAATAACATACAAATAAGCCTAAAAAAATGATCTTTTGGCAACTTACATGACCCACGACTGCGACCATCGATGTTGAAGGGCCACCGGAGCCGAGGAGAGGCTTACTCCTGGAGTTTAAGTCCCTCGGGGGAGAGATATCTGCCATGCCAAGCGGAACTTGCCCGGCGGTGAGTGGAGTGGACGGCCGCCACTCCACTATCCTACTCTACGGGGCCCAACAGAGAAGCTGAATCGGTGCGGGCCCGGCCCCGATCCCCCCCCCCTCTGGACCGGGGGGGTGATCCCGGTCCTCGCCCCATATTGGCACTCGGAGGCAATTCACTATCGTGCCGCCAAGCGAACCCAAGACCCAAAACAAGATGGCCGCCAGACCTGGACCCGCTCCTCTGAAGGCCTGCTTACAGCCTGCACACGTGGCGGGCCCGCTCGCTCACGATCCTGCAAATTTGCACACACACCTCAGGCCAAAGCAGCACAAGGGCGGACAAACGCCTAACCATCGACGCCAACCTCATGGAGAACGATGCTGGGAGCAACTCCGGATGTGTCCCCCTCGGCGATACCGCCGAGGTGGAGATACGGACGGACGGCGCAACCTGAGCACCAACCTCGATAGCACAGCCCCCAAGCCAGCTACCCCTCACCAGCGACACTCACGTCTATCAGGGATCAGGTGAGGAAGATGGCTCCCTCACAGAGACTCACATCTCTTCCCACCAGGCGGTCTACAATGCTCACTGCCCCAGCAGAGTGAAAGCTGAGTCCACCCTTCACATCCCTGGCACTACAAACATTCTGCCGACAAGCTTACAGGCTCAACAGCCAGGAGTTGAAGTTTCTTTTTCCTTTTCATTTGATTTCTCATGTCATAAAGCAGATATACTATTGTTTATTCTAGCCAATACTGCATGCAGCTTTTAGTGCAGCTAAATCTATACCAAGGCTCAGGGTACACAAATATCACACGTAGCAAGGCAGACATTGACATACGACTATTACCCAACATAGCATAACTTACATTTTTGCCTGTTGTTTTTCCAGAGATCTATCTGTTCAACTTATTACAGGTTTACTCATGAGCGAGATCTTCAACGACGTATTTTAGATTGTATGCATATACAGCCTAGCATGTCATTAACGATTATCTACCAGACTCGCAATTGTTTACCACTCTAGTTGACAATGTTTAAATTGCATCTCTATACCTTATATGCCGAATTAGCATAACTCAAGCTTGTACTTAAATCAGAAAGTATGTTTAGACCGGAACCAAGCTAGTTTCAATTTATTTACTATTGCCATGTAAACGCTTAACTAATAATTTGCTAGATAACACAAAATACGATGGCAATCTTAACCTGCTAAAGCTACCACGAGAATCCTTAAATATAAAAATGTGCTTGTTTTCACATGTACCTCTATGTTCATATGACATTACGTTGGAGGATTGCCTTTGGGGTACCTCTCAACTGCTTGTTATCAACTCACGCACTGTAAAAATAAAGAATTATAAAAAAAAATATATATATAAAAATATATACAACATAGTGAAGTACAATTAACACATCTTATGCGCTATATGTGAATGCACTCACAAGATAATGTAGAATATATCGCTCATAGGGTGCCTCCCCCGATAGATATGGGGGGCTGATGGTCCCTTGGCTCCTCGTGAGACTCCTTAATAATGCTCAGGACTTCAAACAGGCAATGGTAGGAAAAAATGCTTTTATTGATAAAAGGTGAAAAATCACCATCAATAAAATATATAAATTAAAAAACGGTATGGTCCTACGCGTTTCGTTCTGCAAAGAACTTCCTCAGGGACCGCATATTAAAGTAAGATCAATGTACAATCATAACATGTAAAAAAACATATCCTATTCCCCCATCCCCTAGTCCTCTTTAAATAGGGCTAATCCCTATGTCCATTGGTTCCGTGGGTGGTACCCGGTGTCCGTCGCTTGATTGGTCCTATCGGTACGTTGTTCAGCTGTTTTCCACCTCCTCATATTGCTAGTAATCGAATTTGGCGCGTTTGGAAAAAACGGAACCGGAAGTATGGGTCATACTGCACTTCCGCGTTCCACATGCGTTCCACCCGCGGTTGATATGCGTTCCACCTTCGTTCTGTTTCAACCTTTACTTAATCATAGAAATCAACAAAGAGCAGTATATTCTATCTACTAAAGGGAGAAATAGTATTAGTAACCTCATTGTCTGCATATTTTATCTATAATTCGACTCACATCAAATCACCATTGTATAGTTGTAATCAGACAGTAATACAAAAATATTTAAAGGGTAAAGTATGTGCAAAGAGACACATTTTTTTAAAGGTATATAATTCAATCTCCCCAAAATACCTCATGTTAGTTTAAATTGTAATATACACAATTAAAGAATTTATTATATATTGTATTTGAATATTTATTAATTATTAGTGTAATTGGTGCCAGAAAAAAGAAATAAGAGTAAAGTAAATATTATAATGTTCCTATGAATAATCTCCAATATTAAATGGAGTTACATATATATCCAATATCTCAAATAATTATGATGTGAGTATATTTTAACCTATTATTTCCATTGATGGAAATATATAAATTTAATATTATATTTAAAGAAACCAAATGTTTACCAAAATGTGGGAAATCCATATATCCAAATACAATTAAATTCCCAAATTCTAAGGAAATCCAACTAATATACATAATCAATGTAAAGACACAGAGCATGTATAATTCACGGACTGATGGTTCCATGTTTTTTTTTTCCTTTAAATTCTGGATGTTGTTTTTCCATATTGTTCCTTAAATACAGAGCCTCCAATGTTACTCTCATTGGGATTGTGTGCAAAAGTGTTAGTGGGCGCTTAGCTGCACAGCGCCCTCAATCCAGACTTTGCAAGTGGGAATTTAATAATATATAAAAAAAAAAAAAAAAATGTACCTATATAACTTAGATGGATAATTTATCCCATTATAGTTTCCTATTCTTGCTGCGTCAGTACGCGCTCTTACGCTTCGTAGTTGCTGTTCACAAGCGTTTTTTCGGTCCCGTCGCAAGCGTCTGTCCCACGTTTGGTTTCGGGTTTTCTTTTTCCTGTTTGGCTGGCCACGCCTGCCCGCCATACTTGGGCTGCGTTATTTTTCCAGACGGATCGTTATGTTTTGCTACCAAGCACACGTTCTGGCCTTTTTGTGAGCCCTGTGGGTTTTACACGCGTAGGCGCATTTTTTTTTTCTACTTGCGTACCCCAACAGCCTGACCACCTGGACTCCGAAGGGCTCACTCTGCCCTCCAGTTATGGTCGGCCCTACGGTTCTGCCTCGTACCCTGCCCCCTCTTTTCTTTTCCCTCACACAGTGCATCCCCTCTCTCACTCGTTACCCTCCCCTCTTAGTTAGCTGTTGCTGGCTGTCAGGGACCTAGGTGTCCACTAGTTGGTAATTCCCCCCTGGCTTCTTTGCCTTCGGTTAGTGGTCCCGCGAGGCCAACACCCATCCTCATACTCGGAGGTACTACGCCCCTCGGGCCAATTCATAGTTAGTCGCCTCGCATTGTGGCATAGAGAGGGCCTCACCTGTCACTCCCATTCTATCTTATGTTTAACTGTCACCGAGAGGCCAACACCCCGCCACAACGTTCAGTGGCCACGTTATTCCCTTGCGCCAACTCATAGATAGAGCCTCTCACGCCGCTTGGCATCTAGCAGGGCCTCACCTGTCACCAAACCTAGTTTCTAATTGCTTCGCCTTTTTGGCATTAGCTAGTATGCCAGCCCGCACGCTCACACTTTTCATACAACACAAGCACATTGGAGTTTTTTCTTTTTGTTCTAGCAGGTCTCCGCTGCTAGGCATCGGCGTGATATTTTTCCACCCTGGCCGTTGTTCACCCCTCTGGTTGTCTTCAATGCTGTCGTCTATGGGGCGGTGTCGGATGGCAGTTTAGGGTTACCGCCATCTGCCGCTTTGGCTGGATCTGAGCCAGTCTTCCGGCGCCTCTTTTTTCATACGATCGGTCCTGTGCATCCTCTTCGCATTCCAACGTAACTCTGCCTAGTCGTTACCATTTCCTGCGTTTCAGGGCCTGATCGCGGGCTGCCAGCTTTGTTAGCTTGTGGTCATCTTTTCACGTCTGTTTTTGCTCCCACTCATGGCACATGTGTTAGGACTTTCTTCCCCTTTGAGGTTCCTTTCTCACATATACTGTTACTGTCTCTGTGGATATGCTGTTTGCAATTGGTTTTCGCTTTTCTTTTTGCCACCTCTAACTCGCATCAACTCTACCTATCCAGCCTACAACTTCACATGTTGTACAGGTTTCCATTTACACGCAGTTTCATGTCCGCATACCAGTTTATTACCATGCTCAAGGCGTTTCAGGTTCCGGGAATTTCAATTTACAGATTTCCCATCAACATCTAATGATTTCAATCACTATCAGACCTATTTCATGCCCGTCATCAACCTTCAATGTAGGCAATAACTGCTTGATCCAAGGATAAATCCGACTGTCATTTTGGGGTCAAGAATTAATTTTTCCCTAGCTTGTTGCAAATTGGAGAGCGCTTCAAACTGGGTTTTTCGCCTTCTTTTGGATCAACCGTTTTAATCACGAATGTAAGGTAGGCCAGACTTGGGGGACGCTAGTCTCTTTTTCAGCTAAGTAACCATGTCAGGTAGTCGTCGAGCCGCTATACCTGCTTTAACATTTTCTTGGGGTCCCACATATTTCCCATAGCAACCACGTCATCTTGCAGCATTGTCTCAGGAAGTCTCACCTATTCATGCAGTCTATAGTTTACCCTCTCTACCCCACACTTAGTTTTCCCTAGTTGGCCAACACGTTTAACAGACCTTACTTCCCCTTGCCCAATTTAGAGTGCCAGATAAAGCGCTGGGCAGTTAATTACTCGCTCGGCATTTACCATACAGCTAGGCAATTAAGGTTTTGTTGATTGTTTTAAGTTTTTCTGGCAGGCATCTATTTTTGCCCTCTTTTATTACAGGCCCCCTCACACAAATATAGTTTGATGTCACAGTTTAATCTTGTAGTTATTTTATTTATGCCTGATTAACATATTTTCGTACACCTGCTTAAGGCTCTGTCTTCTAGTTCAGTATGAGGAGATATGAAATATTATTTTCTAAATATCTGCCAAACTACTCATTAGTTATCAATTTGGCTAGCATAACATATATATAATATTACTAGAAAATTAAAATGGTGACTCTATCGAGTTATACATCCTTTTAAATAGACTCAATTGATTAGCTAAAGCATATGATTATATGCTGATGATACAGCATTATTATATTTACCCTTACCTTTAAAAATATCTCAAGTCCTCGAGTTTTAAAAGAAAATTCAAATACCCAAAAAATTATATTATGCTTACAAGGTGGAAAAAACTAGAGAGAGTGAATTTACAATGCTGAAATCACAAAGTGCTAATGTCTACACTGCTACTCCAATCAAATGTGAAAAAGTCTGGGGCTTATAATAATCATGTTGAAACATATTCAGATTATAATTACTTTTCTTCTGATAATGATAGCCTGTTTGATTGGATGATTATGTACCTATCTGACTTTGATAAGTCTCAAAGGTCAAAGTAGAGAGAATTGTCAACATCTGTTTTAATGGATAATATCAGCAGGGACATTATTGTTTAACCCTATTCAATGCAGGAGTCTGTAATACTTGTTTGTAAACATTTTGCTACCTGAACTAGTTTTGTATCTTAATTTTATTAACCTGTTATTACTCATCATGTACTATGCGTTTCACGTCAGTGGCTGTTCCAGCACACTTAACCCCTTAAGGACCAAACTTCTTGAATAAAAGGGAATCATGACATGTCACACACGTCATGTGTCCTTAAGGGGTTAAAGGGAAATTATGGGAAACAAGAGCACTTTACCTAAATTAATTGGACTAGGTGCCATCCTCCCACCACACCCATTGTTTTTACCCTGCATCTGCAATCATTGCAGGGTTCAAATGCATCTATTGGCTGTCACTCAAGGAGCTTCTGATGAAATAGCAGAGTTAAACTTTGCTATTTCTATAAGATGATCTTAGAGACATTCTACGGTGTCCATGCTGCCATCTGACTTTCTTCAAAGAGTCAAAATACATAACACCAATAGTATATATATATATATATATATATATATATATATATATATATATATATATATATATATATATATATATATAAACCCTTAAAATTAGCTGTAGAAGTAAGAAGATTCCTTAAGACCTTCTGAACAAATACATATATAGTCTACAGAAAAAAACGAAAGAAACACAAATAGCATAATACTGTATGATACCATCAAGTATGGAATGTGAATATATTGGACTTACAAAAAGTACAATTGATAGCATCAAAACTGTGTTGTTCAAATATTCTTTCTGGTTTGCATCTATTATTTGGATTGCCGATCTCAGTTGAACTGTTATTTTTACGATTGCCAGGCAGCTCCTTTTGAGATTGTGGAATTAAACCCTTATACAAGCTGACTTTTTATGCTCCAATTCCCATGATTATCAAACTTTGTGCTGGTAAAAATAAAAATAATAAAAGGAGAGGTACTCACAAAGAGGAAACAGATATTGGCCAATATTTGCTCCCTCTGTGTACCTATCCTTTTATTATTTTTATCATCTTTGTCAAAGTACACTATATTTTGTTTCATTGTCCATATATTACATATCAGTGACCTGCTGCTATTGCACTTACAAGTAAGAACTGTTCCCCACGTAATTTGGGACTCTACTATCACACACCTGATGCTGGCTACAAGCCCAAGATCTGACCAGATCAGAATTATGTGTATATCCACAGGCAGGGATGATAACGCCCAGGCAATATCATTGGAGCTATTTAGAAGCTCCAGAAAACTGTAAGTGCTTTTCTTTACTCTTCTATCAACTACAAAACGTACTATACCATTGTGGGCCTCTTGTTTCTTTTATCTTGCATATTGATTTGAATCTGGGGACCCCACCAAGATGCTGCTACCTTTCCACCACTCGTTTTTGTATCCATCACCAGAAGGAAGAGACTCTTGTTCAGTTTGTTCCAGCTGCCTACCCACATTTATACAAGCGCTAAAAATCCTACTTGTAATTTATTCTATGTTTTTAATCGAGTAAATGTATGCATGTAGGAACATATTTGTATGTATATAGGGTATAGTATTTGAGTTTGAATGCAGGGGTGTGTTTGCATGTTTTTGTTTGATAGCTGAAATGTATGAACATATACAATCACATACACACTTACATAGATATACCCACACATTAGCACACATGCATAGGTACACACACTGAAAGGTACACACAAACTGACACACAAATACACACCTTCCAGGTACACACACTGACACAAACGCAAGAGGCAGGTAATTGTCCAGAGCACCTGCCTTGCAAAGACTCATTGACCTGCATTGGGAATCTGTGATTAGACATCTACAGAAAGTCTGGGTGGGGTTAGAACTGCAGGTTTTGTTCGCGTTTTTTTAAATACAATACCAATGAATAAAATGCATCATTAAATGAATGTTTTTTTCATTGTGGATATATCAACTGAACAGTGATATTTATTTATTTTGAATTTGGACAGTGGAGTGTCCCTTTAACGATATGCCATCATTGGGAACCCGGCTCTAAATGCCGGCGGGTGGCGTAGCACCTCCCCGCCGTCCTATGTACTTACCTGCTCGCCAGCGATCGCGGTGGGGGGTACTCACCTGGCATCCCAGGGAGTCCCCCTGCTGCCGTTCCGGCCCTCCTGGGCCATGAGATCACGAGGTCCTTGCGAGAACCTCACGATCACATGGACCGCATAGCCGTCCACAGCACTGCCAGTAGGGGGAGTGCCTGTAATTACAGGTAGTCCCCCTGCTGTCTGAAAAAAGTTAAAATAAAGTTTAAAAACAGTTTAAAATAAAACTATATATACTTAGATCATATATATAATATAAATATTACATATATGATCTAAGTATATATATACACATACACTAAATGTATTTTAATATTAATATATATAATTATATACATATATTAATATCAAAATACACGTAGAATGATATTGATTAAACATATATATATATAATTATATATATTTATATATAATATGAAATAAATAAATATGTAAATACGTTAAGAAATAAAAAAAATATTATAAAATATATATATATCAAAATACACGTAGAATGAAATAATATATATATCTATATACATACACACAGGTCCAAATAAAATAGTATAGAGCGGATCAGATTAAGAGGGTAACCCTAGGGTAGATAATGATAAAGGGATTAGAAAAATAATCTGTCCCAGTACAGTAATCAGAAAAAGGTCAAGAAAATCCTTTATTTATAAAACACAAATGCTTGTTTACTTGCCTCAACCACCACTACTGTGGTTTCATTGTGGCAGTGCGCAAGTCAAAACCTAAATAAACTATGTGAGGGTAATATACAGTGGGAAGGAGAGTGGAAAAAACAGATAAATGGACGCCCAAATACTGGGCAGATACCCGACTCCGGGGTTAAACAAGTACAACCCCAGAGAAATGGCTGTTCAGTGCCTACTGCACAGTATCATATGGCAGACTATACAGTAGAGAACTATGTAAAGCCCATTAGAATCTAGGTTACTAGTACACAATCTGTATCCAGAAGTTGATACAAATGTATCACTGTCCTTAAGTGAAGTTAAGTGAAGTTTCGTGACCACAGACTCTGTGCGCGAGGGTGCTTTATAAAGATACATAGAGACAGTACTAGGTGTTATGTCCAGGGTGTATATACAAAATTCTAGTAGGATAGCCAAGATATTGTAATTACCAATGGACAGCATGACAGCATGGGCCACCCTATGGACCCCTTAACGTGTGGGCCCGGCAGTTTGCCGCACGGGCTGGGGCCGCAAATGGTGATGGCGGGTACCCGATTGCAGGGGTCCGCAGGGCGGTCGGGCCCCCTGGAGTGATGGGCCTGGTCGCAGCTGCAACCCCTGCAACCACGGTATGTACGCCGCTGCCAATGGATAAGAACAGCTATTTGGGTTACTGCCCAGAACCATTAAAAATACCAAGCAACGATAAAGCAAGAAGAGACTGAAGTACATCTATATCTACAAAAATGTCTAAGTCTACTATAGATGTGTTATAAATCTCTGCTGACACATCTAGAGCGAGAGAAAGATGTAACACAAAATCTCGGTCAGAATGACAAGGTGGTTATTTAAGACACAGCTACACTGGTCTGTGCCTTCAAGGGCACCTGTCTCTTACTGATTGGTAGAGCTAAACTGGCTGACTAATCTAATAAGACTAATCTAATAAGACTTTCCATAAACCGGTCCTGTGGTGTCGTTCTTAAATCAAGCATATAGGTGCAGGATAGCAGGAAGTATCAAAATTTACACCAGGAAGGACAAAGTGTCAAGAGCCCCGACGTGCGTTTCACCGAACTAAGGCTCATCAGGGGGATACCACTGTATATTACCCTCACATAGTTTATTTAGGTTTTGACTTGCGCACTGCCACAATGAAACCACAGTAGTGGTAGTTGAGGCAAGTGAACGAGCATGTGTGTTTTCTAGTTTTATAAATAAAGGATTTTATTGACCTTTTTCTGATTACTGTACTGGGACATATATATATATATACATATATACATATATAAAAAAATAATTCTACGTATATATTTATGTAATATTTTTACATAATTAGGTCATTTTATTAATTACAATTTGCGGGACCTGCCTGGCAATCCAGGCCGAGAGTCCAGCGAATTTAATTTGCTAGCACTATATTTAACCCTGTAACTTTCCAAGACACCATAAAACCTGTACATGGGGGTACTGTTTTACTTGGAAGACTTCGCTGAGCACAAATATTAGTGTTTCAAAACAGTAAAATGTATAACAATGAAAATTACCCCCATTATGGCATACCATTTGCAATAGTAGACAACCCAAGGTATTGCAAATGGGTTATGTCCAGTCTTTTTTAGAAGCCACTTAGTCACAAACACTGGCCAAAATTGGCATTCAAATAAGTCTTTTGCCTTTTTCACACACAAACAAATATTAACACTACATTTGGCCAGTGTTTGTGACCAAGTGGCTACTAAAAAAGACTAAACATACCCCATTTGCAATACCTTGGGTTGTCTACTATTGCAAATGGTATGCCATCATGGGGGTAATTCTCATTCCTGGGCTACCATATGGTCTCAAAGGCAATGTAACCAATCTGGTGAATTTCGTTGTGAAAAAACTGAAAAACATAACACGCTAGATTTGACCCTGTAACTTCCCAAAACACCATAAAACCTGTACATAGGGGGTACTGTTTTACACGTGATACATCGCTGAATACAAATTTGTGTATTTTATTACAGTAAAAGCAAACCGTATTATGACATTCACAGTTAGAATGTCATGTAGAACTAAAAAAATAAACAACATTACTCATTTTCTCCCATTTTTTTTTCTATTTTATTCATAGTAAATTATGTTTCATAGCTAAAGATTTGATGTTAAATGAAAGCACTGTTTCCCCTGAATAAAATGATATACAGTAAGTGTGGGTGCACTTAATATAAAAGAGGTGAATTACGGTTGAACAGACATATAGCGCAAATTCCAGGTTTTGTTTATATTTTGTTTTGATCACAATGTGTAAATTTGGCTCAGTCCTTAAGGGGTTTATTTGGCGTTATTACTTTGACAATGGTAACAGCTCATCAACAACTGTTAAAATATAGATAAAAATCATATGACATTTTGATTTCCCTATTTGTTAGAATGTTACCACATTATGTGCATTTTACATGTGTTTATTCATATTGGATAGTGGACATACCTTGTGCCAATCAACATATTTGCCCCTTTCTGGCTGCATCATTAGCATGCCCCCACTCCAGCACCTTCCTTTTCTTCATACTCTGCAGAGTTGCCGAAATGTTTATATATTGTCCTGACAATATCAGGGCCGGCGCCACCTGTAAGGCGACCTAGGCAGCCGCCTAGGGCGCAACTTACCAGGGGGCGCCGGATCCCTGTCCCCGCTGCGCCTCCTCATGCTGCGCCGCCTGAGCGCTTTAACAAGCCCCAGGCGGCGCAGCACTGCTGCATGGAGGGCGGCCGGGTTTCAGTGACCGGCAGGAGGGAAGCGCAGAGTGCTCCCTCCTGCCGGTCTCTCCATGTAGCGTGGCCGGGCGGCGCGGAACCAGGGACAGGAACCTCTGTTTCCTGTACCCGACCGCCGGCGGACTGAAGGGAAGCGCTCACTGAGTGAGCACTTCCTGTCAGTCCGCCGGCGGCCGGGTACAGGAAACAGAGGTTCCTGTCCCTGGTTCCGCGCCGCCCGGCCACGCTACATGGGCAGGAGGGGAGGGTAAGGACCACTATGGGAGGGGGGGATAACGGACCACTAGGGGAGGGGGGGTGGGGGGAGGAATAACTGACCACTAGGGGAGGGGGGGGGAATAACGGACCACTATGGGAGGGGGGGTGGGGGGGGAATAACGGACCACTATGGGAGGGGGGAATAACGGACCACGGGGGGGGGGGGGAATAACGGACCAGGGGGGGGGAATAACGGACCACTAGGGGAGGAAGGGAGAGGCGGGGGGGGGGATAAGGACCACTGGGGGTGGGTAAGGACCATGAGGGGGGAAAGGACCACTAGGGGAGGGGAGGGAGGTAAGGACCACTGGGGGTGGGTAAGGACCGGGGGGGGGCTAAGGACCAGGGGGGGGGGGTAAGGACCACTGGGGGGGGGTTAAGGACCATGAGGGGGGAAAGGACCACTAGGGAGGGGAGGGAGGATAAGGACCACTAGGGGAGGGAGGGAGAGGGGGGATAAGGACCACTGGGGGTGGGTAAGGACAAGGGGGGGGGATAAGGACCATGAGGGGGGGAAAGGACCACTAGGGGGGGAAAGGACCACTAGGGGAGGGGAGGAAGGTAAGGACCACTGGGGGTGGGTAAGGACCAGGGGGGTAAGGACCACTGGGGGGGGGGGGTGTGTAAGGACCATGAAGGGGGGAAAGGACCACTAGGGGAGGGGAGGGAGGATAAGGACCACTAGGGGAGGGAGGGAGAGGGGGGATAAGGACCACTGGGGGTGGGTAAGGACCAGGGGGGGGTAAGGACCACTAGGGGAGGGGAGGGAGGACAAGGACCACTAGGGGAGGGAGGGAGAGGGGGGGATAAGGACCAGGGGGGTAAGGACCACTGGGGGGGTAAGGATCATGAGGGGGGGGTAAGGACCACTAGGGGAGGGGAGGGAGGATAAGGACCACTAGGGGAGGGGAGGGTAAGGACCACTAGGGGAGGGGTGAGTCAGGACCACTGGGGGAGGGGGGTGAAGGAACACAGGGGGAACGGGGGTGGGAAGGTAAGGACCACTGAGGGAGGAGGAGGGGAGGTCCACTAGGTGTTTGGGAGAGGGAGGACCACTAAGGGGGGGAAGGACCACCAAAGGGGGGTAAGGAGGGAGGACTACTAAGGAGAGGGAAGGAGGGTAAGGACCACTAAGGGGGGGGGGGAGATTACCACTAAGGGGGTGGTGGGAGTAGGGGAAGGTCTACTAAGGGGTTTGAGAGAGGGAGGACCACTAAGGGGTTTGGGAGAGGGAGGACCACTAAGGGGGGGAGAGGGGAGTGAGAAGACCACCAAGGGGGGACTGCAGAGGGACAGGGGGCCAAGGGAGAGCACTAAGTGACACACACACACACAGAAACATACAATGCATTCCTACTCACACACAATACATCCCTTACGCTCTCTTACATAATTAATGCACCCCTTACACACACTGCATTCAATTACATACACAGAAACAAACCTTGCACCCCTTACACACACACACACACACACACACACACAGAAACATACAATGCATTCCTTACACGCAAACACACACTACATCCCATATAAACACACTACATCCCTTACACAAATTGCACACATAAAAAATCCCCAACTCATGGATGGGCCATGTAGGTGGATTTATGGGTGGGCATTGTAGGCGTATGCCCCCTGGGGGCCCAGACCTTGAGCTGTGTAAGGGGCCCTAAAAAATGGAGCTGCTTCCTGTTCGTTAATTTTTGTGAGCACTGTTAAAAACAGTCTCCAGAGAGCCTCTTCTACACCAGACCTGTGGAGCCAGACTGAGCCCATCATCAGCCTCTTGTCCTCATCTGGTGGTAAGTAGGCAATCCAATATATTATTAGTGGCACTAATCTCTAATTTACCTCACATTAAATGGATACTATAGTCACCAGAAGCACTACAGCATAATGTAGTGGTTCTGGTGTCTATAGCCCGTGCCTGTAGGCTTTTTAATGTAAACACACTGTCTTTACCGATAAAAGACACTTTGTGAAGACTGGCGTTGGCCCATATGGCAGAGCATATGGGCGGGGCATTGTGATGTCACATGGTGGGCAGGGCATATGGGGGGGGGGGTGGCAAAATTGTTTTTGCCTAGGGAGGCAAAAATCCTTGCACCGGCCCTGCAATATCATCAACAAATGTATATATGATAACATTATACAAATATATTCGGGGCCAATACAAACCATTGTGTGGAAATCTATTCACAAACCGGACTTTACATAGGACACGAGGCCATGCGTTTAGACTGGAAGAAAGAAGATTTCGTCTAAGGCAAAGGAAAGGTTTTTTTACTGTAAGAACAATCAGGATGTGGAATTCTCTGCCTGAAGAAGTGGTTTTATCAGGGTCCATACAGATGTTCAAACAGCTACTAGATGCATACTTGCAAAGACAGAATATTCAAGGATATAATCTTTCAATGTAGGGTAATAACTGCTTGATTCAAGGATAAATCTGACTGCCATTCTGGGGTCAAGAAGGAATTTTTTGTCCTAGCTTGTTGCAAAATTGTGCTTCAAACTGGGGTTTTTTTTTTTTCTGCCTTTTGGATCAACAGCAAAAAACAAATGTGAGGAAGGCTGAACTTGATGGACGCAAGTCTCTTTTCAGCTATCTAACTATGTAACTATGTAACTATATTTTAAGAGTGACTTATCTGCAGATTTCTTCTTCCCAATTAATAATAAGGAAGACGAGCATAGCATCCCCCAATGGCCTTGATTTAATATTTTTAGATACATTTTTCAAATGATCTCAATCTATTAGAAAAACATTTCAAATGATTTATCAAGAGATTTATCATTAAAATCTATGGGAATTTGGAAGTTCTTCTAACAGATTGTGATCCAAAATATTAAATGGAGGCCAACTTCAGTGCTGATAGTGCTGCAAAACGTTGTAAATAAAATGAAATACATTGGTTTGCCAGCAACCTGGTTAACACAATCTATAGATGTAATTCTATGTTCTATGAAGTGCTATCATGTTATGTTTGCGAGACAGGTGCACTTTAAGACCCACATACTCGGGAAGTATATAACTGTGAGCACAGATTCCTCCTCTGTTATATTTGTACTAAAATCCATTTTATTATTGTAGAATGAGATATGTGGGTGGAGCACTTGTGGGTGCAATTGACAGCTGGTGTTTGCTTATTCCATGTAGACAATTTGTTTCTTTTCTTAGTGGGTAAAAAGTCAGAAAAATGAATTTGCTCATTGCAATACAAAAAGCATATCAGTTTCAGTAGCTGGGTATATCACAAGCCCACACATAACAACAAAATGTTGCTTATAAATATGGAGGTGATCAATAAAAATACTTTCTACAAAATAAATAATTTTTATTTATGCAGAACAAATATAACGATTAGACCCGAACGGATGGTTTAAAGCGACACTGTCACTGTATGGGAAATTTAAAGAATGGTGACATAGCAGCTGGAGGGTCCAGTGGCCGAAGGGATGTGATACTGAGATTTACTTACCTGAATCTGCCCCTCGCGGGCACGGGCAACTTCCTCCCCGGGTTCCTCTTCAGCTCCTGGTGCTTAAATAAATCATTGAGGTCTATGGAGGATCCTTCATAGACAGAGCCAATTCCTTGCAGTTGTCACTGGTGACGGCTGGGGGGACTGACACCTCTTGACAGGGCCGGACTGGGAAAAAATTTAGGCCGAGCATTTTTAGGGAGGGTGTGTTTTGTCATCACTAATGTGAGTATGTTGGTTCAATGCGCTCCCAAAATCATGAGACAGCCTATGCGGCGCGAGGGAGCAGATCAGAGAGAACAGAGCTGCTGGCTAGAGCTCCCCCGGGTCCTCATCTCCCTCCCCAGTCGGCGGCCGCATGTCAGTGCCTGTGGGCCGGTGTATTATAGATGGGTGTGGGGAGTTGGACTGTTGAAGAACCTTGGAATGAAGGAGCAATGGATATATATAGAAAAGAGCATGCAGTGGACATTGAAACAGAGCAGTAAATTAACAGATGAAGTGGTGAGAGTCTGCATGGATTTTTTGACAGGTTCATTGTAATGATGAATAGGAATAAGAAGATGCTACAGGAATATGGAAAATAGAACTTTTGATAGACACAGGAGATGTTTCTAAAATGAGGAAAAAAGACATTCTAAAAAGGTTCTTAAGCCATGGACCAAAACCCCAAATTGTGTCTCCATGCTATTTCAGTGACTTGAAGTTTAGTTGGATCTAGCACATCATTTATCAAGCCCCAGATAACATTCAGTAAATCATTTACTTTCTCACCTCTGAGTACAGTGCAGACCCCACGGACACTGGAGAGAACATCATGAAGGGGTTTTGTAGAACTAATTGTGTCATATATTGGGTTACAGATGAAGAGTGTTTCAATGAGCTAATCTGAATATTGAAGAATGGGATGCCAGGTACTTGATTAGTGTTCCTGTCAAAAAAGATTGTCCTAAAAGGTTTGACTTTTTCATATGAAACAGTAAAACAGATCAAGTTTTACATTACTTTCTTGATCTACACAAAAATCACCATTAACTCATTTACATTAAAATGGGATTAATTATAGATGTGACTATAAATAATACTATAAATAGATGTGGTCTAATTTTATGGATGTTGCTTTAAATATGAGCACTAGATGTCACTGTAACTGGTCCTATAACAGACTAATGTAACTTGTGTTTATATCATAAAGTGGCGCATTTAAAAGTAAATTGCACATTATTCAAATTTTTTTCCAATTTTCATGAGATCATTAATTTTAAAATTACACATTTTTATTAATGCAACTTTAAACTACTAATCGTTAACCGTTAGTTGCTAGTTATTGAAGAATGGCTGTAATGTCAACTTTTTATAATTCATTATTGCTTCTGGTGTTTCATAACTGAAGAATTACATAAATGTATATACCAGTATGCGTAGTAGACTTGTGCATGGCAATATTCAGTACAGCTGAATCAACTGGTACATAAATTAAAAAATGCTGTACATGTAGCTCACGTAGCAGTGTGGCTTGTCAGAATATTGTCCACGCAAAATAATTAAGAACACAATTGAGATAAACCAAAAGTCTTGAAAATGGGCCAATCAGTGTACTGCAAAATATAAATATTACAGAAACGCATTGGCTCACAGATCGAGTGAGAAAAGGCAACTAATAGAAGAAAAGAGATATAGGACTGTAATAAAAAAATATATGTGTATATTTATATATGTGTACATAATAGATATTTATTGAATATATAATATGTAAACTGATTTATATCTGTTGGACACTTCTCACTTAATCTGTGAATACAGTCAACATTTAGTGGCTGTGATCTAACCTTAAATCATAATTTTCCCATCATTCATCTCTTCGCATGGTGTCACAAATGGACCTCCGAATCACAAAACAAACAGACTTGTTTCTTTATTGTCCAGCTTGTTTGTTCTTGTCGCTTTGGAGTTACAGATTTTAGACAACCCTCAATTGTGATAAAATTGAGGCAAGTCTATGTAGCACCCACTAGCAGAGCAATATTGCATTAAAATCACTCTTCCTAAGTGAGTCTCCATCTTTGAATAGGAGTCTGATATATCCTGTTGAAAGTAGAAGACCTCTCTGCTAATTACCAGGATATTGTAACAAAACAAAAGGCAAGATGAAGGACATTTTACCCAACTGGGTTACTGCCCTTGCCTATGGCTGCACCATTGAGAATGGATGCAGGCACTTTATTCAGTGCAGAACCTAACTCAAATTCCTGCTTAGCATTTGTAGTGTAGGCAGGGAGCAGTGCCCAGTGGACTTCAGTTAAGAAGTCAAACAATTTAAGCAAGCTGTAGTGGTTATGGTGCTAGGGGTGTAGCAGATCAGAAAAGTACATCTAAGGTAAACACACTGTGTTGCAAAAATATATATATATTTTTTTTTTATGGAGGCTCTGTGAGTCACCACCTGGGGAGGTGTTGTTAGGACTGCTCAAAAAGTGATTAAACTAATAAATGGCACAGAATTTAGCAATTAGACTGCAGGGGTATGTCATATACACCAAAACTGCTTCATTATGGTAAAGTTGTTTTGGATACAGTAAGCATAATGAACCCTCTCCACAAAAAAAAAAAAAAAAAAGACAGGTCCACTTTAAGTAAGGTGTTAAAAAAAAGTATCTGTTGGCAAAAAAAAAAAAACCCACAGTGTTATTTACTAAAGTGAGAATTTCAAGTGAATTTCAAATTTAAGTTTAAAATAGCCGAAATAGAAAAGATCTCAGCTCTGCTTCCAGTCTGATTTTGTATAAACCAACATTTAATAAAATAAAATAAAAAGTAATGTAATTTAGTCATGCATCAGCAATGTTGCCCCTAAAAATACTATCCCCTCATCCTACCCATACTTCTATACCTTCTGTTTCTGATATTTTTAGTATTGTGGAAATTTGAAGTTAAGATTAAATATATTGCTAAAGCTGGCATGCTGGATGTCTGAGAATTCACTGAATCTTTTTGTATTCTGAAAAATGTATCATGCTCAGCTCAGGCTGGCTGTGCATAATATGAAATGGAATTTGTAAAAACTTGCTGTGCCAGGTTTACCATTACCCTAATTATTATTATTATTATTTTTATTTTATTATTTATATAGCGCCAACAAATTCCGTAGCGCTGTACAATGGGTGGACTAACAGACACATAATTGAGATCAGACCACTGGACGTACAGGAACAGAGGGGGTTGAGGGCCCTGCTCAATGAGCTTACATGCTAGAGGGAGTGGGGTATAGTGACACAAACGGGTTAAAGTAGGGGAATTAAATAGTTTGTTAGAGAAGGGTTTATTGAGTGCTTGGTAGGTCATTTTTGACAGTTGCAGGAAAGGAGTCATGGGGTGGGGGATGAGAAGCCTGCTGACAGTTTAATTGATACGCTTTAACAAAGAAGTGAGTTTTCAAAGATTTTTTGAAGGAGTGGAGGCTGGGTGAAAGTCTGATTGAGGAGGGAAGGGAGTTCCACAGAATAGGTGCAGCCCTAGAGAAGTCTTGAAGGCGAGCGTCAGAGGTGGGGATCCGGGCAGAGGATAGGCGTAGGTCTTGGGATGAGCGCAGGGGTCTCGACGGGACATACTTGTGTATGAGGGAGGATAGGTATGTTGGAGCAGCATTATGTAGGGATTTGTAAGCAAGTGACAGAATTTTGAATTGGGCCCTATATCTAACTGGAAGCCAATGCAGGGACTGACAGAGCGTGGAGGCGTGGGAGGTGCGACCGGACAGGAAAATAAGCCTCGCAGCCGCGTTCATTACAGATTGCAGCGGTGCAAGCTGGGAACATGTAAGACCGGTCAGAAGGGGATTGCAGTAGTCGAGGCGAGAGAGAACAACAGCATGAACCAATATCTTAGCCGCGTCCGGCGTTAGATATGGGCAGATGCGCGCTATGTTCTTGAGTTGGAAGCGACAGGATTTGACTATCGATTGGACATGGGGAGTAAAAGAGAGGTCAGAATCGAAAAGAACCCCTAGGCAGCGAGCCTGCGAGGTAGAGGTGATAGTAGCGCCGTTGACTTGGATGGAGACAACAGGAGTAGCAGCACTTGAAGGAGGAAAAACTAGAAGTTCTGTTTTGGACAGGTTGAGTTTAAGGAAGTGAGCAGCCATCCAGTTGGAAATAGCAGAGAGGCAGTCAGAAACACGAGTCAAGGTGGGCGGAGAGAGATCAGGGGAGGACAGGTAGATTTGCGTGTCATCTGCATATAAATGATATTGGAAACCAAAGGAGCTGATGAGTTTACCAAGGGAGGCAGTATAGATGGAGAACAATAGGGGGCCGAGGACAGATCCTTGGGGGACGCCGACAGAGAGGGGTTGGTGAGAAGAGGCAGAACCAGAGAAAGAAACACTGAAAGAGCGCTGGGAGAGGTAGGAGGAGCACCAGGAGAGAGCAGTATCCCGTAGACCAAAGTTACGAAGAATGTGAAGAAGCTGTTGATGATCAACAGTGTCAAATGCGGCAGAAAGATCAAGGAGGATTAGGATAGAGTATTGGCCGTGAGATTTAGCAGCAATTAAGTCGTTGGATACTTTGGTCACAGCAGTTTCGACAGAGTGACCAGCGCGGAATCCAGACTGAAGGGGGTCAAGCAGAGAGTTGGATTCGAGAAAGTCTGTCAATCTGGCGTACACAACTCTCTCGAGGATCTTGGAGGCAAATGGGAGTAGCGAGATAGGGCGGTAGTTGGATGGGGAGTTGGGATCAAGGTTGGGCTTTTTCAGAATCGGAGTTACGGTTGCATGTTTGAAGGGTGA
The DNA here is from genome assembly GCF_036172605.1 of Pelobates fuscus. Classification (NCBI taxonomy): domain Eukaryota; kingdom Metazoa; phylum Chordata; class Amphibia; order Anura; family Pelobatidae; genus Pelobates; species Pelobates fuscus. The sequence goes on from NC_086322.1 coordinate 164,711,381, forward strand.
GGGAAATGTGCCAGAGGAAAGGGAGAGATTGAAAATGCTAGCGAGAGGAAGAGCAAGAAAGGGAGACAAAGTGCGGATGAGATGCGAGGGAATAGGATCGAGAGAGCAGGTGGTGGGGCGGGAGGACAGGAGCAGTGCAGAAACCTCTTGTGCTGTAGCAGGTGCAAATGTGCATAGGATGGCAGGGGGAGTGGGGTTGGGTGATATAATGATAGGGGAAGGAGAGAGATTAGAGATCTCTTTCCTGATTGTAGAGATCTTCTCAGTGAAATGAGATGCAAAGTTCGTGGCGGACAAGGTGGTGGAAGGAGGGGTAGTCACAGGGCGAAGAAGAGCATCAAAAGTGTGAAACAGGTGTTTGGGTTGATGGGACAGTGTGCTTATGAGGGTTTTGAAGTAGTTTACCCTAATGATAATCTTTGTGATCTTCATTGCTGTGTGATTATACACTCCTACATACAAGCACTTACACATCATGTATTATTAACAGTAGTATTGCTGTGAAAGTAAACTGTGGCTTTTAGCCTTCTGACATAAGTTGGACCACAAAATATATCTGCCAAATCTAAATCTTTATGCCTCTATCAATAACTCTATCAACTTCATATATAAACACAGAGGCTGTGAGTTGCATATACAGGATGGTGGACATTATATAATTACATGATGTCATAATGAAATTGTAGTGAGATGAACATTCTGTGACACCATAATGAATTGTGTAGTTGAGTGTGACAATTCCCAGACACAAATTGAACAGGCACATTGGAGAGATGAAGCATGAAACAGAAGCACTTGCAAGGACAAAGAATCTCCAATAAGGTGTGTATTTTAGCGCATTTTAGAATGAGAGAGAGGTAGAGAAAAGAACCACCAATGAGAGGTGAAGGGTGTCACGGTGAAGCGGGCTTCTGTTGGCGTGACCGCACTGAAAACCAGCGGTCATGCCGACAGAAATAACAAACACTCACCTCACCCGCGGCAGATCAAGACCCGACCTCCTTCCATCTTGGTTCCCGGCATGTAAGGTGTTATTATAGACGCTAACCGCTGTGGTTCCAATTCTATTAAAGAAATACCCCTTGCCCATATTAAAGATGGTGTACGTGCGGCGTCGCGTCATGGACATGCACACACGTTTTGGGGTCAGAGGTCAAATATAAGCCAATTACATCCCTAGGAGGTTTATTTAAACCCAAATTACATTTTGGTCAGTGCCTTGTCTTGGTTTCCCTTAGTAGGTTATCCAAGAGAGTGCACCTGAGCATTTATTTGTTTTTTGACTTTAGCTTCATTTTGACTTCCCTGAATTCTGGTATTCTTGACTTTTGGCTTTCCCTCATCGTTGTGTCTCCTTCTGTGTCCCTGACCTCGGCAAGTATTCTGACTATTCTCTGGTACGTTACGTCCGACCATTCTAAGGCCCGGTAACACGTTACCTTTAGTCCTAGGTGTGACACAATTCTGCGTGCTTGATCAACTAGTATCCTGACAGAGGGATAACAAATAAACCAGTCACCAAGTCCTGCTCACCCTTCTCCACACACACTCACCCTTTCACACTTATTCCCAACAATCAACCTGCCACACAGTCACCCTGTCACACTCCACACCCAGTCACCTCATCACCCTCCCAATCATCAATGTAAATTTAAATACTGCATTTTTCAAAGATTTTGGCTAGCATTCACTAAATTGTATGCTGATCACAGCCCACTTAGATAAAATGTCTGTCTGTCTATCTACATATCTCACATCTATCATCATATAGCGTATGAAGAAAGTAGGAATAGTAGTGTTAGTAATATCCTTTTTTTTTTTTTTTTAATTATTTATTTTTGATGTGCACGTTAATAATACAGGCAGGTCTGAGGTGTCCCAAAGGCATTCCTCAGTCTTTTTTCACGCGTTACATGTGAGGAACAAGATTAACAGGCACAGTATTTTTTTTTTAAACATGTGGAGGTAGTACAACATTTAACAATGATTAGAGGGGGCGTGGCCTGGACACGGAGCGAGCTGGACGCATCTGCCTAGAGCTCCGCTCCGTACACACCGCAGATAGCTCACAAAAGCTGAAATTTCACGACTAATCCACTCCAAATCATTAAGTCCAGAAGATGGAGAAAAGACAAAATAAAAAACCACCAAAAAAAGGCACGGAACCAGGAGCCTCAGTGGCGGAGTTCTTCACAACGCCGCGAGGCGGACATGCAGGATCACAAGATGGCGGCGGAGCAGGCCTAGTGGCCACGGGCTCACCTAGATCGCCTGTGACACCAACTGCAGAGGCCGAGGGCGCACTGAGCATGACAGAGTCTGCAAAAATCCTGGCTACCCTGGCAGAGGTGAAAACCTACCTAGCAGGGGAAATAGAACGCTCCACACATGTCCTGAGGACAGAAATTCAAGCCATCGGCGAACGCACCACGAGGCTGGAACACCGCCTGGAGACTACCACTGCAGCACACAATGCAGCAGTCAGCCAAGTCAACATCTTAACCGCCAGAATGGCGACAGCAGAACTCGCTATTGAAGATATGGCGAATAGATCACGCCGTAATAATCTTCGCCTCCGAGGCCTCCCAGAAAACTCGGGGGAAGGCTCTGTGATTGACGTGGTGACGGCTATCCTTAAACCTCTGCTCCCGGAGCTGCCTGACCACCTATGGCATATAGAGAGGGCCCACAGGGCACTTCGTACTAGAAGATTGGACGCGAATAACCCAAGAGACATCATCATACGTTTCCTGCATTTTCAAACCAAAGAGGCACTGATAAGAAAAGGCAGAGATGGCCCAATCCGCCATCAAGGCTCGGACCTCACACTATTCCAAGATTTGGCGCCAGCTACGCTACAACGGAGGCGGGAATGGAGACCCATCACAGAAGCTCTGAGGGCAGCAACCGTGAAGTACGCCTGGGGGTACCCCTTCAAACTTCTGGCTTTTCACCAGGGCAAAACCTCCGTACTACAGCCGGGCGAAGATGTCACGACATTCTTTACGGGACTCGGGATACAAGCTCCACCACAGCTCCCAGCCACATTGACAGGCACTGGAGATCTACCGCCGCTCCTGGGTGAATGGCAGACCATCGGAGTGTAAGGTACTGGGGACACCTAAATGCTAACTTACCCTTAAAGGCTGAACGGGCCCACCCACTCGGGGAGCCGGCGCGCTCCTGGGGATAGAGGGTCAGGGGCTTTGGGATCATTTGGGAGGGGGATGGGAGGACATTGACCGCAGATGAGAGACCGAGACGAGCACCCTGCAGCCATGCACCCACCTCAGTGAAGATTGCAAGGAAGGTCTAAGGGCTCTTAGAGGTAATGGGGCGGGATGCGGGCGGGGGGGCTACATGTTAAATCCCCTACATAGTCTCTCTCATCTGGCACCAGGGACGAGGTCACCAAGCCTTCCCAGCCCAAAACATAGGCACGGGAATACAGGCGCTTTGGACACAGGGACCTACGAGACGCTTTGCCTACAGAAGGGCCCATGCACTTGGAATGGTTGGGCCAACTACAAGTTATTTTCCTGTTACTATAGTTTCTTCTCCCGACACAGTTTTTCAGGTGTCGTGCATAACTATACCCGGAATACGTACTCATGGTCAGGGGAACTGGCCTGACCTGGGACACGGTATCAGATACCACAAGCGCAGGGGCACAACACATGCTAGATATGCTTTGGGCCATAAGGGCACAAAGGAGTTGGAGGTTACTTAAGGCTACAGTAAGCCAGATATCCACAATGTGAAACGTACAAATGTCAAATTAATAATATGGTAAATTGTTATTGTGCATAGGGAGGATGGGACATGGACGGGAGCCAACAGCTATCTCTTGTTAAATATACAAACAGTCTAATCTTTACGCCTATGTTAGAGGTTTCCTGCTTCAAGAGGGATTTCATGTACCTTAAAATGATACATATATATTTACACCCCCCCGAATATGCTAGATTTTACAGAAGTATGACAGGGGAGGTTCAGGATGAGATCTCCACCAGGCCTAGGGCTGAGTGGAGTTGGAGGAGGTGCTACATGTCCGGAATCCCCGGGATAACTGATAGCTTAACCAACTGCCATCTCTATGGTTTATTGCTCCACGGAGGGACTTCGGTACTGCAAATGCAACAAGGGGGGTGGGGTAGTACTGACGCAAAACGTCCTCCTTCACGACAGGCCCCACGGTTACTTGAATCAGGGTCGGGCCACCAGGACACCATAGACGGGGAAAGAAGCCAGCAATTAACGCCACCATACATCCACCCGGTTAACCGGGCCAAACACCTGACAGTATCAGGGTGAGTGGGGTACGGTATTTAGGCTTGGGACTACGGACGAGAGCCCCCCCCCTAGACCTATCTCAAAGGCTTACTGCTTCCACAAGGATTTCGAGTTTCTTAGAATGATACACTGACGCCTAGAAACGATCGAGTCCCCCCCCACCCCCTCCCCTCCTCGCCCCACTGGATGGGACACATACACTAAAAGGTGATACGGACCAAACAGCAGCAGAGGGAAGGACATCACTGGGTACAACGTGGGAGGGTCAAAGAGACACTACCCGATATACCCGGGGGGGATGGGAGCTGAAATTGAGTCAACATGTGTAAAGTGCCTCCTGTACCTAATGTCTCACTCAGCAAATGTGACAAAGGCTAACTCCTCTTGGGTAGGGCTAAAGTAGCAGGGACGATACAGGGAGGGCAGGACTATATATGCTCACTAAGTGCTCCTTGACAACAGGACCCTGAGTATATTGACACCTGAGCAGAACACCGAGAGCCTATATCAGAACGACAGGAACATAATATTTAGGTCATCAAACACCCACGAGGTCTCCCCCGACGAATACCTGACTACACCCCATAGCATGGACTCAACCACTTAGAGACGAGACAGAGACCTACGGACAGATCCAGGCATTGAGATACAAGTACCTGTTATGGGCGACGACGTAGGCGTGGCCTGAACCCACATTATAATCCCCCCCCCACCCCTCAGGGGATTCCACCCCAGTCTTCAGCGCCTTAGGATGACATGGTCAGGCCCTCAAGAGCCGCCAGGCGAACAACATCACTGAACCCATCTACTGGACACTACTAGACATAACATACATAACATAGTCACTTAACTCCACAGCGGTGTGGCAGTCGTACGGTACAGGGACCCCTATCTCATACTCCCCACGCAGGTGAGGACATGGGTCAGGGAACTGCACCCCACACCGGTCTGGCGACTTGTAAGACCAGACCTCACTATTCTTTAGTTCCACTTTTACTTACTACCCCCTATTCTATTCTTTTCTCTACTCCCTCCCCACTCTTCCCCCTCCCCGTGCCAGACTCGAAGGGCGTTTGGGTTGGCGTTCCAGCGACCCACCACAGAGACCCCACACGAGGTCCACATACAACAGAAAAAGCACACGCAAAAACCAGCATTAATCCCAAATCTAGGAATGGCCCTCAAGCTAACATCACTTAACGTAAAAGGGCTAAATGCCCCCAAAAAGAGACGGCTGATGTTTCGGGAGATCAAACGGAAGGGATCGGATATCACCTTCCTACAGGAGACACACATACCCAAGCACACGACATTCCAGCTCAGAGACCGCACATATCCCATCTCGTATGAAGCTAGATCCCATCGAAAACGTAACGGGGTAGCAATTTTAATACACAGCAAATGCCCACTTCACGTATCAACCTTCGACCCGGACCCAGAAGGGAGATATGTCATACTCTCAGGCACTTTACACGCACACACCATTCACTTGGTTAATGTCTATGCCCCAAACACACCAGATATAGCATTCTGGGATACCCTAACCGCCAAACTCCAGAAACTCCCACATGGTATGCTCATTGTGGGTGGGGACCTAAACGCTGTGCCGTGTCCGGCAGCGGACAGGAGCTCTAGACCAGGCCAATTGAGGTCACAGTGCAGAGGGAGTCAGGATAAATTACTACACAACTTTACGCAAGACAATGGACTGATTGATGCCTGGCGAGCGCAACACCCTAGCTCACGAGATTTCACTTTTTATTCTGCCCCCCACGGAACCTACTCCAGGATCGACCACTTCCTCGTCAACAATGTCTGCATGGCTAGAGTAGTGGACACTGAGATAGGATCCATAACGTGGTCAGACCACGCGGATATCGCTATAACACTGGGCAATCTGTGCACGACAGCGTCGTGGAATTGGAGACTCAGCCCACATCTGCTGAGCGATCCAGATTCCCTGGAGACGATCCGTAAAGACATACAAGACTACTTCAAAACAAATGACACTGAAGACATGTCCCCGAGCACTATCTGGGCAGCTCATAAGGCAGTGATCAGGGGCACGTGCATAAAATTAGCCACAAGAAGGAAAAAACAGAAGACACAGAGATTGACACAACTGCTCGCCTTGTTGAGAAAACAAGAACAACAACATAAGACTACTCCAAACCCACAAATCTTAGAACGACTGGAAGGCACCAGAAGATCCATAACGGAACTGCTTCTGGACGACGCAGCTAAAGCCATCACCTGGTCCAGAAGGACGTTCTACGAAAAGTCAAACAAGATGGACACTCTGTTGGCCAGGACCATACGCCCACGACAGGGTAGAACACACATCACCACAATCAAACACAGGGATGGAACCATAAAAAACACCCCGACGGAAATAGCGCAGGTATTCACAGACTACTACAAGAGACTCTATAATCACACTACGAGGGACCCAACTGCACAGGCAGTGACGAGGGAGAACACGCACACATTCCTGCGAAGCCTAGACATACCTACACTCCCGACGGCAGCAACAGCAACAATGAACGAAACAATCACCGGGGAGGAAATAGACAGAGCGATAACGCAACTGAAAGGCAATAAAGCTCCAGGGCCAGACGGATTCGACGGGGCCTATTACAAAACGTATAGAGAAGAACTTACGCCTCGCCTAGAAAGACTCTTCAATAATTTTATGGAGGGAGGCAACCCTGAGAGCGAGATGTCATTGGCCAACATCATACTCCTTCCGAAACCGGGCAGGGATCCCCTGTTACCGGAGAATTACAGGCCCATCTCGCTGATCAACCATGACATAAAAATATTAGCGAAAGTCCTGGCAGATCGCCTTAACCCGCACTTGAAAACATTGATACACCCGGACCAAGTGGGCTTTATACCAGAGCGACAACTGTTTGAAAACACCAGAAGGAACATTGACCTCATATGGCGTCAGCAAACAGTTGGCTCTCCCACGGCAATCATAGCAATAGACGCCGAAAAGGCCTTCGACAGGGTCGAATGGCCCTATCTGTTCCACCTCCTCGAACACCAGGGATTCCCAGAAAAATATGTAGCCACGATTAAGGCAATGTATAACCAAGTATATGCGCAAGTTAAAATTACTGGAGCGAGGTCCACACCCTTTCAATTGAGCAACGGGACCCGGCAGGGATGCCCCCTATCGCCATTATTGTTCGTACTGACCCTGGAGCCGCTATTGCAAGCTCTACGCCAGCACCAACGGATACATGGCGTCACAATTGGAGGACAGGAGTTTTTAGTGTCGGCCTATGCCGACGACGTCCTGTTAACGATTACAGAACCAAAAGAGTCCATGGCGGCTCTGCAAGAAGTACTAGCACGATTCAGTGAATTCTCCGGTTACAGGGCTAATCTAGAAAAATCAAGTGCACTGATAATGGGCCTGTCCGCGGCGGACACGGCGGAGCTGGGGGCAACATATAACATCCCAATAGCTACAGATCACATAAAATACCTAGGGATTCAACTCCCAAAGGACCCGGCCAAACTATATCACCTAAACTACACCCCAATGCTACGAACCCTAATTCATGATATGGACAAGTGGATAGATAAACCTATCTCTTGGATCGGGCGTATACACGCTGTAAAGATGAATGTGCTGCCCCGTATCCTATTCCTCTTTCAGGCGCTCCCAGTTAAACTACTAAAATCAGATCTAGCACCCTTACAAAAGGCGACCGGAGACTTTATATGGCAGAATAGGCGGCACAGGATATCCCGAAACATATTATACAGACACAAACAGAGAGGAGGATTGGGGCTCCCACACTTCTACTTCTATTATCTAGCTGCGCAATTAGCGCAGGTAGCCATGTGGCACACACCTTTGGAGGTGAGGAGATGGGTGGATTTGGAGTCCCTTCTCACCGGCCCCGATCTGCCACAATATCACATATGGGTACCCAGAGGAGACAGGCCGATACTGAGAACCTCCTGTCCGGCTATCCTAAACTCCTTGAGATTATGGGACACGTCTGCGTCCAAATACAAGCTAGCGACATCCCCTTCCCCACTTACCCCACTTCTAAGAAACAGAGCTTTCCCCCCGGGAATGGCAGCCAGGGAATTTGCGAACATGGAAAAGGTGGGATTACAGAGAATATGCCACATGTTTGGTGGCAACGGCATAGTTACGTTCGAACAAATAAAACAAGGGACACATCTCACCCCTAGGGACTTTTTTCGGTATATGCAAATCGCAGATTTTGTGCGCAGCCCCCACATACAGAGAGCAGGGACAGCCGCACTAACGTTCTATGAGAAAATGTGCTTAAAAGAAACCACACCAACCGGCCTCATTACGATACTGTACGCACACATTTGCGCAGAAACAGAAGAATGGGGTACATTAACATACACAGAGACATGGGAAAAGGAATTGGGAGAGGTCCTGGAGGGAGTAGAGTGGAGGGAAATATGGGAAGCAAACTCCGCGGTGTCCATATGTGTATCCCTCCAGGAGCAATCCTATAAAACCATGTTTCGGTGGTATGCCACCCCGGTGAAACTTTTCCACATGCGCCAAACACCGACAGACGAATGCTGGAGAAGATGTGGCCACAGAGGCACATATCTCCACATGTGGTGGGAATGCCCACGGGTACAAACATTCTGGTCAAAAATATTTGACCTACTACAACATATACTCCACAGGGCACCAGAGCTTAACCCTTGGACATATTTATTGAATAGAGCGTTGGATAATTGGACGGCCAGGGAACAAAAATTAATACACAAGGTAACACTAGCAGCACGTAGAACCCTGGCACAGGCGTGGCTCAAGGTGGAATTGCCTCCCATTCGGAAGGTAATCTCCAACCTGAAAGACGTATACTTAATGGATAAATTGACGGCCACAGTGAGAGGATCCATGTCCAGATTTGAAAAACTCTGGGAACCATGGACTAGTAGCGAACTCTCCCGAGACACAGGTTAATCGAGGAAGACACTAGGTCGTTGGACGCCCCCACGCAACTAGGGAACGGCACATCCCCCTCCCCCCACCCCACCTCCACCCCTTTTTCCAGATCTCAACTCTTCTTACTCATCTCAGATCTCACCTCTTCTCTCTTCTTTCTCTTCTTCATCTTCACATACTCTCTATTATCTGAGGGGACTGTTGGCCCCCAATCCTAGAATACCACGGACGCAATGACTTCCGGCCAGACCAGGACAGCTACAGTAGGATTGGAGACACAACCCCCAACCAAATTGAGTAATTAATCATTTAACAACAGCCTCGTTGGCACAGATAGTATGTTTAGAGATATATTCTGCTGGTTCGTTACATTAATTGTATGAAAAATATAAAATGTGTAATGTCTTTGTTGCAATGCGGGCACGACAACAGCGGCCCAAAGGTACACTTGTAATGTACCATGAAGGATTTCAAACTTTATATCAACTATACAATGTACAATGCATATTTGTCTGCACATGTTGTAATGAGACTATCACGCAAAAATAAAGTTTAAAAAAAAAAAAAAAAACAATGATTAGAGTTGTAAAAACAGGCTGTGAGCAGAAATAAGTCATGCGTGTGACGTGAAGGTCACAGTTAGATTATGACATAGGAGTTACAAGTTTAAATGTTAAGTACATTGCTCATCTAGTGTATTTATGATAAAAAATAAAAAGAGAACAGAAAAGGAAAGAAAAACTGCTCAACAAGTTGTTCAGCTACAATGAAGGTACCAGCGCCCGCAACAGTGCTGATGGCGGTAAGGTTATGGGTGGTACCTCAGCTAGTAGAATGGCTTAGATGCCTCATGGGCGTAATGGTAGGGATGATGTGTCGCTATTCTAAAATGGGGTAACTGTGTACAACGTTCAATATACCTATAATCAAAATACAGATCAGTATAGCATTCAGATCAGACGAAATTAAGGAAGCAACCAATTGCCATGTGGTGTCAGGAGCGTGTGACTAAGTGAAGAGCTTTTGCAGATTATTATAGGCACAAATTAGGGACTGTTTTCAGTCCAAATAAAAGTGAGGCATGTTAGGCCGGTATGACTGCGGTAACTCTAGCTGCTAGCGTTATCACGTTAGGGGGGGCAATCGCTCTCTCATCTTCTGATATGATCAGGCCGGGTACATAGCGGTCGGTATGCCCAGTATACACTTATGAGTGGGCACTAAGTTCGCTTAAGGCAGCTTTGGCGTGTTGTTGTCGCCTAGGTAGTGCGCTGGGCTTGAGTAAATTTTACGCCCCTGTGTGTAATTTAAGTGGTAGAGGGCTTAACTAAGAGTACAGAGGCGGGGGGGGGGGAAGTGAGCTGGCGCTGAGGGCCATAATGACCCATGTCGGTGGGTGGAAGGCATTGGCAAGCTTTAACTAAGGTGAAAAACATCAGCAGGTGTTAGTTAATAAAACATAACATTTTATCACATTTAAAGAGTTCATTCAGGTTGCGGCTGTTGCACGTTGGTCAGCCGGTACAAACGCAGTGATCCTCGCCACGTCCCAGGCATGTGGCGGTTTCAGTGTGCCTCGTGTACCAGGCTTGGTCAAAGCGTCTTGCGGGAGGCCAAGGGTTACTAGCAGTGCGGTTGCCTCCTCCAGGTTTCGTATCTCATAGGGAGTATTGTCCTTTGTGAGCAGTAGCTTCCAAGGTGAGCGCCATCGATAGGGGATACCCCCGTTTCGGAGAGCTGTTGTGAATGGTCGCAGGGAGTTTCTCCACTGAAGAGTTTCTCTGGAGAGGTCATTGTAATAAGTCAACGCCATATTTTCAAATTGGTGCGGTGTCTTGCCGTTTAGTGCCGCCATTACCATCGCCTTATCTCTGGAACAAGCAAGTCGTAGCACTGTCGCCTGAGGCTGCTGCTGGTGCCCTTCGGGGCTTCGGTATACGGAAGGTCCCCTCTACTTGAATGGCTTTGGCTTGTTTGGGAGTCAGGATTTCGCAGAGCAGTCTCCGTATCATGTGTGGGAGTTCTGCCTCCGCTAGGTTGTCAGGTACACCCCGTATCTTAATATTGTTGCTGCGCCGAGTGTCTTCAAGGAGGGCAAAGCGCTGCTCAAAAGATAGTTGTTGTCTTTTTTTTTTTTTTTTTAAATTCTTTATTTTTGCACACGATAGGTAAGGCAAGATTAAAACAACTTGAAGGCTTGCGCAGAAGCCAATAGCCAATACTTCAACCTCGTACACACAATCATTGACAGTAGACGACAGCGCAAACCACTGTATAAATTCTGGAAAAGACTTATCCCCGTTCGAGGGTTGTATGGTTTCTCAAAATTCCACGCTGAGCCCTCGATAGGCATAGCCAGAGCAATATACCCGTGAGGCTTTCGTATAAGATCAGAATACCCGGGCTCAAATTTGGAAATACCAATACTGACATCAGCCCACTTGCTATGCCTCGGTATACTTTCTACATGTCCCGCCCCCTATCGTGGATTTTGTAATTTTATTCAGGCACTATATCTGTAGTAGGAGCCCTAATCATATCAATGCTTTAGTGAACTTTAGGCATCCTCAATTCTCCATCAGCATACTTATGCCTGTGGGAGAGAGAAAAAATAAAAACAAACACAGGAATTGAGACAACAATAAACGTCGAAAAGGAAAACAACTAGATGTGGAAAGTGAAGAGGTAGAAGAAGAGAAAAAGAAAAGAGTTAGCAAAGGATAGGGGAGAAAAGAAGGAGAGAGGAGCAAAAAGGTGAAAGGGCTAGGGGTGAGGGAGGCGAGCGAAGCCATTGAGGTCTCCCTTAATGCTAGACCACTCGGTACTATATCCTGGTCCTCACTATACGTCCTTCTCCTCAGTCGCCACTGGAGCCTATTATGCTAGAGTCCCATGGTTCCCAAATCTTATGGAAACTAGCGGTAGTCCCCCTCAACCTAGCAGTCAGGTCGTCCATAATTCTGCTGTCCCTTATCCTAGAAATCACCCCCTGGATCTCTGGGCCTCCAGGCGAAAGCCATGCCGCAGCGATGACTCTGCGTGCACTCAAAGTCATTACCCGTACCAATTTCTGTTCCCGTCTCGTCCATCCCTCTATAGATCTGTTTAACAAATATATCCACGGGTCCATGACTAGGAGCTTGCTAAACGTCTGCTGGATTAGGTCTTCAACAGACTTCCAAAATCCATGTATTTTCGGGCATCCCCACCACATGTGGAGATATGTGCCTCGGAGTCCGCATCCCCTCCAGCAATCATCCGTAACTATTTTACCCATTTTGTGCAAAGTTACCGGAGTGGTATACCACCTAAGCATGGTTTTCCATGCCTGCTCCTGTTGCGTGACGCAGATGGACGCACTTTTGGTTGCTTCCCAAATCTCCTGCCACTCAATTCCCTCCAGTTCCTCCCCCAGGTCCGACTCCCACCTATCTATGTACTTCAATCTACCCCATTCCTTAGTCTCCGTGCTAAGATGAGCATAGAGAAGCGTAATCAATCCTTTAGGGGTAGCACCATCTCTACAAAGCTTCTCATAGAAAGTGAGCGGACTCTGGGCTGCTGTTCTAATCCTGGGTTTTCTAGCGAAGTCCCTGATCTGTACATATCTAAAAAAGTCAGCTGGGGTCAGGTGGTTATCGCGTTGGAGATCTTCAAATGGTACAATTTCCTTGTCTTTATACAGCTGGTACAAGCGTTGTAGCCCTGCCCTTTCAATACTTCGGAAGTTTCTAGGGGCCATTCCAGGCGGAAACTCTCTATTTCTGAGTATCGGAACCATAGGGGATGGAGAGGAGGCGAGTCTAAATTTATCGCAGTTCGCATCCCACAACCGAATTGAATTAAGTATAGACGGGCATGTCGCCCTTATCATGGGCCTATGTTCTTTTGGGACCCACACCGTAAATTGGGGGACGTCCATACCCACTAGCAGTGATTCAATCTCTACCCACCTCCGTTCCCCAACAGGGGAATGCCACATGACCACCTGAGACAGTTGGGCCGCCAAATAATAATAATAGAGGTTTGGTAGTCCCAATCCTCCTCTATCCTTCCGCCTATAAAGGATTTGTCTGGCTATTCTATGCCTTTTATTGTGCCACACAAAGTCGCAGATCGCCCGCTGTAACGGAACTAATTGAGATTTCGTGACCCGTACAGGGAGAGCCTGGAATAAGAATAACAGGCGCGGAAGAATATTCATTTTCACCGAATGAATACGTCCCAGCCACGAGATTGGCTTGTCCGACCAGTTTTCCAGGTCTCCTATCAGGGTCCTGAACATGGGGTCGTAGTTGCTAGAGTATAGTTGACCTGGATCCGCCGTCAGGTGGACTCCCAGGTATTTGAAGGAGTTCGGTTCTAGCCTTAGACGGTGTGTTGCCTGTATCCAAGCCACCTCAGCCGCAGTCAGTCCTATGGGCATCGCACTTGATTTTTGTATATTTGCCTTGTAACCAGATAGGCCCCCGTATTCACTTATGACTCCCTGTAATGCCGCTAGTGACTCGATTGGGTTCGTCAGGGTAAGGAGGACGTCGTCCGCATAAGCAGCGACCGTGAATTCTTCTCCCCCTACCCTGACTCCGCCTATGTTTGGGTGTCTGCGTATCGCCTGAAGTAGGGGTTCCAGAGCCAGGACAAAGAGGATGGGGGACAGTGGGCACCCTTGTCTGGTTCCATTATGCAACCTGAAGGGAGTCAGGGGGGCACCTGTTATTTGTATCTGTGCCCTGACATCATGATACATTGCCTTCGTTATTTGCATAAACTCTTCCGGAATCCCCAGATGTGTCAATACCGAAAACAAAAAGTTCCACCGAACCCTATCGAAGGCCTTCTCCGCATCAATTGAGACCACTAGAGAAGGTGTACCTGTCGCCACTTGCTTCCAGATTAGATCGGTAGTCCTTCTGGTGTTTTCGAACAGTTGCCGACCCTGGATGAACCCGACTTGATCGGCATGGATAAGTGAAGTCAGGAGCGGATTCAGTCTATCCGCCTGTATTTTGGCCAATATCTTTAGGTCCTGGTTAATCAATGAGATAGGCCTATAATTTTCAGGTTGGAGTACGTCCTTATCCGGTTTGGGCAACAGTATTATCGTAGCCAATGCCATCCCCGGTTCTAACCTTCCCCCTTGCCGTAAGTAGTTGAATAACGTCACCAGTCGGGGCGTAAGCTCTTCCCTAAAAGTTTTATAATACGTCCCATCGAATCCGTCTGGGCCTGGTGCCTTATTGCCTTTTAGACTTGTTATTGCTTTGTCAACTTCTTCTACGCTAATTTCTGCAGCCAGGCTTTCGGCCGCCTCCCCCGTCAGTCTGGTCATTCCCAGACCTTCAAGGTATCGCGAGATGTCATCGTCCCCTCGTCTCTCCTGAGCTGACCCGTCCGGTGTGTGATTGTACAGTTGCCCGTAGAAGTCCTCAAACACCTTTGCAATATCAGCCGGTTTTGTTTTTGTAGTGCCATCCGGATGCCTGATGGCCATAATGTGGGATCTGCTGTGCCTGGGCCGCAACGTCCTAGCCAGGAGCGTGTCCATTTTATTTGCCTTATCAAAGTATGTACGCCTGGACCACGTCATGGCTCGAGCCGCGTCATCAAGCAGAAGGGTACGTATGTTCCTACGAACCGCCTCTAGGCGGCCGAGAGTCTCATCGTCCGGGGCAGATTGGTGTTTTTGTTCAAGGTTCCGCAGCTGTTTTAACAAAGTCTCCAGTTGTTGGTGCTTCAGTTTCTTCTTCCTCGTGGCCAATTTGATCAAGTTCCCCCTTATGACCGCCTTATGCGCTGCCCATACAGTGCTAATGCTCACGTCCGGGGTGGTGTTCTCATTAAAGTAATTTGTTATAGCCGTTCGAACGTCTTCTATTATCATCGTATCCCGCAGCAACGACGCATTTAGCCTCCAGCTCCAAGGGCTCGTGACGCATAAATTACCAAGTATGATAGAGGCATCCGCATGGTCAGACCAGGATATGTTCCCAACCTCCGATCCCACTATCCTGGGCATGCCCGTCGCGTTAATCAAGAAGAAGTCAATCCTGGAGTAAGTTCTATGGGGGGCCGAGTAAAACGTATACTCCCGGTCCAGCGGATGTTGCGCCCTCCATACATCGATCAATCCCGTGCTCGCCATGAATGCCTTCAGCAGGCGGTCCTGCCCCCCCCCTCCCCTGCGATCTCGGGCCTCCATCCCGTGAGCTCCTATCTATCGCCGGACACGGGGCGGCATTAAAGTCTCCCCCCATAAGGATCATACCATGAGGCAATGCGGCAATCTTACCTCGCAGTTTATCCCAAAACCCTGCATCTGGCTGATTCGGGGCATATATATTAATCAAATGGATGTTGTGAGAGTGTAGGGTCCCCGAGACAATAATGTATCGTCCCTCTAGGTCTACATCCTGGGCAAGCACCTGGAAGGGGCAAGTACGTCGAATAACTATGGCCACCCCATTCCGTTTACGGTAGGATCTAGCTTCAAATGAACCCGTATATATATGATCTCTTAAGCTGAAAGTAGCCTGTTTGGGGAGGTGGGTCTCTTGTAAGTACGCTATGTCCGAGTCCATCCTTTTCAAGGCCCGAAACAGGAGACGTCTCTTTTTAGGGGCGTTAAGGCCCTTAACATTCAGAGTGGTAAGCTTAATCTCCATTCCGAAGCACGACGAACTCTGCTAATACTGCTGCGCCCTTGTCCGTACAAATAGTCGCTAGTCGAGCGTCCGAACCCCCGTCCAGGGCTAGTAGCTCGCCCGCCCCCCCCTGAGCCCTATAGAAGGAGGATACAGAAGGTAGAGAGAGAGAGAGAAAAAGAAGAGAAAAGAAAAACAGAGATATCATCCGGACCCCGTCCGACATGACGAGAAAAAACAAACGAAAAAATCTGGTCTTACAAAATGCCAGAAAAATATGGGTGGCGTGTGCCCACTTCCCCCTCACGATCAACGTGTGAAGGGAACTGAGGATCCCTAGAGTCCCGCCTCCCACGCGCCCAGGAAATCCTATAGTGACCTTCTGTTCTATCGCAATACTTCCCTATACCGAACCTTAGTCCTCCTCCCAGTGCCAACCCCCCATTATCCTTCCTGCAGTGGTCGAGGGATGCATACGTAGGGTCACCTCCCGTCTCCCACCCCGTTCAACATTGAAGATACATATCCTGTTCCCCGTGTAGGCCCCACCCATCCCTCAAGGGCCACAGATGAGACATCCACCTAGCTCAAAACCAAGGGGTCTCCTCAAAAAAAAAAACTCTCCCGCCTCCCTCCTGATCCGCGCCCAAAAGGAGGGGGTGCGCCTCTGCGTCAAACGGTGCACATCCCTGCTTCAATTCCGAAAGGGAGGTGGGCCCAAGTGCATAAGAAATGAGGGGATCCCATCCAAGTGTCGTGGTGACAGGTGGGGCCATGCTCAAAGGTGTTAAGCAAAAAGCCCCAATATGACCTCCCCCAAGGCCCTCTATAAAACCCCCCCTCCCTTAAACCTTGGGACCTCACCGCTCACCCCTAATCGATACTGGCAGGAGCCACGGCAGCAAAATTTAAGGTCCCCATTTAGGCAAAGCTACCTAACGTGCCCCGTCGCTACCCACCCTTCTTAGGCTGTGTCAGTACATCACATTCAAGTTGTACACGCATATACATAATACATTAATACATTAAATAAAACAACACAAGGCAAAACATACCATACAGAATACGTCGAGAACCAGGGTAACATAGTATATTTTCCAATTATTATTCGCTAGATCCCTCTTGCGAAGGCGATCCTATATCTCTCAAAGGGCACCAGGAATAAAAACGCCCCTAGGACCTTAGCCAAATGGGTATAGATCCTGGGGTGATTAGTTCCGGGATACCCTAACCTGTTGCGTCCTAATTAAAGAATCAAGTAGCGAGTGAGGACCTCTCAAGCAAGTAAAGTGGTCTGCAAACCTATTGGTGCTGCGGTGCGAACATACAGGTTATTCGCCTCCGCATAGTATTATTCGGGACCTGGTCCCCTTGCTATATGTTGTGGTTTTCTTCTCACATAAATTTTCCGTTGTTTGTTTACGGGTTTTTCAGTTTTACAGATGGCAGTTATTTTTATTTATTCAACGTTTAAGTATTATTTTTATTATTTTTATTATCTTCCCTTAACGGCCCGCTCACCTACATCTCCCCATCCCACCCCCCATATAAAGATGGCTCTGCGGGGTAGGCTGGTAGGGTAGTTGCGGAGGTGTTACTTAGCAAAATCACAGGGGACCCCAAGGCACCCACCGCAACACGTGCGAAGGGCGGCCCGGCAAGTCGCTCTACCCTACTACCGATACTTCATCCCCACTCGCCCCTGAACTGAAACACAAAACAAGTTCCCCCCCCCCCCACCCCCCCCCCTAATCAGTATGGAGGGCCAACAGGGTATATATACAGTTTAGTAATATTATAGCTGAAGTCGCTATTTTAACTTTCCTTTTAGGGGTCTTTACATTGTGGGGAAGTGTAACTTCTATTAGTGGTAGTAAACATCATCATCGCATTATTATTTTCCTATCAGGTTTCTTTACGTTTTGGGAAGATGGAAATTCCGTCAGCTTTACTATACATGGATTACAATTTACTTAAATTCCCTGTTTGTCCCCTTATTCGTACATAAACACATATACATTGAATTTATTCTTGTATGGGTTTCTATTATTATGATAATTTTTATTTATTTATTTTTTTTTTTTTTTTTTTTTTTTTTAAAGTAATTTGCCAATTCTTTATCGTGGGTACTTCCGTCCCCATTCCCCCCGGGGGGGCAACTCTCCACCACAACCCACTGCAATACAAAAACCACTACCACCGTATCAGGGGAGGGGCGGAAGGCACCATTGAAAACCTCCGCTGCAGCGGCATGGGGGAGACGTAGCCCCCCAAGGGGCAGCAGCGGCGTAGAACATACCGAACCAGTACAACAACAAACAGGTAACCAGTCCCATAGGGGTAAGCCCGGATCCACCCGGGTGGAAAGTTCGTCACCAAGGGCATCATGCGGGGTGGTAGGCCCAGGTGCATGGCATCCGGAGTGTAGCGAAGAGTAAAAACCCGGTCCCCACCCAAGCTAGCGGAAGAAAAAACAAAAGAAAAAAGGCCCGATCCAAGCCCTCATGTCTCTGTTAGGTCCCAAGGCAATGAGCGGGACAGTGGCACCCATCCGCCCCCGTTGTAAATACAGGACCCCGGATCCGAAAAACGAAAAGCCTAGCAGGGAGTCCGTGAGGGGAATACGGGAAAAAACCAAATCCCAAACCCGAAACAGGGGGCCCAACCCGTTCCCCACCCCAAAAAGAGGGGGGAGGTAGACACCGCATCCTCCTCCAGGCCCAGTGCCCTCATTCCAACGAAGGGGAGAAAAAACCCACAAAGAAAATCACAAAAAAAGGGGGCTAGATAGTACGATACCCTCTGCATTTATCGGTGACCTCTCCGTCCCGCTGCTCGCCACTCCTGAGGCATCAGGGGCAGGTCCGCAGGATACATCGCCACGTCAGGGAGATCCGAAGGCGGTTGAATGCCGAGGCCGCTCAGTAGCCGGTGGGGATCTCCTCCCGGAGTAAGGACGTGCGCCCGGTCTCCCCGGAACACCATCAACTTGAAGGGGAATCCCCACGCATATTTGACGCCTGCTCCTCTCAGGGCTTCTGTAATGGGTCGCCAGTCCCTTCTCCGTTGCAGCGTGGAGGGGGCCAAGTCATGGTAGAGGGAAACCATCTCACCAGCGTACAGTATGGGCCCTTCACGGCTCTTTTTCATGAGCGCTTCTTTAGTGCTATAGTAAAAGAAGCGGATTATAACATCACGTGGGGAGTTGTTGTCGCGCCGTTGACTCCTGAGCGCCCGGTGGGCCCTTTCCATGTGCCAGCGTTCCTCAGGTAATTGCGGGAGCAGTGGCTTCAGGATGGTAAGTATAAGCCCCTGTAGGTCTTCATCGGAGCTTTCCGGCAGGCCCCTCATACGGACATTGTTTCTCCTGGACCGGTTAGCCATATCTTCAAGGGCGAGGTCCATGTCCACCATATGAGCAGACACGCCGTTCACTCGCTCCACTACGGCATTATGGGCCTGCGTTAAGGCCTCTGCGCGGTCCTCTAGTTTCGACGTCCGTTCTCCCAGGGCACCGATCTCTGCCTGCAGGATCGCTGTACTATTCGCAATTTCGCCGGCTAGGAAGGCCCTAACCTCCGCCAACTTTGCCAGGATCGAGTCCCGGTTCTCAGGGGATGCCTCCCTGTCTGCACGAGGAGAGGTTTGCGGGGTAGTACCAGCGCCATCTTGGGTCCCCGGGCGGCTCTGTTTCTGTGCCGACATGAGGTCCAGAACGGTGCCCCCAGAATCAGGTCCCTTCTTGGACAGCTTTTTGGTACTTCTCTTCTCCATTGCGGAGCAATGTTAGGGTAGAATTTTCGAAAAAGGTCGCTTTTGTAAGCTATTTGGGCGCGTTCGTCGGGAGCCCTAGTGAGACACGTCTAGTCTCATCGACGGTCAGACCACGCCCCCCAGTTGTTGTCTTTTAAGGCTTCTCACTTCTTCTTCTAATGCGCCAATCTGCGTAAGATGCTGTTTATTTGTTGTTTCCACAGATTCAATGCGGCCTACGAGGCCCGCAAGGTCGGAGCGCAGGGCGGCTACATCGGCCTGAAGTGTTTTCTGAAGGCCCGCCAGCAGGTCTTTCAATGTGGCCGTGGTCACCGGCTGGGTGTCTGCCCCCCGAGGTATCATCGGAGCTTGCTGCTGAGGCGGCGAGAGGGGTGTTCTCCCGTTTAGGAGTGAGTCTCCTGAGGTGTCTGAGAAGTCATCATAGTCGGCAGCCATTTTAGGCCTGGCCGTGCCATGCGCTTGCCTCAAAAGATCCGCGATGTCCATGCCGAGTTTGGGTTTTTCTGGCTTGAGCTTCTTCCTCTTTCGACCCATAGTAATATTAAGAGTCTCTGCCACCGTTTGTGGGTCACCGTGGTGATTTTATCGACGGTAAATACCCAGTTTAGTGCGGAGCCCATGCGATGTGCGTCCGTCTAGCTCGGCTGCTTGGCTCCGCCCCCCATATCCTTTTGAATATATGCAGTACTGCCCCTTTAATGTTATGGTCACTGTACAGTTTTTACAGTGGTCAATGGAATGCTCCAAAGTATTTTATCATATTTATTTTTTATTACTGTAGACTTGGTATCCGTTTATTGTTGTCCAAAGAGACCTGGCACCTTGATTAAACTAATAAACTTTATTCATATCATTTTAATAAAGTACTTGTTTTTGCAAATTATTAGCTGTTTATTCTTGCAAACATTCCATACTCACTTATTTCGAATAAACTCTTAAAGAAGAATGTCCTTCTCAATAATGATTGTGTTATATTTTTTCAAATACACAAAATTAAGTCCTGTACTCCAACTACTTCTGGGCGGCAGCAATGACCATAGTAGACATCAGCCCAATACATACAATAAAAACCAAAGAAAATAGTTACTTCTGTACTATCCCAAATCCCTAGGTACATTTAAATAACTAGAGGTATTTATTGGCTATAATTAATCAAGCACAAATCTCTTCTTACTGTTACATGCGAAGGAAAACTGTTAATGTATGAGTCAGTAATGCTTGTGAAAAACAAAATCATGCTAATTGTGCTTTTTGTTTCTATTAATATATTTTGACTACAAGATATGATTTAAAAATAGTTTACATATAAAATGGAAAATATGATGTAAATTCTATACCTATTAACACATGATAATACATCTTACATGTAATTCTAATTAACACAGTATATCTGATGACTAGTGATGTCGCGAACACGAAATTTTCGGTTCGCGAACGGCGAACGGGAACTTCCGCAAACGTTCGCGAACCGGCGAACCGCCATTGACTTCAATGGGCAGGCGAATTTTAAAACCCACAGGGACTCTTTCTGGCCACAAAAGTGATGGAAAAGTTGTTTCAAGGGGACTAACACCTGGACTGTGGCATGCCGAAGGGGGATCCATGGCAAAACTCCCATGGAAAATTACACAGTTGATGCAGAGTCTGGTTTTAATCCATAAAGGGCATAAATCACCTAACATTCCTAAATCACAATGGATATGGATTGACACCTGACATATGACATATTGACACCTTGACATATGGATTGACACCTGTCCTCAGAGACCCTGATACACACTGACACAGAGCAGAATAGGGACTGTTCCCCCTACATAGGGTCACATGGCAGATATGGATTGACACCTATCCTAAGGATCCCTGATACACACTGACACAGAGCAGAATAGGGACTGTTCCCCCTACATAGGGTCACTTGGCAGATATGGATTGACACCTGTCCTCAGAGACCTAATTGTGTAATAATGGTAATACTATTACCTATTATATAATATTGGCAATGATGACGAATAGGGGGCGGAACGCGAACACGCTATGTTCGCCGGGAACTATTCGCCAGCGAACAGTTCGGTACATCACTACTGATGACATCATCTTCTATCCTTCACTGCCAATGTAATAGATAGATGTCTGCATTTGGTCCCATCCCAAACCCAGTCCTTACTGTAAATGCATTAAGAGCACAATCACGCCCATGATCACTGCTAACTCATAGTTACCAGTTACACAGTTGCTTCCTCTGAGCACTCTTGATCTAGGTAAACCTGCTAAGGCATTTTCAGTTCTCTTAAAGGACCACTATAGTGCCAGGAAAACATACTCGTTTTCCTGGCACTATAGTGCCCTGAGGGTGCCCACACCCTCAGGGACCCCCTCCCGCTGGGCTGGATGGAGAGTAAAGGGTTAAAACTTACCTTTATTCCAGCGCCGGGCGGGGAGCTCCCCTCCTCCGATCCGCCTCCTCTCCTCCCATTCGTCTGAATGCGCACGCGCGGCAAGAGCTGCGCGCGCATTCAGCCGATCTCATAGGACGCTTGGGTGCTCTCACTGTGATTTTCACAGTGAGAATCACGCAAGTGCCTCTAGCGGCTGTCAGTGAGACAGCCACTAGAGGATTTGGAAGCTGGATTAACCCATTTATAAACATAGCAGTTTCTCTGAAACTGCTATGTTTATAAAAAAAAATGGGTTAACCCTAGCTGGACCTGGCACCCAGACCACTTCCTTAAGCTGAAGTGGTCTGGGTGCCTATAGTGGTCCTTTAACTTTTACTGGTGTTGCCACTAATATCAAAATATTTCTCAAGAGGGTCTGTGGTTGTTTTTCAATACACATGTCTAGTAAATAAGAAATAACAGAAACAATGAAATACGTAAAAGGATTCATTAAAACATATATTTATTAAAAAAAAGAACATCAGGGTCGGAGATGTGCTCGTGTATCTGACATAGACTCTAATTTTAGCACGTTTTCTAGGGATGTGCAGGGGCAAAAAATTTGGTTCGGTTCGGCACTTCCGAAATTTGGGACTTCGGCACTTTGCCAATTCGGTACTTCGGTTCGGCACTTCCGAAATTCGGGACTTCGTCAATTCGGGAATTCGGGAAGTTGGCAATTCCCTAACCCTACCCCTAACCCTAATGCTACCCATAACCCTACCCCTAACACTACCCCTAACCCTTACCTAACCCCAACCCTAACCCTACCCCTAACCCTATTAGGTATTATCCCTTGATAGAGCTTCAGTTATTTTCCACAGATGTCAACTTAACAGGTCTGTAATTTCCCAAAATGACATTGTTTTTCTCTTCACACTATTAGTACCACACTTCTTCTACACCAATATTGGCACAATGTAAAATTAAGGGAATGATGACAGGAATCTAACCCTAACCCTAGCTCTGACCTTATCCCTGACACTACCCCTAACCCTACCCCTAACTCTACCCCTACCCCTACTCCTAACCCTACTAAGGATAGGGGTAGGGATAGGGTTAGGAGTAGAGATAGGGTTAGAGTTAGGTGTAGGGTTAGATTTAGGGGTAGGTTCAGGGTTAGGGCTAGGGTCGGGGTTAGGGGTAGGGCTAGGGGTAGGGTTAGATTCCTGTCATCATTCCCTTAATTTTACCTCCCTCTCCTGTTTTGCTACTTTTCCGAAATCCAAAGTACTTCGGCAATTCGGTTCGGCACTTCCGAAATTCAGCACTTTGGCAATTAGGCAATTTGGTTTGGTTCGGCAAATTCGGACATTCGGAAATTCGGACCGAAACAAATTGCACATGTCTAACATTTTCATTGTTAGAGCCGAGTTTCCTGAAAACCCACAACTAGGGCTATTACAATTGCAGATTTTCTAATTCCACTAATCTTCTTAGTTATCTTGTTACAAATTGTGCAACGATTTAGCATCATGGTAAAAGTTATTACATTTATCCTGGGGCCGAAGCACCTACTCTTTTTTTGCCACCTAGCAATTCTTTTGACATTGTGATAAATATAATTTATTTTTTTGTGTGTGTTTTTTAAGTACTTACAATCACAAGCAAACAATCATAAAATAACCTGTTACGATGACTGCAGTTTTAATAGTGAGGTCAACTGGCACTTTAATTGTATTCTTTACAGGGATTAATTGATTGCAAAATAAAATGATAAGGTAGCAAATCAAGTACCGTATATACTCGAGTATAAGCCGAGTTTTTCAGCCCATTTTTTGGGCTGAAAAACCCCAACTTGGCTTATACTCGAGTCAGAGTCTGTATTATGGCAATTTGCATTGCCATAATACAGACTGGGGGGAGAGGGGGGCTGGCAGAGCTGTACTTACCTTTCCTGCAGCTCCTGTCAGCTCTCTCCTCCTCCGCGCCGTCCGTTCAGCACCTCGGTCAGCTCCCAGTGTAAAGATTTACACTGGGAGCTGACAGAAGAGCAGAACGGACGGCGCAGAGGAGGAGAGAGCTGACAGGAGCTGCAGGAAAGGTAAGTACAGCTCTGCCAGCCCCCCTCTCCCCCCCACTGAACTGCCACTGGACCACCAGGGAAGGAGAGCCCCCCTCCCTGCCATATATCAAGCAGGGAGGGGGGACGAAAAAAAATAATATAAATAAAATAAGAAATAAAATAATAAAAAATAATAATAATAATAATAAAAAAAAGGGGGTATAAGGACCACTATGGGAGGGGGGGGGGTGTAAGGACCACTATGGGAGGGAGGGGGTGGGTTAAGGACCACTATGGGAGGGAGGGGGTGGGTTAAGGACCACTATGGGAGGGAGGGGGGTATAAGGACCGCTATGGGAGGGAGGGGGGTATAAGGACCACAATGGGAGGGAGGGGGGGGGGGGTAAGGACCACTATGGGAGGGAGGGGGGGATAAGGACCACTATGGGAGGGAGGGGGGGGGATAAGGACCACTATGGGAGGGAGGGAGGGGGGGGATAAGGACCACTATGGGAGGGAGGGGGGGTATAAGGACCACTATGGGAGGGAGGGGGGGATAAGGACCACTATGGGAGGGAGGGGGGGGGATAAGGACCACTATTGGAGGGAGGGGGGTATAAGGACCACTATGGGAGGGAGGGGGGGTATAAGGACCACTATGGGAGGGGGTGGGATAAGGACCACTATGGGAGGGAGGGGGGGTATAAGGACCATTATGGGAGGGAGGGAGGGGGTATATGGACCACTATGGGAGGGATGGGGGGGGATAAGGAACACTATGGGAGGGAGAAGGGGGATAAGGACCACTATGAGAGGGAGGGGGTGGGATAAGGACCACTATGGGAGGGGAGGGGGAAGTAAGGACCACTAGGGGAGGGGAGGGTAAGGACCACTAGGGGAGGGGTGAGTCAGGACCACTGGGGGGGGGAGTGAAGGAACACGGGGGTGGGGAGGTAAGGACCACTGAGGGAGGAGGAGGGGAAGTCAGGACATATGGGGGGGGAGGGGGCGGCAAAAAATTTTTTGCCTACGGCGGCAAATATCCTTGCACCGGCCCTGCACACACTGCATTCACACACTGCATTCATGCACACACACACTGCACTCATACACACGCTGCACTCATACACACACGCTGCACTCATACACACACGCTGCACTCATACACACACACACATACGCACACACTGCATTCATTATACACACACTGTAAATAAATATTCAATTAATATATTTTTTTTAGGATCTAATTTTATTTAGAAATTTACCAGTAGCTGCTGCATTTCCCACCCTAGTCTTATACTCGAGTCAATAAGTTTTCCCAGTTTTTTGGGATAAAATTAGGGGCCTCGGCTTATATTCGGGTCGGCTTATACTCGAGTATATACGGTAAATTAAGTTAAAGAAGACAAAACCTCAGATAAAAGCCAGATGGCAAACACCTACTTAGGGAGCTTATTTTAGTAACAGCCACACCATTATTCTTAATGTTTGAGGATAAGCTTTTTTCTAGCATTGTGCCAAAATATTGGTGTAAAAGAACTGTGGTACTCATAGTTTGAAGAGAAAAACAATGTCATTTTGGGAAATTACAGACCTGTTAAGTTGACATCTGTGGAAAATAACTGAAGATCTATCAAGGGATAATAATGAGAAATACATGTTGAACGGTATAATTAGATGGCATCAACAAGGTTTTATGAAGCAGAATAAACTAATAAAGTCAGAGCTGGATGTTGCTTCTCTGCAGGGGAATTTGGATGAATTTGATGGACTTGGCAAGAAAAAAAAATGCAGGTGAGATTCGATATAGCAAATGCTAAATTTATTTCATTTTGTAGCAACGACAGCCATACGTGGCTAAACATGGAAAACCATGTTTTCAACATTAGGATTAACAGCTTTTTGAATGCCCAAAGGGCTAATAATTTTAAAAGAATATTGTGACTCTCCAAAGAAACTGCTTGAAGTAAAGAAATACAGAACAATATTGCGCTTGGGGAGTTCCACGTCACAAGTGCACTTTCTTATACATACACAAAATCTCTGTTTATGAACACACACTAACACTAAAAATGTTTACATAAAAATCCTTAACCATAAAATGTATCAATTCACTTAACAATCAAATCACTAAGCTTAAAGGAACTCTCCAGACACCATTATATGGCCTTATATGGCCTTTTCCCCTTTCGTTCGTCTGTTTTGCAAACCACACACAAAAAGGAAAGTTTGTATGAAATTGGTGACTGATTAAATTAACCGAACATTATAAGAGGAAACGAAATGAATGGCTGCGTTCATGCGTTTGGAAAGTACCGAAACCTTTCCTATACAAATAAAACTAAATCGAACTAAATGTGCCGAAGCGCCTACAACCATGCGAATGCAATGCAACCATACGAAATGTAATAAGACATGAATAGACCCCTAACGCAATGACGTGTAATGAATGCGACCGTGACTTTATGGTAAGGGTCTGACTTACGGTTGAAACCACGAGCCAAGACCGGACTCTGATGAAGCCAGAGGAGGAAGCATGTTCGTAGCGTTTGGTGAGCGGTCAGGTAAGGGGATAAACAGGACCCAGGAACTAGGACCATGAGGGAAATCAGGTAAGAAACAAACAAGATTGCGACTTGACCGGAAGTAACCCTTGCAACTCACCAGACCAACAACGGTAAAGTGCGAGAGGATTGGCAGCCCTTTTAAAGGGGATTTAAGCCCCTCCCACAACTACAGGCCCAGCCTTAAATTTGTCTAATACTATCTGGAGACATGGTCCCGGTTGGAATGCTGTCTGCCTGATGTGAGCTTCTCTTGTTCAGAAGTGGATGCAAGTACCTGTTTTTAATACTTTTGCTCTATGATTTTGTACTTTTGTTTTGCTATAACACAAAATGTGTTGCTATAACATATAATATGCGCACGGTTTGACATTGTAGTAATACATTTCTACCTATCTAATATTTCTTAGCAGTTGTGCTGAATCAAAATATATGGCAAGTGTTAGATAATAGTTATTGAAATAACTCTATGCTATGCTACTCTATGTTCTAGCTGATTTTAGCTACTTTGTTTAGTTTGAGTAAATTGGGTTATTTTGTAATGTAGGCAATTAGAACCAATTAGGTTATTAAGTATTATCAGTAATTCTCCATATTTAGTAGGTATAA
Organism: Pelobates fuscus; assembly: GCF_036172605.1. Lineage (NCBI taxonomy): Eukaryota > Metazoa > Chordata > Amphibia > Anura > Pelobatidae > Pelobates > Pelobates fuscus. The sequence continues at coordinate 164,738,671 of NC_086322.1, forward strand.
GTCCTTATTGAGCATTCAAGGCTCACTCTTCCTTACTGATTTTTTGTTTTACTTTGGATCATACTGCAATATTGATAAACAGATCAGCCCATAAAGAGTAAACCTTTGTTTGCAATGGTTGGTCTGGCCTCATTTTATTCTCCACCTGGAATGAATCTACCATAATTGGATTGAATTTCACACTAGCATAGTTAACTGCATTTTATGCATATTGCCAATGCAAGTTGGTACTAAGGCCTCAATTCCATTCTATCATCAAAACCCTGGCAAAAACTATCGATGAGATTTGACAGATATTTTTATCGAATTTCAACTGGATTCAATGCCAGCTTAAATTCTAGCCACCAAACCCAATAAACAGATAGGAACCATTACTGACATTTTGTTTTATTTTTTCAGTGCATAAGAGTGTTACAAACAGGCATGAGGTACCCCAACAGCATTCCTCAGGCATATTATCATGCGCTACATTTGGGGTATTTGAGAACACATGCACAATTTTATATTATAGGTAGAGTGACATAGGTTAAAGTATGAAGTGTATGTAGTGTAATTCAAGCTAGGTACAAGATGAGAGTGAGTAACATGTTTGGCTATCCTTTGGCATAGGCAGGTACTTATCATATGTAGCGTACTATCCTGCAGGAGTTTAGTCATGGAGTCATGGAGTGATGTAGGTACATAAAGGAAGTGTCCTGCAGTATGCTGAGAAGATGTGCCTGTGTGACGTTACTCAGGGGGATGGACCCCTGGTCAGCCCATATATAGCTAAATATGTAGTTAAACAAAAGCATGTACACAAAAAATAGCTTAACATCAGTGGCAACTTCAGTATGGTTTTAGCTGGGTACATCGGCTTACTGTGGTGGCATCTGCGGCTTATAGAAATGTGTCCCTGAAAAGTGGGGGCTGTGTTCTCGGGGTGGCATGTCCATGTTAGCCGATGCCTAGGAGATGCTAGGTATGGTAGCTAGAGCAGGGTGTGCTGGGATCTCGCCCCTAGTTCTCCATACTTAAAAGGGGGTCTATGGACCCTATCATCCTGGTGATTGAAGTGCCTTGCTGGGGCTGCAGGGGGCCGTGCACACGCATTAGACCTCCCCACAGGAAAGCATTAATCAATGCTTTCCTATGGGGATTCCGGCGACGCTGGAGGTCCTCATGCAGAGCGTGAGGATGTCCAGTGTCGTTTAAAACACCTTTCATGTTCTAAGAACATGGGAGACCCTCTAGTGATGGGAGTTGGCACCCAGACCACTCCAATGGGCAGAAGTGGTCTGGGTGCCTGGAGTGTCCCTTTAATTCAAATAGTTTTTGACTCAATGTTTTATTCCAGTTTATTGCAGGTAGGGATATTGGATGAAATGACCTTACTTTGCACTTGACATATACACTTAGAGGCAGAGAGTACTCCCTCCAGGATTTGTTGTAATGCAATTTAGTCAGCTGCCTAATATTCTTATCAGTGTTAGACTTGGGTGCTGCTATAATGTATGTTTCGCTCAAAAACATTCTGAACTAAATTTCAGCCGTTTGTACATTTGTTTTCGGATTCAATTCAGCCATTATTTTCATTTCGGAATTTCATTCGGACTAATGCAATTCCAATCCATGTTGCGAGCCGTTTAGTAGATAACACCCTAAACTGGAATACTTGCGGCATTCTCATATTTTGGTGTAGCTGTTTAGTAGATAGCTCATTATTTGGTATCCTTGTGGTCCTTGTATCCTCATGGTTTAATTTTAGGGATTTTCATTTTCACGATTTATTTAATATGCCCCTAATGTATGCGCTGGCAGGAAGTGTTTTTGTTTATCTTTGCTTTTCTACTTTCTTTTTCACTATTAGTAAGGCAAAGATGCTTTGTATATTCTTTTTCTCGTAATGGGAGCCTTCTATACGAGTTCATTTTTAATAGAGTACATTTTTAGTTACCTTAGTCATAATGTAAGCCCAATCTTTTGTTTCCGCTCTCTCCTTTTTTTTTGTCAATCAATTTTTATTGAAGGTTTTCTTTTTGTTATGTCAGCGTTTGGTTGGATACAAAAATAAAAGAGGGGTAGGGTGCATAATACGTTACATGAGACAACATATGTCATGAAAAGACAATTTGGTGAAAAGAGTAATAAACAACAACCATACATTGACATTTTGACATGAGGGTAATATAGCTTAGGGAGAGCAGCGGCATAGTCCGTATCTACGGTTTTGCGAGTAAGGATCAAATGAGTGGTTCAGCTGCCTTCTAAATGTACCCCTAACCTACGGGGCAGCGGGGGGGAGAGCGGGGGATTTTTTAGTGTGGGAGTGCACTCCACCATACGGGTGGGCACTCTAGCTTCAGGGAGCCGGAGCTTCTCACTATGGGTGGGAGGGTGTTTAGGCACCTTTAAGCGTTCTGGACTGGGGTGGGCAATGGAGCTATTTCTGGTCAAACTATAGTCCAATAAAACTCGCTAGTAAAACATGGGAGACATACTGTGTGCGCTATGGCACTAATCACAAAGAGTTCAGACTACATCATCGTGATTGACATAGTCCACTATATTCAAGTCCCCGCTGAGGGGGTCTGAGGCCTCCTTGAGGTGGAGGGGTCGGTGTTCTGTGGGACCCGTGCTTGAATGCCTGATTGTTGAGCAGGAGTTGTCTTCGGTGCCGTTAAGCCCAGTTTCCGCAGGAATTGTGGTGCTTCTGCCAGAGTAGATATTTTATGTACCGTCCCTTCGTGAGACACCACCAGGAACCTAGGTGATCTCCAGTGATATTCCATCCCGGCTGTTCGCAGCTGGCTGGTAACAGGATTCAGAGATCTTCTCCACTGCAGAGTCGACCTGGTAAGGTCTTGATAAAAGGAGAGTGTGGCGCCTTCGAATGCTAGCGGTGTCTTTCCTCGTAGTGCTGTCAGCAGGCTTTGCTTATCTTGCGCGGTTGAACAGCGGACTATGACATCTCTTGTCCCAGGCAAGCGTGCGTTGCTCGGTAACGGCAGGCGATATGTTCCGTCAAGGGAAAACTTCTTTGCCTGGCTTGGTGGGAGCACCGAGGCTACCAGCCTCCGGAGATAATGTGGGAGTTCGTCAGGCGTGATTGGGTCGGGTATGCCCCGAATTTTAAGATGATTGCGCCTTGACCTATCATCTAATGCTGTGAAATGGAGTGCCAGGGCTTGTTGAGTCGCGTGCATGTTGGAAACCGTGTCCGATAGGACCGTCAGATCCCTACGGAGGTCGGTGATGTCGCCCTCTGACACTGCCACCCTGTCATTTACCGCTTGTAGGTCTTTCTTTATTCCTGCCACATCGGCTGCTAATAGGCCTTTTATCTCTGCAACCAAGTTACGGAAGTCGCGTTGTGTGACCGCGGCTGATCCCTCTGTGTCCCCTGCTGGGTGAGGTACCTGGTCAGGGGCCGGGTCGGCCTGTATCCCATCCGTTACGGCCTGCTCGACTTCAGGCTCCCTTGCCGCCATTTTTGTCAGTGGCTGCCGTTGGAGCATGGACCCAATGTCTCTGGACCCCGTGGGTGCCTCTGGATTCTGCTTCTGCGTCCGACGCCCCATAGTCGGTGTCCGGGTAGGTGGTGGGGTGGGCAGGTAAGCTTCAGAGTCTGAGTTGGCCAGGGGTTCAAGGCCTTGGAGCAGCGCCGACAGGTCCAGGCCTGTGTGCGGTCTGTAGGCCCCAGATCTCCGCTTCTGGCGTTTCGGTTTGGCGGCTTGTAAAAATGGCATAGGTCGCCTCTTGGTGGGCTCCCCTGGTAGAGCCGGCGTTTCTATGCTCCAGTGTGGGGTGATTCCCCCGAGAATCGGCAGTTTTTCCGTGTCGGGAACGGAGCGTTGGGAGATGGCGACCGCTCCGGCTCGAGGTTAGGCTCCTCCCTCTCCGCTCTCTCCTTTTTGCCATCTAAATATTATCTAATATGTTATGTAGCTGTATGTATACCATGCCCATTTTGGCACTTCTGTATTACACCCTGTTCCAAATTATCATGCAAATGATATTCTTCTCATTTACATAAATAATTGATGTAAATAACAGTCAGCATAATTCTCATGTTATCAACTATTAAGAGTACAATTCAAATTTTAGTGAACAAACCTCCTAATGATAACAGTATTTTTTTTAACCCCTTAAGGACCGGACTGTTTTTGCGATGTTGTACATTTGCGACCAGGTCTTTTTTTACACTTTTGTGGTGTCTGTGTTTAGCTGTAATTTTCCGCTCTCTCATTTACTGTTCATATACAAATTATATATTGTTTTTTTCAGGACAAAAAGGGCTTTCTTTACATACCATTATTTATATAATCTCATGTAATTTAATTAAAATAAAATAAAAAATATGATAAAAAATTGAAAAAAAATACATGTTTTTTGACTTTTACTTGAAAAATCATTTACTCATCTACAAAAGCGAATGAAAAAAACTGCTAAATAGATTCAAAATTTTGTCCTGAGTTTAAAAATACCCAGTGTTTACATGCTTTTTTGCTTTTTTTTGCAAGTTATAGGGCAATAAGTACAAGTGAGATATAGCGGTTTAAAAACATACAATTTTAAAATTTATCAATAGTGACATTGTAACACTATTATCTGTCATGAATTTCTGAAAAACACAACCCAGGGTATTCAATATGGGGTATGTCCAGTGTTTTTTAGTAGCCACTTAGTCACAAACACTGGCCAAAGTTAGCGTTCATATTTGTTTGTGTGTGAAAAAAGTAAAAAACTAAATTGAACGCTAATTTTGGCCAGTGTTTGTGACTAAGTGGCTACTAAAAAAGATTGGACATACCCCATTTGCAATACCTTGGGTTGTCTTCTTTTGCAAATGGTATGCCATCATGGGAGTAATTCTCATTCCTGGGCTACCATACGCTCTCAAAGGCAACGTAACCAACCTGGCCATTTTCAACGTAAAAATATGTGACCCATATATTTGACCCTGTAACTTTCAAAAATGCTATAAAACCTGTACATGGGGGGGGGGGGGGGGGGTACTGTGATACTCGGGAGACTTTTCTGAACACAAATATTAATGTTTCAAAACAGGAAAGCGTATCACAACAATTATATCATCAGTAGAAGTGCTGTTTGGGTGTAAAAAATGCACAAAAAGTCACTTTCACTGACAATATCATGGTTGTGATATTTTTTACTGTTTTGAATCATTAATATTTGTGTTCAGCGAAGTCTCCTGAGTAAAACAGTACCCTCCATGTACAGGTTTTAGGGCGTCATAGAAAGTTACAGGGTAAAATACAGTGCTAGCACATTAAATTCTCCGGTCTTTCGTCCTGGGTTGGCAGCCAGGTCCCTCAAATTGCAATCAATAAAATTACTTAATTATGTAAAAATATTACATAAATACGCATGTAGAATTTAAATATATATGCATATTTATATATTTGAAGTCTACGTGTATATTTATATAATTATTTATGTAATTTTGTATATGGACATATGTATATTTTGTACTATTATTATTTATTTATATATACATAGATATATATACAATTTTGTTCTAAGTGTATTTTGATATAAATATATTAATATCAAAATACAATTAGAATAAAATTTCATATAGATATATAATTATTTTTTTATTTTTTATTATTATTTTTAAATTTTTTAATTTAATTTAAATTACTTATTATTTGTATTTTATAATAATATATATATACAATATATATATAGTTATTATATATATTATATATATACGTGTGTAGTTTAATTATACGTGTATTTTTATATTAATATATGTACATATTAATATAAAAATACACTTGGCATGACATTATATATATGATATATAGACATATATTATATAGATATAATATGCCTATATGTCATATATATATACAAATATATAATATATATATTTTTTAATTAACATTAACTTTAATTTTTTATTTTATTTTACACTAGCAGGGAGACTGCCTGTCAGCACAGACAGTCCCCCTGCAGGCAGAGACTAGGACACCTATTGTGACCATGTGGTCGCCCTATTGGGCGATCACATGGCCACAGGGGTCCTAATCCGCCATGGGGAGACTGTCTGGGCTGCAGGCAGTCTCCCCACACCGGGACCAACGCCGATCGCCGCCGGGGGAACGACGGCGATCGGGTAAGTACATAAGACCGCTGTGACGGTTCAGGACCGTCAGCGGTCGGCAACGGTAAAATGCCGATGACGGTCCTGAACCGTCACCGGTCCTTAAGGGGTTAAACAGAAAAAAACTTACAATGCACTGTTCCAAATTATTAGCACAGTAATTTTCAAAACACTTTATAGGTTGTAAAGAACTGAAAATCTTTACAATTCATTTGTTGTGTTTGCAGCATATTTACTGAAATCAAAAGCTATTTTAATCAAACTTATAACAACATTTTAACTTTTTTAAACATTTTAACAGGTCACGTTACATTTTAACATAGGACCCCTTATTTGATAGCAGCTTCACAAGTCTTGCATCCATTGAACTTGTGAGTTTTTGGACAGTTTTTTGCTTGAATTTGTTTGCAAGATGACAGAATAGCCTTGCTGTTTGGATGTAAACCGCCTCCCACCCTCATAGATCTTTTGCTTGAGGATGCTCAAAAGTTTCTCAATACCTCACCTGGTTTGAAGACCTCTGCAACCAGGGCGTCCCACTTAGCCACACAATCTCGGCTTTATATCAACACTTACTTATCGGGGACAAACCTCAGGCATCCACCTTTCGCCGCCAATGGGAAGAACAACTTGGAAAAGTACTTACACCCGCACAATGGGAAACGGCATTGCTATGGCAACAGAAAAGCTCTATGAGTTCATACTACCAGGAGGTCAACTACAAATTGCTCTCACTGTGGTATAGGACCCCAACCTTGCTGCACCGGATCTTTCCATCGATCACCCCATTGTGCTGGAGATGCCAAGCAGGACGCGGCACGCTGATACACATTTGGTGGGACTGTAGGGATATCGTCCCATACTGGGAGATGATTAAAGGAGCCATAACCGACATTTTAGGAGATATCCCAGAATGGAACGCAGAACTGGCCCTACTACACATCTCAACGCAATCCATTCGGACCTATAAACGATCTATACTACGCCACTTGCTTAACGCAGCCAAAGCCAATATACCTGCACACTGGAAAACGAGCGACACGCCGACAAAGAAAGAATGGATCCGCAGGGTGGAGGACATACATGGAGCGGAAGACATTCACGCCTCCCTGACTGGCCGTGAAACAAAACATATGGAATTGTGGCTTCCGTGGTTCACATACATTACCCAGTATAGACAAACAACTGATTCCCTTGGGCCCGCTAACCGGGGGGCGGCTGGTGCGGGCTCTGCTTGACGCAGAGCACCTCACCCTATATCCCTTCCTACTACACTCACATCCTCCTGTCCCCTTTCCCACCTCTATGATTGCTGAGTTCAAGGGTCCCGGGGCCTGTGGGAGGGGGGCCGAGATCATTATGAAGTGTTATTGACGCACGCAAATCCACCTCACCTTAACACGATATGGGCTCCTGACCCACACGGGACCCGCTCACCTGCTTAGGTTTCTGGGGCGCGAGAGACGCGCCCAGACGCACACACTGTTACCACACGAATAAATATCTGGGACCTCACACGTCCGCAGCTGAAAGTCCTGTACCACGTAGACCCACTTCAAACTAACTTCACGCTAACGCTGAAACACACTGTAATGACATGGTTCCACAGCTCATGCCTGACAATTGCGTTGTACTCAACAAACTTATGTAATTCACATCCTGGGATATCCGCGCACTGCGGGCTCTGCCAAGAGGAGCAACAACCATAGATTAGCACACTATTGACAAGGACTGTAGGACACCCTCCCGCGGCAATACGCAACCAAACCGTGGGAACCAATCCGTGCCGACCTTATATGAGGGCCACTCATACCTCAATAATGTATCCCTATACGACCGGATTCTTACCTTACAGTGACGCTAACCACGATACGTGACTACACCCGCCAACGCGACGTGTTAGGTTTACTTTGTGAGAACTTAACTGACCCGCAAATCAGAACTCACTGGGAGTCTGAACCCATCTTTCCTATACCTTCCTTGACACCGTACCCTACTGTTCGTGTAATACAGTGCTAGGTGACTCTCATGTTTCTGTGTTGGGAGCGGTTTACCCCGTATGCAACCAATGTTTGTTTACTGCATATAATCCTGTTGATCGAAACTTTTAATATGATACATACATGTTATTCTGTATAAAGCTACCGTCTCGCAATATATAATACTCACGCTGTAAATGTTATGCTGGATAGCTATTCTTATCATACCCGGAGACCCGCGGGTCTCTCTATTGAAATGTATGTTGAATTCTACTTGCTTCACTATCTTAACATTGCCTACAGAGAACAGAAACCTGCGAGTTTCTTACTGTTTACCAATTGAGTGCCTTTCTCAACATGAAAATATCATAATAAAAAGATTTCCAAAAAAAAAAAAAAGTTTCTCAATAGGATTGAGGTCAGGGGAGGATGGAGGCCACACCATGACTTTCTCTCCTTTTATTCCCATAGCAGCCATTGATGCAGAGGTATTCTTTGCAGCATGAGATGGTGCATTGTCATGCATTAAGATGATTTTATTATGGAAAGCATAGTTCTTCCTTCTGTACTAGGGAAGAAAGTGGTCAGTCAGAAACTCCACATACTTTGCAGAGGTCATCTTTACACCTTCGGGGATCCTAAAGGGTCCGATCAGCTCTCTTCCCATGATTCCGGCCCAAAACATGACTCCACCACCGCCTTGCTGACGTCGCAGCCTTGTTGGAACAGGGTGGCAGTCCACCAACTATCCACTACTCCATCCATCTGGACCATCTAGGGTTGCACGGCACTCATCAGTGAACAGAACTGTTTGAAAATTAGTATTCATGTATTTTTCTGCCCAATGCAGCCGTTTCTGCTTGTGAGCATTGGTTAGTGGTGGCCGAATAGAAAGTTTATGCACAGTTGCAAGACTCTGGAGGACTCTACACCTTGATGTCCGTGGGACTCCAGAGGCACCAGCAGCTTCAAATATCTGTTTGCTGCTATATAATGGTATTTTAGCAGCTGCTCTCTTGATCCGATGCATGGATCTGGCAGAAATCTTCCTCAATGAGCCTTTATCTGCACAAACCCGTCTGTGCTCTGAATCAGCCACAAATCTCTTAATAGTGTGATGATTACGCTTAAGTTTTCATGAAATATCTATTGTTTTCATACATCGTCTAAGGCATTGAACTATTTCACTCTTTTCGGCAGCAGAGAGATCCTTTTTCTTCCCCACATTGCATGAAAATGGTGCTCTCCTTAATAATGTGGAACACCCTCTGTAATGGATCGACGGGAACCCCGACTGGGTACCTCCGTTGAAGGATGTTCCTAGCGCTTCCTGAGGACTCCAAGCACTGCAGCAGACACCACAACCACCGAACCGGAGAAGCATACGAATGCTCTCAAGCATATGAATGCTGTAAACAGCTGAACAGGAAAAGCATTCAATCAGCTTACACTCCTGGCAATCAGCATACAATCCAATTCCCCTAATAACGAGACGACACTTCGTTTTGAGGTCAAAGCAGAACTGACTGTATTGGCACATACAGCCTCTTTTATTCCCAATCCACAAACATAGTACTGCCCACAGGGTTTTACAAAACAACCAATCAATACGTACAATACACACAGACACTCCCACACAAAATCCTCCCCTCTGCCTGTGATATGATTACTGAACACAATGGGTAATATAATTATCACAGACAGAGAAATACAGTTTTATAAAACATATCACAGGGACCCCAAAACATACAATAACCTCATATAAGTACATCCTCAGAACCGGAGGATCTGGGTGAACCACATATCCAAAATTCACCCAGATCCGTTCAGTAGTTTGGAAGATACAATATAATGCAGATTCCGCAGAACATATACAGATTATATAAAAAATAATTACTGTATAATGTGTCCCCTGTTGTATAGTTTAAAGCTACTGCACAATGTCTTTGTGCACCAAATACCGACGAGATGGCACCGTGTAGAAAAGTCACAACAGTGTCTGTGAGTTAAAATGGCCACCATCCATTGTTCTCACCATGTGCTTCATCCATTGTTCTCACCATGTGCCTCTGATACATGAAATGGTGGCCACCCAGTAACTCCACAGTATGTCCCCAGATGGTTCTTAAAGGGCCAGTAGCAGCATAATACAATACAACATGCCCAAATCCTGTATTTAAAGGGTCAAATCTCCCAGGGGCCATAGTCAGCAGGCAGGAGGCGGGCAAACAGGCTTCTCCAATGCCCAGTGGTGAGGTTGGTTCCGCCACATCCTCCTTTAGTAGTTTTTCCTTAAATTGGGCTCAACTGGCAATCTAATTATCACAGGTTTCCGAGATTGTTTTCAGTGATCAAAAGAGCCCTGAGACACAATGCCATCCATGAGTTAAACTGAAAAACAAAATTTGTAAAAATGTAATCTTTGTGACACTTAAATAGAATTTGCATAATAATTTGGAACAGGGTGTAAACATGGAAATTCAATGGATGCATCAAGTTGGCATAATTAAGAATGTTTGTCTGACACACAGGTATATGTATAATTCATGACTTCTTTGCCCTTACTATCGGTAATGTGTTCACATTGTATGACCGCCTGAAATTAGATAGCATTACATTATGGGATATTATACAACTACACATACAATGTGTAGCAAACGTATTGAATCTCCCAAGCATTCGTAAAACAGCTTTATGGGACATCACATAAATTTGCCCTCTAGTCATCGCTGTTCACTTTCCCTCAACATACTCTAATGTGGTTTGACCATATGGAAGTATACCTATATCTGGGTATGCCTCCTGTTTCATACTGCAGCATGTCTCTCCTCTGGTCATTCAACATAAACTCCAAGGAATCCATGTTTTTAATGAGGCAAATATGTGATTCTTTGTTGAACTAATTTGCATTGTCTATCCAGAAGCCCTTGCAGTAGTAACTGCACATTTTAGATCTCTGTGGGAAAAGCAAGTCTAATTGCTTGACTAATGTGCAGTTCTGTGTTTAACAATGTATTGACTATCCACTGACTTCAGATGGAAGGGGTTTTCAATCACTTTTTTCCCCCACCTTAACTTTCTTGGTTTGTGCTCCTATATTAATATCAAAAAACACATATTTGTGTTCAGACATGTCTCATAAGTACTACAGTACTCCCCATTTACAGGTTTTATGGGGTTTAGGAAAGTTATATGGTCAAATATAGGGATTTCCCCAACAGCAGCAATAACTTGTAGTAATCGTTTTTTAGTCGGCTAAAACTGAACTGTATCACCATTGCACAAGAAAGATATTTGGCTTATACTACAAAGTCCTCTAAGTGCACTTTCCTTGGAATATATAATAACTTTTTATTGTATAGTGTGTGGAATTTTGGCTGAAACTCAGACCAAATTCAGGCCCATTCAAGTCCTAAATAGCAAAATGCAGAAATTGTTAAATAACATGAAAACTTATGGCGCCCAAACCACTTCATTAAGGGGGGTAGGCCCGAGCCGCCGAGCTGAGCAGCAGTCATCCTCACCAGCTCCGGCTTTGAGCCCTTAAAAACTCCAATTTACTGACCTATGAGCACACTAGAACCTGTAAAAAGCCGAGCATCAGATGGGAGAATACCCAGGAGCAAAATTACCCAGCACTTAACCCGCTCGCATTATGGCCCGAGCGCGACAAGCCCCTGAGGCCTTTGATGCAATGAGCACAGCCACACGCCTGGAGTAAATGGGGGCCACAGAGTGCTGTGACAGTCAGAGAGACGGCTGGTGGGGGTGATGTCGGCACCCGAGTCCAAACTTCTGATGCTGGAGGTTTATGCCCACCTGGTGCACAGCCCCTTCCCACACAGAGCCAAGACGGACGACATGTGCCCGCACAGCAACAGAGTGCACCCTACTTACCTATTGCAGGAGACCACGCTGAGACAACTCGGCCCCCCCGAGGTTATGGATCCGCAGATGGACTCCTCTGGGCAGCAGACCGGTCGGTGTGGAGCCAGCCTTGACCTCTGGATTTGGTGGAGGTCCAGGGGAATTTGCCCCTGACTCTGGGAGCCCTGTGGGGCCGGGATGTGTGGGCCCTCCGGCGGACCGGTGGCTGGGGCGTGTACCGACGCCAAGTATGTGACAAGAAACGGGTGAGGCATAACCGGGCTGGAGCTCCAGGGAGGTTCTAAAGGAACTAGGGAGGTGCAGGGGGCGAGCGATGGGGGGGGTCTGCCGGACTCCCAGTGCCTCTGAGTGCCCACAGCACTATGGAACTCTCCACTGATGGACTGGAGGACAGAAGGGGATTTGTCATATTGTGGGTGCATGGGGAGCCCAGATGTGAACAACCCGCTCATCACATGCATACATACCCTGTGTAAACACACGAAGAAGCAATATCAGAGGGGAGCTTGTAAAGATACCATCCAGGAGGCTGTTAAATCTATGCTGAACAGTTTTCCTCACACCGTGCATTATAACGCCATTTCCAGTGAAGTGACTCACCTTCTCATATTTTGTTTGTTTAGATAGGTTATATTCTTCTATTTTCTTCTTCAGACATTGCAGTCAATGTATCATTTTGCCATGCATTTCAAAATATTTTACTGTCCTTTTAAGGAGATTCAAATGGAGTTTATTTATGCACATGTTCATTTTACTTTATGAGCTTCAATTTCATAACAATTTGCTGTTGACAAAAAAGAGAGCATAAAATAAACCTCTGTGCGGATGACGTATTGATCACTCTGGAGAGACCTAGGACATCTGTGCCAGAATTAATTAAAACAATAGATCATTAAAGTGAATATTCAAATTATAAGCTAAATGTAAATAAGACTATTATAACAACAAATAGGGTTAACAGTGAAGATAAAGAATTCTTTTAAAAAAAATTTTTTACCTGGACAAAAGAAGAAATTACTTTTTTTGGGATAAAAATACCAAGAAATCCAAAAAAGATAGTAAAGGTGAACTTTCGTCCATTAGTAATACATACAAATAACATTTTGAAAGAATGGGCTAACAGGGAAATATTATGGATAGGACATATAAATACAATAAGATCATCTATCCTTTCAAAATGGAATTATGTATTTAGAATACCAGTCCAAGTACCCTGGGCTTGGCTAAAAATGATCCAGACAGCCTTTTCAAAATTTATTTGGCAAAAAAAAAAACAGAATAAACTTAAAATTACTATCAAAAAAGACAAAAGAGGGGGGCTAGCTATCCCCAATATATATTGCTACCACAATGCCTGATATTTTCCATGCTATTATCACTCAGAGGGAGAATGCTAACGAAGAGGCATGGTATGAGTTAGAATCAGAAATGACAGAATGTGATAGTATGCTTATATTATTTTGGCCAACTGAGAAATTACATAATAATAAGGCTGTACACAATAAAATGTGGGTATCCAGGAGCTTAAATATTAACTCACAGGTAAATGATTGAATAAAATGTATATATCCTATATCATATATTGCAAATAGTAGAATATATATATATATATATAGACAGAGAACAAATAGCTTAAAAACACTTAAAACCACTAAAACCACTAAAACATAGAAATCCAAAGGCAATCTAAACAAAATAGTCAATTAACTATATATCAGCAGTCCCAACAATGTTATGAGTCTCTTATTGTATCATAAAAGACCTGTGTCCTGCTTGCATAAATAACACAGGAATAGTTAGGTCCTTATGAGATTAATATACTTTGTATATGAAAAAGATAGTAGTTAAAGTTATAAGTGGGTGTATTAGTACTGAGAGCTAATAGCCTAAAATAGAGTCTTGGATGACACAGTATCAAAACTTAGCAAAAAAATTAAATATGCAGTGCATGAAAAGGATACTAAACCAATATTAGTATCAAGAATGCATATACAAAAAATGAATTAAAAGTGACTTGTTCATAAAAAATAATAGATTTTATTCACAGATACTAAAAACAGTAGCCGATAAGAGAAATGAAAAAATTAACGATCAAAATATAAAATACCTATTGAGTCCAAAATAAGAACGATAAGAAAAGCAATGTGACCTGATTCACCAGCCCGGATGGATGAGGATGGTAAAAGTTGATTTCCTTTTCGGTAATGCAGCAGCCGGTGAGGACGGTGTGCGCGTCCCTCTACTCCTCACCTCCGACCTCACACAGAGAGGTGAGCTTCTAGGATGACGTCAGTGCCAGGTTAGGATTGTGATCGGTCGCAAGTGCTCGCTGTTTGATCTCTCCTCAATGGGTGTTACTCGATCACGATCATTTACCTGTGAGTAAAACATTAAAGTCCTGGATACCCACATTTTATTGTGTATTGCCTGTATGTTTTGGTTTTATAGGATTTGGTGAATTCCTATTTTTCCAGTTTCAGAGCTTAAGTATTGTCTTATTATATTTTTGTCTTATTCCCTCTTTTTTCTTTATGTTATATTCACTCTGTGAATACCAGGATTTTACACTTGCGATAATAATAAGGCTGGTCCAAAAAAAAATCTTTGGTCATAGGAAATGTTTTTAGAGTGTAGTAAAAGTTTAAAAAAATCTTAAAATAGAAAACAGATTACTGGATTTCCTCCCTATGGAACTGATTCCAAGAAATATATTAGATATAAGTATTAAACAGTGGAAAGATATGGGAATTAAGATCCTAGGGGACTGTATATCAGAGGCAACTAGTGATGTCCCGAACGGTTCGCTGGGCGAATAGTTCCTGGCGAACATAGCGTGTTCTTGTTCGCCACGGACGGCGAACATATGCGATGTTTGGTCCGCCCCCTATTCATCATCATTGAGTAAACTTTGACCCTGTACCTCACAGTCAGCAGACACATTCCAGCCAATCAGCAGCAGACCCTCCCTCCCAGACCCTCCCACCTCCTAGACAGCATACAATTTAGATTAATTCTGAAGCTGCATTAATTTTTTATTATTATTATTTATATTTTTTTTGTGTTTGTGTTTATTATACATTATCCTCCATAGCCAGTAACCTGTGTTTATTATACATTATCCCCCCCATAGCCAGTAACCTGTGTTTATTATACATTATCCCCCATAGCCAGTAACCTGTGTTTATTATACATTATCCCCCCACAGCCAGTAACCTGTGTTTATTATACATTATCCCCCCCCATAGCCAGTAACTGTCAGGATATTTATATCGGTAGACATTTTGTGCTATGATAGAAATTAAAAGTGTATATTGCCTGAATCACTCAGAACAGAGCAGACTCCATTTTGGATTTCAAGCTAACAAAGACACACATTTCTATCCTCTTTGTAGCTAAACACTAGCCTGAACTAAGGAATGCTTTGTATAAACAAACCAAGTGATACAATGAGTCTAATGCCTCGTTTCCACTGAGCGGATCGGTTCGGGTCGGTACAGTTTGGAAGGTTTAGAATGGACCAGCCCATTCTGGTGAGCGTTTCCACTGCAAGTCAGACCTTCAGGGCCATGCGGGGTTTAGAAAAAATGCTCTTCCTGTCCACCAATCAATGGATTGTATAGTAGCTCCGCCCTAACCGAACCGTTCCATTTTCTATGGCCCTACATCTGAAGCAGGACCCTGAATGGATCGGTACGGCTCGCTTATATGGACCACTTTAATAATGGAAACACCCAAAATAGCGAACCGTACCGTACCGAACCGAACCGATCCGCTCAGTGGAAACGAGGCATAACAGAGAAGGAGATGGAATACTCTTCTTAATGTTAGCTTCACACAAGAAAGCCAGACACCAGTGACCAGATAAGACTGAGTAATTAATTTTGCTTTCTAAATTTCACAAGGTCTCATTGTAAAGTAAAAGTTGAAATTAAGTTTAAACTGTCAGTTCTAGAAATTACAGCAGGAATTGGAGACACACTGTCTGAAGAAAGCCCAAATAAACTCTTTGAACTGACAAGTAACCTTAAAATTATGGCAGCCATATAGATAAGCCAAATTACGTCAAAATCGTCATCAGGAAAAGTTAACTGTTTCCTGGATAGGAAAGTTTAGTGAGACGAGACTGCCCTCTATGGTCCAAATACCTAAATTGCTATTTGCAGGGTGACCCCACCTTCGATTTCCTATTGGCTTATCAAGTAATGACGAACAGAAAGTCTGGCCCTTTAAAAATGAGGATCACAGGCTAAGAGCAAAGTAAGCAAAGAAGTAAGCAGAGGAGTCAGGAAGGAGAAAGACAAGAAGTAAGAAGCAAGTGAGTCAGAGCGAGAAAGAGACCCATGACAAACCTTCCTTGACACTTAGCTACCTGAGAACATCTGATGAGAACATCTCTTTAACTGGTAAATATGCTGGTTTCATTTAATTAATATAATTTAATAAAAAAAAATGTCTAATAGCATGATATATGACTGGATAAATCACGGTCAGATTTCGATATTTATAAATCTTAGTTAATCTAAAGAATATATAGTTATATACATTCCATTCTGCAGGTGGAATTAAGAATAATTATATATTATTGTGATATCATCACATGTTAGCATATCGTGGTATTTATCCAGGTATATTGATTTGCTCTAATATAAGATATCTTTTTAGGCAAGTTAAAATTCAGCTTATAGAATTTGGTAGATTTCTCTTATTGGATGGTTCCAGGAAATGACTAATGAGCTGGTTTAGATGTTGTGTTAATTAAAATTACATGAAATAGGATAATATATGCCTAGAAGGACCTAACCCGCATTGAAAGGGTTATTCTAACTGCTAGCTAAAGTTTTATGGCTGTTCGCTGGAAGCGTTCTCTGTGTGAAACTTTCACTTTCTTTCTCTGTGAAGTCCCTCATGAATCTTGTCCTGACAATTGACTGTGTTAACCATTGGAATGTGTATTGCCATTGTATTGCATACCATGTTATACTAAATATTCATTGATTATTATCACGCATGTTACATATTATTATTATTTAAATTGTCACAATAAATTGTATCTATTTTTATAACAAATTGTGATTTTATTTATATGGAATACATTTCACTTACATGATAACGATCTTTGGAATCTAGAGAATTGAAATAGTGGGCAATTCTCGACTGTTTACTATTATCATCCCATAAAAATCCCCACAAATTGGAGGCACGGTGCTGAGATCATTAAAGTTGAAATTATATTCCATATACAATAATATTGGTGTAATTCATGCAATTTAATCTTGATATAGAAAAGAGTTTTGTATTGAGATTAAATCAGTGTATAAAATATGGCCAGCGACGCATCTGAATCAGATAATGCTGAAATAATTGAAGACCTAAGAAAAAATGCTCTAGTCCATATTCATAAACATATGAAAAATTATTCAAGCTATGAGGTTTGGTTGAAAGGCATAGAATGGGAAGCTAAATAAACCATTCTAAGTGATTCAACCATAATAACATATCTTAAAGAAATTGCTGGACAAAAGAACATAGAAAGGAAAATGGCATTCATAATACACTCTTGGCCTTTCTTTATGACAGCACTTCTTAAGGCGTTAGATGAAAACAAGTTACTGAATGCCAAATTGGACACGTACAGTGACCATCTGGACATTCAAGATGGGAAATACCAAGATTTACTTGCTGAGCATAAAACCCGTCAGGCTGATCATGAAAAAGAAATGAAAGCTTTGACGGATAAATATGCACAGGAAATAAGTCAGCTTAAAATGCAATTGGATGAGTATGAAAAGGAGAGTCAGAAATCAGACAGTGAGGTTAGTAGTCATCATTGTGTGCCAATTTTTTTTGTGTTTGTGTTTATTATACATTATCCTCCATAGCCAGTAACCTGTGTTTATTATACATTATCCCCATAGCCAGTAACCCATGTTTATTATACATTATCCCCCCATAGCCAGTAACCTGTGTTTATTATACATTACCCCCCCCCCCCCCATAGCCAGTAACTGTCAGGATATTTATATATAAGCTTTCTCTGTGTGAAACTTTCACTTTCTTTCTCTGTGAAGTCCCTCATAAATCTTGTCCTGACAATTGACTGTGTTAACCATTGGAATGTGTATTGCCATTGTATTGCATACCATGTTATACTAAATATTCATTGATTATTATCACGCATGTTACATATTATTATTATTTAAATTGTCACAATAAATTGTATCTATGTTTATAACAAATTGTGATTTTATTTATATGGAATACATTTCACTTACATGATAACGATCTTTGGAATCTAGAGAATTGAAATAGTGGGCAATTCTCAACTGTTTACTATTATTTTTTTTTATTATTCTTTATTTTAGTCGTGCAGAGAATAACACAAAGGTATGCAGTGACATTTCATAAGATTACATTTGACATGAGTAAACTATATGAGTAGTATGATATGTCAGAAACACTGCACTTTTTTTTTTATATAAGAAAAAGATAAGGACACCACAAACACAATTCTATCATCTCAGTTATAGAGAGAATTCAGAGTGCTGTGGAATAGAATTGCAGATAGATTCAACGGATAAGTAGTTACGACCAGGTAGTTAGAGTTAACTGTAGTAGATTAATTAGGGCACAACTACAAAATTAGCCAGGTTAAATCAGGAGTGGTGGCAACCTTGCCAGTGTTTGGGTTTGGCTACCTGCCGTTGAAGACAAACATGCTAAATATAAATGAAATCTAGTGTCACTAGAAGCCCAGAGTAACATAGTCAATCGCATATCGCATATGGAGTACCGCATTTCGAGTACTGGCATCGTAGCTGCAGAGCTGTTCAGCCGATGCCAGTGGATGGAGGAGCAGGAACGCATTTATGTGAGAGTCCACCGACATATGCCACCGGTCTCCGGTCTTGTTGGTCTGCCAGCTCTCCCCAGTGCCATGTCGCTGTTTGGGTCGAGTTGTCCAGGTAGGTCCCGAGTTGTTTCGAGATGCTGCATGCATAGATGGGGAGGTGGACGGTGTTGTGAGGCCGTTGATCGGTCCCAGCCCTGCGCCTCCAGGGGTACCTTGATAGGAGATGGTGAGGTTGTTTGGCTGTACCTTGCTGACGGTGAAGGGTCTCCCCTGAGGTGGTTAACGTGTGGAACGGGCTGGTACCTGGCTTCCGCTGCGTCTTTCGTTCCTTCACCCTGTATGTGTGATGTGTGCGTCCCCCTCCCTGCCGCCATTTTCTGGGCCTGGATCCCACCGGTGTTGCGTACCGTTGCTGTGGGTCGGTTGGCAGCTGTCTAGGAGGGCGGCTTGGGCCGGGTGGTCGTGGGGCCTGTTGTTGGAGCCGGTGCTTGAGCTTAAGCCAGAACTCGGTGAAAATGCGGTCCAAGTTGGACATTGGTTCTTGTGGAGTCTCGTACTTGCTGGCGGGCCGCGTGGACTCCACCATCCCAGGGTGGCCTCTCGTTTCTCCGGCTTTCGTCTCATGTGTTCTCACTTTGTCTGGGGGGACTCCCAGGGGGGGTTGCGGGTGCCCGCTTGTGGCAGTAGGTCTCCGGGCATCCCCAGGCTGGGAGGTCGGCCAACCCTCCCGCCCGGCGCGCGCCAGGCCGCATGTCCCTGCGGGCACAACTTGCCGTCCGTCGTCCACTCTTGGCCCGCTTTACCGGTTTACATTGTGAATTGAAAAATGCTTTCCTATGGACTGTGTGAATGCGTGCGCGGCTCGTGACGCACATGCGCATTCCTCTCCACTCAGGAGCCGAAGTCAGAGTGGGAGGAGAGGTAACCAGCACCGAGGGAGCCCGGTGCTGGATTAAAGTAAGTAACTGAAGGGGTTTTAACCCCTTCAGCGCCAAGGGAGGGGGGGCCTGAGGGTGGGGGTGGGAGGGACCTAAGGGTTGTATAGTGTCAGGAAAACGAGTTTGTTTTCCTGACACTATTGTGATCCTTTAAACTTCTAATATAATGAAAATGAGAAGATAAAGAAGATGAATAAGGGAACTAAAAATAAAAAGTAATATATGTTCTCTAGAAATTATATATATATATATATATATATATAAAGAAAACATTTTTTTGTATGGATCGATTGCATGTCTTTGTCTATGTATTTATGTATAGGTAATGGAAATGCACGCAATCCCTCGTCCTGGAATCCTGGGTGCAATAGAAGCTGGATAAGCCCCAGTACCAAAGGGACACATTATCAGATTTAAATGTAGAAAAGAATCCAGGCACTCCAAGGTATTCCAACAGATGGGCAATTTTATTGGACCCAAGTACCAAAAAACAAAGTTTCGACCCGTTAGGGCCTTTGTCAAGCTTGATAAAGTCCATTGGACAAAATGTGTCGAGCTAAGCTCTTGATAAAGTCCATTGGACGAAATGCGTCGAGCGGAAAGGAAGCTGCCAGTATCCCCACAAAGATTTCTTGGATCGTAAACAGTTCAACTCTGCCAGATTTATCCTCTTTAAATTTCATCTGGGAGAAGACCATCTACTATCTGGAGACTTTGAAGTTTGTTCCATATTTAAAGGGGACTTAGCCCAGGAGGTGCTGACAAGCTTCTAGCACAACTAAGATATGTTTTTTTTGTGCCACTACATTTATGAGTGAACCTATTTGTATTTATCTTTTTTTACTGTGTTATTAAATACTTCACTATATGTTTTATCTTTTATCTCTTCACACGGTTAACCTGCCTATACGCGGGGTAATTATACTCACACTTTGTGATTGTGGCGCCCCCATTGGTATATGTTTTTTTTAACTATACTATATATTCACTTGTATCTTTTTATTGCTATCTGGACAGAATTCCATATGTACAGTGTTGGCTTTACAGGAGACTTGTTGTTTGCTTAGAAACCTGTAGGACTTTGGCCCGTAGTGCTTCTATTATCATAAGCTACCAGATTGTGAGTCTCTTGGATACTCCTGTGGAAACCTTCTGATTGTCCTGCAGCATATTGTGTACAGCTGTACTGTAGGCTCTGGGGATACAGGTACAACTAAATTATATCCACTATGGTGCCATCCTTTGTTAGGGTTTGCTGCCTTATCCAGTGGGTTATTGTGCTTAGGTGACAGGAATCAGGGTTGATAATGTGGGTTGTCGTATTTCACATTATAGCCAACAAAGTCTTATTATTAGGGACACTATAGTCACCAGAACAACTACAGTTTATTGTAATTGCTCTGGTGAGTATAACCATTCCCTTTAGGCTGGCTTTTTGCTGTAAACACTGTCTTTTCCGAGAAAATGCAGTGTTTACATTACAGCCTTGTGATAACTTCATTGGCCACTCCCCAGATGGCTGTTAGAGGTGCTTCCTGGGTCAGTGCTGTACAGTGTGACTCTTCTGCATGGAGACACTCGACCTTCCTCATAGAGATGCATTGATTCAATTAATCTGAGGAGATGCTGATGTCCAGGGCTGTATTTGACTTGTGCTGGCTTTGCCTCCTTGACAGTCTCAGCTAATCCTATGGGAAAGCATTATGATAGACTTTTGTTCAACAATTATCATGGAGCCAGCCAAGCAGGCAACTTAGGGACAGAGCCAATGGCAGCAGACTGCAAGAAAGGTAAGAATTTGCTATATTTAGTGGTGAAGTTGGTCTGGTGGACTAGATGGTGATTTTAACACTATAGGGTCAGGAATACGTTTGTGTCCCTGACCCTATATTGTTTCTTTAACTGCACTAGTGGGGTCAATTGCTATGCATGTACACTCAATTCTTTATTGCATGTTGGAAGGACATGTACGTTTACAAGCATTAGATCAAAACAGAATGTGCTACAACATAGTCAGAGAATCATGAAGACCCCAGGAAACAGCACAAATGTGTTTATTCTAAAACAGCTTAGCACAGCTCTACTGTCCACTTTGTCTAACACGCTCATTATATATGATGAATTATGTTGTAACACCATCAAGCAAGGTAAACTTAGCTATGTCTGCAATATGTCTCCTGTATGCATTATAATCAGTGTAGATATAATGTTCAGCACAGTGACAGTAGAATGCAGTCAATCAGAGTATGTTACAGAACTTCACGGAAATAAAACACAAACAATGATTTATGTTTAAAATGCATTATATGGAATTCATTTTTAATTTTATTACATGACAGGAGGCTTCGTATTTTGCATAAATCTCTTTACTTAACTCCATAGCAGTAAAGAAAGGGATAGTAAGAACCAATCAAAAAACAGTAGGAGGTATAGTATTCCCAGTGAACAGGCTCCTCCTCCTCTTTCTTTACTGCTCCATTGATACCGGAGAAACTGACGGAAGCAAAGCACAGAGAGATGGACACAGGTTTCTTCAGGAAGGAAGAGATTCTTTATTGGATCACCGATCGGGACTCAGAGGGACTAGCGTCACCAAAATACCACAAGTCCTGAGTCCCGGACAATAGTGCAGGCTCCTTATATAGGCACATAACTCCTCCTATATTAAGCTCCACCCGCACATTCTCTTGACCAATCAACACAAATAATAATTAACTTCCTGCTTGACCGCATGGCCTGTCCAGCACAATGGAGGAGGGGGAATACTACATCCTGTATTCTTGCACATGCTCCGTACACTACTGATCGTATCTTGCCTCGTGCAACCAACTGATCGATACGTCAGCATATGCACGTACACATGCCACGTGGTAATCTCGGCCTACTAAATTTATTTTTACCGAGATTCCACCACATTCCCCCCTTTGATGCCTCTTGATATTTTACAATTACTTGAGGCATCACTTAACCTGGGTTTGCATACACCTCAAGTTACCATGAACCAGACCAGACTTATCTATGATGTGAATCTTCAACACTCATCTTCCTGCATTGGTTCTCCCTGATCTAGAGCCTTATACTTATAAATCGCCATTATCTGTGCAGCAGCCTTCCTCTCTGCTATATTTTCTATCAGGCTTTGCACAGACCTAACTACTAAGGGTATAAGACACGGCAGGAGTAGACACAACATTAAAATCAGTAGGACTCCACCTACCACTGCCTTAAGCCCTCCAAACCACTCATACCAGCTACCAAACCAACTACTTGGATTATACCCTTTCCATACCTGAGTAGGCACATGCGCTAGTTTAACCATATGGCTAGTAAGCTCAGCTATTGCTTGCCCTTCGTCATCTATTTGAAGACAGCAATTGCTCAGGTTAAACTTCCCACATACACCTCCCTCTACTGCCAAAAGGTAATCCAAGGCTAATCTATTTTGGTAGACTGCCGTCCTCATCCTAGTGTTATGCTTCGCTAGAAGATTGAGCGCTTGTGATGTTTCGTTAGTAATAATCTCAACCACCGCCTGTAATCTTATAATACGGTTGAGCATATAAATAGGGGTTCTATAACCAAAGGTACCATCCTCAGCCCACGTGGCTGGCCCATAATAATCTATGATACGCTGGGGAGGCCATTCATCATCTTCCCAGGCGCCTATCTCTATGGGTCCCCTTTTCTTCCTATGATTCACATCATACACTTTAACACCTAAAGTCTCACCTGTTTCAATCGGTAACAAGAAGAAGGATGGTTTGAGCATACCCAACACACATGCCCCTTCCCAGTCCTGTGGCAACTCCGAATAGGCTTTCTTACCACAGATCCAGTACAAATTTGCTGGGGCTCTCCAGGTAGATGTGATGGGTAAATCAAACCACACATCCTTTAAATTGGCGTATCTAGCAAACGGGTTAGATGGTTCTGAGACATTTGAAGCCGACCACCAAGTTGTATTCTTTGTATCATCATCATAAGCTTTTTGCCCTAGACAAGTTAATTCTCCTACAGAAGTATTATACATTATTCCTTTCCTTGCTATGCAAACATAACCTATGATGGAGGTCTTTAATCTCCACTCAGATTTACCTCTAACACTCATATGATAATCGGCTTGTGTAGATATTAATTGGTCAACTGCCTCAGAACCGGACATTACCTCCTTTGCTTCCCAAGGCCATTGGTCTCCCATGTTAGTACCTCCACACACATAGCAGTTGGTAACATTAAGACTACCGGCAATACTTTCGGCTAAATCAATAAACAGGTTTTTAGCATTATGGGGGATCTTATTATCTATACTCATCTCTTCATAAAAGGAATGGTATACTTGATGAGTTTGGGAGGATACCGTATCAGTCTCTATCCCTATAAACAATACTGTCCCAGGATCTAAACCCGTCCCGTATATCTGAAACCCAAATAAATTGCCATATTTGTCTAAGAACTTATCGGGGTTATTTATAAGTATATGGATGGGATTACATTCCATAGACTTACAATATGGGCTGGTAGGCAACTTAGTCACTATCATGTCTTTGTCTACTGTCTGTCCCCAAGTCGCCCACCCCACACAAGACCAATATGGGCAAAAGTTATAGTCTTTATTTGGGCATCTAGGACTCACATATTTATTTTTACTACTGGGACAAATATATTTATCATTAGACCCATACGTCCTCTCCCATCTAAGATCCCCACATACATTCCACGGCTTTCTACCACTTGATATCGCCTTACACGCATCAAATAGCAGAACACCCGAAGAATGTACGGATTCTAACACCGTCTTATTAATTAGGGTCCCCTGAGGATCTCCATTCCTGAGAGTCAACCAAATTGTACGGGGTTGATACTCTGGACTGAAGCACTTAGGTTCTCCTACTCCTAAATGGCACACACTATAATCTATATTTAAGTATCTACATCTCGATACATCTCCTTTACACTCGTATTGTGAATGCCAAATTAGGGTTTGGGAAATATGGTTACCTGTTCTCGTAGTCTTAATGCATACCTCACAGCTAGGAGTGTCGGTACCTCTACCTTCCTGAATATAAAAACACACATAAATAAACACTATCATCAACACATCTTTCGCCGTCATCCTCAGTCTTCGTCCGTGCGAAGGCACCTCAGCTTCCAGGATGTAAGGGCTGCAAGGAATGGAGTTCTGCTCGTCTTCACAGGAGTCCCTTCGAGACTTTCCCTGGCTTATAAACTATATGTCGGTAAGCGGACAGGCTTTATTATGGCCGTCTAAAAACACTCACTTCACCAAATCCCTGTAACAATAAAATTTGTAATCCACAATAGTTCCTCGTTACTCCGACTGAGTAGTGCGTTTTAACCGGATCTTGCAGGGATTCTCTGGATCTGCTGTAACTTGCCAAGAATCGACTGCTACTGGTTTAACCCTGGAGTGATGTATCCACGGAGTCACTTCGGCTACTTTTATCGCTGTAGGGGTAGACAAAAGAACAACATAAGGACCTCTCCACTTGGGCCCTAACGGTACATTATTCCACTCTTTAATCCACACTTGATCTCCTGGATGATAACTATGAACAGGGGGATAAATATTCACAGGTAATCTATCTTGTACCCATTTCTGTACCTCCTCCATAGTCTTACCCAACTCTACAACCTGCTGCCGGGTAATTCCTTCCCCCAACTGACTCAAATCCCCCCTTAAGTTACCAAGTACGGGAGGTGGTCGCCCATACATGATTTCAAAAAGAGAGAGGCCCATCCTTCTGGTAGGGGTACTGCGGATTCGCAATAGAGCTATGGGTAAGAGAACGTTCCACTTAAGTTGGGTTTCCTGACACATTTTAGCCAACTGGTTCTTAATAGTTCTATTCATTCTCTCTACCTTACCAGAACTCTGGGGTCTATATGCTGTATGAAGCCTCCACTTTATACCAAGCATATGAGTCAGTTGTTGTAGGCACTGATGAACAAAAGCTGGACCATTGTCCGATCCTATAGAACAGGGTAGTCCATATCGGGGTATTATTTCTCGTAGCAGGAATCTCACAACTTCTCCTGCTTTCTCTGTACGAGTAGGACATGCTTCTACCCAGCCTGAATAGGTGCACACAATTACCAGCAGGTAACGATGTCCACCCGATTTAGGCATCACTGTAAAGTCAATTTGTAAATCGGACATGGGGAGTCCCCCCATAAACTGGACTCCTGGTGGCTTTACTGGTCCTTGTCTTGCATTATTTTTAGCACACGTTACACATCTTCGTACAATGGCCTGAGTCAAGTTGGACAATCTTGGTATGTAGAAATGTTTCCTGAGAGATTCCTCTGTACTGTCTCTCCCAGAATGTGTCCCGTTATGATAATTTTGGACAATTTCTACCGCTAGTGATGCTGGTATGACTATTCTTCCATCTTCTAGCTGATACCACTTGTTCTCCAAATACTTTCCCGGTTCAGTCTTTAACCACTCCTCTTCTTGAGCTGTATAAACTGGAGTCCATTGGGACAGTGGAGTTGGTATAAGAGCAGCTATATGCCCCACATACTCCTGTCTTCCTGATTCAGCAGCACGCTTAGCTGCACTATCTGCCATCCGATTTCCCTTGGTTACATCACCATCTCCTCTCAGATGCGCTCGACAATGTATGATACCGACTTCTTTCGGCTCCCACACTGCTTCCAATAGTTGTAGGATTTCAGCTGCGTATTTGATTTCTTTGCCTTCTGAATTCAGTAGTCCTCTTTCTTTATACAAAGCTCCGTGGGCATGTGTCAGGATTCACACCGAGACCTCCAGACTGCCAGACGGGGTCGCCCTTTTATTGCCCGAAGAGGGATTTGAACCTGTATACTTGGCAGTTCTGAACCTGCTCTTTAACCTCTGAGCCATTTCAGGACTTGGGATAACTCCTGTTTTATCTTGTATTGCCTGCAGCACTAAGGGGCTGGACTTCACCTGGCTCAGACCTGTCGATCACTCTCCAGCTGAACCTGATATACTAATCATCAAGGTATAAGACACTGCTCCTCCCTAAGGGCAGTGTCAGTTCAATGACTCTGGTTAGAGAGTTGCTACTCCACGTGCTAAGTATTCTCTTGACCTTGGATTGTGACTCGTATCTCCTGAATTCTGGCATCCTTTGACCTTGGCTTGTTACTCGTATCCCCTGATTTCCGGCACCCTCTGACCATTGGCTTACCTACGACTATTCTCCTGGATTTCCTTGTCTGTACTGCGACTACAAGCATTCACCTGCACAGCCCCCGTGCACAGATTCACAGACCAGGTGAGTTCTACCTTGACCACCTCGGCCTGTGTCTAATTGCAAGGGAGAGCTTTTATCTCTGCATGTTGGACTCCCAGCAAGGTAAGCCTGACAAATTGAACTGACCCTTATGGAGTCCACAGAGATAATGCTCACCTCCCTTGCTCAGCAAGTGTCCAGCCTGACTCAGACTGTTTCGGAACTGCAGCAAGAACTTTTATGTCTTAAAGGCACAGTACGCCCAGTTCCAGAACCTGATTTTCCAGAACCGTTTGTTGTGATGCCTGACCGCTTTGATGGTTCCCGTTCCTCCTTCACAGCATTCAGACTGGATTGTGAACTTCTTTTTGCTCTCAAGCCTAAAACTTACAACAGTGACTTTGTCAAGGTCCGTTCGGCCATCAACTTACTTGTCGGACGGATCAAGGAGTGGGCATACCGGAAGCTACAGGAGAAAAGCACTGTCTTGGACAGTTGGGAGTCATTTATGTCTGCAATGGACTCTCAGAGCTCTACCTCCAGGAAAGCTACTCCCAAGCCTGCTCCATCTAACCGCAGATCGCTGTTACCTAAAGAAAAGGACTCCTACCAAGTCCCCATAAGGTCACAACGCAAACCCTCCTCCAGTAAACCTCCTTGTACCCCTGTTTTCCCTCAAGCTAGCTATGAAACTCCAATGGACATGGAGGAACCGCCTTGTGACCCTGGTTTTCCTCTAGCTAGCTGTGAATCTCCAGTGGACAGGGAGGAACCCATGGAGATAGGCTTCGTCCACTCTAAAACAAGACTACCATCTAGAGAAAGAGATCGAAGGAGGGCGCGTTGTCTCTGTTTTTATTGTGGTGGTGAAGGCCACTTTATCTCTCACTGCCCTATTCGCCCAACTCGGCCTGAACCTCTTCAAGTGGGTACAATTCAGCTGCACCCTGTTATTCCGGCAACACGGCCTAAAAAATGTCAAAGGTGCTGTCGGATATTTCCACGTTCCGTGATGCAGAAGAGTACCCAGACTACGATGGCTGCTGATGCCAGTGGATCTCAAGACCACAAGAAATCACTACTTCCAGAAAACTCACCTATGGGAAATAGTTCAGATAATATGGTTTGTGGGACTAAGTTTATTTCCGCCTGCACCAGGTCTCTGAATGGCCCAGACCTTTCTCCACCAGTACCCGACACTGATACCCCAAAGTCCCCGACTGAGGGACTCCACTCTGGATACTTTGATTACAAGGACTTCTTCAGTGATACGGAGTCCGAAGACGAGGAATACAGTTCCCAAAAGGAACCTGTTCACGCCCAGAGTGCGTTCTTAAGGGGAGGGTACTGTCAGGATTCACACCGAGACCTCCAGACTGCCAGACGGGGTCGCCCTTTTATTGCCCGAAGAGGGATTTGAACCTGTATACTTGGCAGTTCTGAACCTGCTCTTTAACCTCTGAGCCATTTCAGGACTTGGGATAACTCCTGTTTTATCTTGTATTGCCTGCAGCACTAAGGGGCTGGACTTCACCTGGCTCAGACCTGTCGATCACTCTCCAGCTGAACCTGATATACTAATCATCAAGGTATAAGACACTGCTCCTCCCTAAGGGCAGTGTCAGTTCAATGACTCTGGTTAGAGAGTTGCTACTCCACGTGCTAAGTATTCTCCTGACCTTGGATTGTGACTCGTATCTCCTGAATTCTGGCATCCTTTGACCTTGGCTTGTTACTCGTATCCCCTGATTTCCGGCACCCTCTGACCATTGGCTTACCTACGACTATTCTCCTGGATTTCCTTGTCTGTACTGCGACTACAAGCATTCACCTGCACAGCCCCCGTGCACAGATTCACAGACCAGGTGAGTTCTACCTTGACCACCTCGGCCTGTGTCTAATTGCAAGGGAGAGCTTTTATCTCTGCATGTTGGCCTCCCAGCAAGGTAAGCCTGACAGCATGAGTGGTTAAAAACGCATATTTGGAGTCCGTGTAGATGTTCACTCTTAAACCTTCAGCCAATTGTAACGCTCGTGTCAATGCTATCAATTCTGCCTTTTGTGCTGATGTTCCTTTCGCCAGTGGCCGAGCTTCTATCACCTTGTCTATTGTTGTCACTGCATATCCTGCATAGCGGATCCCTTCTTTCACATAACTACTGCCGTCGGTATAATATTGAACATCGGGGTTCTGGATGGGAAAATCACGAAGATCTGGTCTACTTGAGAATACTTCATCCATTACTTCCAAACAATCATGTTGACTTTCAGTAGATTGTGGCAAAAGGGTAGCTGGATTTAAGGTGTTTACAGTCTCTAAATGCACTCTGGGGTTTTCACACAACATTGCTTGATACTTGGTCATACGGCTGTTACTAAACCAATGATTTCCTTTGTAATCCAACAACGTCTGTACTGCATGTGGGACTCGTACATAAAGTTCTTGACCCAGAGTGAGTTTATCGGCTTCAGCTACTAGCAGGGCGGCTGCAGCTACGGCTCTTAGACAAGGTGGAAGTCCGCTGGCCACTGCATCCAATTGCTTAGACATGTAGGCAACAGGTCTTTGCCATGATCCCAAGTACTGTGTCAATACTCCCACAGCCATTCTTCTTTGCTCGTGTACATATAAGTAGAATGGTCGTGTGTGATCAGGTAGACCTAATGCTGGGGCACTCATCAAAGCCTTCTTCACATCTTCAAATGCCGTTTGTTGTTCTTGAGTCCATAAGAAGGGGTCGTGCTCTGTACCTTTGATAGCTGCGTACAGAGGTTTTGCCAGTATCGCATAGCTGGGAATCCATATCCTACAGAAGCCTGCTGCCCCCAAGAATTCTCGCACTTGTCTTCTATTCTTGGGTATTGGTATTTGGCAGACAGCTTCTTTTCTCTCTGGCCCCATAATTCTTTGACCTTCAGAGATATGGAATCCCAGATATTTGACAGTTGGCAAACACAACTGAGCCTTCTTTCTAGACACCTTGTATCCTGCCTTCCAGAGAATGTGTAGTAGATCGTGCGTTGCTTGCTGACAGATTTCTTTTGTAACTGCTGCTATCAACAAGTCATCTACATATTGTAACAATACACACTCTCCTGGGATGGACTCGAAATCCAGTAGATCTTGACTTAGGGCTGAACCAAATAGGGTAGGTGAATTTTTAAACCCTTGGGGCAGTCTTGTCCAAGTCATTTGGCGTTTTGAGCCCGTTACAGCGTTCTCCCATTGGAAAGCGAAAATACATTGACTTTCTGCGGCAATTCGGAGGCAAAAGAAGGCATCTTTGAGGTCTAAGACTGTAAAGTAAGTAGCCCCGCCCGGAATTAAAGCAAGCAGGTTATATGGATTGGGTAAAACTGGATGTATACTAACAACCGCATCATTGACTGCTCTCAAGTCCTGCACAGGTCGATACTCATCTGTACCGGGCTTTTGAACAGGCAGAAATGGGGTGTTCCAGGGGGAAGTACAGAATTTTAGGATACCATACCGTATGAACTTATCCAGATAGGATTGGATGTTCTTCTTAGCCTTCTGCGGGATGTGGTATTGTCTTAGGCTCACTGGATAAACCCCAAGTTTTAGTTCAATTTTTATAGGTGGAATATTGCGGGCCAGTCCTGGTGGGTTGTTCTCTGCCCAAACTCCTGGTATGTTAAATAATGTCTCATCACTCCTAGGGTTTTGGCTAGTCAACGCTGTATAAAGTCGCCACTCTTCTTCCTTTGGTACGGATAATGTCATGATACCTGAAGGTCCATTAAACTTTAAGGATGTTGTTCCATTTGGTAGGAACGTAATCTGCGCTTGTAATTTTGATAGCATATCATGTCCCAGCAATTGGACTGGACATTCAGGCATATAAAGGAATTGATGTTTTACTACGTGGCCTCCCAATGTACAGAGTCGACTTTTAAGAACCGGTTTTTCAGCACTTCTTCCAGTTGCTCCTATCACAGTAATAGTCCTTCCAGATGGAGGAGCAACTAGATTAGTCACCACTGAATGTTCAGCACCAGTGTCGATCATGAACGCACTCCTTTTTCCCCCTATTGATACATCGACCATAGGCTCCGCTCGACCAAGGGGGATGGAGCCCGGTCGGTATCAATAGTCCTCCATGACCGTGTCAGCCAATCCTACAAAGTCCCTACCTTCTCTATCGCGGGACCTTTGCGCTGCTGGGATATATCTATCTTCCCTAACACTTCCTCTGTTCCCATTGCTCCCTCTATTACCATTACTCCCTCCGGGGCCTCCTCTACCTCTCGCTCTGCCTCTAAAGTTTCCATAACCTATCCTAGGTCTGTCTTTCTCACACTGTTCTCTTCGAGGACTCTCATTTCTCCAATGCCCTTCTTCCCTACAGTATGCGCACTGATTTCTACTTAGAGGTTCCTC
The DNA here is from genome assembly GCF_036172605.1 of Pelobates fuscus. Lineage (NCBI taxonomy): Eukaryota > Metazoa > Chordata > Amphibia > Anura > Pelobatidae > Pelobates > Pelobates fuscus. The sequence goes on from NC_086322.1 coordinate 164,770,084, forward strand.
ATTCCATCTACTATCGCCTCTATCTGGGCCCCGTCTATCTACGCCTGCGATCGCTACCGCTAGCATGTCTGCCTTTCTACGCATCTTGCGCTCTTCCTCTTTCTTACTTTCTGTTTCCCTATTCATGTATACCTTATTTGCTACTTCCATTAGTTGGGTGATGGACATACCTGCAAACCCTTCCAACTTTTGTAGCTTGCGCTTAATATCTCCATAAGCTTGGCTGACAAAGGTGGAGTTCACCATTCGGGAATTGTCTGCGTCTTCCGGATTCAAGGGGGTATACAAGCGGTATGCCTCCAATAATCGGTCATAAAAGACACTGGGCGCTTCATCACTTTTCTGAATCACCTCAAGTGTCTTCGACATATTTATGGCTTTCTTTCCTCCGGCTTTCATGCCAGCAATTATAGCGTCTCTATAGGCTCTGAGTTGAACCATATCAGCACCATTTACATTCCAATCGGGATCGGTGTTGGGATAATGTGTTGCGGCCCATGCTGATGGATTGGCTTGGTTTAAAGTACGGGCTTTATCCTCTAGTGCTTTAATGGCCGCTTGATTAATTCTTGTCCTTTCCTCATTGTTGAATAAAGTCATTAATAACTGCTGGCAATCAGCCCATGTCGGGTTATGTGTCTGTACTATTGAGGTGAACAGATCAGTCATAGCTTGTGGTTTCTCAGTATACGAGGAATTGTGGGTCTTCCAATTTAAGAGATCGGTTGTCGTGAATGGGACATATACAAAGACTGGGTCAGCATGTGCCATTTGGCCTGCGGCATCGATATAGGCTGGCCCAGGATTCAGACGAAGAGGCATCTGATAGTGTTTTAATTGTTGGGCACCGGTCAACTGTCGGGTCTGTATGGGGCTACGTGGAGGGGCGTCAGTCATAGGTTCCAGTCGGGGAGAAATAGGGTATGGGGATGTGGGAGCTTGGTTTTGGGAAAAGGTTGTAAATAAAACACTTCGAGCCGAGCTAGATGAAGCTTGACCGGAAGTCTGAAGTGGCGCCAAATCAGGATATTCGTTTTTAATGGGGGTTGGTTCTGATTCCGGAAGGGGAGATTTAGTACGAGGGGGGGTGGATCCTGTACTGGAGGAGGAAGCGGAAGTGGATGAGGGCAATGAGGGGAGGGGTGCAGGACTTCCTGCATTTGCGTCACTTCCTCTTAACGGAAAGTAAGGGGGCGGCAAAGGGATCTCGGACTCAGGGGGCGTGTCCAAAATGGGCCTAACACCAGTCCTAGTGGACGAACAAGTCCTAGCTACCATGAGGCGACATTGCTCCTCGTGGCATGTCTGGAGCCATTTTGGCGAGTCATTTACGGCCTGTCTCCAACAATCAATATAAGGAAACTGGCCGTAAAGTTCAGGCCTACCTGATACAGCCACGTGTACGCGCTGTACCAGAGTTGGATCCAAACTGCCACGTGGCGGCCATGCCGCAACCAAAGTAGGCCACTCCCTAGTACACAAAGTGACCAAACGTACAGGAGACATTTTAACCCCAAAATCACAAGTTTTGAATCCCTTTTTAAAATTCTTCACCATACAACCTAAGGGATCCGGAATCGTTGACTGCGACGCACCCATACTTAACAATGGAACGTCGTCGACAACGAATACTATACACGCGTACTTATTCAACAGTCACACCCGTTTCCTCTGGCAACAGCACCACGTGGTACGGTTACCAAGTGAAACGTACACAATAACAATAAACACTCAGGGAATTCCCGTACACACACAGCTGTTACACCAGTCACTAAATAATCAATATTATGCCCTTTGGCGTAACTATACAGTCACCCACGCTATAATTCTCTATATACGAATTACCCGTCTATAACACACCCCAGTAACATCGTCTTTTACAAATAGCGGTTACAGTACGGTTAGCATAGGTCAAAGCACAAGTTATGGTCACAATACAATTATTAGTGGTTATGGTGTTAAACATGCAATGGACGACAATGATTAGTACTTATATACAGTGTCAGTAAATATACAGGGTTATGGTACCGTGCACTATGATACAGCAACACACTATTAACACTCTTGCTAGACGGCTGAGCTCGCGCTATCTAACAAGATATACACTTTACTAAACAATCTTTATCACATTTACAATTCTCAACTAAACTATAGGCCAGTACCTTGAATGGACTACCTAAAAACAATCTACATACGTTTTGGTTAGCCACACTGCCCAATCACCATATATAGCGAGCTAGAGGACCGAATTTACACAGACGCCTCTTAGTCGCACTATCAAAAGTCTAGTGGGTTCCAAATTTACACGCCTTCCCACTTAGCCCAGATAGGTTGAGAGCTAGCGAACCGAATTTACACAGACGCCGCTTAGTCTCCCGGTCCCTCCGACCTAGCGAACAAAATATACACCCTAGAACGCTAGTCTAGACAAGACACCGGTGTCCGGCTAGGGCTATTTACACCAGAGCCCCGCCTGACTAACAGAATCAAACGGTCTGACTAAAGAGCGTTCGATCGAGCGGTGCACCTTCGCTCCTTCCCTCCGACAGAGGGGGCAGATACACAGATTCAAACCCCTTTGGGCCTACCGCACAATCGGTATACCCCTAGTGGGTTCTGCCGTCTAAAACAGCAGTTGTCTTACCTCCTCGTTCCTGAACCTGAGTTCACACTCATCGACGGGGACACCCCAGCACTTCTCACGTAGAGGCCGATGATCTCCTGGACAACAGACCAGTGGCGCCGAGACGAAGGGAGGTCCACGCAGAAGTTCAGGGGTGCAGCCGTAGAGAACGTGGGCAAAAATAGACCGTCTCACGCCTCTGCCTCTCAGCTACCGTTGAACGATGAGCTTCCCGGCCAATGCACCAAATGATACCGGAGAAACTGACGGAAGCAAAGCACAGAGAGATGGACACAGGTTTCTTCAGGAAGGAAGAGATTCTTTATTGGATCACCGATCGGGACTCAGAGGGACTAGCGTCACCAAAATACCACAAGTTCTGAGTCCCGGACAATAGTGCAGGCTCCTTATATAGGCACATAACTCCTCCTATATTAAGCTCCACCCGCACATTCTCTTGACCAATCAACACAAATAAGAATTAACTTCCTGCTTGACCGCATGGCCTGTCCAGCACAATGGAGGAGGGGGAATACTACATCCTGTATTCTTGCACATGCTCCGTACACTACTGATCGTATCTTGCCTCGTGCAACCAACTGATCGATACGTCAGCATATGCACGTACACATGCCACGTGGTAATCTCGGCCTACTAAATTTATTTTTACCGAGATTCCACCACACCATCAGCAGACAGGTCAGAGTATTGAGCTCCTCATATTTATTCATTGTTTGGATATTTATAACTTATATTCCTTGTATTTACTGTATAGCACTGCTTAAACCTTATTGTCTAACTGTCACTTCTATTCTGTCTCATTACCTTATTCTACTCAGGATTTTTTCCTGGGGCTCCTTTATCAGCCTTTGTCTTTTGCCCCCCCCCCCCTGGTTTCTGTTGACACCGGGCGATTTCGCCGTTTTTCTTTTCCCCCTTCCACCATTTTAAACTTAGCCCTGCAGAGCCCTTTCCACTCCCGGCCGCCTAACCGCGCGTTTTAACGCTCCGGCCGAGCGTATCTACTTTCCCACACGGATCTACTTTCCCACACTTTCAGTGTGACGGCGGCCATCTTGGATCTCGCGGCTCGCGAGACCTGCGGCCGCCATCTTGGAGCCTCAAACCCACTCGGTCTGCCTCTGCTGAGATCTACATCTGCTCTGAATCTCCAAGGTAAGCATTGTTTTATTCATATCATTGTTTGCATATGTTTATGTTAATCCACCTGTTGCCACAACCAGTTGGTCACTCATATTCCCTTACTATTTCCGATTTCTATCAACTCACATTACTCTCATCCAGGCAGGGGTCCCCACAGAAAGTCTCTGTTACTCCTGTGAAATTTGTGCACTATAGGGCTCAATACCCTGTGCTCCCTGGGGGGAAGCCCCATAAAGGTGCTGCCTATCAGAGCTCTACTGTTGTAACCTCTGCATACTGGGTGCTGCCCAGACGTAAAGCCCAATACACCCTGCAGGGGTGATATATATATATATATTTTCAGTACTGCTGGTACTTATTGTTCCTGAGCTATTCTACCCTGCGCACGGCTGACTGGTCCCACGAATCCACTTTTCGGACCTTCTACTTTAGACCGAACTCCTGCGCGGTGTTTTCCTTGTTACATCAGCGTTAAAAATGCAAAATACGAAGCCTCCTGTCATGTAATAAAATTGAAGATTATGCTAGCTTTAGTGTACTAATAATCTTAATTTTAATAAAGACAGGAGGCGAGTATTTTCCCGCCCATACCCACCCTTTCGGTCTTCAAGTATTTCTATGCTGTTCCTTCTTCAAATTCCTCTATCCTTCTATAGGGAACTAAGTCTCTACTCTCCTTTCATCATCCCAACTGTTCAACGTATTCTGTGTATATCTTATATGTCATGACTATTATACCTTGTTGTACCTTAGGGAGAAAAGTATTTATTACCAATATATTGCTATTATAATACTATAGTCTTACGTAAATATGCTGTACGAATGACTCCCATGTTTTTCAGGGTCTTACGACTAGTACCTAACCTATTCCACATTCTCATTTCAGCGTAAATCAACGTGGACCTACAGTTATCTCTATGTGGATTATCCTAAGTTTATCCTAATTGGTTTGGATGTTTTCTCCTACACTCCACATGGATTATCCTAACTCGCTTGGATTGATTCTCCTGTTACAGACCCAAGACTGGTTTTGACTCAGAATTGTTTGAACTTTGCCCATCTGCAATGTCGCTAGTTGAAAGAGGAGGAGGAGCCTGTTCACTGGGAATACTATACCTCCTACTGTTTTTTGATTGGTTCTTACTATCCCTTTCTTTACTGCTATGGAGTTTAGTAAAGAGAGTTATGCAAAATACTCGCCTCCTGTCTTTATTAAAATTAAGATTATTAGTACACTAAAGCTAGCATAATCTTCAATTTTTTTTTATAAAATACTTAGCTTTTTCTCCAAAAACACAATTGCTGCCAATAGGTTATGAAGTCACCTAGAATGATTTGTTCCTTCCTTAACGAACTATAATTTGAAAAGCTCCCTTTAAGATTAATATATTTAAAGAGACGATATGGAGACACTTGGAGAAACAGTAATGTTTTTTTCTGGGCTAATTTCACCTCTAGTGGAATGTTGGAAGTCCCCACACCCTGCATCAAGACGTCTTGAGTTCACTATAGGCAGCTTTGATGTGAGTGCACCTGCATTGAACCCTAAGAATGGAATAGTAAATATATATATATATATATAAAAGCTTCACTCCCTTTGTTAGTTTAAAAAATAAAGAAATATTGATGCAAAGACAGTGAGAAATGTGACAAAAGGAAGAGGGGAACGGGAACTAAAATAGAGGAAAGATGGAATAAGTGACATGGTAGAAGAGGGGAGTTGATACGGAGAGGTGGCAGAGAATCAGTTATTTATATTGAGGGAACAATACATTAAAGTACATTTGGTAATTTATATATAGGAAAAAGAGGAAACAATGTTATCGTAAATGGAGAATTAATTTGCAATGAGTAGCAATGAAACCCTAAAAGAGAAGAGGAGACTGAAATGAGGATTGGGTGAAGAAACAATTTTTCTGTTTCTCCTCCTCCAATGCAATATGTGCCTGGAATAAATTAGAATAAATATTCAATAGACATTTAAAAGAAAATCCAGGTAATACAATCAAAAATATCAAGTGCTGAGGCAGTCCTGTTTACAGCAGTTTACAGCAGTAACAACCCTGCCAAGGGTCTCTCTTCTTGACTGGGGTAATGATAATGGTTCACAGTAGGTTGATAGTTGCACTACGGATGGACAGATATGTAAAACAAAAGAAGAGACAATCCAATGACGGTGTATATCTCCATATCTAGACAGGAATAAGTGTGGAGTGCCACTTACATTCGGTAGAGCTTTACACCAGCTCTGCGATATTGAGCCTACGTGGCACAATCCCCATCTGAGGATATGTGGAAATCTTCTTACACTCAATTTTGGTCTCACCAAGACATGTAACACAGAGCATAACACAGGAACATGTATGTGTAGTGTAACATGTATGGCAGTTATAGAAAATACTGTAAGAGTATAGTGTATGCACTCCTATAATACAGAGCCTTGAATGGCTCCAATAGATCAGCATATAGTGATACAATTCCCACTCTCGGATGTTTTTCAGCCAGATGTAGTCAGGGGTATTATGTAAAACAAGACACAAAAATAGAGCTGTCTGCAGACAAAATGATGCTGTGAAAAAAAGAGAATATTACTTTCATATTTCTGAGTATTTCTAGTTATTGCTCAGTCCTTAATGCTTTATTGGATAATATCCCCGCTATGGATATAACTGGAGGAGTGTGGTCACAGAAGAGAAGGAATACAGGAGCAGGATAAAAAAAATGGAACTTTATATCTGACTATTAAAAACAAAAAAAGATAATTTTACATAAAAACACTATCGCATTTCGAAGTGTAGAAGAAGCTCTTATGAATTGCCTGCTGATATAGGTTTGTAAGAGTTTGAATTAAAATAGTCTGAAGCTAAAAAGCTAAATAATAATTAGTGTTGTCAAAAACAAGAAAACATGATTTTTGTGTTCACCGTGTGCTTATTATATTGGACTGATGATGATCTGTTAATACCACATGATGGTATTAACAATCACTAAATACATAAATATGTTTTATTTTTTTACTTTTTATTTTACATTATTTTAATCCCCCCTTTTTTTCCTTGTTACTACATCTCTTAATATTCTCAATTTTAATCAACTTTTGCTCTAGTTTTTTTGTCAATCAATTTTGTATTATAACAGTTATAACAGACATTGTTTTGTTGTAATTGTGCCATTTTCAGAAAAGAAATATGGTATAGCATAAAGCAGAGTATTTGTTTATGTTTGTCACATATGGAGACTGCGAAGAAGCTGTTGATGATCAACAGTGTCAAAGGCAGCAGAAAGATCAAGGAGAATCAGGATAGAGTAATGGCCGCGAGATTTAGCAGCAATTAAATCATTGGATACTTTGGTCACAGCTGTTTCGACAGAATGACCAGCGTGGAATCCAGACTGAAGGGGGTCAAGCAGAGAGTTCGTTTTGAGAAAGTCAGTCAGGCTGGTGTACACAACTCTCTCGAGGATCTTGGAAGCAAAAGGCAGTAGCGAGATAGGGCAGTAGTTGGATGGGGAGTTGGGGTTAAGGCTGGTTTTTTTCAGAATCAGGGTTACAGTTGCATGTTTGAAGGGTGAGGGAAATGTGCCAGAGGAAAGTGAGAGATTGAACATTTTAGTGAGAGGAAGAGCAAGAGAGGGAGACAAAGTGCGGATGAGATATGAAGGAATAGGATCGAGAGAACAGGTGGTGGGGTGGGAGGACTGGAGCAGAGCAGAAACCTCTTCTGCTGTAGCAGGTGCAAATTAGTGTAGAATGGTGGAGGGAGTGGGGTTGGGTGATGTATTGGTAGGGGAAGGAGAGAAATTAGCAATCTCTTCTCTGATTATAGAGATATCAGTTAAGTGTGATGCAAAGTTTGTGGCGGACAAGGTGGTAGAAGGAGGGGGATTAAAAGGGCGAAGGTTGATGGGACAGTTAGGTTGATGGGACAGTGTACTTATGAGGGTGTTAAAGTAATTAACTTTTGCAGTGGAAAGAGCCAGGTTGTAGGAGTGCAACATAAATGTATAGTGGAGGAAGTCAGATGCAAAGTGAGACTTTCTCCAGCAGCGTTCAGCAGTTCTAGAACAATTTTGGAGGTAACGGCTCAGCTTGGTGTGCCAGGGTTGTAATTGGGGGTGCTTGCTGAGTTTAATTGTAGGAGGTGCCATGATGTCGAGTTGAGAGGAGAGAGTCAAGTTGTAGAGTGAGGTAGCAGAGTTAGAGGACACTTTTGCTCTTATAGGAGAAACATTTGTAACAAATTGTCAGTTGCAAGAATAACAGGGGCTCAGCACCTAGAAGGTAGGCCGTCTTATGAGTGAGAGATGACGGTCAGTCAACTCCCTGACTTGGCATTATTCATATGTACTTGCAAAGTCCACTTTGGAGAGCAGCTTACCCCTCCAGCCGCAGGCCTGTCCATCAAAACCACAAACACGGAGACTCACTGATTTCAAGTCTTTCCCATATGGGAAAGTGTGGAAGACCCTGGAACGTTTCCGGATAGGATGCCGTTGATTGTGTTTGGTGCTTATGTGAGTTGTGCATTGGGGTCAAACCCCAAGTGTCCCCCAGCCCAAGTTAAGCATATGATGTTGGAAGTAGTAGCCTTTAAATCCGATTTGCTTGGAAGGGGTCTTCCTGACCTCTTTCTGCGATGCCTCCGATCTCCCTCTATAAACAGAGATTCTGATTCTGCCAACCTCGAGCACTCCTCCAGCATTGCAAAGAAGTGCTCAAAGACAGCCTCCAGTTTAGCCAGGGTTTGATGAAATAAGCCTTTCTGGTTGGTGTAGTTTGGCACTAGGTCCTGTGTTGCAGGAACATTGATGTACACCATCTTGTAGATTGGTCTAGCACTAATAGTGTTGGAGTGATCCTCTGTACTACTGGGGACTATGGTGGGACAATGCAGCTGGGACCGGGATAACACCTACCAGCCCAAGGGGGGGGGAAGTGGTGGGAGAGGGAAGAGCGAGACATAGACTGCAGTCAAGTTGTAGATAAGGTTAGAGATTGGCCGCATCTCCCACCCAGGATCGTATAGCAGGCCAGTCAAAACTGGTAACTTTGGTACAGGGGTTGCCCAGGCACACTCCTCATGACAGAAAATGATTTGAGCTATGTGATTGAAAATGTATCTAGTTTTGGGCATAAAATCTCCCTCAATGTGTGTCTTGCTTGTTTAGCATTTAGGTCCCCCCTCCTTGGCTCTTAGTCCCTAAGAAAATAAAGACTGCTATTCTTCTATACTTTTGTAATTCCCAGCATTTTGAATCCCAGCCACGTGATCGACATCAATGCCTATATGCCCCATCATCCTGATCCTGAAAGAACTAACTGTGTTCAGTTTAATAAAGCCCTTTGAGAGTCCAATCACAGGACACTCCCCATAATTCCCAGTTCTGGTTTATCCTGTCCACGTAATTGTAAACTACAGTTCTGGTCTACTTCTACCACTTGATCAGAAACTGCAGTTTCCATAGTGCAATTGCACTAATATTTTAAATATACAGACTCCCATTAAAATACTTATAGACTCTTCAGGTCCCATGTTTTGCCACTCAAGTTTTTATTACTTTGCTTATATAATCTCTGTCTTGGTTTGAGCCTGATCTCCAAATATGTTTATTTTTCTACAGCCATACTAGCTCCGCCAATTTGTTGAAACACAATTTTTTAATAAAATATAATTCTGGCCAATATAATAAGCACATACTGAATTAAATACTCTTGTTTTCTCCTTTTTATTAACATTAATTATAAACATTTTGTTTTTTTATCTTCACACTATTTTGCGCTCATTGACCTATGATGTCAAAGGTCATCAATGAGAGCCATATGTCGCCGTTTTGGAACCGCATTGGAAATGTAACAAACCTATATATGCAAGCAAATCCCAGGAGCACCTCCTACACTTTCAAAAAGCCTTTTGAAAGGGTGAAACGCGTTAGTGTTTTTTTATGTAAAATAATCTTTTATAGTTCTTAATAGTCATAACTATGGATGGATTTGGTTGATTTTAGGAGAGTGTTGCAGTATAATTTAGGAAGTGGTTTATTACCAGGTGAATGTGGAGGTATAAATACGGGTGTGAAATTTGAGTTTGAGAAAGAGGGGCTAATTGTAAAGCAACAATTTTACTAATTGCAAATTATGGAAAGGTTGGCAGACACCCGTCAGTGGAATGTGGGAATCTATGTTGGGGAGGCAGGGTAATGTGGCAGGAGAATGTGAAGATCTACATAAAGAAAGGAAGTTGGTCATTGAGGGTAATGCAGGGAAATTGATTGGGGGGGGGGGAATTATTGGTAGGGAAGTCTGATTATTGTTAAAAGGTGTGTGAAAATGCAGCGATATTGGAGAAGATGGAATAGTCAAGATGTAAACGAAAAAAATATACTTGAAATTGGGATAGAAATTAGGAAGGGTGTGACAATAGAGTAGTAAACGGGCTGTTAATTACTTCTGCGATATTAGTGTGCATATAAAATGTGCATTATAGGGTTATTGCATTAGGGGGCCCTGTAGTGAGATGCAGCATATTTAAATAATACATAACTCTGCAATAATATGCATTTTATATAATTACATTAAGTACCCCAGAGTAACATGCAGAACTTTAGAATGGAATGTAGAACAGCAAGTACTGACCAGTGTATCATAGAGCATAAACAGAACAGAATACAATATAGTTCAAAGATGCTCCTCCAGAGGTTGCCCCTGAATCCTTTCTTACTCGGGTTAGTTCCTATTCACCTGTTTACTAGTAATTTAATGTTCTATTTTTAGTATTACTATTAAATAATTTGCAGATTTGCTTTGATCAGAGTCTAGTAGTGTTCCTGATTGGGAAAGTATAAGATGCTGGGCATCACCGTATTGAGCACATTTTAGCTCTTGAGCATTTGTGCCGTCTTAAACCTTTCCTTTATGTATTATTTATCTGGCCTGACATTTCTTCTGTCCATTTACACAATAACCTAGCTGACAATACCATTTCAAAGCACTATCAATGGTCAGGTCTGGAAAATTAATTGTGCTCTTCACTGTTCAGGGCTACTAGGTTTTTCTCTGATGTCATATGAGGATGATCAGAAAATTCATGCAGGTATAAATAATTGAAGACCAATTACCTTTATGGTGCACAGAAATAGATAATCAATAGTCCCTATTTAATATTAAAGGAATGCTCAAATATACATATAAAGCACAGAGAATAGAAAATAGCATTTTACTGTTTGTATATACAAATACACAGTTGCTTATTTAAAGGAACACTATAGTCACCAGTACAGCTTAATATACTTGTTCTGGTGTTCCTGCAGGCTTTTTAATGTAAACACTGCTTTTTTAGAGGTAAAAGGCAGTGTTTACATTGGTGTTTAGTAACGCCTCTAGGTGCAGTCACTCAGACCACCACTAGAGGTTCTTCCTAGTCCAGGGCTGCACAGTGTACAGCACCTACATTCAGCGTTTCCACGCTCTGCTAAAGTGCATATTGTCAGGAATTCAAAGTTCATTCAAAGTGAATTTAAATTTTTTTTTGGCCAAATCATAGTTGCTATGTACAAATATCTCTCTCAGGGTTCTATTCCATCACAGTGCAATTTTGCAGAGGGACTGAAAAATTGCACTGTGATGGAATAGTGCTATGCACTATATGAACCTTGGTAGATCAAACTTTGTGGCTGTCTAGCAGTCAGGGTGGAGTAGAAGGGAGGGACGGTACTAAGGACACTATTCACATTGTACGAAGCCCCATATTACACAGTTGTGTCAACAAAAATCTGCTTCTATGCAAATATGACAGACCCTGTGTGAAATATTGAAAGGTAAAAGATGGGAGAAATTTTTGAAACTGTAAAACTGTGTAAAGGTGAACTATTCTTCTCCTTCTTTGGTGTTTCTGAACTATAATCTATACATGAAATTACATTTTATTCTTATTCAGCTATGCCTCATGCCAGTTAAGCATTATCGATTTTAAATAAATGTTATGCTAATTAATTTTTTTAAAATAAAGAGTTCAATAATGAAGACATTAATATCAGTGAGTTAAATACAGTGTGAGCATGGTGCTGACCATGGTCCTGGAACAACTGTTTCGTCCTTTAAAACTATATATTTGGAGATTGCATTGGTTGTTACTAGTTTATGCAACTGCCATGTGAAATATTGCAACGTAATGGACACTGCATACTGTCTAAAACTTTTCATTGATCAAATATTTTTATAAGGGCTGAACGGATAGATTAAAATAAAAAAGGTGTAAATGTTTTTTTTTTGTTTTTTTTTTAATTCTTTATTTTATTGTGCAAGAAGTAACATATATGCATGCAGTGCCACAACAGCATTAGCAGGCTTATTAGAACAGTGTTAAACATGTGTGGCATTTGAGATAGCTGCACATTTTATAAATTTTATGGGTCAAGAGTAACACAGATATATTCAACGGTAGCTACCCAAACAGGCTAGTACTAATCCGTGTCGATGTCGGTGCAGATTGATTATGCAAATACAAGCTTAGCTAGATTAATAGGTTTGGGTAGTGTGAGGCTATGCTCGTAATGACACTTGTGGTGCTGGAATAGAACGCTGACTATATGTGTCATATCTGATTATAACAGTGTGGTTTTAAGTAGCTTGGCTGTTTATTATATGGGTGTAGCTTTGTCTGGAGAGTGATACTTTGCTTCTTAGAACACGGGCATCGCTGTGTATATATGCAGTAACGCCAAATCAGCAGGTTGGTTCTTTAATACTTAGTTACCCTCAGCTTGTGTGTAGCCTTCAATTCGCTAGTAGCCTGGCATGCCATAGGATTTAGCTATGTTAGGCATTCTACATAAGGAGACTTGTGGGCCTGGTGTCTAGCATATGGGTATGTGACACTAAACAGTCCCGCGAGAGAGTGTCCGAACAATACCGTTTGGTAAAATAGTCCTTGTGGTTGGCAGGTTTCAGCGAGCTGTCTATTCAGCTTGTATCAGATGGGTAGTGGTCCAGTGAAGGAAGCTGGGTCCAAGTTGGGCAGCCTGGCTGTGGCCTCTAAGTTCAACCGCCTCTCTTCGTCAGTGAAGTGTCTTGTGCAGGTGGGAGAGGTTGCTTGGTCCTCCGCTTTGTTCCCGCTCTCGTCATTCTCACCGCTGCCGGTCTCGGTGTGGTCAGCCGGTACAGCCCTGGAGAAGGTCAGATGGGCAGTCTCCTCTGCGATCAGCTCCATTGTGCTGGCAGTTCATGCACGTGGCTTGTGTACCGGCGGCCATCTTGAGGGGTACTGCTCGGTAAGTGTACCTTGGCGGGGTGGTTCTTGTAGGCCAGGTTTGGCGCCTTGATGGATGTCCGTGTAGACCGGGATAACCCCCCCGGTCCAGAGGGGGGGGACGGGGCCGCCAGCCGCCGGCTGGAGACCCGGGAGAGCGGCCGTCTCTTCCCGGCTCAAGCTCCCTTGTGCTTCGAGCCTCCGTCGGGTCACCGTTGGCACCAGGTAGGGTCTTTAAGAGGTATCTCTGCTTACCCCAACAGTTTGGGTGTCGGTTTAGTCGCCGGAGTGTGTCTTTGTTTAGATTTGACCCCCAGTTATTGCCGATTTTTGGCCCTGAAGCGGGAGCTCAGACAGAACGCGTCTGATCCCTCCGGCGGCCCGGCCCCGCCCCCTAAATGTTTTTATTTTAATGTTTGTTTGTTTTTTGCAAAGCAATCTGCACAAATTGCTGTGTTATATGTTTATACGCTAGCTATGTATCCCTTGCTTTGAATACCTGTTATGCTAATATTTTATCAACCAAAAAGTTCTCGGTAGTGAAGGGGTTATGGTGAGGATGCATAATTTCCCCCAAATGACGCATGATCCTGTATTTGGGAGGGAGGGAAGAATGCTGCATTTTATACATCTTAAACAAAGATGAACAAGCTTATTTACTAAACACTGGATTTTGTCAATGCTCACTTTTACTAAAGCCAAATGCGCTCAGGATTAGGTTTGTCCAGCCAATTCTGTAACATTGTTTTGAATGAGTTCGAAAAACCAATGATTTTCAAATCCTAAACAATCTACAGCACCGGAATTGGAGATTTATCAACGACCGCATGGCGGCTGATGATAAACTGAAGGAATCCAGCAGTTTACTAATTTCTAAATTATTATTCACTTGCTTTTTGTCAGTGAATTCATAATAGCGCTAACCAAAGTTTAATTCTTTGATGTGTCACAATATGTGCATGTAGGTCCGCACAAATAGATAATCCTAAATAATCTACAGAAAAATTATGTATACAAAAAGAGTGCACATTTATTGATTTAAAAAAGTAAGCATATCAAAAACTCATGGTTTCATGCTGTCACAGCAGCCCTCATAGATGCTAAAAGTAGTACAGGCATATGACACCAAAACATTGTAGTGCACAAATTTCACAGCAATAATTGTACATGCCTGATGGGGACTATTTTCTATGTCATTGCTCCCACTATGCACTGACAAATATTTAATGTTAAACAAATTTCACTGCTACAGCAGGCCCGCCAGCCTAATTCATGCACGCATATAGCACCACCTGTAACTCCTAAGAGGCAGGTCTCCTAACTACCTAACTTACTTGTACATGCTCTTGTTTAGCAATCTAGACAGGAAGAATGCCTTTCATGTGCGTCCATCGGGTTTAGTACGAACACAGTTTTGTATTAGATTATATTCTGACTTTAGTGTATGCTACCTAACCTACCAAGTCTCCTAACCGACTCACCAATAGAAGCCTGCACCTAGCCTGTACCACGATTCTCAGCTGGAAACCTACCTAAGAATTGTACTACCCTGTTTATCTCCTGTTGATAACAACAAAAATTGTGCATGCCTTATCCAATGTTTCACGAAGCCATTCGGTCCTGAATTACAAAATCTAGACGTTGATTAATACCATCAACATCCAGCTTTTACAGTCTGAATGGCCCATATGCAGCCAAATAGTTTTGCCCCATTTAGTAACTCTGTAAACGTTATCCTACGTGCTGTCAGTTCATTATTTTCATAACAGGAGTCATATATACTGTGCATATAATGACATCATCAAGATATTGTGAAATCATAGGAGGCAGCTAATATATGCTGCATCATCCATTATGATCTATTACTCTCTTTACTCATGTATTCTCCTCACCATGACATCATGCAATGACCTCATAAACAAAAACCCAATGGCTATAGGTATGCATGTTTATGTGGGTCTGTAGAACAATTCAATCACATATTCTCAGCTGAGCTGGTGGTAAAGAAATAAGTAGGAAAAGGTCTGTAACGAAAAGGAAATCAGGGATCATGGATCAAACTTGAACAGGAGGTTGGCCTGGAATACAAGTTATATACCCTTGGGTGGCCAGGACTTTTGAATTTGGGGGCTCTGGAGGCGGACAAATTCTCTAATAATATATTAAGCGACATGGTAGTCACCTCCAAATACCTAAATAAAAAATTTAAACTGGAAGGCAAATTATTATATGATACTCCAGCCGAGGTACTTTAATATGCTATGACTGATTTAAATATTAATTCCTGGGTTCATTTGGGAATAAGGAGGATTGCGGATTTATGTGAAGGATCGAAACCGGCACTATTTGCACAATTACAATTAAAATATAATCTTCCTACTAGAGATTTATTTCAATATCTAAGGATAAAGATTTTTTTATTAACTAAATCGATAATTAAAGATCACCATATTTCTCCCCACATTGTGTGTAGCCCAAAAAAGGGAGGAATCTCTAGATTCAATAAATTGTTTGATATATTGGAAAGAGATCTACACATTTCCCTGTTTGGTAAATGGGAAAGGAATATTGGGAAGTCCTTTTCTCTAATAAAATGGACAAATGCTACCATGCTGGTAAAGCAATGTATACATAATGTTTCCCTGTTGGAAACCCATCTGAAGATAATTTACAGATGGTATCTGGTGCCGGTTAGATTGCATAAATTATCATCAGCACATCCAAAGGAATGTTGGAGATGTGGGAAGGAGGTTGGCGCCATCTATCATATATGGTGGGCATGTTCAGGGTTGAATAATATAAAGGTTCAAATGTTGGCTCTAGTAAAGGATATTTTTAAGGATGTTGAAGAAATTAGTCCCCAAATATTTTTGTTAAATATAGGACTTACAATGCGGGATAGATATCAAAGATACCTTATGACACATATATTTTTTGCAATAAAAATTAATATAGCTAGGGCATGGAAATCCCCAAACCCACCATTATGGCAAGAAGTATTGGAACAAATAAAGTTTCAACATAAGATGGAATCTAATCCTATGTTTAATCCCCTTACTAGAAATATTAAGGATTTATGGTTACTCTGGACTTCCAAATTCCCTATATAATTGTAAATAGCTAGGTTAAGGCTGCCCCTCACCGATTCTCAGACATTTTGAACTTGGTATTTTGTTTCATACTTTTTTTTGGGGGATTGAGTAGATATATGGATGTGAACGCATATAATTAGTAATGTGATTATGTATTCAGTATTATATTGATATGTATGTATTTCACTGTGATAACACTAAAGTAAAAAAAAAAGGAAAATGTGTATAAATAAAATAAATATAAAAAAAAAAAAAAGAAAAGGAATTCAGGATTTATCACAGAAATTTAAATTGTAGCCATACCGACTCTAACAGAACTGGAGCTGTCTTCTTGTGATGGGAGTGAGCTTATTTTAATGGAACATATGTCTGTGTGTATATTTCCCAATCATTTCAATGCTAGTTAGTAACTAAAAAAAACCTTACTCCATTTAGTAACAAACCCAAGAGCAACAAAATATATTGATAGATTTTACATACATCTTCATATGGGGGGGAGGAAGGGGAGATTCTTAAAACAAAAGTAGGCAAAAGGGAGGAGCAAAGCTTCATGGGAATTATGTCATCTCTAGTAAAGAATTGTCCCAGGAGCAATTGCTTTGTGTATCTTAACTGTTTAGGAAAAATAGTAACATAACATAGTTAAGAGAACCTTTTGTTGCAGTTTTATTCCTCAAACTACTCTATCAGTTTATTATTATTATTATTATTACTATTATTATTATTATTATTGGCATTTATATATCATTAATTTGTTTCACAGTTCTTTACAATATTACAAAGTGGGAATTATACAATAAGACTATTACAAAATGTTACAAGAACAATAGATTGGTAAAATCTTATAATTCCACTTTTCTTTCTGTGTGGAGATGGGATTTTGTTGTGCGGAGATGGGAATTGGATGACACAAAGAGGGTTACCAGTTGCATAGTAATTGCCTTGCAAGTATAGACCACAAGCTAGTATTTATAAATAACCCACAATTAAATCAACTGCTTAAATATGGGGATTTATTTTTGTTTGGACACATGAGCTGTGTCTCCCAGATAGTTGTGTTATCAACATGTATCTGTTTGGGAAGCGAAGCAGACTCCCTGACCATATGTTTCAGATTGTCTCTATTGTTTTTAATTCCTTAGAGAAGTTTTGATTTACGGTTAAAAAATCCACAGTGGTAAGAGTATTTATATGACTCAATTGGCGCGTAATTATGCCTGATACTGTGTCTTGTAATTAATTTGCCATGTCTGTGTAGCCACAGCTTTGTTTTTCAAAAAAATAAATGCAATACTTTATTAATGCTAGATAACCAGATAACCAGTATTATATGGCAATACTATAAATGAATACCGCACTCCATATTGGTTTTGTTGTATAATGAATAGAAACTAGCTATGGGGCAAAAAGTATTTTGCACTATTTATACAATTCGTGTTAGTGATGAATAGCATCTCTCTTTTGCTTTTGTTCACGTTCGATGCTCAATATTGGTGCGGAAAGAGTTGCCCATGAGACTGACAAGTTGAAATGGCTCAGTACTACAGTTAAGAAGCAGAATGACACATTGAATACAACCCTGTCACTGCATTGGTAAGCTGTTGTTCTAGAAGTGGGTTATTGTTATCCAGTGTCAGTCAGAGGGGCTTTGAGCATGCCAGGATTCCTCTCGCAATATCACAGCTTTATTAGCATTCACAAAATATTTCAGACACAGCTCTTTCGCTTTGGATTTCAACAGAAATTTTTAGACAGCTGTCATTTCGCTAGGAAGGTGTCTGGTTTATAAATATCATATTTTTACATACTCGTGGTGATTTATCATACCATTCTGACGTGACAACGCAAGTAGACATCAAACAATGTAGGCTTAGCTAGAATTAAGGAGAATAGGTATGTAAAAAATATGTTTTCACTTAAATGGATTTAGAAAAGGGTAAATTACTGTTCAGTATGGAAACAGGTGAACACTGTTAAAGTTTGCCAATCATCCACAAAGCATGTCGATCACAAGGTTAGCTTCCTGCAAACATTAAACTTCAATCATAATTCCCAAGTGTCACTCTCATTTAACCCCTTAAGGACCAAACTTCTGGAATACAAGGGAATCATGACATGTCACACATGTCATTTGTCCTTAAGGGGTTAAAAGCTCAAACTAACCAATAAACCATTAGAGTTATTCCATAAACTCGAAATTGAAGGAAACTGAAATAGGATTGTAAAAAAACCTCTGAAATCTCAAAAATAAAGCTAAAATAGCCAAGCTGTGAATATTGTGGCCTTTTTTTCCGAGCCATATTACTGTTTTTTTAATACAATTCAGATTTTAGGGAATAAACCTTCCAGGTAAAACTGCCTATCAAACTGTCAAGGAAAGCAGCACCTGTTGGAAATTGGAGACAGGGATGACAAATCGGTGATGCACTCGGGCGTGCTTTGGCACACCTTCGATGTAATGGAAGTTCTGGCTATGAAAGTAAAAACACGTTTTGTTTTATTTAAAATAAATACTTTTTATTATAGTGAACCTGACACCTAAAATACTTGCCTAATTAAAAGTATAAAGTGTTTGCCTGATCTAATTCCTCACATTTAAAGAAAATTGTGCTCATATTTTACTATTACTAAAATTAAACGATTGCATGGAATTGTACATTTACTCCTTTAGACATACTCTGTCGGCCATCTCTAGTACTCTTTGGTGTGCTAAGACCATGCACAATTTGATCCCAGATTACATTTTTGAGATGCCCCGTGCTTGATTTCAAGATTTGTGATAAACTGTGCCTATGACAAATAATTGAACCTGGCCATCGCTACAGAGCAAAGTAAAGCCAGGAAATGAACTGAAAAAAGGAGATTGCTCATATTCCTATTTTAACCTTTAGATTGTAAGCTCACAGGCAGGGCCCTCTACATTTTGTCTTTTCCCCCAATTGTACAGTGCTGCGGAATATGTTGGCACTTTAAAAAGTCAGTAATAATAATAAAAATAATATGCATGTATTAAAAATGATATGCAGTGCCCCTATAAGAGTGCCCCTTTAACTCACTAGAACAAACTAGAGCAAACACTGCTTATATGTTTGTGTGATATTAGAATATTAACATATTAATCACTAAGGCATTTCCTAGACAGTTTGACTTAGTGACTAAGGTAATTTAGCACTTTTGCTATGAGTTTGTCTCACTGTATTTCCCTGCATCCCAACCAGGCATGAATACATCCACATTTAAGACTTTAAATACCTCCCACTATCCTAAATTAGGAGGTCTACTTGATACAAAGGGAATCAAACCGCTAGAAGAAATCACTTTGAACTGCACACCCTCACTACAGCAGCTCTTTAACATATGATAGCTCACACACTTCATTTCCTCCACACCATCTCTCCTCAACGCAAATAGAGACCTTTCCAACTTTGAAAGATACAGTGACACACAGGCCCTTAAAACAAAACAACTATCTACATTTTATAAACTCCTCCACGGTGACACACGCATCCTTGATAACTTAGGGTGTGTGGAAAGGTTCACATACTATATTAACAGAATTTTTTAGCTGTGATTTGCTCTACCTGCTATTAATGGTTATAGACACTACACAGTATTTAGAAATACTGAGGGAACTTTCTGGTATATCCATCTGAACAAAATAAGTTTTCGATATGTTATATACAAATGTATTAGGCAGGTAGTTAGGAGTCAGGATTGATTGTATGTTTCTTTTTATTTAAAGGGACACTCCAGGCACCCAGACCACTTCTGCCTATTGGAGTGGTCTGGGTGCCAACTCCCATCACCCTTAATCCTGCAAGTGTAATTATTGCAGTTTTTATAAACTGCAATAATTACCTTGTAGGGTTAAGTCTTCCTCTAGTGGCCATCTATCAGACAGCTACTAGAGGGACTTCCGTGTTCTTAAAACACAAAATGTGTTTTAAACGACGCTGGACGTCCTCACGCTATGCATCAGGACCTCCAGCGTCGACGAAATCCCCATAGGAAAGCATTGAATAATGCTTTCCTATGGGGAGGTCTAATGCGCTATTGCCACCCATGCGCATTAGGTCTCCCCCGCCGGCTGACGTCGGCGGTGGAGGAGCGTAGGCAGAGCCTGACCCAGCACTGAGGGACATCGGCGCTGGATTCAGGTAAGTCACTGAAGGGAAGGGGGCGGTTTTGTTTTCTTGGCACTGGAGAGTCCCTTTAAGTGCACTTTCCTGCATAGGGTGGAGAGATGTGGTAGAGACCACTTATATAAAATTGATTTCCTTTATCTGGTGAAAAAGATAAATTAAAATAATTTGAGCATTTACAATTTGAGTGCGGTATCAATTTTTTACTTTTCTGTAATATTTTGAGGTTCATTAGAGGTGGGGAACCTTGATACCTGCACTGCATACTATTCGAGTGCCAACATGTATCTTTGTTTTGTTATAAAACCAGCACTGATCTTTAAAGGTAAGAAAATTGAAAAACGGCCTGGTTACTAAGGGGTTGATGGTCATTTTCACTGACATATGTGCTCTACTACTTAACATATCCCTGCTGCATCTCTCAAGTACATCAATACCACACATTTGCCAGATTTGGGGGGAATTTCTAGGATCAAATTGTAGACATGCCTCTTTACTTGCTCTTTAAGCTGTGTGTTGAAGACACTATCTGTATTACCAAACTGACCGGTATCACACTTATTTCTGACCTTATTAATTCCGAACTCTATATAACCTATCTCATCTAACTCCAACCCTATGTAACCCTTAACTAAAGCCTAAACATCCCTAACCCATGCTTACCCTATTTAACCATAACCTTAACTTACCAAAACTGATCCTAACCTTATATAACACTAACCCTAACACTAATTCTAACAATGCACTGTTTAAAGGGACTCTCCAGTGCCAGGAAAACAACAATCTTTCTGGCACTGCAGGTCCCCTCTCCCTCCCACCCTCATCCCAAGTTGCTGAAGGGGTTAAAACCCCTTCAGTGACTTACCTGGATCCAGCGCCGATGTCCCTCGGCACTGGTTCAGGGCCGCCCACTGTCCTCCCCCGCTGACGTCATCCGGCAGGGGAGACCTATTATGCTTTTAATGCTTTACTATGGGGATTTCAGTGACGCTGGAGGTCCTCACATAGCGTGAGGACGTCCAGCGACACTATAGCACACTTTTCGTGTGCTATGAACCCGGAAGTGCCCTCTAGTGGCTGTCTAGAAGACAGCCACTAGAGGAGGAGTTAACCCTGCAAGGTAAATATTGCAGTTTATGAAAACTGCAATATTTACACTTGCAGGGTTAAGGATAGTGGGAGTTGGCACCCAGACCACTTCAATGGGCAGAAGTGGTCTGGGTGCCTGGAGTGTCCCTTTAATGGATTGGCCTCAGGCTAAGCGATCACTTTAGGAGTCAAGTTAACCACGATATCCACAACAGCTTTTTGTGAAAGACATTTTGTTGAAATTGGAGCTCTCCCTGCATCTAAAACTTCCCTCTATGCTGTTGCTCAGATTATGCAGAAGATAAATTTATCCGCACTCTAATGAAACTATGTCATGTTGGTATTCCACTTCATGCAGCTAGATTTAATGTTTTATCAATTGTCCCATGAGAACATGTTACAACCTCAAAGACTAAGGCCAGAGATGTCATTCCCAGCTGCCTCTGATTCGTTATATGTAGGCTTCTAGACCAATTGGATGCAGCTTGAGTTTTCTACTGAGTAGGAAATGGAAGACTAGACTCCAGCAAAAACAAAGTTGACTCAGCAATCGACTAGGGAAGTTGATTAGCAGAAAAAAAAACATTATTTTATTTTGCATAATCTCCTGCTAAGGAACTGAAAATGAAAGTAATCTGCAACATTTTGCTTTATCCAGTGACAACAGTGTTTCCAGTTAGATTGGACTGTGGTTATGTCCAGTGGCAGTTTATTATGGCTGTATCCAATAAGAGCAATCACAGTTGATTACAGCTGTATTCAGTAAGAACAGTGGCAGCTGATTATGACTGTATTCAGTAAGAACAGCGGCAGCTTCTTAAGGATGTATCCAGTAAGAGCAGTCACAGTTGATTACAGCTGTATTCAATAAGAACAGCGGCAGCTGATTATGACTGTATCCAGTTAGATTAAGAGCAGTGACAGCTGATTATGGCTATATCCAGTAAGAGCAGTGGCACCTGATTAAGGCTGCATTCAGTAAGAGCAGTAGCAGATAATTACGACTGTATCTAGTAAAAGCAGTGGCAGCTGATTATAGCTGTGTCCTGTAAGATCAGGCACAGTTGATTATAGCTGTATCCAGTAAGAGCAGTGGCAGCTGATTACGGCGGTATCCAGTAAGAGCAGTGGCAGCTGATTACGGCGGTATCCAGTTAGAGTAAAGCAGCTGATTATGGCTGTATCCAGTAAGAGCAGTGGCAGCTGATAATGGCTGTATCCCATTAGAGCAGTGGCAGTATGTGTGTGTATCGGTGTATTTGTATGTGTAGTGTGTGTATTTGTGTGTTTGCATGTGTGTAGTGTGTGTGTGTATTTGTTTGTATGAGTGTTTAGTGTTTGTTTTTGTGTAGTGTGTGTGTGTATTTGTTTGTATGAGTGTTTAGTGTTTGTTTTTGTGTGTAGTGTGTGTATCTGACTGTGTATCTGTGTAGTGTGTATATATGTATGTAGTGTGGGTATCTGTGTGTTTGTATGTGTGTAATGTTTGTAGTATGTGTATCTCTGTATGTGTAGTGTGTGTGTCTGTTTGTGTGTAGTGTGTAGTTTGTGAAAACTATATGTGTGTAATGTGTATCTGTGTGTGTAGTGTGTGTATCTGTATGTCTGTGTATCTGCATGTGTGGCAGTGTTTGTATATGTTTGTGTCAGTGTCTGTATGTGTCTGCAGACGTATCAGTGTGTCTATACATGTGTATGTGTGTCAGTCTGTTTTTGATATGTATACTGCCACTGTTTTTGATATGTATACTGCCACATATACACACACTGCACAGACATACTGATACACATGCAGATACACTGCCACACATGCAGATACATAGACAAACAGATACAATCACTGACACACATACAGATACAGACACGCAGGTACAAACACTGACACATGCATATACACAGACAGTGTATAGGTTAGTGTATTGGCTGCAGTGCACACACAGACACAAGCTATAACGCCAGCACACACAGATATATACTACATCCCCAGCACGCACAGACACATACTACATCCCCAGCACACACACATACATACTACATCCCCAGCACACACACATACTACACCCTGAGCACACACTCAGACACACTACATCCCCAGCACACACACAGACACACTACATCCCCAGCACACACACAGACACACACTTCATCCCCAGCACACCCATATAGAGACACTACCATTGCAGAAGTATATATGTTGGGGGTTTTTGGTGGGGGGGGGGGAGGCAGCTTTTAATACTTGGATCCAGGCAGCACAATGTTTTGGGTCGGCCCTGGCTGTATCCCATAAGAGCAGTGACAGCTGATAATAGCTGTATCCAGTTAGAACAGTGGAAGCTGATTATGGCTGTACCCAGTAAGAGCAGCGGCAGCTGATTATGGCTGTACCCAGTAAGAGCAGCGGCAGCTGATTACGGCTGTATCCAGTTAGAGCAGTGGCAGCAGATTATGACTGTATCCAGTAAGAACAGTGGCAGATGATGAAGTTTAAAGATACTATAGAGATGGACTCTGTCCCCAGACTTTTTAAGCTCTATCCACTTAAACCAATGTACTCAACCCCTAACACAATGAGTCATCAGGGCCTGTGAACACCATGAACCTGTACATAATATATTGTGAAATATATGTTAAACTTGGGAAATCACAACCACCTTAAAAAAGGTTTGATATCACCCCCTGGATCTGTTATAAAAAGACTAGGCTATATAATTACTTGTAATACAGACTTTGATTTCATATTTGTGGATAAAAATTCCAAATTATTTCATATTTTTGGATAAACTTTTACCATTTATTTTTTTCTAAATTTTAAAATATCACACTGTCACCCTTACTGTACATACTAGCGTTAGAACCACAAACCACCTTAATTCATACTGACCCACACATACATGGAGTACGTATTCAACAACGAAAGTATAAACTGACCCTTTTTGTGGACAACATCCTTCTCACCCTTCACAAACCAGGGGAATCCTTGCCAGCATTTGCAATCTTAAACATGTACAGTCGCTGCTCTTAGTATAAGCTAATCGTTACAAAATCCCAGGCCATGAGTTTTAACGCCTCCCACGCCTCTTTACACTCACTTAAACAGACCTTCCAATATGATTGGAGAGCCGACCATTTAACATTCTTGGTAATTAAGCTTACCAACTCCATAGATAAACTGTACAAAGCAAACTACATAAGCCTGCAAAATGACATTAAAACGCCCCTTACCAGTTGGGAAAACAAATTTATCTCCTGGTCAGGTTGTATGGCCGCAGTTAAGATGATGGCTATTCTTAAATACCAATATCTGTTCAGAACTCAACCAATCACAGTGCCAACTAAGTACTTCACAGAGAACCAAAAGCTAATCAACAAATTTATATGGACAGACAAAATACTGAGAGTCTTGGCGACCGTCCTCTATTGCCATTTTACAAAGGGAGGCATGAGCCTACCTAATATCCATTATTATTTAGCAGCCAATATAGCTTCACTGATGCCGGCTCAGACAACCCCCACAATGGGTGGGCATTGAATCAGCTGTTAAAAAAAGTCATATATTAAAAAATATCAAAATATTAAGAAATATCAAATAACAAAATCTCACTGCTCAATCCTCTGCCATTTAAGAATTAAATAACTATTGTTTCTGTCCATGACGCCCTAGCCATGCCACCCCTAACACAGCCTGCATGAAAAAAAAATGGTTTCACTTTCAATCATATGTTAGCTTGTTTTAGACCTTTTTATCTCCTGCTTGCTAAATTGAATTTT
Source organism: Pelobates fuscus (assembly GCF_036172605.1). Taxonomy (NCBI): domain Eukaryota; kingdom Metazoa; phylum Chordata; class Amphibia; order Anura; family Pelobatidae; genus Pelobates; species Pelobates fuscus. Next base: position 164,795,207 of record NC_086322.1, read on the forward strand.
AATCACACACACATGGCTCCTGAAGAATATAGAACGGTATTACCAGAGTAGGGAATAACGAATTTTAAATTAAACAGATTGTGCAACAAGTGAAGTTTAAACATTATATGACTCTTTACATGACGTGTTTAGGAATGCAGGGCAATTCACATGCAGGGATGTGTGCATAGGGCCGAGGGTTATTTAACTATTTGCCCACTAGCTGTTCGCGCTACCAGCAAGGTAATAGTATTTCAAATTATTGTTCACTTCCATAAAAGCAAGTGAACAATAATGTGCTAATGTCCAGGGCCGGACTGGCCCACCGGGATACCGGGAAATTTCCCGGTGGGCCGTCGGCACCTGGGGCCGGGGAGACATGTGGATGTCCTGCGGCCGCATGGAGAGCTTGGATATCGGCCGCAGGGGAAGCTCTCCTTGCGGCCGCAGGGGAAGCTCTTCTGGCGGACGCTGGGGGAGCAGGCTGTTCTGTCTCTGCTCCCCCTCCCTCGCGCGCTTGAAAGAGACCGGCGCCGGAATATGACGTCATATTCCGGCCCCGGTCTCATTAAGCTGCGCGCGAGGGAGGGGGAGCAGAGACAGAACAGCCTGCTCCCCCAGCGGCCGCCAGAAGAGCTTCAGGAAGGCTGGCTGGGCTGGAAGGTGAGCACAGGAGGGGTGGGGGTGGGGGGAAGTAACAAAGGGCACAGGAAGGGGAGGGTGGGGGGTAACAAAGAGCACAGGAGGGGGGGTAACAAAGAGCACAGGAGGGGGGGTAACAGAGCACAGGAGGGGGGGTAACAAAGGGCACAGGAGGGGAGGGGGGGTAACAAAGGGCACAGGAGGGGAGGGGGGGTAACAAATGGCACAGGAGGGGAGGGGGCTAAGAGGTCACAGGAAGGGGAGGGTGGGGGGTAACAAAGGGCACAGGAGGGGAGGGGGGTAACAAATGGCACAGGAGGGGAGGGGGGGTAACAAATGGCACAGGAGGGGAGGGGGCTAAGAGGTCACAGGAAGGGGAGGGTGGGGGGTAACAAAGGGCACAGGAGGGGAGGGGGGGTAACAAATGGCACAGGAGGGGAGGGGGGGTAACAAATGGCACAGGAGGGGAGGGGGCTAAGAGGTCACAGGAAGGGGAGGGTGGGGGGTAACAAAGGGCACAGGAGGGGAGGGGGGTAACAAAGGGCACAGGAGGGGAGGGGGGGTAACAAATGGCACAGAAGGGGAGGGGGGGTAACAAATGGCACAGGAGGGGAGGGGGCTAAGAGGTCACAGGAAGGGGAGGGTGGGGGGTAACAAAGGGCACAGGAGGGGAGGGGGGGTAACAAATGGCACAGGAGGGGAGGGGGCTAAGAGGTCACAGGAAGGGGAGGGTGGGGTTACAAAGGGCACAGGAGGGGAGGGGGGTAACAAAGGGCACAGGAGGGGAGGGGGGTAACAAAGGGCACAGGAGGGGAGGGGGGTAACAAAGGGCACAGGAGGGGAGGGGGCTAAGAGGTCACAGGAAGGGGAGGGTGGGGGTAACAAATGGCACAGGAGGGGAGGGGGGGTAACAAAGGGCACAGGAGGGGAGGGGGCTAACAAATGGCACAGGAGGGGAGGGGGCTAAGAGGTCACAGGAAGGGGAGGGGGGGTAACAAAGGGCACAGGAGGGGAGGGGGGTAACAAAGGGCACAGGAGGGGAGGGGGCTAAGAGGTCACAGGAAGGGGAGAGGGGCCAAAAGATGAGCACAAAAGGGGCTGAAGAGGGTACAAGTCGGAAGGGGGGCTAAAGAGGGCACAGGAAGGAAGGTGGCTAAAGAGGGCACGGGAGGGGGCTAAAGAGGGCACAGGAAGGGAGGGTGCTACATAAGGGCACAGGAGGGAAAGGGGCTAAAAAGCACACAGGGGGCAAAAGAGGGCACAGAAGGGGAGGGGCACCTATCAGTCTGCCCACCCACCCACACAGGTAGCAACAAGTATGTATGTCAGTGGGAGTGTGTCTGTCTGTGTCACGCTGTGTGTGTTTCTGTGTCATGCTGTGTGTGTGTGTGTGTCATGCTGTGTCTGTGTCTGTGTCATGCTGTGTGTGTGTCTGTGTCATGCTGTGTATGTGTGTCTCTGTGTCACTGTGTGTCTGTATCGTGGTGTGTGTGTGTGTGTCTGTCTGTCTGTATCATGGTGTGTGTGTGTGTGTCTGTCTGTGTCATGGTGTGTATGTCTGTCATGGTGTGTGTGTGTGTGTCAGTCGTAGTGTCTGTGTGTGTTTGTAAAAATAGTGTTTTACTCACTTTTTTTTCCCAACGTCATGCTGGTCTCTGCCTCTATGACTGAGATCATCAAGCTTGATGATCTCAGCCAATCCGCACTGACACAGGAAGCGCCTCTAGTGACCGTCTGAGTGTCTGCTTCCTAGTGACACCTCTAGTGACAATGTAAACACTGCCTTTTCTCTGAAAAGTCAGTGTTTACATTCAAAAGCCTGCAGGGACAGGCTATAGACACCAGAACCACTACTTTATGCTGTGTGTGTGTGTGCGCCTGCTTGTGAGTTTGCTTGCTTGCATGTGTGTGTGTGTCTGCTAGTGAGTGAGCTTGTATTTTTATGTCAATGAGCTTATGTATATTAGTGAAATTGTTGGTCTATGAGGCTGTGTATCAATGAGCTTGTGTGTGTCAGTGAGATTGTCTGTGTCTGCATGTGAGTATGCTTACTGTATAATTAAATGTTTTACTCTGAAAGGACCAATATATTATATTAGAAAAAGCTATATATATATATATATATATATATATATATAATTACTCAATCATCTGGGGTGGCAAGACATAGCCTTACATATTACATGCGACAATATATGGCGCAATGACTTATGGGGCTGGCATAGATTTTTTTTTCCAGGGCTGCTTTGTATCCCCAGTCCGGCCCTGCTAATGTCCATCCTGCTGGATGCCTTTGGTCCCTATTCAGTTTAAAATCCATGCTTTGGGAAGCACCAATTTTTATCCTGACACCAAATGCATCCAGGCAATTGCTGCAGATTTGCTCGGCCCAACCAAATTCCTACCGTACTTCTCATAAATAAATACAAGAATTGGCATTTCATAAATAACCCTGTTAGCGTTTAGTTTGTAAATAAGTTCCAAGAAGAATACTGGAAAGATTGCTGTATTTACCTGATAAGTTAGTACTGGTTGGCACATTCTATGTTTTGGTATTTTACTTGGAAAAAAACAGCAATTTGTTACTTCACTCTTTCAATTCATTGTACTGCAAATCATTATCCAGGCGAAGTCTAACCTTCTTTAGCTTAAATATGCATTGCTTCACCATTGTGGCAGCTGTTCTTTGCTGCAGCTCCAACCAAGCATCAATGAAAATTGCTATGTCTATTAACATGCCATCAACCTTCAAAATGTAAAGAGGAATTTAACATCAACTGCGTTTTTCTTAGTTAATACCAAGCTGAAGCCCTGTGCTGTTTCAGAATTGCTTGAGAAAAGTTTAGCTATGCCATATGGTGGTAATGAATGAATGACACAGTGACATCTTTATTGCTCGTGTTGTGGAAGTTAGCATGATATACATTTCTAAAGTGGCCTCATTTATTTTCTTCTTTTTTATGGTTACTATTTAAAATGTTGAATTGTAAGACATAGGGACACTTGAGGACATGCTGAATCTTAAAGCTGTAAACGTTACCGAGGCAGAGCAGTGAAACACCTTTTAAAAATGCAATAAAACAATTCTTGTTTTTTTTAAATCATTATTTCTTTTTATTTATTTTCTGCATAATACAAAGAATTTACATAACATCTTTAATAAAAAAAAATAAAAAAAAAAAAAATATACGTACAACTATTCATAACTCAGCATGCATTACATTAAACAAACCTCACACGTTCATGCCATCCATTCACATTTGACTATTGGAGTGTCGATAAGAATAAAACTAAACTTCTTTAGCTTATTTTTCCATTTCCGTCCAGGGAGAGCATATTTTCAGGTAATCATCTACTTTGTCCTTGTTGTTTAGGTAATGATCCTTGTCCATGGAAGATTGAAAATCCAAATGAGCAACCAGGCTATAGTAGCCTTACATCTCCTAACTGTAAACAGTTTACTAGCTCTGCATATAAACTTTATTCTAATTTTATTTATGACAGCCCCACATGGAATAAAGCAAATTTACTATCCACATAAAATGTCTTGTGCCAAACAGTTTGTCAATAAAACTATCTATCTATATTTGTTAATAAAAATGATCTCCTACAGATTAAACAAATGTATAGATTTTTTTTTAAAACTTTGTCACTGCTAGCCATTCTGTTTCCTTAACATTAATTTGAAATACATTTTCGCACTTTATACAGGACTGTGATTTCAAAGAAGTCTTCGTATTAAGGGCTTTTAAAGGATTTTATTCCAGCGATATTTTTCCACTATACTCCCAGGGGAGTATAGTGATATAGCAATTCCCAGAGTAAATATAGCTGTCCCCTCCACACATGAGACGAGGCTCTATGTTAAGGGTGAAGAGGGACTCGTTTATTGGTAGCCACAATTGGCCTTAAATGCAAGTCCCAATGCAAGGGGCACTCCCCCTGGACATGAGATTAAACCACAGTAGAAAAAAATACACGATTAAATTGGCTCTCAGGTCCAGGACACTCCCATACATAATGAGACAATCCCTCCCCTGTACCTGGTAGATAATTGAGTCATGGACTGTACTAACTCAATTATCTACAGGCAGAAAACACACATTTCAGCAATACCCTGAAAGTACCCCAAAATCTCATATAGACCCCACAAAATCACCCGAACTGGGTGACCAACATATCCAAAAATCACCCAGATCGGTGCAGGGGTTCGGGATTTCTATGGAAGTCTTATTTGTGACCGACAGCACACGAGGCTCCTGCCCAAATAGTACCATAGATTCAGGTTGTGCGGTCGGTCTCTTTCAGGAGCTCCAAACACAATGAAATACCGAAAGTAGCAGTTTGTGGGTAGGTTCAGTCTATATCCCTCGTAGCTTGCTCCCACCGAACGCCACTCTTCCCCTACGAATCCAGCCGCACATATGTAGAGATGGAAGTCCCAGTGGTCTTCACGCTGTTGAGTATCCGATTATAGTTCCATGCACTCGACGACCAAACACTGCTGTATGTGTTCGCGGCTAAAGATGGACGCTGCCATGTGTTCGCACATACGAACGACGGCCACCCAGCTAACCACTTAGAACATTGCGGTTAGCAAGGTCAATGGGGTTAATAAGCAGCACACAACTGTTCTGGGTGGTTGGTCCGTTCGGCAGTTCGTTTGGTATACGAACAGCATTAGTCTGATCCGTTCATCAAGCCCCAAATACCGAACCATACAGTACAAAAGGCACGAACAAAGCCTTTTCGTAGTCCTGAACCAATGTCTAACACAAGGGCCATAGTCCTAAGGCAAGAGGCTGGCAAACAGGCCCCTTCAAGAACCAGTGGCGAGGTTACTTTCACCACAGTGGCATTTCCCAAAATTCTATTTTAAGTATGATATTGTTAAAAGATATCCATATCCTTAATTAGTGAGGGGATGAAAATGGATTTAATAGAGTCAATATACTATCATCCACAAATAGCGACAGTATACATTTTCTTTTCATATCGGTACGCCTTCAATTGCTTTGTTTTGTAACCTGAGCCAAAGACGCTAAGAAAAGAACATGTAAAATAGGGGCTAAGGGAGAACCCTGATGAGACCCATTAGAAATTTCAAAGGGAGGTGAAATTATAACAAGTCCAATTCTTGCACTCTGATTTTTATATAAGGCCCATATTGATTTTAAAAATGGTCCTGTAAGCCCAAAGAACTCAAAGCTTCTTTTATGTAAGTCCAGCTGACCCTGTTAAAGGATTTTTCAGCATGTAACGACAGAGCCAGCATGGATTCTCCTAGCATTTACACAGTAAATATTATATTTAAAGTTTCCCATATATTATCTGATCTTGCTGGGATAAAACTAGTTTAATGTATATGTATCAATCTGGTTACTACTGTTTTAATCTGATTTGTGAAAATTGCTAATTTTAATACCTGGATTAAAGGGACATTATAGGAATTGGAATCTTGCTTTCAAGCAAAATTTCACTCCCCCAAAGTTTTGTCCTCTCCTGTCGGTGATGACAACTTATGAATTGGGGTATATGTAATGAGAAACTGTCAATTTCAGGGGTCATCAATTAAGCCACACTATCAGATCAGAGTCAAATGTTACAATGTTTAGGGTTTATCCTCCCTTTTTTCACTAGCTGGTACTTTTTGGTTACTATTCAGCTTGGGATTTTTTCATTTTAGATGTATATAGTTTGCTCTTTGTTTTCTTATGTGGTATACAGGATGTTTCAACTGTATTTTATCAATATTTTATTAAAAGTTAAGTGTTATCTTTTCCAAATATAGTTGGGCTTTCCTTGGGGATTGATAGACACATTTTTTTCTTTCCCCTATCTCTTGCTTTTCTTCTCTTTAATTAAACAGTCACATACATACACACATACAATCACAGACCTATACACACACAATCACAGACCCCCCCACACATACAACCACAGACCTATACACACAGTCACATCCATAAACACACACACATAATCACAGATGTACACACACAATCACACACATACAATCATATACCTATGCACACAATCATATACATACACACAGACTCAATCACAGACCCACACAAGTACATCCAATCACAGACCTATACACACAATCACAGACCTATACACACAGTCACAGACCTATACACACACACACGCATAATCATAGATATACACACAAAATCACAGACCCACACACAGATATACCTATACACACAATTCCAGATGTACATACAAATACACAAACAATCGCATACATACATACACACACACACACACAATCACAGACAAACACACACATACAATCACAGACATACACACAATCACATACAAACACATTATCACAGACACACACACACACACACAATCACTGACAAAATATACACACAAATCACATACACATACATTTAGCACTAAAGAGGTCCTGCAGCCTCCCTACCTTGCTCTGGGAATGATGGAATGGATTCTATGTCCCTTGTGGCCAGTGGTTGCTGCTGGGATCTCGTTCTTTCAATGCCCAGCAGTGAGGTCGATGCCGGGATGACATCATATCCCAGCGGCCAGGTCACTGCAGGGCGCATGAGGGAGCTGTCCAGGTGGAGCACAGAATGTAAATGGCTCCCTGCCTCTCATGTCGCCTGGCAGCACAGACGACAACTGTGAGCACTTGGCTAAAGTAGAATTTAAACATGAAAAGAAATAGGAGTGGCCAATCAATGACAAGGACAGAGCAGGGGGTAACCCTAATAGTGAATTAAACAAAGAAGAGAGGAATCTGTCCTATAAAGTATAAATTGCAACGTATGCAGTGAGTCAAGAACAGTTAAAATACCCATTAATAAAATGGGGTAGACATGATAAAGATCAATTAACGAAAAAGGTAAAGAGGAAAGTGTTAAGACACACTCGAAAAGGAAAAATTGGTGTGTCAAGTAAAAGCTAAATAATAAATGTAACTACTATTGGTGCCCTAATGCCGTAAAACTGGCAAAGTACTGCTAGTGCCACAATTAATCTATATGCTGGTAGTATGTACCACAAAGGTAACTCTTAATCAGTGTAGTGAAATGTGATAGTACCCAACAATAGATGTGGCAAGTGACAGTGGGGGGTACCAAATGTCTCGTGGTAACAGTAGTAGTATACGTATAGTTATTTAGACAAAATGGTACCGATATCCTACATTAAATCAGTATGTCCCCAAAGAAATCTCAATTGGAGAATAGGAAGGTCATGTGTTAGCATAGAGAGTGCCACAGACCAATCTCTAACTCAACACACTGGTCACTTAAATAAATCGTATTTACTAGGATATATAATCCTAATGGGTAGTGTGAGTGAGAAAATAGTTGCCGGGTATCGGTTTAGTAGAGGGAGTGAGCTGTATACCGACTAGAGAAATGTCGGATCACAGTATGCCTCCCTCCGGGTGCAAACATACATGCCCATAAAGATTCTGGTCAATATAAATTAAAGTCGTAGTTGTTACCTATGGTTGCCAATGTCAGGCAATCCGTACGAGTAATAAGGTTTAGTATCAAAAGTTAGTCCTGTTTCTTTGACTGCGTTGTTGTGACCTGTGGTTGCCGGTGTCAGGCAAACCAAGGTGGTAACAACGTTGTAAAATCGAAACGAGAAATTTCCTTACTCGACTACCTTAATGTTATTACCTATGGTTGCCGGTGTTTGGCCATCGGTAGTGGTAGAACAGAAAATACCAAGTAACCCCCTATTCAATGTATATGTATCTGTGTGATAGGCAGAAAGTATTTATACATGGAGGGTAGAATGGTGCCTTCGTGGGCACCAGGTATAGTAAAGTGGTAGGAGACAAGAAAAAGAGAAGGGTATGTAATAAATGTTTGCCCTAATAATTCCTTTACAAAAGTAAAAATAGTACGTAGTACCCTGGTGGATACTTAAGGTTCCTGTTCATCCAGAGCCCAATTAAGCATCCCGTATATGTGAGGTAGTAAACCGGGATGCTGGACAGTAATGAAATTATCGCTAGAATGCAAGGTTCTGGTCAACCGAGAGATTTTCGTGAAATGATGTCCGAGGAGTCAGGGTAACCTTAAGGTGGACGGGTTAGTGTCAAAAACCCGAAACCGATGATAGGTGCCACACTTCAGCCCGACGCGCGTTTCGCCTGTTAAAGAGGCTCATCAGGGGGATGAGCCTCTTTACACAGGCGAACCTTGCATTCTAGCGATAATTTCATTACTGTCCAGCATCCCGGTTTACTACCTCACATATACGGGATGCTTAATTGGGCTCCGGATGAACAGGAACCTTAAGTATCCACCAGGGTACTACGTACTATTTTTACTTTTGTAAAGGAATTATTAGGGCAAACATTTATTACATACCCTTCTCTTTTTCTTGTCTCCTACCACTTTACTATACCTGGTGCCCACGAAGGCACCATTCTACCCTCCATGTATAAATACTTTCTGCCTATCACACAGCACATATACATTGAATAGGGGGTTACTTGGTATTTTCTGTTCTACCACTACCGATGGCCAAACACCGGCAACCATAGGTAATAACATTAAGGTAGTCGAGTAGGGAAATTTCTCGTTTCGATTTTACAACGTTGTTACCACCTTGGTTTGCCCGACACCGGCAACCACAGGTCACAACAACGCAGTCAAAGAAACAGGACTAACTTTTGATACTAAACCTTATTACTCGTACGGATTGCCTGACATTGGCAACCATAGGTAACAACTACGACTTTAATTTATATTGACCAGAATCTTTATGGGCATGTATGTTTGCACCCGGAGGGAGGCATACTGTGATCCGACATTTCTCTAGTCGGTATACAGCTCACTCCCTCTACTAAACCGATACCCGGCAACTATTTTCTCACTCACACTACCCATTAGGATTATATATCCTAGTAAATACGATTTATTTAAGTGACCAGTGTGTTGAGTTAGAGATTGGTCTGTGGCACTCTCTATGCTAACACATGACCTTCCTATTCTCCAATTGAGATTTCTTTGGGGACATACTGATTTAATGTAGGATATCGGTACCATTTTGTCTAAATAACTATACGTATACTACTACTGTTACCACGAGACATTTGGTACCCCCCACTGTCACTTGCCACATCTATTGTTGGGTACTATCACATTTCACTACACTGATTAAGAGTTACCTTTGTGGTACATACTACCAGCATATAGATTAATTGTGGCACTAGCAGTACTTTGCCAGTTTTACGGCATTAGGGCACCAATAGTAGTTACATTTATTATTTAGCTTTTACTTGACACACCAATTTTTCCTTTTCGAGTGTGTCTTAACACTTTCCTCTTTACCTTTTTCGTTAATTGATCTTTATCATGTCTACCCCATTTTATTAAAGGGTATTTTAACTGTTCTTGACTCACTGCATACGTTGCGATTTATACTTTATAGGACAGATTCCTCTCTTCTTTGTAGAATTTAAACATACTAAACTGCTGCAGCATTTCTGCTGCTTAATCACTGTTGACCAAAACATATATCAATGATTTGGCAGAATTATGATTCTACATTATTATGACTATTATACAACATACTTAATACTTTAAGTGTGTAACTGAGCTATAAAAGGCTTGATGAGGACTGTTGGTAAATTGCTATTTTCATGTATTTTCCTCTGTTTTAAGAGTATAATGATTGTTGTATATTTAAAGAGAGCAGGAAAGGTGCCAGAGGAGAGAAACTGAATATTTTTGCAAACAAAGGAAAGCATAGGGCAAACATTGAGCATGAAGTAAGATAAAGTATAAAGAGGACAGCTGAGAGTGATACATGACGGATGAAGTGTAGAAAGCTCCTGACTGCTGTCTAGATGACTGTACCACCCACCCGATGCCCCCCTTTCCCAATGACACACAGAGATGGTATTAAGTTGGGTAAGGGCATCGGCCACAGCTTTATTTAATTTTTCCATGCCAGCAACATAAAATACTGTCAGCTGTTGGGGTGATTGCCCAACAGACAGGTCTATCCCCACAAACCATGAGTCCATGAGCAGCCTGCCTCCGCCATCAGCTCCCAACAGGCTGCGACTCCCCAAGCCTCCTCGGCAACTCCATCACTTCTGCCTGCGCTGGCCAGGACTCCCGCGTGCTGTGACAAAACAAGAAAAGACAAACCAACAACAAGCACCAGAAACAAAACCCACATTCCGTCAATAACCAAATGTCCTAAGGGCGGGAGGGCGGGAAAGTCAGGATCCCTGCACTTCCAAGAGCTGACTGGTAAGTCCCCTCCCCTAACTGTCCTTATAACTGTCTTCCATCTTAGCAACTATGTATCCATATATCCCCCTCCCATCTCCTATTCCTTTAAGACTCCTTAGCCTAGCCGCAGTCATGTCCCCCCTTCCTTGTCAGTCCAGGAAGGTGTCTTGACTGCTGTCTAGATGACTGTACCACCCACCCGATGCCCCCCTTTCCCAATGACACACAGAGACCGTATTAAGTTGGGTAAGGGCATCGGCCACAGCTTTATTTAATTTTTCCATGCCAGCAACATAAAATACTGTCAGCTGTTGGGGTGATTGCCCAACAGACAGGTCTATCCCCACAAACCATGAGTCCATGAGCAGCCTGCCTCCGCCATCAGCTCCCAACAGGCTGCGACTCCCCAAGCCTCCTCGGCAACTCCATCACTTCTGCCTGCGCTGGCCAGGACTCCCGCCACCGCGATGACGACTTCCCCTCACGCCTCCTGCCGTCATCGCGCCCCCCGCCGACAGCGCAGCCTCAATCCCACTCTGCAAACCCGTGTTAAGGATGTTCAACCCGATCTCATTTAAGTGGACCCCATCCCTCCTCATTAAGTTCTGGTTCTCTCCTTCCAGCTCCACATGTCGGACGACCACCCCACCTAGCCGCCGTACAAATTTCCCCACTGCAATATTGAGCTTGTGCCAGCTCTTCTCCAAACGAGAGTGCGCAGCGCGCGCCAGCACGGCCTGGAAACCACCTCTGACCAAACCAAGGTCATGTCCAGAAACAGCGCCATGCATCTCGCCAAGTCGTGCCGAATCGCGTGGAGAAGGTCCACCGTCCTGGATACCCCCAAGTCGTTTCCGCCCGCATGGACCACCACCACCACCGGCCCTGACACAAACTTACGGAGCGCCACGAACTCTGGATATACTTGCTGCCATCGGAGGCCCCTAATGCCCTTCCACCGGACTCGGGCCAAGTCCACTGAGAACCCCAAATTTCGTCCGTAGGCCCGGTCTTCAGCTCGCCTAGCTGCCCAGTACACGTAGGAATGCCCTAGAATCCACACGTACCGGGGCCGCCCACCTACAACAAGAAGAGGGTTACAGCATATGAGGTCGGACATAAGACTTAAAACGCCCCGACTCCCATCTTCCAATGCGTTGAATGCCCGCAGCCGAGTAACCCAATACACTTGCCTGGGTAGCCGCCCCAATCCGAAAGGAATGGGCCGAAAACCCTTGACCTTCCATACCACCCGCGGCCAATGCTATCTTCAGCATTGCCGAGAACTGATAGCGTGTTAGGGGAGACCCATCCGCGTGAGCCAACAAAGGGCCTCCCCGCTCCGGACGCACCTCCAGAAAATCGTGAAAAGCCCCGACAGGACAGACTTCATCCCTCGTGGCCCCTAAACAAACCCAGGCACCCCGGGCCGCCTGGTCCATCTTAGATCGCCGCACAAAAATGTCAACGGAGGAAGTAGATCACCGCACATCCGACAATGCCAAAGGCGAGGCCTTCCCCTTGCTCGGGGCTACCAACTCGCGGATGCGAAAGGCTCCAAAAAAGCAGACCGTGAAGGCCACGCGAAACAACTTCGATACAGGCAAGACTAAAAGAATCCGCCGCAACATTTCCACCGAAATCGGACGACGACGATCCGGGCGACGCCGCAGTCGCCACCCCTTCACCACCCTCTGGATCCCAAATTCCTTAGTAACATCCCACCAGCCCATAAATCGAAACAAGAAAGACAGGGCAGCCAGCGCCTTCTCCGCTACTGCGCAAGACCTACCTCTCCTGACCAAGTCATCCAGCAACACAAGAGTCGCCTCCGTACGTCCCGTTTCCTTGGATACATCCCCGTCCCGTGCTGCCGACAGCCACTGTCTCCACACTGCCCGGTATGCCTTCCAGGAAGCCTCCGCCAAGGAGTCCGATACCAAGCCCATCAGGCCTCAAAATCAAGATTCCATAAGGAGTCCGGACACTGCAGACCGGTCCGCCGCGCCTCCGGCGCTGCCTCGCGAAACCGCTGCCTCGCGAAACCGCTCCCACTGCAAGCGAGACAATGCATCAGCCACCACATTCTGTACACCCGGGACATGTTGCGCCCGCACCCAAACATTAAACTGAAGACTAAAGAGCACGAGGTGACGGAGAAGAGCCAAAACTGGTGGGGACGAGGAGGACGATCGGGCAATCACATGAACCACACTCATGTTGTCCGTGTGAAAGACCACCGTGTGATTTCTCAGATCCTCACCCCACAGTTCCAGCGCGACCACTATCGGAAACAGTTCCAAAAAGGTCAAATTCCTTCGAAATGAGGAAGACCGCCATTCCTCCGGCCACTCCCCCGCGCACCACTGACCCCGAAAATACGTTTCAAAACCAACGGACCCCGAGGCATCGGTAAAAAGATCCAATGCAGCATTGGTGGTGGCCTCCCTCAACCAGCAAGAGTGCCTGTTGTAACATCTGAGGAAGGAGCTCCACACCGCCAGATCCGCCCGAAGGCGCCTCGTTATCCGAATGTAATGGAAGGGTTCCCTCACCCCCACCGTGGACAAGGACAATCTGCGACAAAATGCCCGACCCATAGGTAACACCCGACATGCAAAAATCAAGTGCCCCAAAAGGCCCTGCATCAGTCGCAACTGAACCTTCTTGGAACCTTTGACCAAGTCCACCAGCCGAAGCAACCCCTCCAACTTCTCCTCCGGAAGCCAGAAAACCATGCTCTCTGTATCAATTTCGATACCCAAGAACGAAAGGACCAACACCGGGCCAACCGTTTTTTGTTCGGACACAGGAACTCTGAACTCCAATGCCACCCGCCGGAATGCCTGAAGCAACGCCATACAATCCTGGGAACCCGACGGACCGACAAACAAAAAATCGTCCAGGTAATGTGTCAAGGAACACAAACCCGAAACTCTGGACGTGACCCACTCCAAAAAAGAAGAAAACTGTTCGAAATGATAACAAGAGATAGCGCAGCCCATGGGCATGCACATATCATAATAGAAGCAACCGTTAGCGAAACACCCCAACAAGTGAAAGCAATCCGGATGAACCGGCAACAAACGAAAGGCCGATTCAATATCCGATTTTGCTAATAACGCCCCACGAGCGGCCCGCCGCAGGAGGAGCAATGCCAAGTCGAAGGACGCATAACGTACCCTGCACGCATCCCTGACGATGTCATCGTTGACCGACGCCCCCGAAGGGTACGAGAGATGGTGAATCAACCGAAAAGCTCCCTGATCCTTTTTGGGTACCAGACCCAACGGAGACACCCTCAGGTTGTGGAATGGGGGGGAATCAAAGGGGCCGGCTATGCGGCCCCGTTGAATCTCCGCCTCCAACTTTTCCTGTAATAAACCCCCTTTTCCCCGCGTGGACCGAAGATTACCCGCAAACTGGCCCTCGTCCGACAGCACAAAGGGAATCCAGAAACCCGTTGTGAAACCGTCGAACAAAAGGCTAGCAACGTCCCTCTTAGGATACTGGCCGAGCCATGGACGCATCTTTTCCACGCTCACTGGAGTCCTCTCTGCGAGGAACGTCGTCCCTACCAGAGCCCTTGGAGGCAGATGGTCTGCCCTTCTTGAAACAACGGAGAGCCGGGTGGGCTCCCCCACAGTGGGCACACTCGTGCTGGAATCTGCAGGAGCTAAACCACTTACAGTGGCTCTCGGTTAGGAGCCAACAGACTCCCTTCCTCTGACCTGCCGACGTACCCGTGGGGACGCCGGCAGCCCCCGAAAAGGGAGAGGGTCTACACGGGTTCATCAGTAGCAGCCACAGGCTGCCGTCCTGCACCCCAAAACCCATACCCGGACACGCCGCCATCTTCTGGCGGAATTCCTGGTCGTATTTGAACCAGCATTGCCCTCCATAAACCTTGTAGACGCCCCAAATTAAGTCCAAATAACCAAATAACGAGGGGGCCCTCTCTGGGAAACGACGCACTAGCACGCTGGCAAAGATATTAAATCCTTGCAGCCAATTACCGAACGTACGCGGGATAGCCTTACCCTTTTCACCATCCAATTGTTCGCCACGTCGCGGTCTGTCCACGGACTCCTTGTCTTGCGGAACGAGAGAAAGGAGATCCACATACTCACCACGAATAATCTTCTCTTGCACCTCAGCTGGCACATGTAAACCTAGAGGAGCCAGTTCACACCCCGGGAGAAAGGAACCAACCCCAACCCCATGACCCCTCAAACTATCCGCACTACCTGGACCCTGAACCCCTAGACCACTACCCCTGGCTTGCCCCTCCACTAACAGCCTCAGCAGGCGCAACACCTCGCTATCCTGACCTGAACCCCCTGCAGCACCCCAGGCACCTGCGCATGCTGACTCACCAAATGAGGGGAGGCGCAGGGGCCATCCTCCATCACCTTCTCGCTCCTCCTCGGACTCCTCCTCCTCCTCTCCGGAATCCCCCTGGAGCCTCCCAGCTCCCAGAGGGGCTGCAGCCGACACGGCCTCCCGACCGCCGGCATCCTGGCAGCACTGCAACCTTGGGGCTGCCGCCTGATCCGCGGCACCCCATGAACCAGCCGGCCCTGGGGACTCCCATCTTCTTGGGGCTGCTGTCCGGCTCACAGCACCCCTATTGCAGCAGTCTTCCGCCGGCGCTTGTGGTCTCCGGGCACCCGGCATCCTATTCCGGGCGCGGGCACCCACTTCTGGGTTTTGCCCGTCGCCGGCTGCTGATGTCATATCCGGCGCGACGGCCGTGCGCGACCGGCGTCGTGACGTCACTTCCGGCCGCGCCGGAAGAGAAGGTGGAGGGCTCCTGGATCTTCCCGCCGTTCTGCCATTTTGGAAATGGCTGCCGGACGCAGCCCTCACCTGGGACCGGATCGCTCAGCCACTCCAGCTCACCGGCTTCTTCGGCCTTCACGCCCTCCTCTCACCGGGCTGGGAGACAGTCGCGACGGCGGCCTTGAACGCCTGGCCCGCCGTCCTCCATCCGCAGGTCGTGCCTCTTCACCGGGGACGCCATCCATGCCGGCCAACACCTCTGCTAACGAGCCTGCACCATGTGCAGCCCGGTAAGCCTGCAACAGGGCCACCAACGATTCCTGGGAAACGTCCATCACTCTCAGAAAATCAGGAACAGGTAAGTAGAAAATTCTGAAGAATAATATCTTTTTTTTTTTTTTTTTTTTTTTTTAAAGGGGTCAGCAAAGAAGGACAGATGAAAGTCAGGATTCCTGCACTTCCAAGAGCTGACTGGTAAGTCCCCTGCCCTAACTGTCCTTATAACTGTCTTCCATCTTAGCAACTATGTATCCATATATCCCCCTCCCATCTCCTATTCCTTTAAGACTCCTTAGCCTAGCCGCAGTCATGTCCCCCCTTCCTTGTCAGTCCAGGGAGGTGTCTTTCTCAATAGCAGGACTGCCCTACATTACATCAGGAAATTACTGCCAGTCCTTTATTTCATATATAGAGAAGGGTACCTGCCAATTGTAGCACCTCACTCCTCCAAATTGCACCTCAGTGCTGCAACACATAAGTTACTCTATTCACAATGTTTGTTAATATACAAGGGAGAAGGGATCTGTGAGAGGCCCCATGCTACCGACCGGGTACCTCTGTCAATCATTGCTTCCTAGTACTTGCGAGCACCATAAGCACTGTACTGGAACACCATAACCACCGTAAACCCCATGAAACGCTGCAGCTTGGTTGGGGTCTCGCTGATCTCCACCCATCCTGGACCCAAGACCAGGATCCACCTTCCAGTGGGTAGACCTCTCCTAGTCCAGAGAGCGTAGCAGGAACAGCTCTTATAAGGGCTAGTGATTATACACAGGGGAGTATTGTGATATAGCAATCCCCAGAGTGTATGTAGTTCTCCAATCCCCCAAACATGAGCCATAACTTCATAAAAGGGTAATCGAAACTCTGTTTAATGGGAGCCACATTTAACAATTCCCATACAAGAGGTACACCCACAGGGACCTTGTAGGGTACTGATTTGCAACTTCACAGACCAATAACAATAAGGTTACAAGGCACGACACTCCCACACACAGCACACAATCCCTCCCCTCTGCACAGAAAAAAACCTTTTTTGAAAAAACAAAAAAAACAAAAGTACCCTAAAATTACATAAAACCCCACAAATGTTACATCCCCTGATAGCCCTGATCTGGGTGACCAACATATCCATAAATCACCTAGATCAGTTCAGGAATTTCCTGGAAGTCTTATTTTTGACCGACCGTGCACATGGTCCCATGCCCAAAACAGTTCCAGAGAATTAGTGCTAACGGTCGGTCTCTCTGTCTGGAGTACAAAAGTACATACTTCACATGAACAGAGCCTTTTAAAGTATTTTAGCCAGGTCTATTGCAGGGCCCATAGTCACAGGGTAAGAGGCTGGCCAGCAGGCTCCTCCAAGAACCAGTGACGAGGTTCAATTCGTCACACTATGCAGCAAGCATAGTGTGACAAACTGTTTGGCGGGGGAGTCACTGGCATGTTGCAGCCCGACTGCTGAGATACAATGAAGCATTATTCTCTGTCCCCTCCATATTGCTGCCTGTCATCCATTTGACAAACTGCTGCCTGCTGTCATGTTTGTGAAACAATAATTATGTGTACCTGTAATGGAGAGCCTGCAATGTGGCAGTGACTGGTTTTAAAAAGTAAATACTGCTGATTGTAATAGTGACAGGCAGTGGCGTACATACCAGGGTCGCAGGGGTCGCGGCTGCGACCGGGCCCGGCCCACTAGGGGGCCCGGCCCACTAGGGGGCCCGGCCGCCCTGCGACCCAGGTATGTACCCACAGGGCCAGCCTCTTCTGCTGGGAGGCCCAGGAGCCGGCCACCTCCGGGCCCCCCGAGGCTGGCCCTGCTGTCACCCGGCTGGCTGGCGGGCGCGCGAGGGAGCACTGTCCCCTGAGTGCTCCCTTTTCAGCTCCCTCGCGCACCGCACTGAAACCGGAGCCGGAAGATGACGTCATCTTCCGGCTCCGGCATCAGTACGCATGGTGACAGTCTGGCCAGCAACACCACTGGACCCCAGGGAATCCCCCCAGCTCTCCCACAGGTAAGGAGGCTGGGGGGGATTAAAAAAAAAAAAAAAAAAAAAAAGTTTGAGTGTGTTAGTGTGTGTGTTAGTGAGTGTGTGTGTGTTAGTGTTAGTGAGTGTGTGTGTTAGTGTTAGTGAGTGTGTGTGTTAGTGTTAGTGTTAGTGAGTGTGTGTTAGTGAGTGTGTTGGTGTAAGTGAGTGTGTTAGTGTTAGAGTGAGTGTGTTAGTGTTAGAGTGAGTGTGTTAGTGTTAGAGTGTGTGTGTGTTAGTGTTAGAGTGTGTGTGTGTTAGTGTTAGAGTGTGTGTGTGTGTTAGTGTTAGAGTGTGTGTGTTAGTGAGTGTGTGTGTTAGTGTTAGTGAGTGTGTGTTAGTGTTAGAGTGTGTGTGTTAGTGTTAGAGTGTGTGTGCTAGTGTTAGTGAGTGTGTGTGTTAGTGTTAGAGAGTGTGTGTGTTAGTGTTAGAGTGTGTGTGTTAGTGTTAGAGTGTGTGTGCTAGTGTTAGAGAGTGTGTGCTAGTGTTAGTGAGTGTGTGTGTTAGTGTTAGAGTGTGTGTGCTAGTGTTAGTGTTAGTGAGTGTGTGTGTTAGTGAGTGTGTTAGTGAGTGAGTGTGTTAGTGAGTGAGTGTGTTAGTGAGTGTGTGTGTTAGTGTTAGTGAGTGTGTGTGTGTTAGTGTTAGTGAGTGTGTGTGTGTGTTAGTGTTAGTGAGTGTGTGTGTGTGTTAGTGTTAGTGAGTGTGTTAGTGTTAGTGAGTGTGTTAGTGTTAGTGAGTGTGTTAGTGTGTGTGTTAGTGAGTGTGTTAGTGAGTGTGTGTGTTAGTGTTAGAGTGTGTGTGTTAGTGAGTGTGTGTGTTAGTGTTAGAGTGAGTGTGTTAGCATTAGTGAGTGTGTTAGTGAGTGTGTGTGTTAGTGTTAGAGTGTGTGTGTTAGTGAGTGTGTTAGTGCTAGAGTGTGTGTGTTAGTGTGTGTGTCTGTTACTGAGTATGTTTGTGTGCGTCTGTCACTGAGTGTGTGTCTGTCAGTAAATGTGTGCGTCTGTTCATGAGAGTGTGTGTGTGTGTGTGTCTTAAGCACTTACCTTTCTCCAGCGCCGGACTCCCTTAACGCTGGGGATCTCTCCGTCCCCATCCGCCTCTTAGCTCTGAATGCACATGCGTGGCAAGAGCCACGCGCGCATTCAAACCGCCCATAGGAAAGCATTACTCAATGCGTTCCAATGGACGTTCAGCGTCTTCTCACTGTGATTTTCACAGTGAGAATCGCAGAAAATCCTCTAGCGGCTGTCAATGAGACAGCCACTAGAGGCTGGATTAACCCTCAGTGAAACATAGCTGTTTCTCTGAAACTGCTATGTTTTCAGCTGCAGGGTTAAAACTAGAGATACCTGGCACCCAGACCACTTCATTGAGCTGATGTGATCTGGGTGTCTGTAGTGGTCCTTTATGTGTATGTGTTTATGCATGCACTGGCAAACATACCGCGGTCGCACGGGTCGCAGCCCTGCGACCAGGTGCCCGCCGCCATGTGTTGCGGCCCCAGCCTGCGCAGAGTAAGCGCTTGCGCAGGGGGAGGGGGGGGGCCCGGATCAGTTTTCGCACCGGGGCCCCATGGGTTGTGTGTACGCCACTGGTGACAGGTAATTAAAAGATTTTCAAAGGTTTATGAAAGTTGTAATTTTATTAGATACATGAAGGTGAATATTCTGCATATCTATTTCTTAACTAAAGCAGGAAAGGGAAACATAAATAAAATTCAAAACAGACTTGGCTATAAGAGGAAATTTAGTGTGTTACCTTACACCCCTCCCCCCTAAACATACCCTTCCTTGGAAATATACTGTGACCAAACAATACTACATATAATAAAAACAGAAGATGAACTTAAAGGACAAAGTTCAGAGGCAAACTTAAAATAAAAATAAAAAAAACCTGTATTATCCATACAGAGAGGAAAACGTCTCGATGCAGAAAATCATTCATAGACAAGATAACAGGTCTTAACAAAATATATCCTAAAAAACAGAAGTTGTGCATTATGCAAAATAAATTACACATATTGAAAACATGTAAGATGTAAGCCTGTACATAAAGTATATTTAAAAAATTAGCATTAGATTAATTGATACATACTCTAATTAAAGGGGAACTGTTGCTTCTCTGGCGTTTATACTACTGAATAAAACATTGAGAACCACCAATCATTTCTTTCGTGAGCTGCTCTATTTACTTTGAAATGTATATTAAAAATGTAGCAAATTACATAATAAACCAATTCAGACAAGGCAAAGCCAGGTCAAACATTGCAAATAAGTTAGAGAAATAGAAACATTGCTTAATGTGACGTCTTCTTGGTATGATTTGTCTGTCATGGCTGCAAGGTACAAAGGGTGAAGCCCAGGGGCGGGCTGGGCCGGGGAGCAGGGAGGCAATTGCCCCCCAGGCCGCCCTAAATAATGTTAAGACCGGCCGCTGCAGGGCCGGCCCTTTAAATGCAGCAGCCGCCTGAGCGCTCTGTTAAGAGCCTCAGGCGGCTGCAGCACATCTCTCATCCCCTGTAGCGTGGCCGAGCTACTCTCCGGTCCGTGGTGCCCGGCCGGAGTGATAGGAAGGTGCAGGCTCGGTGAGCACTTCCTGTCAGTCCGGCCGATTACAGGAAACAGAAACTCCTGTTCCGCGCGTAATTTCTGTTTCCTGTAACCGGCCGGACTGACAGGAAGTGCACACTGAGCGTGCACCTTCCCATCACTCCGGCCGGTCACCGCGGACCGGAGAGCAGCTCGGCCACGCTACAGGGGAGGGGAGGAGAGTAAGTGAAGGAGGGGGAGGGGGGGGAGACTAAGTGAAGGAGGGGGAGGGGGGGGAGACTAAGTGAAGGAGGGGGAGGGGGGGGAGACTAAGTGAAGGAGGGGGAGGGGGGGGAGACTAAGTGAAGGAGGGGGAGGGGGGGAGACTAAGTGAAGGAGGGGGAGGGGGGGGAGACTAAGTGAAGGAGGGGGAGGGGGGAGACTAAGTGAAGGAGGGGGAGGGGGGGAGACTAAGAAAAGGAGGGGGGGAGACTAAGAAAAGGAGGGGGGGAGACTAAGAAAAGGAGGGGGGAAACTAAGTGAAGGAGGGGGAGGGGGAGACTAAGAAAAGGAGGGGAGGGGGGAGACTAAGAAAAGGAGGGGAGGGGGGAGACTAAGAAAAGGAGGGGAGGGGGGAGACTAAGAAAAGGAGGGGAGGGGGGAGACTAAGAAAAGGAGGGGGGAGACTAAGAAAAGGAGGGGGGAGACTAAGAAAAGGAGGGGGGAGACTAAGAAAAGGAGGGGGGAGACTAAGAAAAGGAGGGGGGAGACTAAGAAAAGGAGGGGGGGAGACTAAGAAAAGGAGGGGGGGAGACTAAGAAAAGGAGGGGGGAGACTAAGAAAAGGAGGGGGGAGACTAAGAAAAGGAGGGGGGAGACTAAGAAAAGGAGGGAGGAGACTAAGAAAAGGAGGGGGGAGACTAAGAAAAGGAGGGGGGAGACTAAGAAAAGGAGGGGGGAGACTAAGAAAAGGAGGGGGGAGACTAAGAAAAGGAGGGGGGAGACTAAGAAAAGGAGGGGGGAGACTAAGTGAAGGAGGGGGGAGACAAAGTGAAGGAGGGGGGAAGACAAAGTGAAGGAGGGGGGAAGACAAAGTGAAGGAGGGGGGAAGACAAAGTGAAGGAGGGGGGAAGACAAAGTGAAGGAGGGGGGAAGACAAAGTGAAGGAGGGGGGAAGACAAAGTGAAGGAGGGGGGAAGACAAGGTGAAGGAAGGGGGGGACTAAGTGAAGGAAGGGGGGGACTAAGTGAAGGAAGGGGGGGACTAAGTGAAGGAGGGGGGAGACTAAGTGAAGGAGGGGAGAGACTAAGTGAAGGAGGGGGGAGA
This sequence comes from Pelobates fuscus, assembly GCF_036172605.1. Classification (NCBI taxonomy): domain Eukaryota; kingdom Metazoa; phylum Chordata; class Amphibia; order Anura; family Pelobatidae; genus Pelobates; species Pelobates fuscus. The sequence goes on from NC_086322.1 coordinate 164,817,016, forward strand.
CTAAGTGAAGGAGGGTGGGAGACTAAGTGAAGGAGGGGGAGACTAAGTGAAGGGGGGAGACTAAGTGAAGGGGGGAGACTAAGTGAAGGGGGAGACTAAGTGAAGGGGGAGACTAAGTGAAGGGGGAGACTAAGTGAAGGGGGGAGACTAAGTGAAGAAGGGGGAGAGAGTAAGTGAAGGAGGGGGAGAGAGAGTAAGTGAATGAGAGTAAGTGGAGGGGGGAGAGTAAGTGGAGGGGGGAGAGTAAGTGGAGGGGGGAGAGTAAGTGGAGGGGGAGAGTAAGTGAAGGGGGAGAGTAAGTGAAGGGGGGAGAGTAACAGAAAGAGGAGGGGGTAAGAAGGACAAGGGGGGGAGAGTAAGTGAAGGAGGGGGAGGGGGAGAGTAAGTGAAGGAGGGGGAGAGAGTAAGTGAAGATGGGGGAGAGTAAGTGAAGGAGGGGGGAGAGTAAGTGAAGGGGGGGGGAGAGTAAGTGAAGGGGGGAGAATAAGTGAAGGGGGGAGAGTAAGTGAAGGGGGGAGAGTAAGTGAAGGGGGGAGAGTAGGTGAAGGAGGAGGAGGAGGGGGGAGTAAGAAGAACACAAGGAGGAGGGGGAGAGTAAGGGTGAGGAGAAGGGGAGATGAGGAGAAGGGGGGACTGAGAAGAACAAAGGGAGGGTGGGTGGTGAGGATAACACAGGGAGGGGGAGATGAGGACACAGGGAGGAGAGGGGGTAAGAAGAACACAGGGAGGGAGAAGGTGAGGAGAACACAGGGAGGGGGAGGTGAGGAGAACACAGGGAGGGGGAGGTGAGGAGAACACAGGGAGGGGGAGGTGAGAAGAACACATGGAGGGTGGATGAGAAGAGCACAGGGAGGGTGGGGGAGAGGGGAGACCATTAAGGGGCAGGGGAGAGCTCTAAGGCACAGAAGTGACGGCTCTATAGGACAGGGGGCAAGACAGGGAGCTTGTTCACACTACGTGCACACACACACACACACACAATGCATCCCTATACATACACAGAAACACACAATGCATCCCTACACACACAAACACAATGCATCCCTACACACACAGAAACACACAATGCATCCCTGCACACACAGAAACACAACATGCTTCCCTTACACACAGAGAAACACACAATGCATCCATTACACACACACAATGCAACCCTTACACACAAAGACAATGCATCCTTTGCACACATACACAGAAACACACAATGCAAACCCTTACACACACATGGAAACACACACTGCTTTTCTTACTTACACACAGAAACACAATGCATCTCTTACACACACTCAATGCACACACTTACAGACACACACCTTGCATCACTTAAGCATACAAACACAGATTCATGCAAACACAGATACACACAACCAGAAACACACAATATATCCCTTATACACAAATACACACTGCATCACCTGCACAAACTGGTATCCCTATACACTACATACCATAAGCACACATTAGATCCTCTACAATAACACATAACACATCCCCTACACACTCCATTCCCTGTGAGCAAACTCATGGGTGGGTGGAACATATAAGTGGGCCTTGTGGGCATACTCACCGTCAGGCCCTGGGTCCCAGACCTTGAGCTGTGTAAGGGCCCCCCCCCCCAAAATGGAGCTGCTTCCAATTCTCCCATAACATTGAATTTTGTGACCACAGTTGCAAACAGCCTCCAGAGATCCTGTTCTACACCAGACCAGTGGAGCCAAACTGCAGCCCATCATCATCCTCATCTGGTTGTAAGTAGGCAATCTAGTATATTATTAGTGACACTAATCTATATTTACCTCACATTAACCCCATAAGGACCAAACTTCAGGAATAAAAGGGAATCATGACGTGTCACACATGTCATGTGTCCTTAAGGGGTTAAAGGGACACTATAGTCCCCAGAATGACTGCAGCTTAATGAAGTGGTTCTGGTGTCTATAGCCGGTCCCTGCAGGCTTTTTAATGTAAACACACACTGTGTGCAGCACTGGCGTTAGTTCATATGGCAAATCATATGGGTGGGGCATTGTGATGTCACATGGGGGGAGCGGCAAATTCAGCTGTTCCCCATGCAGCCACAGGTGCCGCTGTGCTGGGAGATTGTGATTACTCTTCACTTTCTCCCAGCCTACAGAGCAGCGCATGGGAGAGAGAGGAGGCATGATTTAATCTTACAACAAATCCAGTAAGCAAATCTTTATAAATTTACTCTGATGTCTGTATTAATATTGAGGGATGTCTAAGTAGTAACATCAGTGTGTGTCAGCAGGGCGAGCCGTTGGGGTGTGCAAGCTGTGCAGTCACGCAGGGTGCCATGACAACAGAGGCGCCCGGCGGACAACACAGCTCACAAGTCGGGTACACCAGCATATTCAATTTAAACGATTCGCTGGTGCGCACCAGCAGTAGTTGCAGTCAGCGCACCAGCAGTAGTTGCAGTCAGATTATAGCCTCTCCCTCGTGGTTCCGGCACTCAGTTAGTGAGTCGGAGCACAGGCTCAGAGATTCTCAGCCTGCACTCTGACAACATTGAAAGTAAGAGCCGTGAAGGAGCGGTTATGGCAAAGAGCTACCGATTAGCATAACATCAATATCCGTTATAAAACCAGGAAAAGGTGGGCACCATTGCGCTGATTTGGTGGTGCAATGGGCCACTTGACTGGTTTTGCCCCCCCAGGCCTAAGGCTGCCAGCCCTCCCCTGGTGAAGCCTATAAAAATGATGGTGGCGCCCATTTGCAGGATAAAAAGGTGTGGATTTCAACATTTATTTTTATTTTTGACTCCTCGCAAGTACATGTAAATGCTAAATTAGTGTCCCCATGCAGAGCGAGGAGATGATGAACGGCAGTGCTGCCTACTGTGCAGCACTGCCCTAGGAAGCATCTCCAGTGGCCATCTGAGGCGTGGCCACTTGGAGGTGTCCCTAGGGGGCAATGTAAACACTGCCTTTTCTCTGAAAAGGCAGTGTTTGCATGAAAATACCTGAAAGCAATGATTATACTCACCAAAACAACTACATTAAGCTGTGTCCCTTTAATAAAAAGTAGCCCACAAGAGTCCACTCCGGTTGCTCTGACATCCTATCACGTCTCCTGGTTAGTGGTGTCACCATAATCGTGTGCTAGACTCCACAAACTTAGCTCACAAACCCTTACAGAGATATTCAGGAATGCAGTAAGTTTCTCAGACTCTGGATTAAGGCAGGTTGCATTGTCCTGATCCTTGCTAATGTTAGATGACAAAAATCAATAGTTTTGATATTATATGAGTCCTTGAGAGTAAAACAGTTAGTAGAGGGAAATGTGAAAAATGCCACTACTCAAATCACCTAAATGGTAGGGCTTTCCTTTAAGGTTGTTTTACAGTGCATATTCAGTAGAATTCTAGTAAAAATGAAAATCCAGCGCACTCACTACTAAACAGCTATTTTGGTTCTGAACAATTTTGTTAGTTTTATTAAAAACACCTAATCTAGGCAAATAAATTATGGGAGTTTAGTTACATTATATGATCATACATTGCATAAACCTGCTACAACGCCAATGTACCCCATCTTTGGAAGGTCCTACTCTGTCTGCTAAATGAGCTACTCACTTGGGGAAATCCTTCCATCTCGAGTTCTCTGCAGTACAAGGCTTAAATAGGGTCCTGAGATGAGGCACCTGTGACAGAGAGGGGTGCAAAACCAAGGAGCTGGCTAGACTCCTAAATATATACATATAGAAGAAAATAAGGGTTTGGCTGCACTCACCTAAACATGTTTAAATGGGGTGCTGCTGGGGGCCAATAAGTACAGTAAAAATGAAAATCCAGCAAACTCACGTTCGTTTCTAAACAGCTATTTTGGTTCTGAACAATTTTGTTAGTTTTATTAACACCTAAGCTAGGCAAAAAATAATGGGGGTTTAGTTACATTATATGATCATACATTGCATAAGCCTGCCACAACGCCAATGTACCCCTTCAGTAGAATTCTAATACCTCATAGTGTAATTTTCTGAAGTCACTGAATAAGACATAAGCTGTATACCATTAAAGTGGTATAGTTATTTTGTGTTTGTTTTTCATAAAAATAGACTGATAATTTCATGAGACAAACTAGGGAGTATTTTTTAAGTAGACATGTCTACTTGTGGGGGTGCAAAACAACTCACAAGTTCCAGCCCCACTCTTACTGATAAAAACACAAGTACAAAATAAGTGTATAACTCTATAGAGTAAAGTATGAAAGTCTATATATGTCCCACTCTACTACATATGTTGTGTATGAAAACAGACAACAAAGAGGTTCAGATTTTCCATATTGTGGACTCAACCTCATAAATAATGTGATTTAGGAATAAAACAAATGTGAGTATTTTAAGCAAATTGTCATAATTACAAAGCAAAATATTTTTTGTTGTATACTTTCATAAGGTTTTCAATGATCAATTTCATTGAATGAAGAAAAACATGCTTACAAACCAGCATAATAATCGAGATAATACATTGAGCAGAAACAATTAGTCTTACTCTTTGTACTGCTTGCAGAGATCAAATTGCTTGTTAAGAGGTGCTCATTATACTGAGAGAATCAGGTAACCTTTGTTTGCTAGGGAATAATTAATGATTTAACTCTCAGTATCACGTGAAGACTGTAAAATGAAGGGCTCACAGTGTAATAAAGGAAAAAAGGTGTAGTTTCCAGAAATGGATCCATGCACAGAAGTCGAAGACGAATTATTTATCAATGTCTCTTTAGGCGATGAAAATACAGGTATGGAAAGTTATTTAATTTTCGGTGAAATATATTTTTCTGGCTTTGTAGTGGTTATTTGCAAAGATTTGGTCAGAGAGTCAAAAGAAAAACGTTGGAATCAGCTACAGCAACCAGACCAGGGAAAGATCTGAAACTTGTCAGGTTCCATGGATACAAAGGCTAGTAAATGGAGAATATATGAGCATTGTTACCATGAGTCTTTGCTAGCTGAAAAACCTGTGTACTTCATTCTCCTTCCTTACACTGTCCATGCTATTTCTGATTTAATTTCTAAACAGTACAGAATTATTTAGAAAAAAAAAAAACTTTTATTAAGGTAATGATAATTTGTAAGTTGGGGTTATTCTCCAAACATTGAATTTTTGTGAATTAAATATATATATTTTTGTCATTCGGACGTAATTTTCAAAAAATGTAGTATTTGGTGAATAACCACACATGTTTTTATATTCACAAATTAAAAAAAAAATAAGCCCATAGCCATATATATCTGTGGATTGCTCACTTTTTTATAAAGTGGAACCAGCGCATCCCTAGATTTTTAGTATTTATGTTTACTTATATCCAGGGCCGGCGCTTCCTATAAGGCGAACTAGGCAGCCGCCTAGGGCGCCATATAGGAGCGGGCGCCCTGCGCACCCATCGCCGGCCCTTTAAATGCTGCAGCCGCCTGATCGCTCTATAGAGGGAAGGGAGTGGGATGTAAAGAGACCACAGGGAGGGAAGGGAGGGGGATGTAAAGAGACCACAGGGAGGGCAGGGGAAGAGACCACAGGGAGGAAAGGGGGGATGTAAAGATACCCCAGGGTGGGAAGGGGGGGATGTAAAGAGACCACAGGGTGGGAAGGGGGGGATGTAAAGAGACCACAGGGAGGGAAGGGGGGAGGATGTAAAGAGACCACAGGGAGGGAAGGGGGGAGGATGTAAAGAGACCACAGGGAGGGAAGGGGGGAGGATGTAAAGAGACCACAGGGAGGGAAGGGGAGTAAAGAGACCACAAGGAGGGAAGGGGAGTAAAGAGACCACAAGGAGGGAAGGGGAGGGGGAGTAAAGAGACCACAGGGAGGGAAAGGGGGGATGTAAAGAGAACACAGGGAGGGGGGTGAGTAAAGATACCATGGGGGGGAGTAAGCAGAACTGCTAAGGGACAGAAGGGAGAGCTCTATAGGACAGGGAGCTCTTTCACACTACATGCACACACACAATGCATCCCTATACATACACAGAAACACACAATGCATACATACACACAGAAACACAATGCATCTCTTACACTCAATGCACCCCTTACAGACACACACACTTCATCACTTACATAGACAGAAACACACCTTGCATCCCTTATGCATATAAACACAGATTCACACAATACCTGCCTTACATACAACCAGAAACAATACATCCCTTATACACAAACACACACTGCTTTCTATACCTTACAAAAAACATTGCACACACATTAGATCCTCTACAATAACACATAACACATCCCCTGCACACTCCACTCCCTGTGAGCGAACTCATGGGTGGAACATGTAGGTAGACTTATGGGTGGTCCTTATGGGCATACTCACCGTCAGGCCCTGGGGCCCAGACCTTGAGCTGCGTAAGGGGCCCCAAAAAATTTAGCTGCTTCCTGTTCTCCCAGAACATTGAATTTTGTGACCACAATTACAAACAGCCTCCAGAGATCCTGTTCTACACCAGACCAGTGGAGCCAAACTGCAGCCAGAGCCCATCACCATCCTCATCTGGTTGTAAGTAGACAATCTAGTATATTATTAGTGCAAGGATCCGGTGGTTAGTGCAAGGTATCCGGTGCAAGGATTTTTGGGTACTGTGACCTTTATGGGCAAAACAACGCAGTCCTCTAGGGTAACAGGTATAGAACAACAGTCTCTTATGCAAAAAAGGTGTGGTTTATTTACATTGTGCACAAAAATCCATGCAGCAATCCGTTTGTTCAAAACAGAAAGGAAAGTCTACAAACAAAATCCTAGCTCAAATTCGAGCACTTACTAAACATAAAGTAATGTCCCTTACTAAACCAGGGTAATAATCTAAACAAATCAACAAAATAAACATTGGTTTCACCAACCTTTAGCACTTTTTCTGGTGCTGCTCTGCACAGACCTGCTCTCTGCAGATCAGATTGTATCTCCCTCCTTTCTGCTCTGAGACCTGCTAATTAAAGCCTCAGCAGTTGCTAATTGGGTAGGTGAATGAGTACAGGCTATGGAGGATTCTGGGTCCTACATATTCTATTACCCTCCCATAGACTCTGTCACAGTACATAGGTGAAGATGCCTTTTTCCGCCGTCCCCCACCCCCCCCCCTCTAAAAATAACATCTTCACCTATGTGCATCTTAACGAGTCCCTCTCTCCTCCATGTCTATTAGTGGTCCCCTCCCTTCCTGGTCCATTAGTGGTCCCCTCCCTTAGTGTTCCTCTCCCCTCTTTTCCCTGTCTCTTAGTGTTTCTCTCCTCTCCCCTCCCTGTCCCTTGGTGGTCACACTCCCCTTCCTGGTGTGCATCCTACCTCTCTAGTAGTGTTGCCGAGCGGAGCAGATCCTCTACAGGAGCTTCAGTTTTCTGTACCCGGCTGGACTTACAGGAAGTGCTCTAAGTGAGCACCTCCTGTCAGTCTGGCCAGGTACAGGAAACAGAAGCTCCTGTACCGTGCTCCCATCCGCCACACTACACTCAGTGGTGTATACACATTAACAGTCACACACACTCAATGACAAACACACAGACATCACTGACAGACACACACACACTGATTGACAGACACAGACTCAATGACAAACATACTCTCACTGATTTGACAGACACTCACAAACACACACTGACAGACACACACACTCACACTGACAGACACACTCATACACTCACATGCACACACATACATACAATCACTAACAGACACACACTCACTCACAGACACACACACTCACAGGCAAACACATACACACACTCACACATACACTTACAGACACACACAATCACAGACAAACACATACACACACACTCACACATACACTTACAGACACACACACTCACAGACAAACATATACACACACTCACAGATGCACTTACAGAAACACACACTCACATACAAACACATATACACACACACACACTCACACATACACTTACAGACACACACACACACAAACACACTCACACATACACTTACAGACACACACACTCATAGACAAACACATACACACACACTCACACTATTAATATTAAATGTCCACCCAGCCTCCCTAAGTGGAGAGCTGGAATGGATCTGTCCCTGGGGGCCAGTGGGGCTTCACTGCGGCGGGCGGCAGAGTTCCCGTCAGACGCGGTGAGGGAGCTTTAGCCTCTCAGCTTTGCTCCCTCGCAGGCTGTCTACTGATGCCGGGAGCCAGAATATGATGTCATATCCCGCTCCCGCGGCATCAGCAAACGGCGTGCAAGGGAGCAGAGCAGAGAGGTTAGAGCTCCCTCACCGCATCTGATTAGACACAGGTACACATACACACTGACACACACACATGCACACACACAAAACATGTTATTATTTTAGCTACTATCTGCATCCAGAAGGGTGGCTTCACTGGGATCCAGTGAATCAGCCCAGTGCTCTAAAAAAACAAAACCCTCCTACCTACATCATAACTTCAGCCATACATTTACCTCCATAATCTCCCTCTGTCTTTTAACTGAGGTCTGCAGCGTAGTTAGCATTGGAGACTCTCTTCTTCAGTTTGCTTTCTAAGTCCTTGAACCCATTCTTTAGGACCCTTTAGGACTTAATTTGCTACTATTACTTGTAAAGTAATAAAATATGAGCAGGATATTGCTTTGCTGCAGAGGGATTCGGATAGATTGGGGGACTGGGCAATAAAATGGCAGATGAAATTTAACGTAGAGAAATGCAAAGTTATGCACTTAGGGGTCAAGAATGCACAAGCAACTTACACCCTAAATGGTAGTAAATTAGGAATAACCACACACTAGAAGGATTTGGGAAATGTTATAGACAACAAATTAGGCAGCAATATGCAATGCCAATCTGCAGTTGCTAAGGTTAGTAAGGTTTTGTCATGTATAAATAGGGGCATAGATTCTTGGGATGAAAATATAATTTTGCCTCTTTATAAATCGCTGGTAAGACCACACCTTGAATATGCTGTGCAATTTTGGGCACCTGTTCTAAAGAAGTTTATCATGGCACTAGAAGAAGTGCAGAGACGAAAATTGATAAAAGGAATGGAGCAATTTAGTTACGAAGAAAGGTTAAAACATTTAAATCTCTTTAGTTTGGAAAAACGATGCTTCAGAATGGATATGATAACATTATACAAATATATTCAGGGGCCAGTACAAACCATTATCTGGAAATCTATTTATAAACAGGGCTATACATATGACATGAATTCACACATGAGGGCTGGAAGAAAGGAGATTTCATCTAAGGCAAAGAAAAGTTTTTTTTACAGTAAGAGAAATAAGGATATGGAAATCTCTGCCTGAAAAGGTGGTTTTATCAGAGTCCATACAGATGTTGAAACTAAAATGGGATAAATACTTGCAAAAACATAACATACATAGATATACAGTAATTTCTAATTAGTGGGGTAATAGCTGCCTTATCCAAGGAGACATCTGACTGCTATTTTGGGGTCAAGAAGGAATTTTTTCCTAGTTTGTTGCAAAATTGGAAGCACTTCAGACTAGGTTTTTTTTGTCTTCTTTTGGATCAACAGCAAAAACATATGTGAGGAAGGCTGAACTTGATGGACGGAAGTCTCTTTTCAGCTATGTAACTATGTACTATGCCAGTTGAGTCATCTCCAGCCCTTCTAAACAATCTATTCACCCTATTAGCAACATGTATCCAAGTACCTGGGTGATGGCAAACTGTCTGGGGAAAGCAATTAGTGCAACAGAGTATCTTGTCTGTTCTCTTAATAAATAAAGATGAGTTCATTTCGGAATGTCTTATAGTAGTGCATGTTGTACCCGTCGGGCCCGGGGGCTTTGTTACTTTTGAGGAGTGAGATCGCTGCTGCGATTTCTCCGGTGTGATCGACTCTTTTAGTGTCTCTGCTTCTCCCTCGGTTAACTTTGGTAACACCGTCTGCTCTAGGAAGTTGTCTGTTTGTCAGGTATTGTGTGTGTTCGGTGTTTGAGCGTGGGGTGTGGTTATATAGTTTTCGGAAATATTCTGTGAACACTTTGTTGATGTCTTTTGGTGTGTTGACTGTGTCGTTTGTGTGTGTTTTGATGGTAGTGATTGGTTTGAAGCCTGGTCTAGGACCCTATTACAATCTTTGAAAATGGGAAGTGATGTCAGCTGAACCGAAAGAAGTGAGACCGGATGTAAAGAACTAATGGGGTGAATACTACCCTTTCACATTCCCGGAAGTGACGTCACCCACACGATTGCATGTACGTGCGTGATGACGCCACCATTAAGGGATAAAGCATTACAGCTGGAATACCATACCCTCCCTCGCAGGGACATCTGTGATTGGTTGGTTTTCGATATTTTGCCACCAATCAGGACGAAAGGCGGGGATTATAATCAGGAACAGAACAGGATGGAAGCTACCAATTGAGAAAGCCGAATGGAATCGGCGAAACGCGTTTTGGACTCACCTATATACTGGATGTATCATATTGATTTTAAAAGTGTATGTAATAAATATTATTTTTATTTTGAATACATATATTTGGTGCATCTTCTATCCTGCTAAAGAGGGAAGGAGTCATCCCAAAAGGTAGATATGCCCATCTACTCAGAGCCAGGTCACAGGCTCTCACCCAGGTGAGAAGCAATCTTCACTTTTATATGCATGTTTGTGTATTGTCATCATAAGGATTTCAACTCCTATTGTTGAGGAGTACATCCTATTTGGATTCAAAGGTGTGTGTCACCTTAAGGACACAAAGAGAGAGTGATTAGAGCCAATCCCCAGTAGGCTCTGAACCACGTGAGTGCTTCCTATTATATGGTGTACAACCACGTCCTTTTTTTACAGAGTACACTATATATCTCTCTATTTCTTCCATAGTTACCCGAATATCTCCTATACCCCTAAAGAATTCTGGGGAGTAAGTGAATACTATCTAGCACTACACACTCTCACTTCTGCATACTGGTTATGTAAATAGTGTGTTTTTCACATTTGATCACAATAGGATTGGAGAGTTCCTATTTTTTGTGTGAGAGCTGCAGTATTAAAGAGCACTTGTTGAAATTTGTTTTAAGCGCCTGTTAACACAGAACATTTTGTTATATTTTTTCTGTATGGCCCTAGCCTCGTAGGCTGTGGTGTAGACATGTTTTTTTTAGGTTAACTGGTGCCATTCTATGTAAGTGTGTTTCCTGGATTATGGCAATGTCTGCCTGTTTGGACTTTTTGTCATGTAGGAGGATTCTGCGTTTGTGTGGTGTGTCTAGGCCTTTGGCATTAATTGTTAGGATTTTAGAGCCATGGGGATGTTTGTCTTATGGGTTTAGGCTGTGAGTGCTGTTTCATGCCTGTCTGTGCCCTACGTCTGTTGTCATCTTTCGTGTTTGGCGGTCTTGTCTTAGAGAGTGGTCGTTTCCCATAGGTTTGGGTCTTACTTGTATTGTTTTGCATTGCAAGTAATAATAAAACATTAACTATAACATTGACAAAATAATAATCATTAAACAATCAAAAATACGATCTGGTCTTATTCGCTGCCAGAGTGGAGTGTGAGCGTCCACCCTGACTCTGGGGCGTTATTGTACGTCCCGAGTGGGTGCAGGTGTCCACCACATCCACTGTGTCAACGTGTGTGAACCTAGTGATCGGCTGGGCGTCTATCACTAGCTGCTGTGAGCATAAGGTGGTAGGCAGCATTTATGCAAATCAATAGTTGAGCATAAACAGTGTGTAAAACATCAACATTCTGTGTCTCTTAGTTCCAACGTGCAATGCTGGATTGATGCTCTGGCTTGGTTTTAGCATTCTGGTAAGTATCTCATCGTGGCAATTAAGTTAACACCATCATTAGGTAGCTGTTCCCTCGAATATAACCGTACTTCAGTTCAATCAGCCTAAATGTCAGTTGGTGCCGGTGGGGGCTGTATATTGTTTTCTACGTACTGTGAAGTGAACAGTGTGCTATACATCAATGTTCCGTGCCCCCTAGTTTTGACGTGCCATACTGGGTTGATGCTCTGGTTTAGTTTTGGCCTTTTGGTAAGTATCGCATCATGTCGTGACATTAGAGGTAACGCAGTCGTTGTGTAGCTAATTCCTTGAGGTGACCGTACTTTACTGCCGTCGGCAAAGTTGTCGGTCGATACTGATAGCGGGCTATATGTTGTTGTCTGTTTGCTGTGAGATAAGCTCTGCGCAATGCATTCATATTCTGTATCGCTTAGATTGAGTGTGCTATGCTTGGTTAATGCTCTAGCTTAGTTTTGGCATTTTGGTAGGTATTGCATCTTGACAATAAAGATTACACGGTCGTTAGGTAGCTGCTCCCTCAAAAGAACTGTGTTTCAGTTCGGCCAACATAGTTATCCATTGGTATCGGTAATGGGCTATATGTTTTTTTCCGTTTTTTTATTTATTTATTAATAGTCAGTCGATATGTGGGGGGAGGTCCCCATTGCAGTCTATGGGAATGCTTGTGTGTCCCGCTGTAAGGGGCTTGTTGTGTTGACCCGTGTGGTAGTTTACCCGGGTTTCTCCCCCTCCCCACCTCAGGTATCCCACCCATTGTCCCTGCTGTTTCCCCATGTGTCTGTGTGTATGGTACTTATCTCAGGGGGTGTCTCGGGTGGTCACCAGTTCTGTGTAGTCTGGTTGGAGTATTGCCATTCTGGTTCAGGCGTGATGTCCTGCTGTGTCTGCTGCCTCGGTCCATTCTCTGCTTAGTGTGATGAGGTCGGGCATTTGATCTTGCGGAAGGGTGAAGTTCGGTGGGGGTTCTAGCTGGAGACTTAAAAGAAATTTGAGTGGGTCGTTCCCGGGTGACAGAGTGTGAGTTGCTCCTGCTTTGAAGGCCACTAGTTTAAAAGGGTGACCCCAGGTGTACCTTATGCCTTTGTCGTGTAGGATTGATGTCAGGGGTTTCCAGTTTCGCCTTCGCTGCAGTGTTGTCGACAATAGGTCTTGGTACAGTACGATGTTAGCTCCCTGGTAGTTGAGATCGTTGTGACGGGCGTATTGCATGATGGCTTCTTTTGTGGAGTAATGATGGAAACATATAATTACATCCCTAGGCTGCCTCCCCTCAGCTCTGCAAGCGCGCAGGTCCCTGTGCGCTCTGTCTATGGCCCACTTATCCTCAGGGATGTCAGGTATAAGGTGTGCAAAATAGTGTTCCATTTTCTTTATAAGGGAGCCTTCATTTGGCTCCTCTGGCATTCCCCTGGCATTGCGGTAGGTGAGGTTCGCCAGGTCCTCCACTGCCATTTCTATTTCCATAAGTTTCCTCTCCATTGCTTTGGAGTGGTTTATGACTGTGTTGTGGGCTTGAGTCACAGTATCGATCTTGCCCTCCAGGCCGCCGTCCGTGTTCCCAGCACCTGTATTTTGGCTTGCATTGTCTGGGTGCTTTTGGCTATCTCTCCCACTAGGTAGCTTTTGACCTCTGTCAATTTATTTAGTATGTGTGAGGTTTCAGTCCGTTGGTGGTCTGTTTGGTCCATCTCCACAGTGTGCGCTGGGGATTTGGATCCCTGCGGGCTGCGCTGGTGGCCATCTTGTGCAGCCTGTGCGCCGTGTGGTGTTGTAAGCATTTCAGCCACGGATATGGCGGCTTCTTTCTGTTTGCCTTTCTTTTTTCGCTGTGGTTTTGCTCCAGTCTGTGTACCAGACATAGTGCAGTGTTTTCTGATTGTTTTTTAGGTTCGATGCCGTTTGCAGGTGCTAGATTAAGTGTGGATGCTGAGGAGCTTGCAGACTACACGTCCATCTTGGTCGGCAGTCAGGCCACGCCCCCCCTCTTTGTCTTATTTCTACCATCCTGTCACACACTCATGCCAAAAAGACAACGCTTGATGGCTGTTTTCGTATACACAAACCCGAGGAAGCCCCATCCTCGGCTTCCCAGGATGTAATCATTAGATGTCACTTCTTATCGGCCAAAAATTGAATTCTGGATGCAATGAAGGGGAAAACCATGTTAAAGTATGAGACATCCCATCTTACCTTCTTTCAGGACTTAACCCGAAACACATTGCAGTGCCAAAGATTTAGCGTGGTGACATCCCAGCTCAGGGAGGCAGGAGTGAAATATCGATGGTCCTTACCTAAAGCACTAACCGTTATTAAGAATGGCACCACGCTGAGACTTACCTCACCGGCGGAGTCCCCCTCCTTCTTCCAAGCATTAGGAATACTGACGCAGACCCTAACTCCAGCTGCTCCATCTATCCCACAAGCCTGTGACCCAGAATAAATAATCCACATTTCATTTCATTCCAGAGGGAGTGACCCAAAACCCATAGCACTGCAAGAATATGTCTCTTATTAATGTTACTTTTAATTCTGTTCATGTTTAGTGTTTCATTTTCATTTCCATGTTGATATAACTGCTGATGACCCCACTCTATGTAGCTTGCACCTCCATAGCAAGGGCTCAACCCAACCATGAAGGAGCCTTATGCTCTCATGTGGGCTCCTATGTTTACCCCCGTGTCCTCCTAGGTTAGAGGCAGGGCCGGACTGGCCCACCGGGATACCGGGGAATTTCCCGGTGGGCCGCACCACCTGGGGCCGGCAGGAAGCCCTAATGTGTCATTTAAGTAATTTTCCCTCGGACTGTAACAGCCTGTGTCAGTCTGAGGGAAAGAAGGGAGGGGGAGGGGCTGGGGCTGGAGGGAGGTCCTGGTGCGGCCTATTTGGGCTGCCAGGGGGCCGGAGGGAGTTCTGAGTCTCCCTCCTGAACCTGCAGCAATTCATGTCTCTATTCTCTGCCCCTGGACTTAAGCCCCGCCTCTCAGACTCAAGCCCCGCCTCCTGTGATCAAGCTCCGCCCCCACACACGCTGCTGACCTGGAAGGAAGAGGTAAGAAAATGGAGACATCAGCCTTCTGTGACAGGTAAGTAAGGTGAAATGGCTGTTGTGCTTTAGAGTGCAAAGTTACTTAAAGCTTACCTATAGCTCCTGGGGGGCAGAGAATTGTTTAGACTGAATCTAAAAACATGTGGTTGCCATGGTTGACTCCCCACACAATTTATACAGTCAATAGATGTATTTATCCAATTTTATTTTTGTCTTTACACTATGTATCCTTATCTTTTAGTTTCTCTAATTAAACAAATTGATCTGGTTATATTGATTTTGCCTAAATTATATTTATTTTAAATGTACAAATTAATTTGGTCATAAGGCAAAATAAATAGTTTCGGAGGCATTTAAAAAAAAAAAAATAAATAATAATAAAAAAAAATTTATATATATAATATGGGAATGCTTGTGTGCCCCGCTGTAAGGGGCTTGTTGTGTTGACCCGTGTGGTATAGCTGTATACGGCTATATTGTAGTCGGGGCAATATAGCCGTATACAGAAATCTAGCATATAATAACCATAACATCAATGAGTTGGAACCAGTCGGTTGTGGTGTGCCGGAACTGACAAAGCAGTAGTCCTGTAATAAAAGTGGGCAAAAATTAAAATACCATAAGACATAATACGGTAACCAACTTCTTTCTTTATTTAGATAAGTCACAGAAAGCTTGTCTTAATTCTTTAACGGGATTAGGTATGTAGAGTGTTTAAGCTGAGGATTCCCGGCGTCCCATTGTCTTGATAATGTGCGGGGGTATGTGATTAGCAGATGCTGTAGATGCTGTCCCGATTCGGAAAGAATGACTTGAGAAATGATTGGGGTTTAGGCCAAGCCTAGTCAATAGTAGACGTACATAAAGCATAAACTTTGTTGTAGTCAGAATGTTACCATGCAGTTCGAGCAAAAGTTGTAAAGGTTGTTGTGGAGTGAAAGAAGATAAGCGTCAAACTTGTACAGGGCACCATTTATTATGAGTAGGAGACAAGGGGATTGTAATAGTATGACCTATGGCGCTGGTTTTTGATTGTTTTAAAATTAGTGGTAACGGTTGTTATGTTTGCAAGACCATAGTTCTTAGGTAGTTGGGGGTTGTAATGGTCTTAGTCGTGAATTCGTTGGGTCGGAGGAACCCATGAAGGCTAAATATATAGCCGTCTTCTTACCATATTAGTTATGGGCTCAAAAGGAGAAGAATCTATTAAATGATTAGTGAATGGAATATGTTGTTGTCTATGGGTAGTCTTTGTGAGGGGACATGTGCGTCCCATTTTAATGTCTTTAAGAATTGTCTTAATTTGCCAAAGAGAATGAGACAACCCAATTTGTTTCTGGTAGTTCTCTACGTACTACCAGAGGTGTTAGAGCCTGAAACGTGATCGTCCGCTGTGTTGGGACAAAATTGTCGTGTGGGACTAGCAACATCTTCTCCAAGTGAAAGTGTGTTGACTCTAGCTGGAGTGTTAGGTAGAGAAAAATCCTTACCACCTGCTTGATACATACTAAAACGTGAAGATAGCCATTATTATATGAACACACAATGTGCTAGTACTGGCTTGCTAGCTAAAGCCGCATGGCGAAACAATTAATCCTTAGTTTGGTGACAGGTGAGGCCCTGCTAGTTGCCAAGTGGCATGAGAGGCTCTATCTATGCAGTGGCGCGAGGGGATTTTTTTTGGCCACCAAACGTAGTGGCAGGATGTTGGCCTCTCGGTGACTGTAACCAGAAAAAAGGGGAAGGGAGTGACAGGTGAGGCCCTCTCTATATATCATGGGAGGCGGCTATCTCACGAGTGGCCCGATGGGTGTTTGCCTCCGAGCGTTGAGGCGGGGTGTTGGCCTCGCGGGACCACTATACAACAGGCGTAGATGCCAAGAAAGGAGAATACCTATTAGAAACCTATAGTCCCTAATTGCCAGTACGCTAAGGATATACCCAGGGGGAAACAGAAAATGTATGTATATACCACATGAGCAGGTGTATGTACCTGGTAGTATGTTTAGATACCCTTACTGGTCGTAAGGGTTATTAATACCTGTATCCCGGACGGGTAAAACAATGTATGAAAATTTAATATAGGCATTTAAAAGCGTATACCCATATGTGTGTTATGCAAGTTTAATAGAGCAAAGTGCTCCGTCCCAATGTTTATTGTATGCTTGTAATGCCCCTGTTTGAAGGTAATTAACTTGTCGGGAGTGTTATATCAGGTGTGATATGGAATACAACTGTACCCCGAAACATGAGTGTAGTGAACCATGACTGGCAGCTGAATAACCTAATATGTGAAAATACGTAATTGGAAGGACTTATATTTAAGCGTGCAACCTTGCAAATATACTGTATTAGACTCTGGAATCCTCCATAGTGCTTTAAATAGTATGTGCATTCTTGGGTAAATGTAAGCGTATTGTCAGTAAATTTAACTAAATGCCTATGTAGGCAGGTATTCCTGAATGATTATATCATAGCAAGCATGAGTTGTAAGGAAGTGTTATTGTGTAATTATAATTATAGTGGGAATGTTATGAGGGGAATAACCATATGTCTGAAAAACTTGTAGTATACCGTTTGACAGATAGGAGTTAGTATAAAAGTGAAAATGCTGTAGTTAGTTTGTTTGTTTATGAAATGAAATAAAGTCTGAGAAGCCTGTAGTATGCCTATTGACCAGTAGGGGTCAGCATGTAGGCGAAAATGCCGTGGTTCGTTGGTTTGTACATGAATTGCAATAATGTCTGAGAAGCCTGTAGTACACCGAATGACCGGTAGGGGTCAGCATGTAGGCGAAAATGCAGTGGTTCGTTGGTTTGTACATGAATTGCAATAATGTCTGAGAAGCCTGTAGTACACTGAATGACCGGTAGGGGTCACTGTGTAGGTGAAAATGCAGTGGTTTATTGGTTTGTACATGAAAAGCAAAACGTCTAAGAAGCTTGTAGTATACCGAATGATCGATAGGGGTCAGTGTTTAGGTGAAAAATGCTGTGATTTGTTGGTTTGTACATGAAATGAAATGGGTGGGTACTGGTGGGCTAGCTAAATACCAAGTGGTGAAACAATTATGCTTTTGAGCATGACAGATGAGTCCCTGCTAGTTGCCAAGCGGCTTGAGAGGCGCTATGTATGCGTGGGCCCAAGGGGAAGTTTGAGGCCACCGAACGTTGTGGCGGGGTGTTGGCCTCTCAGAGTCAATTAAAGCATAAGAAAGAATGGGAGTGACAGGTGAGGCCCTCTCTTTGCATTGTTGCGAGGCGGCCAGTTATGATTTGGCCCGAGGGGCGTAGTACCTCCGAGTATGAGGATGGGGATGTTGGCCTCGCGGGACCACTAGCCTATGGATTAAGACCAGAAGAATTTACCTAATTGGGACACATAACCTAGAACCAGTACCCCTTAAAACATAGAAACTAATGGGTTCTGGCGTAGTACCTGATATGTGAGTCAGGTCGAGTTGTTACAGTAGAGGTAACCAGTGACTGAAAAAGTATTAGGATGTTTACATGTGAATATGAGATTGATATGTAGACATCTGACTGTAATGTAGTAGTTTGGGCCAGATTGTGGGCCCTAAAACAAGAACCTACCTGATACTCTGCAGGGGGTAGTTTTAATGAGAAAGAAGATGACGGCTTCAGTGCTTGTAAAAGCTGCCGTCCTGCGTATAATAAGCTAAAAGAGTAAATTTACACATTTACCTATTTTTAATGTGTATTGTTTAGTTTTTAAAAATTGAAACCTAATAAATTCCAACCAACCTATAAGGTAAATATAATTAACACAGGTGTGAGAAATCACTATTCCTAGTAAGAACCCCTGGTATGAACCTGTGAAAAAAGGTCAGGAAAATCAGGACATATCATCCATGTATAACCATTTATATTAGTAGTAATTTATAAGTGACTGTAATAACGTTTGTAACCAGTAGGGGCAAAATCCCTTGGAGTACCGTTTGAAATTTGTGCTTATTCGTGAGTTGTATGTAATCCCTGAAAGGACTAGATAGAGTATTGAAACATACGAATGGATACATCCTAAGTGTAGATCGTAAACCGAATTGGCAATTTCATATATATATATAACCGAATAATATCGTTCGTTAGATTTAAGAAGTGTGAATCATGCGAGTAAATACAAGATTTTAGCCGAACAGTATATTTATGCGAAAACGAAAATAACCGAGCGTTGGTTTAAACCAGTGGTAGTCAACCTTTTTCTAACTACCGCCCACTAATGCATCTTTTTGGTTGAAAAATTTTCCTTACCGCCCACCAGTTTTCGTGCAAGTGCGGAATATTTTTTTCGAAAGGAGGGTGTTTTAAAAAAAAATAAATGTACGTTTATTTATCTTTTTATTTCCAATTAATGCATGTTTATAATGTTTTTCTTTATAAAGTTTAATGCAAAAACAAAGTAAATTGAAATTACCTTTACTAGTGATTAATGAGATCCTTGAGGTTGATGCTGCAAGACTAAATATTTGATATCTGGTTCGATTTTCGTAAGGAACAAACGAAGGTCTCCTCTTTCGGTGATATTCAGACGACTTCTCTGTTTGCGCATAATAGGATTTCTCATCTGTGCGTCATCTCCCCTCTTCTCCCTCCTCAATTCCCCTCCCCACCTTTTTTTCCCCCCCTTTTTTTTAACCTTCCTTATAGCAATGCCCAGTAGGAAGGCTGAGCTAGGTATCCCACTATAACAGACTGGCACACAGGGCCGCCATCAGGACATGACAACCGTGACAATTGTCACGGGACGGCGGCCCTGGGGGGCCCTGGCCCCACGTGTATCAGCGGAACTGCCACCGGTGCATCTGCACCAGGGCCCACACGCTTATGGGGCCCATCAGGTGGCCCAAGCATTTAGGGCCACCCAATGGGCCCTATTATCTTCAGGGGCCCGGTCAGCGCTGTAATAGCGCGACCGGGCCCCTTTAAAAAAAAAAAAATGCAGCTCGTCACTTCCTCCCAGTTTACTCCGCGCGGGAAGGAGGAGAGAGGCCGCGAGGAGAGGCAGCCGACTCACATCATCCCCAGCCACCCTCCTGCGACGAAATGGTAAGGAAGAGAGGAGGGTGGCTGAAAATGAGGTGTATGTGTGTATGTCAGTGTATGTGTGTGTGTGTATGTCAGTGTATGTGTGTGCCTGTGTATGCCTACGTATGTATGCCTACGTATGTATGCCTACGTATGCCAGTGTGTATGCCAGTGTGTGTATGCCAGTGTGTGTATGCCAGTGTGTGTGTGCCAGTGTTTGTGCAATGTGTGTATGTCTGTTTTAGTATTTGTATCTGTTAGTGTGTGTGTGTATTCCTGTAGGCAGGATTTGGAGGCTTGCCCTGTGGGCGGGCTTGAAGGGGGGCCCAGACCTTGAGCTGATGGCGGCCCTGCTGGCACACATACATACAGGCACACAAGCAGACAGACAGGCACACATGCAGACAAACAAACATACAGACAGCCACACATACATACAGACACACACACAGGCACACATACAAAGACACACACACATACAGACAGACACAAGAAACATATACATACAAAGACAAGACACACATACATACACACATATATACAGACACAAGAAACATATACATACAAAGACAAGACATACATACACACATATATATATATATAGATATACAGACAGACACACACAAACACACGACACATACAAAGACACACAAGACATACATACAAAGACACAGACACACACAAGACATACATACAAAGACACATACACACACAAGACATACATACAAAAACAAGACACATATATACAGACACACATACATAAGACACACATACAAAGACACATACACAAACAAACACACATTATATTTAAGTCACCCTCCTGTTTCCTACCTTTAAGGTGCAGGAGGGTGACTTTCCCTGGGGTCCAGTGGTGGCTCAGGTGGATGGGAGTCAGAGTTCCCACTCTGACTCCCTCCTCCTCCTTCCTCCCGCGCGGCTCTCAGTTTTAGCTGGGAGGAGTGACCGGGGAATCACTTCCTCCCAGCTCTGTGATGTCATCACAGGGGGCCCGGTCAGCGCTGGGCGCTTTAACAGCGCGACCGGCCCCCTCACAATCCACATCCATCGCGTGGCCCTGACAGCATGGGCCACCCGATGGACCCCTCCATATGCGGCCCCGGCGGATTGCCGCTGGGGCCGCAAGTGGTGATGGCGGTACCCGGTCGCAGGGGTACCGCCGGCTCGCACCCGCCCGCCGGCTCACCCAATCTATAAAAAAAAATTGAAAATCCCTACCGCCCACCTGGAATCCCGAAACGCCCACTAGTGGGCGGTAGGGACCAGGTTGACGACCCATGGTTTAAACGAACGGGGCTCCGCCGTGTAAAGCTAGGAAGTTTTGCGGCGGTTGCTTTACGGCGGGCCTGACTTACGGTTTTCCCGCGGTTGTGAGTAACGAAACAGGCTGTGCAGACGCCGGTGACGGGGGGAGACCCATGGAAGCACTGGACCAGGAGACCTCGAGGAAACAGGTAAGGAAAATCCAAGATGGCGGTCTGAACCGGAAGTAAAACGTTTCAGACTCGCCAGTCCAGTAACAGTAAGGTGGGAGTGGATTGGAAGCCCTTTTAAAGGGAATTCAAGCCCCTCCCACAACTACAGGCCAAGCCTTCAAATATATAATATATATTTTTTTTATAATTCTTTCTTTTTTTATATGTATAGAAGGTACATACTTACTGGTATTGCCACAACGGCAGATACCAGCAGCTCAGGGCAGAACAATGAGTTAACACTGCATAATTTTTGTAATAAACATGCTTATAAAAATCTTTGCAGGGGGCGGAGCCTGGCAGCCATGCCGAGCGGTCGCAAACTACATGGGCTCCGACACAAATTGCCCACATACCGCTGTAAATAACGGACAAAGCCCTTAAAATCGCCTGTACAACTGCCCCAGAAAAAGGGAGTTCCCTAAGCGGCAACAAGCGACAGGAGTCCCGACCGCAAGCGATAATTCCACACCGGGGATCGACCCGAGGCCTACAGAGGGCTCGACCGGCGAAACACGAGGGAGGCGGCCGATCCCTCAGCCACAGCAGTCTTCTCGGCTGGAGGTCTCCCCAGAATACTTTACCTCCCCCCCCCTGCCGGTGGGGGACATCCCGGCAATCATAAGCGACGAACCAGCTACAGCAGCCTGTTAAAAATGGCGGAGACTGAGAACTCTCAAGTGCAATCAAGCAGTGACACTGCAACAAACCCTCAAAGCTCTGTAGACTACCTCCTACAAAGGCTTGACGAGCATTTTAAGCGATTCTGGGAAGCCCTAGAGCACCGCCAAGCACAGTCGTCTCCCCAATCGTGGGTGGCTGTTAAAGGAGGTGAGAGTCGGAGAGGAGGGGGGACTCCCAAGGGCCTAGCTAAAGCACACCTACCCGAATCCCCCACTACAGGCCTACCTGGGCCGAGGGCCACTAAGGGCGCGACCCGAAGGCATCGTCAGCACAGGAGGAGGGCCCACCACCGAGGACGGCGGCAAACCATCGGGACCCCCCACAACTCCTACCCCAGGAGGAATTCGGTCCGGAAGGGTTACCGGGTCCGTGGACCGCAGATGCCGGCCTTTCTACCGGCCCGGGGCTGGAGGGAGAACCTACCTCGCTCCCAGCGTGCCACCGCCTATGAACACTACCCTACTCCATGGACTATGAGCTATGACAGGTGCCCAGAATGGAAGGGTCATCGCCACAGGGGCTGCTGCGGAACCCAGCCTGATGGAGCCAACGGCAATTCACGAGCTGCGCCCAGTCAGGGCATTGGGTGAAGTGACTAAGATGGGGAATTGTCTGATACCACGTTGCCGAAGCACAAAATATGAGGAGAACCTCACCCGACTACTCTTTGGGCTATGTAACTCAGCTCATGTTTAAATTTACTTATATATTTTCTTTTCGCTAGCCTTTTCCTATGTTTTTCTGTAAGTTAAATACATAAATGTTCTCAGATCGGCTCATAGCACACAAGCCTCCTCATGTAGAAGGTCTCAATTAGTTGATCCTCTTCACCTGCTAGACTAGAGGCAAGCACAATACACCCCATAAGATGAGGGTAAAATTAAGCGTGGTCCAACCTGATGACTTGCCGCTGATACTTCCTAAATACCACCTTTCTAGTTAAACTGTTGACTTTGCATTTTGTGACTTTTTACGTTTATAGTACTTACCACATGTCCTGCCTAGGCTTCATTAGGCTGCTTAAATTTTTACATTGTCATAGACGTATCCATGCCAGCACAGAGTCGCCTGCCATAATACTAAACGCATGCCTCGTTAACTGACGGGTTGCTTTCTATAGTCATGCTGCAATTAAGTTTAAAGATGTACAAATCTTGACCCCCAACGAAAATGTGCATTGGTATAGCTAGCCTATAGGCCATCACTGGTCAGCTTAATGTTAGACGACAGGTCACGGCTTAGACTACCTGTCCCAACACCCATGTCACGACATACGTGCTAGATTACTGTAAAAACTTTGTTTTAACCACATTTGCTGATCTATACACAGCAATGAAATGCCGAACTAATATAAATAGTTGTACCTGCAATCACAACCACAGACGAACATAGCATGTAAACTTAAGACGTGCATAACCTAATAATCATTATGTGTTACGCACTCCTAGACTACAACATGCAACTCACTAACACATATACGCTAATAATAAGTACTGTTATCCTGTTCATTTTATTTTGCTATTACTTAACATTCTATGTACACTCTCATGCACAAGCCATGATCTCCTCATGTTTCTTCTCTACCTATTTCTCCATGACATGCTACCATATTCAAAACCACACGTGCACCTAAACTACTGTTTTCGAGATCATTTAAATATTATAAAAAAAATGTGCCTGTATATCAAATGCCATACCATGTAATAACAATGTTTACCTATTCTACCGGATGTCGCTGTTGTGGCACACGCCGCCTGTTTGTTCATTCCGTGCACAACCAAAATAAAGAATTAAAAAAAAAAAAAAAAAATCTTTGCACAGGTCATGTACGTAAAAATGTTTTAAAAAAATAAAATAAAAATATAACACAGATTCAATGCTTCTGTCACACCCGATAACACGATAACACAGATTCAATGCTTCTGTCACACCCGATGCTTATGTACTTCTAACAATCACCATGCTGGTTACAGGGGTTATGCTTATATCAAACTTAATGCTTATTTCGAACGCAATGCTTATATATCAGTCACAATGCTTATATCAAACGCTTTGTATGATTCAATATCGTGCCTGTATCGAACTCAATGCTTACTTCTAACTCAGTGCTCGCATCTAATACAATACTTATATCAAACACAATGCCTATATCAACTGCAATGCTTATTTAGTTGTTGTTATACTATTGTGGAGCATGCTATGCAGTTAAGTGTATATCGATATGAGGGTACATTGACAGTGCTAAAATTAGCAGTAAGGGTATCTGGTGTAACGTGCCATCAAATTAAGTTCAATTAGATTAATAGCCTCCTTAGCTCTGATCCAGGAGTGCAGCACTTGGAGATATGTCCCAAATATTGCGGGTGCCGCACCATGTGTAATATGGTGGCTTCAACCGATGCCACGGCTCAGTGCTCTGGGACAGTCTCTAGGTGTCGGTATGCTGGTGTGGTTGTCCCGCTGATCTCAGGGGCCCGCTTCTGGGTAGTGGTGGGGAGTGCTGTCCGGTGGGTGCTGTCTTGGCTCCCTCAGCAACGCCTGATCCTGAGGGTCTTTAGCCCTTGTCTAGGTGGTAGGCTGAATCTTGCAGGGTCTCTGTTGCGATGGGATACCGCTTGTAGCTGGATCTTTCGCACTGGGTTGCGGCCTCTTACATGGCCTCGTCTCTTTCGGCACCATTTTTGGACTCTGGCTGCCGGAGGGAATGTGTGCCCTTGTTGGATGCTTGCCAGCCCCGTTGTGGGAATGTGATTAGTAGTTTTGGCTGTCTGAGCTTGATGCTCCCTTAGTGCCATCTTCTCCCAGAATTTGGTAAATAGCATGTCGAGTTTGGTGAGGAGGTCAGGCTTCTCTATGGGCCGGGCACATGTGGCGGCGGCCATTTTGACGGAGTTCACCTCTTCCCGCCGTTGATGGGGCTCTATCTTGGGGCTTAAGCAGGTAAGTATTTCGTCCAGGGGGACGACGACAGGGTGTTCGTGTGGCTGCCCTTCCGATGCAGGGCCGGGGAGAGCAGTCGCTTCCCCCCAGTCCCCTCACCTCTAGGCCGCGTCTGGCCAGCTTTATTTATATATTTACTTTGTTTTATTTTTCTTAATAAAACAAAATAAGTTTTCTGAAATTAGTTTCAGACTCCACTAATTTCTAAAGCAATATTTTTAGATATATATATTTTTTACCATGCACCTTTTATTAACATGAAATATATAATCCAGGAATTATTTTACAGAGACCTGAAGCTCAGTGACTTAGGTTATATTATATGATCTGTGGCATGAGCAAGATGTTTAGTTTCTCAAACCTATAAACCTAATCTATTTATTTCTTTAAATAAAAAAAATTAAAAAGACTATGTGCATTCACACAGTTCCACGTTAGATTGCACTGGTCTGTAGAATAAATCAATCAATCCTGGGATACAAGAATCTGTTCACTAAACAGTGACTGTAAGTAAGTTTAAAATTGGGGTTCATAAACTATACACTGAATGGATTCAAAAGGAAAAACAAACTGCTAAGATTTGGGGGAAAAGTGTTCAGTTTACAAATGTCCCAGTTGCAGTCATACAAAGCTATTTACTAAACTGGGAATTTAAAGTGAACTTCAAACTGCAGATAAAAATTGTCGAACTGAAAAAATTCTCTAAGTCAGCTATGCTTCTAGGTCGACTACTGGACTGGCCTTAAATTTGAAATGCACTTTTAATTCTCACTTTCATACATAACCCTGTTTGCTGTCTTAGTCTAAATGTTATAATTCGGTTTTGAATTCACTCCAATTTGGTGCGTATATATAGTATCTATCTTTTTATTGTCCTGATGAATGGCCCTATAATGTTTATATATATTTGTGGGGCTGGCATACATTTTTTTTTCCAAGGCTGCTTTGTATCCCCAGTCCGGCCCTGGTTAGAGGACGTAAATAGCTATACTTAACTGCAAAGTATGTAAGCCCTACTACACTATAAAGACTACCCGAAAACAGGCCATGAGCACCGGTGGCATTCCTTGGCTCTTACAGGCCACGCCATTGCTCAATAGAACACGTCCTTTAGTAACCAGAATGCATATTAGCTAATCGAACGTACTAGTTGTACATCTTCTATGTGACTTATATTACAAGAGTGAGACGCTTTCCACACAGTATGTGTGCATCTTGCTTGTAGAATAGGGAGGTTTTTTACATACACCCATTGTGGATTATTCTAGTATTTAATCATGCAGCACTAGTGACATTCCTCACCTTGTAACTTTCTACGTACATAATGTTTTACTTTTGTATCTTTGACTTCTTTAAGGTCAGCTTAAAATTGTCTCATTCAATCTTATTGCCCTCCCATAACCTGACATAACCTGAAAGAAGTTTGATTTAAAAAGAAAGCTGTGCAATCCTATCGCTTCCCATGATTATATATATCTGGCAATACCTGTATCTGTTGTCGTGGCACAACAACCTTTATGTCAAACTTTTGCACAACAAAAATAAATAATTAATAAAGTAATCAATAAGATTAGTTTGGCATGATCTCCCTGAAGTAAACCCATATTGTCTCTGATCTTGAAATCTAAATAACTTTGGGTGTATTCCATCAGGTCCCATTGACTTATTTGTCTTTATTTTTATCCTCTTCTACATGCCTTCCTACTTTTGTTTTTAATCTAACTAAACCTTGTTTTACTTTCCTTTTCTCATTTATGTATCTAAAAAATGTTTTGTCCCCCCCCCCTTTTTTTTTTTAACTGATTGTGCTATTTTCTCTTCTGTGTGTGATTTGGAAGCTCTTATAACTTTCTTAGCCTCTTTCTGCTTAATCTTATAGATCTGTCTATCTTCCTCACTCTAGTTATTTTTATAATTATTAAATAGTACATTTTTGTTTACTATTTAGGCCACATCTGCGGAGTACCACAGTGTTTTTTTTAAATTTATTTTTGCTTTTACGGACAAGCTTAATGCAATTTTCTGTTGCCTTCAGCAGTGCAACTTTTAAATAATCCCATTTCTCTTTGACTCCATTAAAACTGCTCCAGTCTGATAATGACTAATTTACACATATTCTAATTTTAGAAAAGTCTGTTTTTCTAAAGTGTAAAACTTTTGTTTTTGTGTGGTGTGACTCAGTCACTGTTCTTATATTAAACCACACTGCCTGGTGATCACTGGATCCTAAACTTTATTCCCCTTCCCATCCCTCCATGTGTCAGTTTCCTCTGTTCTTTCCACTCCCTTCTTTGTGTCTTAATTCCCCCCAGCCCCTTCCATGTGTCTCAACTCCCCCAGTCCCTTTTTTTATCCGTCTTAATTCCCCCCCCAGTTCCTGTCTCAAATACAAGCCCCCCCCCCTGGTCCCTCTCAATCCTCACAGTCTCTTCCATGTGTCTATTTCCCCCAGTCCCTTTTATGTGTCACCATCCCCCTCCCCCCAGTCCCTCCATATCTCAATTCCTCCCCCTGTCCCTTCCATGAGTTTCATGATGGGGGAATTGAGACACTAGTCCCCCCACCAGTCCCTTTCATATTTCTCAATTCCCCTCTCCAATCCTTCCATGTGTCAATTTCTACCTTGTCCTTCCATGCGTCAATCCCCCCTTTCCATGTGTCTTAATTCCTCCCCCCCAGTCCCTTCCATGTGTCAATTCCCCATCCACCTCTGTACCTGCTCTCTCCTGTAGCGTGGCCGAGCGGACCACTGTACCCTTAAAGCTGGTTCCCCTATTTACCACTATAACGTCTTAAAGCATAGAACTTAGCAAGGCTAACCATACAGATATCTTTAAAATATATAAATAATTGAGAATACAATATAAAATAAGGATTGTCTTGGAAGCAATAAAGTTTTGTCTTTTTAGGTATTTATTAAATAAAAATCTAAATATAGACATATAAAATCCATTACAATAATTTATAGCAGAGTTTATAAGATTAAACTAGATGCTTGCAATATCTTAATAGATAAACATACTCTCCTGAACATGTCATCATGTCAGCCTCTCTGTCATTATAAGATGGAGCGTCTGTCTCCAAATCTCTCCTGTCTGTGTCTTAACATTTAAAAGGAACACATATTTATATCTTAGATGTTCATTTTAGGACCTCCCTTAACTTGGCAAAGATACAAGGCCATAACTAAAACGTAAGTGCACACGTCATCAGAAATTCCCTAACTTAGGACAAGATGTCGTATTAAAGTCTGAACATCTTATATATTGTTTATATTAAAACGTAAGTGCACACGTCATGGGAAATTCCCAAATTTGGGGAATTTTCACTAACTTGGGACAAGATGGCTTCCTAAAGTCTGAACATCTTTTTCACTGAAAATGGGTAAGAGGTCATTTATTAAAGAAACATTGTATGAAAAACAATATGTTCCATTCTAACACCTAGTCAGTTTGCAATATCTCTTATAGACAAAGTACTTAGTTTAAGAAATACAACATTTCATTCTAAAACCTGTAATATTTTCATTTGTACATAACACCTTCTCCATTAAACTGTGGGCATTGTAGCATTTCTTCTTTCATCTGACAGGAAATGCTCTCATTGAGTACATCATGTCAGAACAAGTAGAGGGAAACAGAGACCCCACTACCCGTGGTCGGCTTGGCCATGCTACATTAAGTGACTGGCAGAAGGGAAGTGCCGTGCTGTGCACTCCCCTCCTCCTGGTCACTCTGCGACTGCACGTCAGTGTGCATGATTGAACTGGCCCTGAAGTGATGGCGGCCCATGGGCGCAGGGCAACTATGGTAGTTACGCCACTGCTAGTGCCTATACCTATGTTACCAATTAAGTCATTGTTCCCTCCTGAAACTGGGGAGCCTACCTGAATAATTTTCTCCAAGACATGTATTTTCAATGGAGATATCATGAAAGATTGATGTTCGCTTTTCATGTTTGTTCCAATTAATACAAATTTTACTTATTATGTGTGTATTTCATGTTTTCAAATAAAGTAAATGGGCTCTATTTTTCAGAGGTAGATAGTTCTTAATTAGAATTGGATAAGTATAGGCTGGATAATTATTTCTCTGTGATGAAACTTGCTGATTCTGTAAGTAGAAGATAATAAACTGTACTGTCATTGGGACCTTCTCTGATCTGACAAAGAGGATATGAATTAAAAAAAAAAAAATAAGAAAGAAATAGATTAACACTGGTTCACAGATAGCCATGACTGCAGGGTCAGTAAAGGCTGACCAAAATTATAAGCTTCCTTTTCTGTGCAAAACACTGGGGAAAATCCATTTAGCATAAATAAATTATCTTGTGCTGAATAAAAAGATTGTTTCACTGAGCAAAGAGTTAGAACTATCCATAACTAGCACTGGTCACTTTGAGGATGATTAGAAATGCGCTCCCGAATCTCAATTATATTTTGTAGAATAGATGGTGGGAGTTAGGCGCTCTATTGGCTAGAATAAAAAATGACTATATATCAATGTCTCTACTGTATTCCAAATACCACACTAAATATAGTGTCGCCAGTTGACCATCTTTATGACTAGGGCTGTAAAGGTAAACACTGATTCATCTGAAAGGGTCTGAGCAAACTCTGAGCAAACAGTAGATATATTTTACTGGTTCCACTAATTACACTTACTGTTATTTGTGTTGCTAAACATGTCCTATTGTAATTGTATTGTATTGTCTGTTTTTTCTTTTACTGTAGCTGCTTCGCATTTTTTATTTTTATTGTGGATTTGGAGGAGTCCTTTTTATCTACATTAGTCAAGTGCAAAGGGGTTCAAATTTCATGTATATCACTTCACTGTGTTGCTTGCCACTGTAATTAGAGGGTGTTTGTGTTCTGTTTGGTTTACTTTTTATTATTTGTGTTGCTTAATATGTCCTATTGTAATTGTATTATATTTATTGTTAAACAATGGCTGGATAATGTTTTTCACAGGGATACTCCTGTATTAAAAGGATCACTCTTTTTTTTTTAATTCTTTATTTTTGGTGTGTGATACAATACAAGCAAGCATCTGTTGCTACCACAGTGGTATCCATAACGAGCCGGAGGGCAAGGCCGCCTCTTTACGCAGTGTGTGTGGTCCGTTTGGTGGTTGGACCCTAAGGGGGTCTGTCCCGTGGTGGGGTGGTGGGAGGATAGTCTCACCGCCTCTGTAGAGGGGTTTATTAGGCTAGATCGCTAGATGTCAAGGGTTCCCACTGTTTCTCGAACTTCGCCATGGTTCCCCTTACCCTTGCCGTTAGGTTATCCATAAGGCTTAAACATTAAACATCTTTAATGTTGGACAATACAGAACTCACTGGGGGAACTTCTACTTGTAGCCACGTTTGGGCTAATGCTCTCCTGGCGGCTAGTGTCACCTTGTGTACTAGTTTTTGTTCTCTTTTCGTCCAGTTCTCAAGTGGTCAATTGAGTATGTACGTCCAAAAGGATCACTCTTAAATATCAAAACAGTGCACCCTTATGGGAGCGGAGCTACAGGCCGCCTGAGAAGACGTGTTCAGCACAAGCTCTATACAAATCCGCACAAAAACAAGCTTTTCAGCTTACAGTCTTCGGTAACACCAACAACAAAAGCTTCCACATACGCATCTCATAATGGGTAAACACTCGCAAAAGAGACAGAACACTCCGGTACGCTGCTCCAGAAATATCGGAGACTTAATGCTCCAGGGAGCACTAATTGCATCATCCAAGATGGCCGAATCAGCCGTGGAGACTTCCTCCGATGAGGAGCCTTCCCTAGATACCCTCGACGAGTTGCCTCAGAGAAGAGGTTTACACCACACTTCCTCGGATGAAGAAGATGATACGCCGGCTACCAAACGGGACATTGAGTCACTGCTAAAGGACATTCGTTCCCTATTCCAAGCAGACCTGGCGATAGTTCGGGAAGACATGCACTCCCTTACAGGCAGAGTCAAGCTGACAGAAGAGGAGGTCACACCCCTACAAACCAAACAGGCCGCTATGCAAGAGACCCAGGACAAAACTATCCGGGCTCAAGAAGACATGGCAGCGAAACTGGCGGACCAGGAGGACAAAAGCCGATGCAATAACATCAAGCTTTGGAGAGTGCCAGAAGAGGTGGCCATGGCGGAGTTACCCCAATATCTGCACTGCTTGTTTCACCACCTGCTCCCACCCAAGCGAGCGAAGGCCATCTTATTAAATGGCTGCTACTGCATACCCAAACCACCAAATGGCCAGGAATCCTCCACAAGGGACCTCATAGTCCAATTCATGTCCTCTCTGGACAAAATGGCTGTTCTGGCTTCAGTTTGGGACTCATCAGCATGCGAATTTGAATCGCACAGGCTTACTTTTTACTCTGATCTGTCTCAGGTGGAGACGCTCCATGTGCCCTGTCACCAAAGTCCTACAGAGAAACGGAATCCCCTACAGATGGGGTAATCTCCGTTCACTTCAAGTCACCAAAGATGAAGTGCTGCACCGTATCACTGATGCTGCTGAGACCCAGACCTTCCAGCAAGCGCTGGGCCTCTCCCCGACTGAGCACCAGAAACTGACCCCACCGCAGGTAGGTGGAGAAGATACAACCCTTCACCCTGAACAATGACCGGCGACAAGGAGCTATAACTGTCCCGAACAGATAAAACTGTACATGCTTTCTTTCACTTTTACATTTGTTTAATTTATTTTTATCATAATAGCCATTATACTTATTCAGAGTGGGCCTTCTTCTTTACCTTCTAGACAGTGCTCCACAAGCATGGTACACTCCGATGACCGATGCATAGGAAAGGTTACCAAAGGCTTAAATTTTATTATATTTTCTTTTATTTGTCAATGTATATGTATAGCGTGTAGACATTACAATTGGCTGGGATACCCACCCACCAGAGATAAGGCAATATACAACCCCCGTGGTAGACACCTCCATGATTGCATGAAGCATATGCAGGCCCTAATACCCAGGCTCCCACCGTAATCTCCCCCCCCCCCCCCCCATCTAAATGGCAGCTTACCCCATACGCTGCTATAAGAGCCAAATCACTAAAGCAGGCTGCACAGCACTAAGTTGTTTCGCTACCGTACTTAGCCAAGCCCCAACGTGCGCTGCATTATATTACATTCAATTCTTTAGATAGGACTAGCATAAGTCTATTCCTACATACTACCTATGATATGAGCAAGCATGTGCAACACACTCTTACTTATCTACTAATTGTTATCACTGCAGAAATGTTAAAGCTAGAAATATGGATGCTGATAGCCAAAGTAGTCGCTTACAAACGTCTGCCGATAGCAGCACTGTTTATGTTTTCAATCCCAGTCTTTACCCCCAACTCTGAGACCGAGACGAGAGCCGGTTAATCTCATTGCTCTGAGGTAACACTACCTTCTAACCAGCCTATAATAATCCGCAAAACTCTTAAAGAACCGCACTATGGTCCAGGTGGACTCTCTCAGTTTGGCTAATCCCATATAGGATGAGCAGGTTAATATATTTTTACTTAATTTTTAGCGCCATGTCTCACAGCAGTATTGGCAACTATAGCATGTTACACACACTGACACACCCACTCACCGAGAGACCCACACTCTCAGATCCACATACTCTGAGATACACTTATTGACAGACACACTCTGACAGACAAACACACATTCCCTGAGAGAGACACACACACACACATTCACTGACAATCACACACACTCACTGACAGACACGCACTCTCATTGATTTGACACATACTCACACACACTCACAGACACATACCCTCTCACTGATTTGAAACACTCAACAGACACACACATTCACAAGCACACACGCTCACTCACTCACTCACTGACACACACATTCACAGACACACACTCACTGATATACACATGCTCACTGACACACACATTCACTGACAGACACAAACATTCACTTCCTACCCAGCCTCCCTGACTGTGGGAGAGCTGGTGTGGATTCTTTCCCTGGGTTCCAATGGGAGTCCTTTCCTCTGCTCCCTCTCGTGCCGTTTAGTGATGTAGAAAAGCAGGAAGATCACAGACCCCGCGCTTAAAAAAGATGGTTCCTTGAGTCTCTCTTCTGTGGGCACTGTAACCCCACCCCCTGGTGCTATGAGTGAAAAATGGCCCCTAAATAGAGAGGACAATAGCATACTTCACTTCATGGGCAGCTCGCTCTGCTGCCCTAATGGCATCTTAATGGAATCCCTTCTTAAAGGAGATTAGGCATGTGCAAAACCTGCTAAAAACAGGGCAGATTCCAAACCTGCCCTATTTTTGACATGTCTTGATGCTCTCAAGAAAGCTTCTCCAAACAGCTACCAAGGAGCAGGAAGGGGCTCTGTAGAACTGAAACCGATTACAGAATTAAAAAGACACTAATTTCTTCCCATATTTTTTGGTTTACCACCCTCTCCTCCAGAAATATAATCTGAACTATTGTATTGCAAATTATTATTTTTTCAACATGAAAACTGGTGGGGCACTGCCTCAAGTTTCCATATGGGTGAGCCGCCATTGCTGCTCCCTGATTTCCTGCCCAGAGTGGCTTATGACTGTAGCTGGCTGCTCCCTGTTACCTTGTTTGCCAACTTGGCGTGCATGCAATGCATACACAACTAGTATGGACATCTATTGCCCATGGAAAGATCCTGGGCTGTGACAGCAGACACGTGCATGGATGAATTCTCAGATAATTGCACAGAGTTCAGTTCACAAAAATGCAAACAAGGCTGTGAATAAAATGATAGCGACCCACAGTAAGACTGCTATAAGCATTGAGCAGCTCCTATCCTATCATCCTAAGTGATGAATAGAACTGCAGCTAGGGAGATAAATTACATATCCGATAAATCCTTGCTGAGCATGGCATAATAAAAAAACCCTGAGACCAACATAAGAAACTCCTCACTGGTAGATTATCTTCCTGTACAGTGAGTGGTCTGCCAGTGGCAGCTACACAAGTGCTACAGTTTCAGGATCTTTAAATGTTTGCATTTGTATTATTAAGAATATGTTTTATTATTTAAGTTAATGCACTTTCTATACAATCTGTATAATCTATATATACAAAAAAATGGAGGGTTAACTCCTGTATCTTTTGTTCCTTTATTCACTAAGCTCAAATCAACTTTGAGGCCTCTTGCGGAAATTAAACTGCAATTCTGTGTCTGTTAAAAAAGAGTGTTGATCAAACACGCAATTCACACTAGCACAGGGTTAGTCACTAAAGTGAGAATTCAAAGTGAAGTCAAAGTAAATTTCAAATTTAAGATGAAAACAGCCAAACTGGAGGAATCATCGTAGTCAGCTATGCTTTCCGTTTAGCTACTCTGACCTTAAATCTGAAATTCACTTTGAAATCCCACTTTAGTACATAATCATGCCAATTGATGTTTGTGGTTGAAATACCAGAAATCCTAAAAATCTGCAGGCTGGCAGCACAAAAATTGAATTAAAAAAAATAAATGAATACCCTATGCAGAATTATGTTAGAATGCTGCTTCTATACATATGGCCAAGACGTCAGCTTTATACTGAATGTTTTGGTTCTAATATTTATAGTTAATAGTGAGAGGCATTCAGTGACATGAAAAATCTTCTTGAATCAAATGAATCACTTGTTCTTTAAGGCTGTACCTTCCCCTTATGACTTGGGGCTTCTTCTGTACTTCTCTGTGCAATGATAATAGACCTCTTTATGTATTGAGAGACACGGCATCAGCAGAAAATCAAAACTGCAGTGTATCTGCAACGTGTGTTAAAAATCTCACCGAATATTATACAGAGACTTGTCTTAGAGCTCATCTTCTGTTGTCTGCTTTTTCTCCCCTCCTTCATTGACATGTGCATCGGCCTGAAACATTTCTCCATGGATCTTTGCATAGAGCCACTGGCAGTATTTCTGCACAAGACATGTAAATAAAACCAATGCACAGCACTCTTTATACTCACACAGTTTACTTATAACAACAACTTCAACATTGCCGTTGTGTAGGGCATTACCTTCTACCATCTTGGAGTGGCCATGACATCTAGTAATACAATGAGAAGTAGCTGTCAGCATTAAAGGACTGGGCAAGGAAAGAAAAAAAAAATATTAGTGAATCCATTTATCAAAATGAGATTGTGATTCATATCCAGCATTTCCAAGGTACCATTCTGCATACATCAGATAAACTGTACATAGCTCTTTCTCTGCCCTTGTTACTGATCTAGTCTGAGCTTGTTTATATACTTACAGGATATGGACAAGGCTAGAGTGCTGCTTGGGTATGTGGGGATTGGGGAAGACATCAAAGACACTTGAGTCTCGCATGAGTAAAAACATATAGGACGAAAGGCATTCTAAGTGGATTGACTTGGTCATTCATTATGACTAAACTGTATGATTGCATTAAAATGCATATATTTATTACATCTTGCATTGAAAGTGCCATTTTTTTTTTGTCCACTGAATGAGGGTAATGATAATGTGAAGCTGTGAGCTATTTGCTCTGAATTGGCTGTGCTGTGTTGCAGTGTCTCACAGTCATGTATAGCCTGTTGTGTTATGTGCCAAGGATGCTTTAGTTTGTATTTTAGATTTTATATCTCTTACATGTGGTTTAGGGGTTTATTATTGAATGTCCATGTCTATAGTTTAAGTTTTCTTTGCCACGTCAGCTTTGATTTAGTAAGCTTTCCAAACGATTCAGTCCGAGTTGGAAAAACTTTGCAAATGATCTATCTTCAAAAGTTCCCATTGACTTTAATTGTGGCTTCTGTATAAGAATCATTTGGAAAGCTTATTAAATCAAGACCATCATTGGGTAAGTGTGTAAGGTCATCCTCTAACAGTTTAAGCTATAATAATGGTGATTGTGCTAAGCAGTATATATCAGTATATATCTACGATTTAGTATCGTTATCAACATGAAATGCTACGTCTTTAAATTTTCCTTCTTTGCTCCCTCCACATGAAGGGTATGTGTGTATTTAATGTTTTTTGTAATAAAAGTAATTGGGATTCAGATTCAAGTGGTGAATTTTCTGCCGGTTTTATTGCTGTGGGGTCGACAGGTGTAACCTGCATCAAAAACGGAGCTCCAGACAAGCGCATACAGTGGGGAATTAAGTGTGGAGGATGGCATGCAGTAAGACACCACTTTGATCAAGTGCTTTGGATGGTTTTATTGGAGGCCTCTACCTAGGATCAGATGCTTTGAAGTAATGGGTACTGCTTGGGTTCAGTTTATAATGGAAGAAAAACTGGAGAGCTGCACTTTGATGCTTGTGCACTATTCCATACATCCATCTCATCCCGAATCTGGTGGGAACATCCCAGTTTGGCACCCATGTCCTGCCATATCAGGCTGGTTTTTTAGGAGTCCTACATTTTTGGAACACCTGTGGATATTTCAGAACAAAGCTTTGAAAGCATTTGTAGCTATGCTAGAACTCCCTTAGCAGGCACGATAACCACTTAGCAGGGCAGCAAGCTGGCATGTTGCACGTGCCAGCCTGGTCAGGATGCCCATCAAGTTGATATGGGCTTCATGACAGAATATAATTTAATGAAGGTTTCTCATTGATTAATTATCAACAATGTGCATGTGTGGCCCACCAATGTATATGCAACTGATTTGTTTCTCAGAAAGCATTGTGGATATAGCATCTTTATTTCTTTGAGAAATGCTCCACAGAAACTACTGTTAGCGCTTGGATAGTGAATAAAAAACTCTAAATTCCCTTTCCTTCTGATTTCTTACAAAATAATAGTCTACTGCCCTTAAAGGACCAGAGTGTACAAATGCAAACACTCCTGTATCATTGAGTATGCCATTCAAACTATACTTGTTATTGACCTTGGCAAATGACTCAGTGTTAAAGCTTGTTCTAAGTCTTTACTAATGAATGGTTGGGATCGTCTGTGATGCGTGTTTGCAATATTCCTCCTCAGTGTTGCTACTAAAGGGCATTAGATAGTAAATTAATAAAATATACAATTGTCATAAAGTTGTAGACTACTGAGATTTTCTTCCCTCGGTAAAGGGTTACTTCATTAAATTATTTAAAATATATATATATTCAGTTAAGAGATAATTGTGTTAGAAAGTAGGATGTTGTATTTATTTTTTTGATGATTATAATTGTGTGCTTTCACCTCTTCTTTCCCAGCGCAGACTAGCTCACTGATTAATAATGATTGAGGCTGTCTGAAAAAGCTGTTGAAAGAAATTGAGCATGTCAGGATTTTGGGTTTTGTGTAGGAAAACACCCAGACCTCAGACATCCTCAGTATATTTATAGAACTAATTTGTGACATTATCCATTTAGTTTGGCTTGGAGAGCTTGAGCCTGGAGCCCTAAAGTGAAGTATGCATATAGCTGTCTCTTCTGTTGCCCTCATTGGCTGACAGCATCAAGGAGTGGAATAACAGGACATCATTTTATTTTTTGGAAAAAGAAAAGGGGTTTGGGGGTAGACCAGGAACATGCATTTCTCAGCAGTGGTGCTGTAGAAACCAAAATGTATACAAAATACAGATTAAGGAGCAGCACACACAAAAATACAGTTTTTAATTTTACAATACTACTTAAAATCACCTATCTCAGCAAACAAATATGGAGATTCAGTTCCTCCATATGGTCATATTGTGTTAAGAGCATTGTGAAGATAGAATGCATAATAAATGTGATAAAAACACAATTCAAAAAATGCAGTGTTGAAGCTAAACTATTAAAGTGATAGTGCTTTGACTTTAATGTATATACTCACAATGCATATCATATATATGCTCTGTATCAAATAGTAATTATTATTAAAGTGGCATTGAGATATATTTATATATATATATATATATATATATATTTATATATATATATATATATATATATATATAAATAAAACATTTTTTAAGGTAATAAAAGTTAATTCTTAAAGGGACACTGATCAGTCTCGCCCACCGGCCAACGGAGACAGTGGGAGGAGCGGCGCGGAGGAAGAGACAGCGACGAGGGACATTGTCGCTGCCTCAGGTAAGTGACTGAAGGGGTTTTCACCCCTTCAGCAACCGGAGATTGGGGGGTGGGAGGGAGAGGTAACCTCCAGTGCCAGGAAAACGGATTGTTTTCCTGGCACTGGAGTTTTCCTTTAATTTAAGTCATTGGAGTGTTAACCTTTTGTAATTATTTTTGTATATATATATATATATATATATATATATATATATATATATATATATATTCACAATTCTCTTAAAACAGATTAATTAACCAAACTTTAGTTGAATTGACACAATATCGTCATATCGTGGAACTGAATCCCCATATTTGTTTGCTGATATAAGTGATTTTAAGTTGCCTTGTAAAATCATTTTTTTTTTAATTCTTTATTTTTTGTAGTGCATAAGCTAATAACAAACAGTTGTGAGGTACCCCAAAGGCACTCCTCAGCCTTGTAAAATTTTAAACTATTTTTGTGTGCACGCTGTTCCTTGTTCTGTAGTTTGTATAATTTTATTCTTTGATAGTATTCTTCATTTTGACAGCAAAGGGCAAAACAGTGATGTACTAGGAAAGCTTTCACTGACTGCAGTCATGTTTTTCATTAAATGTATATTTATCTTTACACATTTCTTACCATTTCTATTTTCATTTGGGAACTCTTTTTGAGTCTTGGCGTTAACAAAAGCATACATACACTCTCATTAAAATATTCTAAAATTACTACTCTTGTAGTGACATGTTCTGGTGACGGACAAGTAGAACAGATTGTCTGGGAATAATCTTGGCAAGGCTGTGCAAAATGAAATGCTGGTAATATAAGAAAACTGGACAGAATGGTCAGAATGCAAGCATAGTCAGACACTATGCTTAGAGAGGTAACACCAAGGGTCTGCTCATAGTCTTTGACTTGCTTCTAGATTTTCTAGATGCCTAAAATGGTTGGTGTCATTCCCGCAGTGCTCTCCCCTCCTGTCTCCTAGTGCTCTCTCCTCCTTCCCCCTTGATCTCTCCCCTGCCCCCTGTCCTTTGCGTCCCATAGAGCTCTCCCCTGTCCCTTAGTGGTCTCTCCTCTCCTCCCCTTTCCCTTAGTGGTCTTTCCTCTCCCCCCCCCCCTTCAGTGGTCTCTACTATCCTCCCCCACCTCCCTTAGTGTACTCTCCTCTTCTCCCCCCTTTTCTATTAGTGATCTCTCCTCTCCCCCTCCCCCTTAGTGGGCTCTGATCTCCTCTGCCCCCCCCCCCAGTGGTCTCTCCTCCCCCCTTTCCATTACTCGTCTCTCCTCTCCCCCCCTCTTTCCATTAGTGGTCTCTCCCCTCCTCCGCCCTTTCCATTAGTATTCTCTCCTCTCCAACCCCCCTCCACCTCTAGTGGTCTCTCCTCTCCCCTCCCATGGTGGTCTGTCCACCACACCCCCTCCCTCAGTGGTCTCTCCTCACCCATCTCCCATAGAGGTCTCTCCCCTCTGTTTTCCTCACCACCCCTTCCCTACCTCTGTTGTAGCATGGCCGTGCTCCGTTCCAGTCCGCAGTACAAAAGCTTCTGTTTCCTGTACAGCAGACTGGAGCTCGGCCACGCTACACTGAGGGACTGACAGGAGGGAGCACTTCCCTCCTGGCGATCCCTCTTTTCTTGCGCTGCCCGGGCCTGTGCGCCCATATGGACGCGCCGGCCCTGGCAGTGCTGTAGCCGCCTGAGGCTCTCTATAGAGTGATCAGACGGCTGCAGCATTTGAGGAGCTGGCGTTTCTGGAGGTGCCCCTTCCTAAGCGACTGCCTAAGTTGCCTACAGGAAGCGCGGCCCAGGTGTCATTTATAGGACTACTCTGCCAATTAAATTAATACATGTGTTGAGTAACAGAACTCTTTTTCTGTCTCTCTGTGCTAAATTATAAGAAATTATTTTCAGTGGTGAAGACCCTCATATACGATAAACCAGAATGCCATTGACTTTAATTTATAGATCTCTGCTTTATCCTAAGCCCTTACTGATTACATTGCTGAGGGAGCCCCAAATGAATGAAAAAAACACTCTGGTTGTAGGTTCATAAAGAGCTGCCCAAGATTTTAATGCGTAGCAACATGTTAAAGTGTATTCACGTCTAGGGGCGTGATGTCATTTAGTTAACACATTTTTAAAGCACTACATTTTGGGGGCCATAAATGCAGCCTATAATTCTCTAACTGGCATTATTTTATCTCTCTTATCGAAGTTATTTGCAATGTAGACAAAAATTAATTTGCTAGGAAAAACAGAAAGTACAAACAATGTCATTGAAATGTTAGTAAAGCATAAAACAAAGAAAGGGACTATCGCCTAAACATGGTTATATCAAAAAGTTAAAAAATAAATTACATCATGTGTTGTGTAATGTAATGTTAATGAGTCAAAGCATGTTTGTGCATGGTAAACAGAAGAAAAGGATGGCAGAAAATGTGATTTAAAAAATAAAACAAATAATCTGAAGTGGCTAATTTTATAGGCAAGGACAAGTCTTTCTGTAGTACGATGAGTTATTTCCTGTTTGCAAAATTGTTGCTTCTAACTAATTGCCCGGTACTTTTTTGTTTTGCATTTTTATTCCACCATCAACCTCTCGTTGACCTTTGTTTTACTAATTTCTCTATCAATTGAATTTTGTTCTTGTATCTCTTTTCGTCCATTGGTACTGCTCTTGGTTGCGACCATAATCTACCAAATGGCATTGTAATCTTTTACAGCCGTTTGGCTTTCTTCATTAACCTCTCTTAAGTATGTCACTGAGGACGTTGAAGTCATAGCTAAGAACATGGACAGGTATGAAATACAAAAAGATAGAGTATCTGAACCATGGTCATTTGTATGGCTGCTATGCTGCTTAGCCAAAATATTTGATATTTGGACCATTT
This sequence comes from Pelobates fuscus, assembly GCF_036172605.1. Lineage (NCBI taxonomy): Eukaryota > Metazoa > Chordata > Amphibia > Anura > Pelobatidae > Pelobates > Pelobates fuscus. Next base: position 164,857,880 of record NC_086322.1, read on the forward strand.
GTTAAGGTCCTTATGAACTGATTTCAAGAGGATGACTAATTTGGAATTGTAAAGGAAGACAAAGGTGACTGTTATTTTTATTCCCAGATTTTCCATATGGTAATAGAGCCAATAAAAAGTGCATGACTTGTTTTTGTCAGGATATTATAGGCTCACACATTCGTATGGCAAAGTAGGCGTAAGGCCAGAAATTTAATAATGGGCTTATTACTGGTCCTTAGAATGGTTGGGATTATTGCAAGGTACCCAAGGTCAGGAATATGAGGAAGCATTGGATTGTCTGAGATTATCTGTAATGATGATTTCAGCCAAATGAGGAGTGGCAGCTGTGAGTAGACATGGGACTACAGGTTAGTTAAAACTACTTAGTCAGCTGTTTAAGGGTGGACATAAATCTAAATAGTAAGGAACCAGGAAAACACTCTAACGTTAGGGATATAAGTCCCCTGTACCTCATCTAACAGACACATCTAACAGAATTGGCACATTAAGGACTCATATCATACGCATATTGTAAACAGTAAGGGTATAAAAAGGCTGCCGTGTCATGCCCTTTTCTTTATAGGGATTTACCTAGCCTGCTGCAAATGACTACTATGAGCCAGTAGCAAGGGATCCTTTAAGTAGCCAGACAAAATAATGTCTGAACCTGAAATGAGTGTATCTCTCTTCATAGATGCACTATGAAGCTAAGTGGTAACCTTATTGTCCTTAAAAGTATGGTAGAATCCAGGAAGTTACCAGGTTTTGGTAATTTATAGGCCTTGAACTTTGAAATAACTGTCAAGAAACAGGACTAAGGAACATTTGGCACTTCGGATGTTGTGGATTAGATCTTCCCGTAACGCTTTGCCAGCGTTATGGCTGTAAGAACATTATAGTAGATGCAGTCTACAACATCTGGAGTGCCAAATGTTGCCTTAACCTTGTCTAGGTCATTCTTTGTTAGTGCTTGGAAGTTACATTACATGTAGAACACCTTCCTAAGTGAAGAGGTACCAAGATATCTGTATACTTTTTGATAGTCATAGAGTAATAGTGGGTACTGCACAATATTTGCAGAACGTATGTCCCTATGTGCTGAATGACACTCCATACATTATCTCCAAATTTAGAAAATATCTATTCAACTGTAAAAAAAAAATTCTAAAAGAAATTTAGTAAGACATTTTGTTTTCTCCAAGAGGAAGTGGGATGAACATATCTCTATTTACAAAATGAAAATGCTTCCAGGGAACCTGAATTATTTAATAAATGAAACCAGGCTTATTTAGCCTTTAGTTATTACACCTCACTCTTACATACCTTTTCACCCTAATAACTTAAATAACTGACTGAGAAGGGGAGGGCCCTTGCCCCCAAGAACTCCTTTAAATGGGATGTTGATCCCCTGCTTACCTTTTCCTGTATTCCTGTCTGTTGGAAACAATGTTGGTGCTCAAAATGTAAGCCATAATGGTTAAAGAAACAACTCTAGCAGATACACATTTAAACTTTATTTGGATAATGGCTTGCCGATGAGGAGGAAATCAGCATCATGTAAAAAGTGATTGTATGGCCAATATGATTGAAAAACATTGTGTACGGCAGGATTTTCATTTATCACTGTGATGAAACAGGTGCTCATATGGTGAGGCATTGTGTTGTTTAACAGGCTAATCAAAGAAACCAAATGATAGTTACTACCCATGTGATATCCCATACACTTTGTTTAATTTCTTTTTTTTTTATGTGTATTGACTGCTGCCAGTACTGACAGCTGACCACTTCAGGACAAATTAACTATGTCAACCAATTGGTTTTTATTATTATTTTGTTTATGTGTATTCTTTATTTAAAGACATCAATAACAACTTTTGTTACAAAAATATTTATTTAAGGATATGTTTAAATTACAGAACAATTTTCAGAAACACAGTTTGGTAATAAATATGTATTAACTGTGGAATTTCCCTGTTCCTGATGTTAGACCTATAAAAAATTAAGTAGGAAGAAAGTGACTTGGATAGAGAATGTAGACTGGAAAGTAGACCATGAAAAGGTGTGTTGTGTTGGTTATGGTTCTTGGAATGCTCCTTTAACATTTCAGGTATCTGCAGGTTACATTAAGCTACGCAGCATTGCATTTTTGTACATTGGCACCATCTAGTGACTGTTATATGACATTTTCTATGCATTACTTTAATAGTGTTAAAAAAACTTAATTCTGTAAAGAAATTAGACCTGAGAATTATGATAGTTTAGCTTGCTTAAAGGGGCATTATAGTCACCAAAACAACATTAGGCAGCTTTTGTGTAAACATCATGCATCTGAAGTTTCAATTGCCCCCCAAAACAAGGACAGAAGGTGCCTCTAGCAAGTGTGTTAAAAAAATGATAAGCTTAGAGTCATGTCTACAAATGCTCGCAGTTTAGGGAATAAGATCCATGAACTTGTGGCAATAATGGCAACTGATAATGTAGATTTAGTCGCTGTTACTGAGACATGGTATAATGAGAACAATGACTGGGACATAGCAATACCATACTCTTTATATAGAAAATACAGGGAAGGCAAGAAAGGTGGAGGGGTGGCCCTGTATGTGAAATATAGCATAAAATCTAGCCTAATAAAAGTTAGTGAGGCGACCATAGAGTCCGTTTGGGTTACGTTAGAATTTGGTAATCACACAGTAACTCATGTAGGTGTGATTTATAGGCCCCCAGGACAAATAGAAGAGTTAGATAATCTACTAGTTGAGGAAAAAGCTAAAATGACAATGAAGGGGAAAGTTATCATCATAAGTAACTTTAATCTTCCTGATGTGAATTGGAAAACAAAAATAGCTGCATGTGCCAGGAGCACACATATTCTAAACTCCCTACTGGGATTGTCTCTAAAACAAGTCGTTGAGGAGCCAACTCGTAAAGAGGCCATACTAGATTTAGTGTTAACAAATAGAGATTTGGTATCTGATATTACTGTAGGTGAAAGTTTAGGATCCAGTGATCATCAGTCAGTGTGGTTTAATACAAGTACAGTGACTGAGTCACACCACACAAAAACAAAAGAACAGACTTTTCTAAAATTAGAATATGTGTAAAGAAGTCATTATCAGACTGGAGCCATTTAAAGGAGTCCAGGAGATATGGGATTATTTAAAAGTTGCACTGCTGAAGGCAACAGAAAATTGCATTAGGCTTGTCAGTAAAAGCAAGAAATTCAAGAAACCACTGTGGTACTCCGCAGATGTGGCCAAAATAGTAAAAAAACTAAAAGTTGGCATTTTAGTTATTATAAAAAAAAAAACAGAGTGAGGAAGACAGAATGATCTATAAGATTAGGCAGAAAGAGGCTAAGCAAGTTACAAGAGCTTCCAAATCACACACAGAAGAAAAAAAATAGCACAGTCAGTAAAAAACAAAAGGGGGGGGGACAAGCTTTCCAACGCCGGTACCTACTAGGCATACAAAGATCCTGGTGTTGAAGCTCTGTACCTCCACGGAAGGAACCTGGCCGCTCAGCCTGCTACCCGGACAGCTATCGGGCCGCATCCCTCAGGCATCAACCCATGTTCATCACCTCCAAAAGATGCCTTATCCGTCCCGTGCTGGGACAAGGAAGAACTGACATGGGTTTGCCGGGGGAAGCCCTTTATAGGGTTATTCCATCTAAACAGAGGAGTGACTGAAAAGGAGATAGCAAGGAAGGTTATCTCGGCTTTGACAGATATACTGTGAATTGCATGAAGAAGAAATTGTATATAGTCAGAAAATGGACATGCTTACAGGTTCCCATGAATTAGAAAGTAATCTCCTTGGCACCGTGTTCTTCAGATTACTATTGCAGCTTTTGTCCTTGGTGTTAAGAAGATACCAATTCTTGGGGGCGGGGCCTGACTGCCGACGGGATCAGACGTGCTCTGTCTGAGCTCCCGCTTCAGGGCCTGAAGAATCGGAGCCAACTAGGAGCCAAAGGCAACTACAGATACTTACTGGTGCCCAACGTGACCTCCAGCTGATGGGGCATGCGGGGATACCTCTCACAACCATTGACTGGCATCCAAAGTAACCCGAGGCCCGAAGCTCGCTGGAGCTTGAGCCGGGCAGAGACGGCCGCTCTCCCGGGTTCTCCGGCCGGCGTCTCGCCCCCCCCCCCCTTCTGGACCGGGGGGGTTATCCCGGTCTCCATGGGCTGCTACAGACATGCTAACCTGGGCCCAAATAACCGTCCTACCACAGAAGGCTTACAGGGCAGAGCCAAGATGGCTGCCGCACGTCAACCATGTGCGCGACCAGCAAACATGAACAAGCTGAACGCAGACCACCCAACACCAACCGACCATCATGGCAACCTGCCCCAAAGCATGGCCGGCTGACAATAACGTGCAGATGCAGGTACATACAACCAAAGCTCAGCAGAGAAAAACGGGGAGCAAGAAGTGCGGGACACCACTGAACCAGCCTTCTAACGCAGACTCACTGCTGCACCTGGAGGGCCTGCTCAAGCTGCATTTCACCTGAAAGAGGTACCTGGCACGACACCCTACTTATGCCTACAAACCCCACTACAGCCTCCGACCTTTGCAAAGCAATCACCTACTCACCTGCCCGCAAGCAAATTGGCACCCACGCAGCCGCCCAACACCCACACTCACCGGGCATGACGCCAATGCAGCAACAGCCCGACCACTCGGGAAAAGGAACAGCCAGCATACACACCATGCAGAGGGAATCCCGACCGGGACTGCACAAACCCTATTGAGAGGACCGAGGACCTACAATCCAGACGGGAGAACCCTCAAACAGGCGGCAACACATGTCTGAGGAACGCATACCCACCAACTCTTGACATGTCACCAAGACCGGAGGACTTACCGTCCCTGCCCGGACAGTATCCAGCAACTCTCTGGACATTCCACAGGCTTCACAGCCGAACCTTACTCCTGGTGACAATTACCTGTTTTCTTGAAATGCTTATACATATCGCAGACCCTGACATTTTGAAATTAATTTGCCTGCTTTATTCACCTAAAGTGCAATGTTGTTTTATCAGTGAGGGGGGGGGAAGAGACTCTAAAACACTATGGAGAGCGTAGCCCGTAGATTGCCCCTCAACATGGGTCTCCACCTTATACACAGAGACACACAATAACAAAGCACTTGGGGTAACACAGACATGACAACCCACACTAGACCCAAGCCATGCTATAATTTGCGAACAACTAATTCACTGCTTAACCTACGCCCAAAGCAAGGCTACACGTTTGACTGCTGTAGATAACGAATTATTGTCATGCTTAAAAGTGTCACACAGCCCACACGAACTGTAGACTGCCTTCCTTCATTTGCTATGTCTCCCTAACCTGATTTCGAATAAGCCCAAACACATACTTAATTGCTGGAGCCTGGACGTTGGCCAGTCTGCTCATATGCCACTCCACGTATGGCAGATAGCAGTGGGGGGGTCCAGAGATATAGGCAAGTCAGTATATGCAAGCAGCTAATCGCCTATTGTGCTAGCATGTTCTTACTATTTGAGTTAAATTTACACAGCAGGGAATTACTGAGCCTGCACACCCACCCTATACTAAGCTTGCTCACTTAACCTATTACAACTAGTCAATGTTAAGCGACTTAAACTGCATACTACCTAAACCTGTTTACAAAAGCAACGTTAAACCATAAAACATAAAAAAGAGGTACAAATATTAAGGAAATGTTAGATACCATTGTTATTGAACCCTATACTGTATTCTGAATGCACATTTACCTCTCTCTATTCTGTATCCCATCTAATATGCCTCAATAAAATACAGATTGAAAAAAAAAAAGGGGGGGGGGGGGACAAAACATTTTTAGACATAAATGAGAAAAGGAAAGTAAAACAAGGATTAGTTAGATTAAAAACAAAAGAAGGAAGGTATGTAGAAGAGGATAAAGGTCTAGCTGACTGCCTCAATTAATATTTTTGTTTAGTATTTACAGATGAAAAGGAAGGAAAGGGACCTCAGTTAGGAAAAAGGACAAATTAGTAATTTATTAAATGTGAGTTTACAGAGAAATGGGCTTTATTTCAATTGTCAAAAGTAAAGACAAATAAGTCAATGGGACCTGATGGAATACACCCAAAGTTATTAAAAGAGCTTAGTGGTGTACTAGCAAAACCATTAACAAAATTTGTAACCAATCATTGTTAACAGGAGTAGTCCCAGAAGATTGGAAGTTAGTTAATGTTGTGCCCATTCACAAGAAAGGTAGTAGGGAGGAGTCGGGCAACTATAGGCCAGTAAGCCTTACTTCGGTAGTGGGGAAAGTAATGGAAACCATGTTAAAGGATGGGATTATTGAACATCTAAAAACACATGGATTTCAAGATCAGAGACAACATAGGTTTACTTCATGGAGAGCATGCCAAACTAATCTTATTGATTTTTTTGATTAGGTAACTAAAATAATAGATCAGGGTGGTGCAGTAGACATTGCTTACCTAGATTTCAGTAAGGCTTTTGACACTGTTGCACATAGAAGGCATATCAATGAATTGCAATGTTTAAGTTTGGATTCCAATATTGTTGAATGGGTAAGGCAGTGGCTCAGTGACAGGCAACAGAGGATTGTAGTCAATGGAGTATATTCGAAGCTTGGGCTTGTCACCAGTGGGGTACCTCAGGGATCTGTACTTGGACCAATTCTCTTTAATATAATGGTAAGGTATGTATTTTTGCTGGTGATACTAAGATATGTAACAGGGTTGATGTTCCAGGAGGGATAAGCCAAATGGCAAATGATTTAGGTAAACTAGAAAAATGGTCAGAGTTGTGGCATTTAATGTGGAGAAGTGCCAGATAATGCATCTTGGACGTAAAAACCCAAGGGTAGAGTACAGAATATTTGATAGAGTCCTAACCTCAACATTTGAGGAAAGGGATTTAGGGGTGATTATTTCTGATGACTTGAAGGTAGGCAGACAATGTAATAGAGCAGCAGGAAAGGCTAGCAGAATGCTTGGTTGTATAGGGAGAGGTATTAGCAGTAGAAAGAGGGAAGTGCTCCTGCCATTGTACAGAACACTGGTGAGACCTCACTTGGAGTGTTGTACGCAGTACTGGAGACTGTATCTTCAGAAGGATATTGATACTTTAGAGAGAGTTCAGAGAAGGGCTACTAAACTGGTTCATGGATTGCAGGATAAAACTTACCAGGAAATGTTAAAAGATCTGATAGGGGGATATGATAGAAACATTTAAATACATAAAGGGAATCAACATAGTAAAGGAGGAGACCATATTTAAAGAAGAAAAACTACCACAACAAGAGGACATAGTCTTAAATTAGAGGGGCAAAGGTTTAAAAATAATATCAGGAAGTATTATTTTACTGAGAGGGTAGAGGATGCATGGAATAGCCGTCCAGCTGAAGTGGTAGAGGTTAACACAGTAAAGGAGTTTAAGCATACGTAGGATAGGCATAAGGCTATCCTAACTATAAGATAAGGCTAGGGACTAATGAAAATATTTAGAAAATTGGGCAGACTAGATCAGGGCCGGACTGGGAATTAAAAGCAGCCCTGGAAAAAAATTATTTACCAGCCCCATAATGTGTCGCGCCAGCATAGTGTGCAAATACAGAGTTAGAAAAGATAATTTAAGATGAAAAATTATTACTCCAACGTGAAAAAAAAGTACATATAGGCTTCAAAAAAAAAACCAAGAGTGCAGATTTATTTTAAGCAGACGTGCCTTTGCATATAACCAATGTTTCAGTCCAACTACCTTGACATATTAAGAAAAGCTTGGTAATGGAACTGAAATGGTGAATGTATGTAGGGCACAACTGTACAAAATGACGGTATCTTGTTTAGTTTGAAGTCCTGTGGGTGCGCTCTTGACTTTAAATATGTTATTGTGCTGGAGTATGCACCTAGCAACAAGACTCGGCCAATATCTGCTCATTACATATGGTACATATCAATTACATTTCTCTGTGTATTACGTATATATATATATATATATATATATATATATATATATATATATATATATATATATATATATATATATATATGGAAAAAGCAGGTAATAGGCGCTCACTAAAATAGTGAGCAGCAGTGAACCAGCAGGACTTCCCAACCTGCTAATAACCAGAAAGTGCAAAAACAGAGTGGTAGACCGCGCCACAGAGGGTTAGAAAATATTAAATAATGTATACATACATATAGAGTATCCCAACAGTATGTTAGAGGATATAAACACTTTGCAGAGCTACTGAGAGCTCTGCCGTATAGCGCCTGGACGGTATAATCCCCGTCTTAGGATATAATGATGGAGTGTAGTATCCAAAGCTCCACGACCATGCGTAAAAAAACACAAATAAAATCCAATGGTATAGTATGTATAATCAATAGTAGTAATATAAGAAGTATGTATCCTACTTACGATTTCCAGAGCAATGACTTGCTCTGGTGATGAAAGCTAGTGGTGGTATAATCCCCACCAAGGGATATAAACAGGATCCAAAGTGCACCAGGAACAGAAATGGACCAAGGAGAAAAATAGGAAAAAAACTGTAACTTTATTACAAAAATATATATTAAAATATAAATAAAAGTCCAGCATCCAATCTCCCACAGTACTTAAGGAGATAACTTAAAGGACCACTATAGTGCCAGGAAAACAAACTCGTTTTCCTGGCACTATAGTATTAATAAGTCACCCCCACCCTCATGGCCCCCCTCCCGCGGGCTGACGGGGGAGGAAGGGGTTAAAATCTTACCTTTCTCCAGCGCTGGGCTCCCTCGGCGCTGGGGACTCTCCTCCTTCCGATGTCATTGGCTGAATGCACATGCGCGGCAAGAGCCGCGTGCTCATTCAGTCAGTCCATAGGAAAACATTTCTCAATGCTTTCCTATGGACACTGGCGTTGCGGAAGCGCCTCTAGCGGCTGTCAGTAAGACAGCCACTAGAGGTTGGATTAACCCTTATGTAAACATAGCAGTTTCTCTGAAACTGGTATTTTTACAGCAGGCAGGGTTAACCCTAGATGGACCTGGCATCCAGAACACTTCATTAAGCTGAAGTGGTCTGGGTGCCTATAGTGATCCTTTAAGCAGACTTTGCTATAAGGGTAGTGTAAACATTAGATTACACTTTACAGGAAGTGTTTAGGAAGGCTGTTCAAGTCACATGCATGGAGGTATGCCTAGGGTTGCATAAACAAAGTGATTTAACTGCTAAATGACAGTGAAATGAACAGTAAGACTGCAGGGACATGATGTATACACAAAAACTGCTTCAATAAGCTAAGGTTGTTTTGGTAACTATAGTGTCCCTTAAAGTAAAAAAGTGGAAGTGCATTTAGGGATGGACAAAGGACTATATCTCCTTTTGCCAATGCCAATTAGGTGTTATGTGTACTTTTGCATATCCTATGTCCAATCCCTCTATGGATAGTAAGCTAGAAAAGACTCACCCATAAAAACAAATGCAGTAGGTTGTGAATGTCAAAGTAAATCTTGCAGTAATCATTTACTTACTGTAATACAGAAAAAGATTAGTGGTGTGTGAGATATTATTAAATTTTTGTCATTATTTATATAATGTATGCCTATGTATTGTAAACTCATTTGAGTTGGGCCTTCTTCACCTCTTGTCTCTGTTCTATTCCGTATGTTAATTACTTGTTGTGAAATACCATTTTATAATTGTAAAGTGCAGCGGAATATGCTGGCGCTATATACATTCATATTAATATTCATAATATATTCACTAAATAGTAACTGTTGGGAATTCAAGCTGAATTCATAACCAAATATGGGGAATGCTCAGCTATGTTTCCAAAAGTGGCTGTTTTGGTCAGAAATTAGAAATATTTTTTACATATATGGGTTTCCCCATGTCTTCTTGTCTGATGTCTGACTAAAATACATATTCCTATGTTTGTATCTGCATCAGAAGATGAGTCAATCCTTCTATAAATTCAGCCACATGTGCATTTAAAATAACTGGGAGAGGGGGTGATTTAACAGGAGTATGAGAAAGTAATAGGCTCGATTTAAAAAATAGATCATGTTCTTGATTAATATAATTATCATTACATTCAAGCTATGTATGGCATATTGCAAAGATGTTAATTACTATCAACAAGGTTAAGATGAATCTTTTATATATGTAATTTTGTATACCGTATATACTCGAGTATAAGCCGACCCGAATATAAGCCGAGGCCCCTAATTTTACCCCAAAAAACTGGGAAAACTTATTGACTCGAGTATAAGACTAGGGTGGGAAATGCAGCAGCTACTGGTAAATTTCTAAATAAAATTAGATTCTAAAAAAATTATATTAATTGAATTTTTATTTACAGTGTGTGTATATAATGAGTGCAGTGTGTGTGTGTATGAGTGCAGTGTGTGTATGAATGCAGCGTGTGTATTTGAGTGCAGTGTGTGTGTATATGAATGCAGTGTGTGTATGAGTGCAGTGTGTGTGTATGAGTGCAGTGTGTGTATATGAATGCAGTGTGTGTATGAGTGCAGTGTGTGTGTATGAGTGCAGTGTGTGTATATGAGTGCAGTGTGTGTGTATGAGTGCAGTGTGTGTATATGAGTGAGTGTGTGTGTGTATATGAGTGCAGTGTAAGTGTATGTGATGCAGTGTGTGTTTGTGTATGTGTTGCAGAGCCTTGGTGGGGGTGGGTATTTTTATTATTTTTTTTAATTCTTATTTTTTTAAAAAAAAATAATATTATTATTATTATTATTATTTTTTAAATATTATTTTATTATTATTTTATTTGTTTTCGTCCCCCCCCTCCCTGCTTGATACATGGCAGGGAGGGGGGCTCTCACTCCCTGGTGGTCCAGTGGCATGGGCTGTGTAGGAGGGGGGCTGGCAGAACGTTTACTTACCTCTCTTGCAGCTCCTGTCAGCTCCCTTCTCCTCCGCGCCGGTCCGGTCAGCTCCCTCTGCAAGTCCCAGTGTAAGTCTTGCGAGAGCCGCACTATGACCCCGCGGCTCTCGCGAGACTTACACTGGGAGCTGACAGAGGTGCTGAACGGACCGGCGCGGAGGAGGAGGGACCTGACAGGAGCTGCAGGAGAGGTAAGCGCTCGCTGCCAGCCCCCAGTCTGTATTATGGCAATGTAAATTGCCATAATACAGACATTGACTCGAGTATAAGCCGAGTTGGGGGTTTTCGGCACAAAAAATGTGCTGAAAAACTTGGCTTATACTAGAGTATATACGGTATATCTTTTGCACAATCATATAGTATTATATGACTGGCAACAGTTTGTTTTTTGTTTTTTTGTGTTGGAGGTGGGTGTTAATTTTCATACTAGAAATGTGCATTTTCAAGTGACCCTAGTCCTATTTCCCTGCTCAATAATTATTCCAAAAAATAAAAGCACAAACATAAAAATACCCACTTAAACCACTACTAAAACATAAAAACCACCAAGAACAGTAGGTGTTGAGGGCCCTGCTCAAATGAGCTTACATTCTAGAGGGAGTGGAATAAAGTGGTACAATAGGTAAGTTAGGACATACTTAATGCATGGGCGTAGGAACCGGGGGGGATGGGGGGGACGCATCCCCCCCAGCAAATCATGCGGGGGGGACAGGTATGGGGAAATCCCCCCCAGCTCCGCCGCCCCCCCCCTGATGCTGCAGCCGCCCGAGCGCTCTGCAGAGAGCCTCAGGCGGCTGCAGCTTTGCCCGGGCTGGTGCGTCCATGAGAGCGCACCGCCCGGGCGCAGCATGAAGAGAGGAGCTGACAGGAGGGAAGCGCTCAGCGCTCCCTCCTGTCACTCCTTCACTGTAGCGTAGCCGAGCGCTGTATAGTCCGCCGGTACAGGGAGCATCTGTCTCCTGTACCCGGCCGGACTAACAGGAAGTGCACACTGAGTGTGCACTTCCTGTTAGTCCGCCGGGTACAGGAAACAAAAGCTACCTGTACCGGCGGACTATACAGCGCTCGGCCACGCTACATCATAGGTAGGGGAGGGAGGGAGAGAAAGAAACAGGAAGGGGGGAAGAGGGAGGGGGGGGAATAAAGAAACAGGGAGGGAGGGAGGAAGGGGAAATAAAGAAACAGGGAGGGGAGGGGGGGGGGGAATAAAGAAACAGGGAGGGGGGGGGGGGAATAAAGAAACAGGGAGGGGGGGGGGAATAAAGAAACAGGGAGGGGGGGGAATAAAGAAACAGGGAGGGAGGGGGGAGGGGGGGATAAAGAAACAGGGAGGGAGGGGAAATAAAGAAACAGGGAGGGAGGGAGGAAGGGGAAATAAAGAAACAGGGAGGGGGGGGGGAATAAAGAAACAGGGAGGGGGGGGAATAAAGAAACAGGGAGGGGGGGAATAAAGAAACAGGGAGGGAGGGGGGAGGGGGGGAATAAAGAAACAGGGAGGGAGGGGAAATAAAGAAACAGGGAGGGAGGGAGGAAGGGGAAATAAAGAAACAGGGGGGGGAAGGGGGGGGAATAAAGAAACAGGGAGGGAGGGGAAATAAAGAAACAGGGAGGGAGGGTGGGGAAATAAAGAAACAGGGAGGGGGGGGGAAAGAAGCAGGGAGGGGGGAGAAAGAAGCAGGGAGGGGGGGAAAGAAGCAGGGAGGGGGGAAAGAAGCAGGGAGGGGGGGAGAAAGAAGCAGGGGGGGAGAAAGAAGCAGGGAGGGGGGGGAGAAAGAAGCAGGGAGGGGGGGAGAAAGAAGCAGGGAGGGGGGAGAAAGAAGCAGGGAGGGGGGGAGAAAGAAGCAGGGAGGGGGGGAGAAAGAAGCAGGGAGGGGGGGAGAAAGAAGCAGGGAGGGGGGGGAGAAAGAAGCAGGGAGGGAGGGGGGGAGAAAGAAGCAGGGAGGGGGGGAGAAAGAAGCAGGGAGGGGGGGAGAAAGAAGCAGGGAGGGAGGGGGGAGAAAGAAGCAGGGAGGGAGGGGGGGAGAAAGAAGCAGGGAGGGAGGGGGGGGAGAAAGAAGCAGGGAGGGAGGGGGGAGAAAGAAGCAGGGAGGGAGGGGGGGAGAAAGAAGCAGGGAGGGAGGGGGGGGGAGAAAGAAGCAGGGAGGGAGGGGGGGGGAGAAAGAAGCAGGGAGGGAGGGGGGGAGAAAGAAGCAGGGAGGGAGGGGGGGAGAAAGAAGCAGGGAGGGAGGGGGGGGGAGAAAGAAGCAGGGAGGGAGGGGGGGAGAAGGAAGCAGGGAGGGAGGGGGGGAGAAGGAAGCAGGGAGGGAGGGGGGGGAGAAGGAAGCAGGGAGGGAGGGGGGAGAAGGAAGCAGGGAGGGAGGGGGGGGAGAAGGAAGCAGGGAGGGAGGGGGGGGAGAAGGAAGCAGGGAGGGAGGGGGGGAGAAAGAAGCAGGGAGGGGGGGGGGGAGAAAGAAGCAGGGAGGGAGGGGGGGGGAGAAAGAAGCAGGGAGGGAGGGGGGGGAAAGAAGCAGGGAGGGAGGGGGGGGAGAAAGAAGCAGGGAGGGGGGGGGAGAAAGAGTGACAAGGGAGGGAGAGAGATTGACATCCACCACACACACACACACACACACACACAATCACACAATCATACCACCCTTACACACACAGAAACACACAATTCATCCTTACACACACTCAATGCACCCCGTGCACACACACACACACACTCACACAATCATGCAACCTTACACACTCAATGCACCCCGTACATACACTCAATGCACCCCTTACAGACGCACACACTGCATCCCGTACATACACAGAATCACACCTTGCAGCCCTTACACATACAAACACAGATTCACACAATGCATTCCTTACACACATATCAGGACATCCCCTACACACTCCACCCCCTGTGAACAAACTCATTGGTGGAACATGAAGGTGGACCCTGGGATCCAGACCTTGAGCTGTGTAAAGGACCCCCAAAAAATGGAGCTGCTTCCCGTTCTCACAGAACATTGATTTTTGTGACCACAGTTACAAACAGCCTCCAGAGAGCCTGTTCTACACCAGACCAGTGGAGCCAGACTGCAGCTAGAGCCCATCATCATCCTCATCTGGTTGTAAGTAGGCAATCTAGCATATTATTTGTTGCACTAATCTCTAATTTACCTCACATTAAAGAAACACTATAGTCCCCAGAAGCACTGCAGCTTAGTGTAGTGGTTCTGGTGTCTATAGCCTGTCCCTGCAGGCCTTTTAATGTAGGCACTCCAGCACTGGCGTTAGTTAACATGGCAGAAAAATAATTGGAAAGGGTTAGAGGGGCTACTAATAAGGATAGGGGAGAGGGGTAGGTAGAAAAATAATTGGAAGGGTTTAGGGGGGCTACTAATATGGATGGGAGGAGGGGGTAGGTAGAAAAATTATTGGAAGGGGTTAGGGGAGTACTAATATGAATGGAAGAGGTAGAGTGGGTTCTAATATGCATGGAAGGGGTTAGGGGGATACTAATATGCATGGAAGGGGTAGGGAGTTAATGTGCGTGGAAGGGGTAGGTGGAGTTCTTTTGTGCATGGAAGGGGTAGGGGTGGTTCTAATATTCATGGGAAGGGTAGGGGTGGTTCTAATCAGGAGGATCCCGGCGCTGTATCCGGGTAAGTAAAACCCCTTCCCTGTGGTGACCCTTTAATGTTGTTATTATTTAATCATTTATATAGCGACTGCAAATTCCGTAGCGCTGTACAATGGGATAAACAACTCCTAGTTTACGGAATAAGAATATACCCGGCGAGTAAAAATGCTATCCCCCCCAGATTTTTTTGGGTTCCTACGCCCATGACTTAATGTACGGGAAAAGTAGGTTGCTAGAAAAATTTACAATGAATGCTTAGATGCAGATCTTCAGCAGAGCATAGGGCCGTGAAATAAACATATGTGTGTATCAGTGAGGATAGATAGGTAGGAACAGTGTTATGTAAAGATTTGTGAGCAAGCCCCAGAATTTTCAGCCCAGTGTAAGGATTGACAGAAGGGATAGGTGTGGGAGTGGCGAGTGGACAGGAAGTGGTCATGGTGGTAAGAGTCTGCTTGAAACGTTGAAACGCTGCACATACTGAGATATATTAAAGGAACCCTTTATATATGAACCATGTATTTCTAATACTATAGTTTTGGACTAACTACTATGGTCCCCTGCCCTCCTCAGAATGGAGAAATAAGGTAGTTAGCTTACTTTTTCTCCCTCGCTGAACCGGTCTCACCGTGGCCAGCCCCACCTTCATGGCTGAGTTAATCAGCGTTAATGATCTCATAAAATCCAATGCTTTCCCATAGGAAAGCATTAGAAGGCTATTGCACACAGCAAAACTGTGTGCTGTGCCAATCAGCGTCTCCTGATAGAGCTGCATTTATTTGTGTGCAGTGTTTGTATGTTTGAATGTAACCATCTGTTTTATGAAGTGTGTGTGTGTGAACGTTGAAGTCTATTTGTCTGTATTTTTGGCATTTGAATGCAGTTGTGTTTGTATGTTTCCACTTGAAAGCAGTGGTGTAGTTGTGTGTATTGTTTTTAAATGCAAGGATGTGTTTGTATGTAGTGTTTGAATAAAGGGGTGTATTTGTGAGTAGTTTGGGTGTTTGAATGCAGTTGTTATTGTGTAGAAGTTGTGCAGCTACCCCCCGTTTCCATACCTTTTGGGTGCAGGTCGGTGGCTTCATGAGCTGGCTGAGGCTGATGTTAGTCCAACAGGGCATTTTACATAGTAAAGCTAGGTTTGTTTTTGTTTTTGGTTCTTTTTAAAGGATTGGAGTAGACATTTGAATATGCTATAATTATTAATACAAGAAAACAAGTCCTGCGTTTAAACTCCCACTACTCTTAGGCAGCAGCAACGACCATAGTACACACCAGCCCCAATATATACAGTTAAAACCAAAGAAAAAAGTTACCTGCGCTCTTCCCAAATCCCTATGCATATTTAAACAAATGGAGGTTACTTAGTTACTCCAATGGCCATGAGAGGGAATGCCCACCTGCCACGTCAAGGCAAACCTCATAAGTGGGTCCTACTTTGTGAATAGTCATTGTAGGACCCACCTAGACCCACCAAAAATAGGTTGATCTTGACGTGGCAGGTGGGCATTCCTTCTCATGCTACAATTATTGATTATTTTAAAGGGTTACATGTATCATCAGCATGCCAACATTTCAAAAACAGACATCCCAACATGAAAAAAATTTATTTAATTTCAGAAAGATGGCTTCACCAGCTCTTGCGCCCACCCACAGCCACCAAACATGTATGAACAAGGATATGATTTTTTTTAACATTAACTATTTATTACAGAGCAAATGGATACAGACAAGTTTGTCATGCCGCAACAGCATCGGTAAACTCTTCATCAACATACATGGTGATACAATGCACTTTTTATGATAATAAACTGAGCAGACAAGACAATTAAACAGGCAAAGCCTACACTCAAGAGCAAAGAAGAGTAGCGAGTAAAGCCATATTCAACGATAGTCATGCATATATGAGTTAGTAACTAATTAGTGATTAGAAGTGATGAGTTTAGCTATAAATATCCTAGAGCTTCTTAAAAAGCAATCAGGGTTTCCTATTAGTGGCATCGACCAAAAGGTGTATATTCAGTTAAAGTGCAGGCTAGGCTCAATAGAGTAAAACATGAAACAAAGAATAAATCAAGGTAAATTGCTAGATTATGTAAGAAGAACATGCTTATAAGAAGAGCTGCATAGCAAGCTAGTGTTACATAAATTTAAGAATCACTGGTACTTGGCACTGCACAATGATATCACTGTATAGTAATGAATGATAATGTAAAAAGAAATAAAACAGGATGGGCATCAATGGTTAAGAGCATAGTAGGGCACTGAAGTGGAAAGTAGTAGTAGAAAAAGAGGGGGCGTATACCGCGCTTATAGTATTAAAAATAAAATATACAAAGATACATACATATGTTCTTGGATATTCCAATTAATCGTGACCTCAAAGGGAAATAGAAATAAAAAAATAATAGCGCAATACAGCAAATATAGTTATAGAAATAAATGATAGGAAACTAAGTACAGTCCACTCACATGAAGTAGAGCTATAACAGAGCTCTACTGTAAAGGCGCTTGGACGGTACAATCCCCGTCTTGGGATTTGTGGTGGTTGCCGCAGATGTATTCAAAGGTGCCAAGTATATAGTTGGTATAAAAAGAAAAAATAGCAGCAATATGGTGAAGTAAGTCCAAGTGGTAGAATAAAATAGTAAAAAGTAATGTACTTACACTTTCTAGAGCATGTAACCTGCTCTAGTGTAAACAGCTTGGGTGGTATGATCCCCACCAAGGATATACAGGATACCAGGAAATGAAGATAATAAAAAAGTAACTTAAAAGTATACTTTAATGTAAACAGACTAGACAATGAATATTAAAATATAGATATAAAATATAGATATAAAATATAGTCTCACTTAACGCGTTTCGCCTGATAGGCTTCTTCAGAAGTGTGGTGTAGAGTTCAAACAGTCCGTTTTTATATCTTCTTTGATGAGTAGATGATTTCCTGGTGAGGTGACTTCCGGGTTTCGGCTTTGTGTTGATACGCATGCGTCAGACCGGAAATGGCGCGACATCCGTGTCGCACCGGAAGTGATGCGTTGTTCTGATGCAGGCCGGGAATGGCCGCGGCATGTCCATAAGGGGAGGGGGAGCATGATGACGTGACGCTCGTGGAACGCACGCACACCCAGGAAGTGGTGTGCGTCGCGTTCCAGATGTCACTCCTAAGTCCAATCTTAAAGAGAGTATAGGCTGTAATGACCGGGTGATGGCGTGGCGGCCATATTGGATAAGGGCAATAGTCCATAAATATATGAAAAAAACACATAATAATACATGATAAATAACACAAGCAATGATTATAAGGAAAGTAGATATTATATTAGTGATATCATATAATCAGAATAAAAACAAGAATAAAAAGGGCAGCTTCACTAAATGGCTAAAACCTCTAAAGTGAATATAGTGACAATAGCTTTGCAGATAAGACTAATTATCAAACATAATTCTCAGGGTACAAATATTGAGAATAGGTGCACCCAATTGGTGGATGTTGGAGCATACTCTGAGAAAGGGTGGACAAATAATAATGGAAGCATATGGCTTAAACTATGGAGTAAAAAAAAAATATATATATTTTTATATATATAATATATAATAAAAACGGGGTACTAGTAAAAATCTGATATGAAAAAAAGGGAGGATAAAAGGTTAACCGTAAGAAATCTATAAAATATAGAATATCTAACTGAACTTTAAAAATGTAAATATTAAATATAATTATAAAAAATTAAAAAGGTCGAAGTCCACATTTAACCCCTTGGGGTGTAGGGTATCTAGTTGGTATACCCATTGCATTTCTGTTTGTCCAATCTTTCTTATAATATCTCCTCCTCTCCAGTGGTTTTTCACTATTTTAATACCAATAAAAGTAAGGTGCTTAGGATCATTATTGTGCATGCAGAAGTGTGCTGGTATTGAGTGGTTTTGTACACCTTTTTCTATATTTCTGCAATGTTCTGCAATTCTGGTTTTCAGTGGTCTGATCGTTCTGCCCACATATTGAAGGCCGCATGAACATTCTAATAGATAAATTACATTTTTACTGTTGCATGAAATGACATCTTTAATATTATATATTTTATTTGTATTGTTTGATTTAAACTCAGTAATGGTTCTTTTAGTAGTTTTTGTTTTCTTACATGCCATGCAGCAATTACATTTATAAAAACCTTTTTTGTCCATAAAATTATTTATCTTATTAGGACTCTTTTTTGTAAAATTTTTTGTCAAATGCATTTTAAGGTTAGGAGCTCCTCTGAATATTATTCTTGGTTTGTCAGGGATTAATTTACCTAAAATTTCGTCTTCCTTCAATAGGTGCCAGTGTTTCATTAAAATTTTCTTTAATTGTCTGTTTTTGTTATTGTAATCTAATACGATTGGTAGGATAAAATCACAATTGTTCTGATTCGCTGGAGTTTTAACCTTATGTATAAGTTGGTTCCTATTGGTTGTGGTAATTTGGTTAATAGTTGAATCAATGTGATTACCATTATAGCCTTTTTGTATAAAACTTTTCTTCAATGTATTTGCTTGCTCTAAAAACACAGAATTATCTGAACAATTTCTTTTTAGGCGCATCATTTGGCTTTTGGGTATGTTTTCCAGCCATATTTTATTGTGACAACTTTCAGTGCTTATATAGTTATTTACATTTACCTCTTTAAAATGTGTCTTTGTTTGTATTTGATTATCTTTAATGTATATATTTAGATCTAAATAGGTCACTGCAGTACTGCTAAAATCAGCTGTTAAAACTATTCCTTCTTCATTTATGTTTAAAAAAGAAATAAAATCCTTGGCCGAACTCATAGAGCCCTTCCAGATGAATAAAAGGTCATCTATATAACGAGAGTAGGATACCAGGTTTTCCACCCAGTCATGTCCCCTCCACACGGCTCGGTCCTCCCACTCCGCCATATAGAGGTTGGCATAACTGGGTGCAAACCTGGTACCCATAGCTGTGCCAGTTTTCTGTAGGAAGAAGCTATCTTTGAACCAGAAATAATTATATTTTAAAATTAGATCTATGCCTTCAATAATAAAATCAGTATGTTCTTGAGGCATAGAGTCATCTCGTTCTAAAACAGATCTTATTGCTTGGCATCCCTTATTGTGCTGAATAATCGTGTATAGTGACTGCACATCACACGTAATGAGTATATAATCATTGTTCCAGGTAATGGTTTCCAATTTTTTCAAAAGATCTATTGTGTCTTTTAAGTAAGATTTTGTTTGTTTAACGTACGGCTGCAGCATTATGTCGATATACTCAGATAGGTTGGAGAGAAGGGATCCTATTCCTGACACAATAGGGCGTCCCGGTGGGTTATTTAAACATTTATGAATTTTTGGTAAAAAGTATATCACTGGGGTTTTGGGGGATAGTATTTTTATATAATTATACTCCTTCTCATTTAAAATTCCAATCTCCTTACCTCTATTTAAATAGTCATAAAATTTAAATTTTATATCTCCTATTGGGTCACTATCCAATTTAATGTAAGTATTGGGGTCATTGAGCTGTCTATAAGCTTCTGTTTCGTATTTGTCTTTAGATAAAATGACGAGGCCTCCGCCTTTGTCGGCTGGCTTGATTACTATTGAAGTATCGTCATATAGTTCTTTTAATATTTTTATTTCTTTTCTGCTCATATTTGGTCTGTCTTTTATTTTTTTAGTGTCTAGGATTTTTAAGTCCTTGACTACTTTCTTTTCGAATATATCTAAAGCACTTGATTTAAAATGTGCCGGGTAGAAGGTGGATTTGTTTTTTAATTCACTATCTTTATAAACTTTTGGATTTGTATTCGCTGTATTAGCTGATTGGTTGGTTTTGCTTTTATCAACAAAAAAGCGTTTTAAGGTCGCATTCCTAACAAATTTATTCACGTCAATGTAGGCTAGGAAGGAATTGTATGACTTTGTGGGGGCAAACTTTAAGCCTCGTTTTAAAATATTTGTTTCTGTTGTGTTCAGGATTTTATCAGATAGATTGAATATACCAGTAGGTGTCTCCTGTGTTTTTTGAACTAGAAGCTCTCTAGTCTTCCTTTTTTGGTGTCTTCTACCTGATCTCCTCCCTCTAAGCATCTTTTGCGACTTTTTATAGGTGAGATGTTGAGTTGGTGAGTTTGTCTCTCTCTGTTGGAGGGGATCTCTAAAAAAGATGTCTCATCAAATTGGTCACAAAAAGATAAGACATGGTATTTATTGTTCTTGGTTAGATCTTGTGGTGATGGTGGTTTGTTTTCATCTAATCTCTTGTAGGTTTTTTTTGGGATTTCCCAAGAGTACTTTCTATTTCTTAATTTATGTTTGGGGGAGTCTGGCATAAATGTGTATCTGTGAGTTTTAGGTCTAACGACAAGGGGTGATTCTTGAGCAACGTGGTGGGTGTGATATTTGTGTTTGGTGCGATCTTCGTTTTTTTCTAAATCGTGTGAGTTGGAGGATTTGTAGTGGAAACGAGTGTTCGGATAGTGAGTATTCTGTTGATATCTAGTATGAAATTTATCATATCCTTTGTTGTGTCTCTCATATCTTGTGTTATACCTTGGGGATCTATCCGGTGATTTGTGACGATTATTGTGAACGTATTTCTTTTCGTGAAATTCTTTACTTTGTAACCTTTTGTGTCTAAATTGATGACCTCCTTGTGTATTTGAGTTGTAGTTAGTTCCCCCATTTTTCCATCGATTTTGAATATTTGGTTTTTTTATATTGTATGTACGAACTTGTTTTTGGGCATAATCGTATTTGTCTCGGTTATATTTCTGAATTTTTATTTTTTTTGTATCGATTTCAATTTTTTCTACTGTTTTTTTTATTTTTTGGGATGCATTATAGTACTCTTCGGTGTCCCCAAAAGGGATAAGTTGCTCTCGCAATGCATTAATTTTTTTATCTATTATAGATAACTTCTCGTTTTTAACTTTAATGAGACTTTTCATTAGTCCGAATGTACAATATTCTAGATGGTTATACCATTCTTCCATAAATTTTTCATTTTCAGTATCTGAGGTGGGCATTTTAAACAACCTGAGACCTCTAGGGGTTATTTTCTCCTCTACATATTTAGTTAATGTTGCAATCTCCCACCTTAATTTCATTTCTTTTGTTAGAGAGAATTCTAATTCTTTTAGTAATTCTGGTAGATTATCGAAGACAATTAAGGGCTCATTGGTATTCATTTCTTCTAATTCATTAAAAACATCATTGATGTTAATGGTATAATTGTCTCGATATTCAAAAAGAGACATACTATAATAATCTATAGGGCTGCCTATATGAGGAATTAATGGTAGTCACAAAAAAAGAAGAGTAATAGGCGCTCACTATAGTAACCAGGCAGCAGTATACAGGACAAGGATTCCCCAACCTTGTGAGTGAAATAGTAGAAAAAGAGGGGGCGTATACCGCGCTTATAGTATTAAAAATAAAATATACAAAGATACATACATATGTTCTTGGATATTCCAATTAATCGTGACCTCAAAGGGAAATAGAAATAAAAAAATAATAGCGCAATACAGCAAATATAGTTATAGAAATAAATGATAGGAAACTAAGTACAGTCCACTCACATGAAGTAGAGCTATAACAGAGCTCTACTGTAAAGGCGCTTAGACGGTACAATCCCCGTCTTGGGATTTGTGGTGGTTGCCGCAGATGTATTCAAAGGTGCCAAGTATATAGTTGGTATAAAAAGAAAAAATAGCAGCAACTTTTTACTATTTTATTCTACCACTTGGACTTACTTCACCATATTGCTGCTATTTTTTCTTTTTATACCAACTATATACTTGGCACCTTTGAATACATCTGCGGCAACCACCACAAATCCCAAGACGGGGATTGTACCGTCCAAGCGCCTTTACAGTAGAGCTCTGTTATAGCTCTACTTCATGTGAGTAGACTGTACTTAGTTTCCTATCATTTATTTCTATAACTATATTTGCTGTATTGCGCTATTATTTTTTTATTTCTATTTCCCTTTGAGGTCACGATTAATTGGAATATCCAAGAACATATGTATGTATCTTTGTATATTTTATTTTTAATACTATAAGCGCGGTATACGCCCCCTCTTTTTCTACTATTTCACTCACAAGGTTGGGGAATCCTTGTCCTGTATACTGCTGCCTGGTTACTATAGTGAGCGCCTATTACTCTTCTTTTTTTGTGGAAAGTAGTAGTGTCTAAAGTAATATGAACACCTCAGCAAATTAGGCCGATTGCCCTAGGTAGGAAGTCCAGAGTCAGCCAATGCCTTGGTTTAGTAGACCGTAGAGGTCGGCAAGAAGTGCGGCATGACGATAGTAGGGCAGGGTAGCCCTCCAGCCCAGGCCTGAACGAGGACCTGCATCTTTGAGCCTTGGACTCGGGTACATATATTGACCAAGTCCTTCCATTGTAGGAGAGTGCGAAAGCTCCTGGTGGTCTGCTGCCGCAGATGGCAGTGAGTCTTCCGCCTATGTGGTTGATGCAGTGGAGTGAGTCCCCGATCGGCATTCAGCCTAGGC
Source organism: Pelobates fuscus (assembly GCF_036172605.1). NCBI lineage: Eukaryota > Metazoa > Chordata > Amphibia > Anura > Pelobatidae > Pelobates > Pelobates fuscus. The sequence continues at coordinate 164,880,920 of NC_086322.1, forward strand.
AGGTTAGTGTTGGGTCTCACAGGTGCTTGTGTGTTTATATCGCCAGGTGGGGACCCACTTATATCCCTCTTCTCGCCACCCCTCTCACATTCCTGATTCCGAGTAAGTGCTCAAATATCAAATACAGTCACTGCATCATTGGATCAGAATCAGCTTGTTGGGCCTCCATTGGCCATATCTGCTTATGACCATTTGGTGAGAGCGCATCAACCATTTTGAGGCCTCTGTTGCGGTTGGAACTCAAGCAGTGTCGGTGTGCTGGAGAGTGCGTAGGTACGTGAAGCAAACCAGTGGGGACCAGAATAACCCTGAGGGGTGGGTAGGGAGGAACAGCAACAAGCAGAGTCCACACCATCAGCCAGAGAACTAGGAGAGGGGCTGCCTCTCCACTGCTCCAGCTTGTGTAGGCTGCAAGTTCTTGATTTGGGTTATCAGGTGGCGGGAAAGCTCATGAGAGGTATCCCTGGATACACCAACATCCCCTGGACAAGAAAATCACTTCCCTGGTTATCTTGTATCATATTTGTTTCGTAATATACATATTTTTGCAATCATTCCTTTTGATTGTCATTTTCTCTGCACATTGGGTTCCTGCTCTTAGGAGGGATATTGCTGTCTTAGGGCAGAACCCCTTCCTACCCTGACAATATTGATACTTTAGAGCGAGTTCAGAGAAGGGCTACTAAACTGGTTTATGGATTGCAGGATAAAACTTACAAGGAAAGGTTAAAGGATCTGATAGGGGGATTTGATAGAAACATTTAAATACATGAAGGGAATCAACACAGTAAAGGATGAGACTATATTTAAAAGAAGAAAAGTTACCACAAGAGAACACAGTCTTAAATTAGAGGGGCAAAGGTTTAAAAATAATATCAGGAAGTATTACTTTGAGGGTAGTGGATGCATGGAATAGCCTTCCAGCTGAAGTGGTAGAGGTTAACACAATGAAGGAGTTTAAGCATGTGTGGGATAGGCATAAGGCTATCCTAGATATAAGACAAGGCCAGGGATTAATGAAAGTATTTAAAAAATTGGGCAGACCAGATGGGCCAAATGGTTCTTATCTGCCGTCACATTTTATGTTTCTATGTTTTGCCAATCATCATATCGCAGTTGTCACTGCTAAATCCTACACAGACCATTCAAGCCTTTTGTCATGCATGGATGATGCAATGCACTTAAATGTGTTTTTAGCTTTGTCATCATTGCACACTGACATTTTTACAAATCCAAGTGTTACCTTTTCCTGTGTTTCATTATAGTACCTTGCTAAAATAGCACACTCCTTCTCACACAATATTGGTGCTTTTGTCAACCAAAATACTGTATGGGCCTTTATCTGTCCGGATGAACTTGTACAGATCCTCTGAACATTCAGGTCCCAGTACCATGTTCACAATAGCTGCTGATACCGGAGAAACTGACGGAAGCCAAGCACAGAGAGATGGACACAGGTTTCTTCAGGAAGGAAGAGATTCTTTATTGGATCACCGATCGGGACTCAGAGGGACTAGCGTCACCAAAATACAGCAAAGTCTGAGTACTGAATACATAGAGTACATTCCTTATATAGCACTGTAGCTCCTCCCACAATTAACTACACCCACACATACCCTTAACCTATTTAATAAATAGAGTCTAAACTCATCCATCCGGTCTAACCACGTGGCTCATCTGATACAAAGGAGAGGGACGCGTAATTCCAGTTCTTACATTCCTGCACCTGGTCAGTACAGTGATAACAGTATCTTAGCTACGTGTAATTAACTAACTGATACTACAAACACATATACATACATATGCCTTGTGGCAATCTTAGCCTGCTAAACTTGTATTTTACTGGAATTACATCACATTCCCCCCTTTGATGCCTCTGATATTTCACAATTACTTGAGGCATCACTTAACCTTGGTTTGCATATACCTCAGGTTACCATGAACCAGACCAGACTTATCTTATGATGTGAATCTTTTAACACTCATCTTCCTGCATTGGTTCTCCTTGATCTAGAGCCTTATACTTATATATCGCCATTATCTGTGCAGCAGCCTTCCTCTCTGCTATACTTCCTATCAGGCTTTGCACAGACCTAACTACTAAGGGTATAAGACACGGTAGGAGTAGACACAACAGTAAAATCAGTAGGACTCCACCTACCACTGCCTTAAGCCCTCCAAACCACTCATACCAGCTACCAAACCAACTACTTGGATTGTACCCTTTCCATACCTGAGTAGGCACATGCACTAGTTTAACCATATGGCTAGTAAGCTCAGCTATTGCTTGCCCTTCGTCATCTATTTGAAGACAGCAATTGCTCAGGTTAAACTTCCCACATACACCTCCCTCTACTGCCAAAAGGTAATCCAAGGCTAATCTATTTTGGTACACTGCTGTCCTCATCCTGGTATTATGCTTCGCTAGAAGATTGAGTGCTTGTGAGGTCTCATTAGTAATAATCTCAACCACCGCCTGTAATCTTATAATACGGTTGAGCATATAAATTGGGGTTCTATAACCAAAGGTACCATCTTCTGCCCACGTGGCTGGCCCATAATAATCTATGATACGCTGGGGAGGCCATTCATTATCTTCCCAGGTGCCTATCTCTAAGGGTCCCCTTTTCTTCCTATGATTCACATCATACACTTTAACACCTAAAGTCTCACCTGTTTCAATCGGTAACAAGAAGAAGGATGGTTTGAGCATACCCAACACACATGCCCCTTCCCAGTCCTGTGGCAACTCCGAATAGGCTTTCTTACCACAGATCCAGTACAAATTTGCTGGGGCTCTCCAGGTAGATGTGATGGATAAATCAAACCACACATCCTTTAAACTGGCATATCTAGCAAACGGGTTAGATGGTTCTGAGACATTTGAAGCCGACCACCAAGTTGTATTTTTAGTATCATCATCATAAGCTTTTTGCCCTAGACAAGTTAATTCTCCTACAGAAGTATTATACATTATTCCTTTCCTTGCTATGCAAACATAACCTATGATGGAGGTCTTTAATCTCCACTCAGATTTACCTCTAACACTCAAATGATAATCGGCTTGTGTAGATATTAGTTGGTCAACTGCCTCAGAACCGGACATTACCTCCTTTGCTTCCCAAGGCCATTGGTCTCCCATGTTAGTACCTCCACACACATAGCAGTTGGTAACATTAAGACTACCGGCAATACTTTCAGCTAGGTCAATGAACAGGTTTTTAGCGTTATGGGGGATCTTATTATCTATACTCATCTCTTCATAAAAGGAATGGTATACTTGATGAGTCTGGGAGGATACCGTATCAGTCTCTATTCCTATAAACAATAATGTCCCAGGATCTAAACCCGTCCCGTATATCTGAAACCCAAATAAATTTCCATACTTATCTAGGAACTTGTCGGGGTTATTAATAAGTATATGGACTGGGTTGCATTCCATAGACTTACAATAAGGGCTAGTCGGCAACTTAGTCACTATCATGTCTTTATCTACTGTCTGTCCCCAAGTCGCCCACCCCACACAAGACCAATATGGGCAAAAGTTATAGTCTTTATTTGGGCATCTAGGACTCACATATTTATTTTTACTACTGGGACAAATATATTTATCATTAGACCCATACGTCCTCTCCCATCTAAGATCCCCACATACATTCCACGGTTTTCTACCACTTGATATCGCCTTACATGCATCAAATAGCAGAACACCCGAAGAATGTACGGATTCTAACACCGTCTTATTAATTAGGGTCCCCTGAGGATCTCCATTCCTGAGAGTCAACCAAATTGTACGAGGTTGATACTCTGGACTGAAGCACTTAGGTTCTCCTACTCCTAAATGGCACACACTATAGTCTATATTTAGGTATCTACATCTTGATACCTCTCCTTTACATTCGTATTGTGAATGCCAAATTAGGGTTTGGGAAATATGGTTACCTGTTCTCGTAGTCTTAATGCATACCTCACAGCTAGGAGTGTCGGTACCTCTACCTTCCTGAATATAAAAACACATATAAATAAACACAATCAAAAGCACATCTTTCGCCGTCATCCTCAGTCTTCGTCCGTGCGATGGAACCTCAGCTTCCAGGATGTGAGGGCTGCAGGGAATGGAGTTCTGCTCGTCTTCACAGGTGTCCCTTCGAGACTTTCCTGGCTTATACACTATGTGTTGGTAAGCGGACAGGCTTTATTATGGCCTTCTCACTCACACCTGTAACAATAAAATTTGTAATCCACAATAATTCCTCGTTACTCCGACTGAGTAGTGCGTTTCAACCGGATCTTGCAGGGATTCTCTGGATCTGCTGTAATTTGCCAAGAATCGACTGCTGCTGGTTTAACCCTGGAGTGATGTATCCACGGAGTTACTTCGGCTACTTTTATCGCTGTAGGGGTAGACAAAAGAACAACATAAGGACCTCTCCACTTGGGCCCTAACGGTACATTATTCCACTCTTTAATCCACACTTGGTCTCCTGGATGATAACTATGAACAGGGGGATAAATATTCACAGGTAATCTATCTTGTACCCATTTCTGTACCTCCTCCATAGTCTTACCCAACTCTACAACCTGCTGCCGGGTAATTCCTTCTCCCAACTGACTCAAGTCCCCCCTTAAGTTACCAAGTACGGGAGGTGGTCGCCCATACATGATTTCAAAAGGAGAGAGGCCCATCCTTCTGGTAGGGGTACTGCGGATTCGCAATAAAGCTATGGGTAAGAGAACGTTCCACTTAAGTTGGGTTTCCTGACACATTTTAGCCAACTGGTTCTTTATAGTTCTATTCATTCTCTCTACCTTACCAGAACTCTGGGGTCTATATGCAGTATGAAGCCTCCACTTTATACCAAGCATATGAGTCAGTTGTTGTAGGCACTGATGAACAAAAGCTGGACCATTGTCCGATCCTATAGAACAGGGTAGTCCATATCGGGGTATTATTTCTCGTAGCAGGAATCTTACAACTTCTCCTGCTTTCTCTGTACGAGTAGGACATGCTTCTACCCAGCCTGAATAGGTGCACACAATTACCAACAGGTAACGATGTCCACCCGATTTAGGCATTACTGTAAAGTCTATTTGTAGATCGGACATGGGGAGTCCCCCCATAAACTGGACTCCTGGTGGCTTTACTGGTCCTTGTCTTGCATTATTCTTAGCACACGTTACACATCTGCGTACAATGGCCTGAGTCAAGTTGGACAATCTTGGTATGTAGAAATGTTTCCTGAGAGATTCTTCAGTACTGTCTCTCCCAGAATGTGTCCCGTTGTGATAATTTTGGACAATTTCTACCGCTAGTGATGCTGGTATGACTATTCTTCCATCTTCTAGCTGATACCACTTGTTCTCCAAATACTTTCCCGGTTCAGTCTTTAACCACTCCTCTTCTTGAGCTGTATAAACTGGAGTCCATTGGGACAGTGGAGTTGGTATAAGAGCAGCTATATGCCCCACATACTCCTGTCTTCCTGATTCAGCAGCACGCTTAGCTGCACTATCTGCCATCCGATTTCCCTTGGTTACATCACCATCTCCTCTCAGATGCGCTCGACAATGTATGATACCGACTTCTTTCGGCTCCCACACTGCTTCCAATAGTTGTAGGATTTCAGCTGCGTACTTGATTTCTTTGCCTTCTGAATTCAGTAGTCCTCTTTCTTTATACAAAGCTCCGTGGGCATGAGTGGTTAAAAACGCATACTTAGAGTCCGTATAGATATTTACTCTTAAACCTTCAGCCAATTGTAACGCTCGTGTTAGTGCTATTAATTCTGCCTTTTGTGCTGATGTTCCTTTCGCCAGTGGCCGAGCTTCTATCACCTTGTCTATTGTTGTCACTGCATATCCTGCATAGCGGATCCCTTCTTTCACATAACTACTGCCGTCGGTGTAATATTGAACATCTGGGTTCTGGATGGGAAAATCACGAAGATCTGGTCTACTTGAAAATACTTCATCCATTACTTCCAAACAATCATGTTGACTTTCAGTAGGTTGCGGCAAAAGGGTAGCTGGATTTAAGGTGTTTACAGTCTCTAAATGCACTCTTGGGTTTTCACACAACATTGCTTGATACTTGGTCATACGGCTGTTACTAAACCAATGATTTCCTTTGTAATCCAACAACGTCTGTACTGCATGTGGGACTCGTACATAAAGTTCTTGACCCAGAGTGAGTTTATCGGCTTCAGCTACTAGCAGGGCGGCTGCAGCTACGGCTCTTAGACAAGGTGGAAGTCCGCTGGCCACTGCATCCAGTTGCTTAGACATGTAGGCAACAGGTCTTTGCCATGATCCCAAGTACTGTGTCAATACTCCCACAGCCATTCTTCTTTGCTCGTGTACATATAAGTAGAATGGTCGTGTGTGATCAGGTAGACCTAATGCTGGGGCACTCATCAAAGCCTTCTTCACATCTTCAAATGCCGTTTGCTGTTCTTGGGTCCATAAGAAGGGGTCGTGCTCTGTACCTTTGATGGCTGCGTACAGAGGTTTTGCCAGTATCGCATAGCTGGGAATCCATATCCTACAGAAGCCTGCTGCCCCCAAGAATTCTCGCACTTGTCTTCTATTCTTGGGTATTGGTATTTGGCAGACAGCTTCTTTTCTCTCTGGCCCCATAATCCTTTGACCTTCAGAGATATGGAATCCCAGATACTTGACAGTTGGCAAACACAACTGAGCCTTCTTCCTGGACACCTTGTATCCTGCCTTCCAGAGAATATGTAGTAGATCGTGCGTTGCTTGCTGACATTTTTCTTTTGTAACTGCTGCTATCAACAAGTCATCTACATATTGTAACAATACACATTCTCCTGGGATAGACTCGAAATCCAGTAGATCTTGACTTAGAGCTGAACCAAATAGGGTAGGTGAATTTTTAAACCCTTGGGGCAGTCTTGTCCAAGTCATTTGGCGTTTTGAGCCCGTTACAGCGTTCTCCCATTGGAAAGCGAAAATACATTGGCTTTCTGCGGCAATTCGGAGGCAAAAGAAGGCATCTTTGAGATCTAAGACTGTGAAGTAAGTAGCCCCGCCCGGAATTAAAGCAAGCAGGTTATATGGATTGGGTACAACTGGATGTATGCTAACAACCGCATCATTGACTGCTCTTAAGTCCTGTACAGGTCGATACTCATCTGTACCGGGCTTTTGAACAGGCAGCAATGGGGTGTTCCAGGGGGAAGTACAGAATTTTAGGATACCATACCGTATGAACTTATCCAGATAGGATTGGATGTTCTTCTTAGCCTTCTGCGGAATGTGATATTGTCTTAGGCTCACTGGATAAACCCCATGTTTCAGTTCAATTTTTATTGGTGGAATATTGCGGGCCAGTCCTGGTGGGTTGTTCTCTGCCCAAACTCCTGGTATGTTAAACAATGTCTCATCACTCCTAGGGTTTTGGCTAGTCAACACTGTATAAAGTCGCCACTCTTCTTCCTTTGGTACGGATAAAGTCATAATACCTGAAGGTCCATTAAACTTTAAGGATGTTGTTCCATTTGGTAGGAACGTAATCTGCGCTTGTAATTTTGATAGCATATCACGTCCCAGCAATTGGACTGGACATTCAGGCATATAAAGGAATTGGTGTTTTACTACGTGGCCTCCCAATGTACAGAGTCGACTTTTAAGAACCGGTTTTTCAGCACTTCTTCCAGTTGCTCCTATCACAGTAATAGTCCTTCCAGATGGAGGAGCAACTAGATTAGTCACCACTGAATGTTCAGCACCAGTGTCGATCATGAACGCACTCCTTTTCCCCCCTATTGATACATCGACCATAGGCTCCGCTCGACCAAGGGGGATGGAGCCCGGTCGGTATCAATAGTCCTCCATGACAGTGTCAGCCAATCCTACAAAGTCCCTACCTTCTCTATCGCGGGACCTTTGCGCTGCTGGAATATACCTGTCTTCCCTAACACTTCCTCTGTTCCCATTACTCCCTCTATAACCATTACTCCCTCCGGGGCCTCCTCTACCTCTCGCTCTACCTCTAAAGTTTCCGTAGCCTGCCCTGGGTTGGTCTCTCTCGTACTGCTCTCTTTGCGGACATTCGTTCCTCCAATGCCCTTCTTCCTTGCAATACGCGCATTGATCCCTACTCAAAGGCTCCCTACTCCATCTATTATTGCCTCTATCTGGGCCCCGTTTATCTACGCCTGCGATCGCTACCGCTAGCATATCAGCCTTTTTACGCATCTTGCGCTCTTCCTCTTTCTTACTTTCTGTATCCCTGTTCATATAGACCTTATTTGCTACCTCCATTAGTTGGGTGATGGACATACCTGCAAACCCTTCTAACTTTTGTAGCTTGCGCTTAATATCTCCGTATGCTTGGCTGACAAAGGCGGAGTTAACCATTCGGGAATTGTCTGCGTCTTCCGGATTAAAGGGGGTATACAAGCGGTATGCCTCCAATAATCGGTCATAAAAGACACTGGGCGCTTCATCGCTTTTCTGGATCACCTCAACTGTCTTCGACATGTTAATGGCTTTCTTTCCTCCGGCTTTCATGCCAGCAATTATAGCGTCTCTATAGGCTCTGAGTTGAACCATATCAGCACCATTTACGTTCCAATCGGGATCGGTGTTGGGATAGTGTGTCGCGGCCCATGCTGCTGGATTGGCTTGGTTCAAAGCACGGGCTCTATCCTCTAATGCTTTAATGGCTGCTTGATTTATTCTTGTCCTTTCCTCATTGTTAAATAAAGTCATTAGTAACTGCTGGCAATCAGCCCATGTCGGATTATGCGTCTGTACTATTGAGGTGAACAGATCAGTCATAGCTTGTGGTTTCTCAGTATACGAGGAATTATGGGTCTTCCAGTTTAAAAGATCGGTTGTGGTAAATGGGACATATACGAAGACTGGGTCAGCGTGTGCCATTTGACCTGCGGCATCGATATAAGCTGACCCGGGATTCAGACGAAGAGGCATCTGATAGTGCTTTAATTGTTGGGCACCAGTCAACTGTCGGGTTTGGATGGGGCTACGTAGAGAGGCGTCAGTCATGGGTTCCGGTCGGGGAGAGATAGGGTATGGGGATGTGGGAGGTCGGTTTTGGGAAAAGGTCGTAAATAAAACACTTCGAGCCGAGCTAGATGAAGCTTGACCGGAAGTCTGAAGTGGCGCCAAATCAGGATATTCGTTTCTAATGGGGGTGGATTCTGGTTCCGGAAGGGGAGATTTAGTACGAGGGGGGGTGGATCCTGTACTGGAGGAGGAAGCGGAAGTGGATGAGGGTAATGAGGGGAGGGGTGCAGGACTTCCTGCGTTTGCGTCACTTCTTCTTAACGGAAAGTAAGGGGGCGGCAAAGGGATCTCGGACTCAGGGGGCGTGTCCAAAATGGGCCTAACACCAGTCCTAGTGGACGAGCAAGTCCTAGCTACCATGAGGCGACACTGCTCCTCGTGGCATGTCTGGAGCCATTTTGGCGAGTCATTTACGGCCTGTCTCCAACAGTCAATATAAGGAAACTGGCCGTAAAGTTCAGGCCTACCCGATACAGCCACGTGTAAGCGCTGTACCAGAGTTGGATCCAAACTGCCACGTGGCGGCCATGCCGCAACCAAAGTAGGCCACTCCCTAGTACACAAAGTGACCAAACGTACAGGAGACATCTTTACCCCAAAATCACAAACTTTGAATCCCTTTTTAAAATTCTTAACCATACATCCTAAGGGATCCGGAATCGTTGACTGCGACGCACCCATACTTAACAATGGAACGTCGTCGACAACGAATACTATACACGCGTACTATTCAACAGTCACACCCGTTTCCTCTGGCAACAGCACCACGTGGTACGGTTACCAAGTGAAACGTACACAATAACAATAAACACTCAGGGAATTCCCGTACACACACAGCTGTTACACCAGTCACTATATAATCAATATTATGCCCTTTGGCGTAACTATACAGTCACCCACGCTATAATTCTCTATATACGAATTACCCGTCTATAACACACCCCAGTAACATCGTCTTTTACAAATAGCGGTTACAGTACGGTTAGCATAGGTCAAAGCACAAGTTAAGGTCACAATACAATTATTAGTGGTTATGGTGTTAAACATGCAATGGACGACAATGATTAGTACTTATTATATAATGTCAGTAAATATACAGGGTTATGGTACCGTGCACTATAATACAGCAACACACTATTAACACTCTCGCTAGACGGCTGAGCTCGCGCTATCTAACAAGATATACACTTTACTAAAACAATCGTTAACACATTTACAATTCCCAACTAAACTATTGGCCAGTACCTTGAATGGACTACCTAAAACTATATACACCCGTTTTGGTTAGCCACACTGCCCAATCACCACATATATAGCGAGCTAGAGAACCGAATTTACACAGGCGCCTCTTAGTCGCACTATCAAAAGTCTAGTGGGTTCCAAATTTACACGCCTTCCCACTTAGCCCAGATAGGATGAGAACTAGCGAACCGAATTTACACAGGCGCCGCTTAGTCTCCCGGTCCCTCCGACCTAGCGAACGTAATATACACCCTAGAACGCTAGTCTAGACAAGACACCGGTGTCCGGCTAGGGCTATTTACACCAGGACCCCGCCTGACTAACCAAATCAAACGGTCTGACTAAAGAGCGTTCGATCGAGCGGTGCGCCTTCGCTCCTTCCCTCCGACAGAGGGGGCAGATACACAGATTCAAAACCCCTTTGGGCCTACCGCACAATCGGTATACCCCTAGTGGGTCCTGCCGTCTAAAACAGCAGTTGTCTTACCTCCTCGTTCCTGAACCTGAGTTCACACTCATCGACGGGGACACCCCAGCACTTCTCACGTAGAGGCCGATGATCTCCTGGACAACAGACCAGTGGCGCCGAGACGAAGGGAGGTCCACGCAGAAGTTCAGGGGTGCAGCCGTAGAGAACGTGGGCAAAGATAGACCGTCTCACGCCTCTGCCTCTCAGCTACCGTTGAACGATGAGCTTCCCGGCCAATGCACCAAATGATACCGGAGAAACTGACGGAAGCCAAGCACAGAGAGATGGACACAGGTTTCTTCAGGAAGGAAGAGATTCTTTATTGGATCACCGATCGGGACTCAGAGGGACTAGCGTCACCAAAATACAGCAAAGTCTGAGTACTGAATACATAGAGTACATTCCTTATATAGCACTGTAGCTCCTCCCACAATTAACTACACCCACACATACCCTTAACCTATTTAATAAATAGAGTCTAAACTCATCCATCCGGTCTAACCACGTGGCTCATCTGATACAAAGGAGAGGGACGCGTAATTCCAGTTCTTACATTCCTGCACCTGGTCAGTACAGTGATAACAGTATCTTAGCTACGTGTAATTAACTAACTGATACTACAAACACATATACATACATATGCCTTGTGGCAATCTTAGCCTGCTAAACTTGTATTTTACTGGAATTACATCACACTGCTGCTTGGTTGATGAGCAGGCATAGTTTTTTGATATATCTGAATCTGGAAAAACATTTTAAATAGCTTGCCTGTGTGCTTACTCACCTGGAACTGCAGGTTATGCTAAAAAATGTAAAGTTGTGAAGTTTTCTGCTGAATAGAACTGTGAAATACTTGAGCAGCCTTCCCTGTGCTTACCTCCCTAATAAGTTGTGGTCCCTAAAATAAATAAAAGCAGAAGGTGTATCCTTATTATATTGTGTTTGTAAAAGGTTACATACAAACTTTGCTTCTGTGATTTTGCCTAATCTAAGTCTGCTATATGCAGAAAATTTGTCATTAAAATACGTACTTCCCCTAGTTCGTACAATATTGTATTACTTTATTATTTAACACATGGGGTAATTTTTTATTAAATAACTACTTTACACATGTCTACAGGGAGTTTGGCGATGAGGCGTTTCTTTCATATTTTAAGTCAATGAGTGAGAATCAGAAGTCTTCTCATATTGAGAAAATGCTGAAATACCCCCAAAAGGGACTATATGCATTCTTCTTCCATGATGTCACACAATGCTTTGACAAATTCAGTTAGATTTTTACAAGAGAGCACCTGTCCTCTTCAAGTTGGATCAGAGCATGCAAGAGCTCCTGCATGACATGGCAAGCATATTTATTGAGCCAAATGTATTGAGAGACGTCAACATTCAAGAGATAGATTTACGCAACACAGAAATTCACTGGAGACATACCTAGCAAGTATTCCTATTTTTGGACCAAATTCCTCTTTTCTGTCAGAATTTTCATTTCTTTAAGGAGCTCCATATTTTTGGTTTGTCTTAGTGTATCACTGAGCTCCACAGCAAGAATACTCAGAGTAATGTGTCCATACCACAATAAAGGTGTTTAGCTATCAGTCCTTGTTACGAACATTCTTCTTCTAAATTACATTTTAGTTGTATAAATCGCTATTAGCAAGTCACCTAAAAGATCTAAGAATAGCATCACCCCTGTCCACATCCCTAAAATAAAAGCTTCCCTCCTTGTCCATTTCTAGCATCAATGACCAATTTATCTCGCAGAGGTTTATTCACTCAAACAGGGTTTGGAAGAATCAATACTGCAAAATATCAGGGCAAAATAGCGAACTGTAAAAGAGACAAATGCCCCAAATCTGATAATATTTCAGCTAATCTATTTTGGCCTAAAATTTGCAATTATCTTGTCAATATTCACCAATTATTAGTTTTAAAAAATACAACTCAAAATATTGGGTGTCTATTATAGTGCTAAAATATCCTGTTCCTGTTTAACACCAGGCCATTTTGTCGGAGCCCAATTATACTGACAGCCTATGGACAGCCCCACATTCATTCGGCAAAATGTCTCGTGTACCGGAGACATACTTGATTACCTCGCGTTTCTTGTGTTTTGAACTCTACCGTACGTCACTGCCATTCGGACATGCCAACCTGATCCCGCGTTGTCATTGGTTAGCTCTCACAACGCTACCTGGTGCGCAGGTCCCTAGCTCTCAGTGACGTCAGTGGCAGGCTGCTGCACATGCGCAGTCCGTCTTGCTGTCGCAGAGGAGGGTCCATGCTGAGGAGAGGTGTGTATGCCGTATAGCTCATCTGTTTATTTACTGATACTAACCAGCATCAAATCAGGCTGGTGCTGGAGGCCTGGGAAGGTACCCTGTTTGTATTATGGTTCTCTTTATACTGTGTGCTGTGATTGCAGTCTGTGTTTTGAATAATGTTGTTGTCTATGGGCTAATGGGCTTATGCATCATCAGTGGTGTATGTGTGTTATCCATCTGGATGGTGTTTGGGGCTGTGTGCCTTCCTCAATGGCTGTGTCTCTATCTTGTTTTTGGTTATTGTGATGCCTTCTTTATGAACATGACACTCCTGCTGCTGTCTCCATTTTAAGATCAGATAGGCAGAATATGTGTCTGAGAGAGAGGTGGATAAAAAGGTTGACTCCATAGTGGATGGATATTTTTACTTTTAGTTAGTGCATGTTGAGATTTTTTTTTTTTTTTTTTATATTTATCTGAGGGGGTCAGCTCATTAAATCTCTAATATAAATGTCAAAATGTAGGCAACAAATTCGTTGTAACAATAAAACACACCTATACTTACAGCTTGGTTGATTTAGCAATTTGTATTTCAATTTTATAAATGCCTTCTTGAGTCCACATTAGGCATGTGATTTACTCATTAAAAAAATTAAAATCACTTTCTTTTCGTACAAGTAAATGGAAGCTTTTGATCTCTTTCATCAACTTGCACAACCTTCTAAAAATCCAACAATTGTAGGTAGAGAGGTGCATATAGGGCTAATACAATGAATAATTTGTATACTGTGTTGGAAAGATGCTGTGACCTTACATAATATAATATAAAACTAGAAGAAGGGGGTGTAAGTATGTAAAAATATGAATATTAGTATGAATTTAATGTATAGGTCAAAGTGCTGATCACATAGTTCTCGTGCATTAGTTACAGGATAATCTACTAGGCAAGACATACATATGGAGTGCAGTGAATACTAGTCCTGCAAAACATGGCTGCAACAACACACAGAAGAGCCAGTCAATGGTGGGTCTACAGCGTAAACGCAAAAAGGTGTGCTGTCCGATATTGTGGCATTGCATTGGCTAGAGATGCTTTGTGTATTAGTGCGGGTTGGAGTTCTTCAGCAATAAAATACAAGTGCTGTATGTAAATGTATCACAGAGCTCCACAGAAATGTTTTACCAACGGTGCTATTTACTAAAGTGAATTTCAAATTTAAGGCCGGAGTAGCTGAACTGGAAGCATTGCTGACTTGTACTATGTTTTTACAGTTCTGCTATTTTGGCCAAACATTTGAAATTCACCTAGAATTCTAGAATTTTCCAACATTTCTCACAAATATATATATATATTATGAAGTGCTTAGAATCTCCTAGAAAATCAAAATGAAAATACAGCTGAAAGATTTAGGTTTCAGAATTCCCCTTTTAGACATATGTGGGATAGGAATCTGGATTTGATTTATTTATTTTATAAATAAAAATAATTTTATAATTTATTACATTTAAAATAATAATTTTCATTTTATTCCCCCCTCTCTGGCCACAGGTACATAGGGCATTACACTCCTTGGTGAGGGGTGCAGTATGGGGTGGGCAGTGTTTGTGTGATGGGGGCAGTTTGTGTGTGTGTGTGAATGTGTATGGTAGGGAGGGAAGCAGATCAAAGCACATATCTTTTATGTTGTTTTTAAAAACAAATATATTATATATCACCCCTTCCTCCTTACCTGTGGCTTGGAAGGAGGAGACATTGCTTTCCGTCCCTGGTGGTCCGGTGGGGAATCCCTGCTAGTCCCAGCGGTGAGAGTGAACTCTAGCATGCAGCTCGGGCTAGAGTCCACTCTCGCGAGAGCAGAGCATTGCCGTAGTAACTGCGGATACGCTCCATGGTCGCAAGAAGAGAACCTGATGGAGCTGCAGGTAAGAGAGGACCCCCAGGTCCTCTTTCCCTCCCTCCCCTGCCAGCTGCCAGCAGAGTGCCTGCGGGCCAGGGAGGGAGATCACTGATCTCCCCTCGCCCCCACTGTCTGCATTATCGGCATCTTTATAGGCCGATACTGATATTGCTGAAAACGCAGAATATCGGCCAGACCGATAATCGGTTGATCCCTATTTTTTACAGTGTTGCCACACCACAAAAAAATAAAAATAAAGTACCAGTAAAGGCGCAGCGCTTATATCAGGCCTTGACAAATTTGTTTGGAAACTAGGAGCCAGCTAAAAATGTTAGGAACCAGTTTTTTTTTTTGTTTTTTTAAACTAACAAAGTTTAATTTACGAGAAATATGCAATTCTTTAACCCCTTAAGGACCAAACCTCTGGAATAAAAGGGAATCATGACATGTCACACATGTCATGTGTCCTTAAGGGGTTAAGGGACACTATAGTCACCAGAACCACTACAAATAAATGTAGTTGTTCCGGTGCCTATAGCCTGTCCCTGCAGCCTTTTTAATGTATAGGCTGCATTTTCAGAGAAAAGGTAGTGTTTACATTGCTGCCCAGTAAGACCTCTAGTGACAGTCACTCAGACTGCAACTAGAGTCATGTGTCTGTGCATAGAGGCGCTGAATGTTACCCATATAGATCATTGCTAATATCCTCCAAATGCCGTTCTATGGACAAGCCGCGGCAAAACCGGCACGGTGTGGGGGGAAAAAGGTGAGTAAAA
This sequence comes from Pelobates fuscus, assembly GCF_036172605.1. NCBI lineage: Eukaryota > Metazoa > Chordata > Amphibia > Anura > Pelobatidae > Pelobates > Pelobates fuscus. The sequence continues at coordinate 164,896,620 of NC_086322.1, forward strand.
ACAATTCTCATGTGAAAGGAGATGGTAAGGTACCTTGACAGGCACACACTGACAGAGACATATACAAACACTCACAAATTTATTTATTTTTTAAATTTTAATCCACCCAGCCACCCTACCTTTGGGAGAGCTGAGTGGATATTTCCCCTGGGTCCAATAATACTGTGTTATAAAAAAAAAAAAATGAATAAACTATTTGTGATGCTCTGAAAATTGTACATGAGGGGAAAACAACCCAAAGGGCATAGTGCATATATCGGCACTGTGTATGTCTTTTGTTATGTTTTTTCATGTACGAAGTTTTAGAGTATCATCAGAACGATTTAAAGGGGTGACATCAGGGAATTGATAAATATTTGCTCTGACTTTATAATTCACAGGATGTACATAATACCTTAGCGCTTCACCTTGATTAATTCTGACTTTAATGAATAACTCTGTTACTAATGTGTGGTATGTGTTGCAGAGTTAAACAGTAATAAAACTCTCAGTAGTGTGTGTGTGTGTGTGTATAACATGATTATTTACTAAAGTGGGAATTGTTGGGAAATCAATTTATTTTGTTTTTGTTTTTTTTGTGTAAACTCCAATTTCTCGCTTTTTAAATCTAAATTGAACAACTGAGGCAAAAATTGCTGATCTGTAAACATTCTTGAACTATTTTGCTATTCAGATATTTTTATTTTTTAGGGGAATAGCTCTTAAAGCGGCACTGTCACGCCGAATCCAGTTTTTTTTTTGTTTTTTTTTTGTTTTTTTTTTGTTTTTGTTTTTTAAACCCGCCTCCACTACATCCAATTGACCCCTTAGTCACTCTCAAATGCCCCTAAGCCCCCCATATTACCTATGTTTTATTCTTTATTTTCTGCCCCGATCTATAATTAGGGCGCCGCCATCTTTGTGTGGGTAGATGAAGTCCCTGTGGGACACGTCATCTGCCCACACTAGATAGCACTGAGATTCCCGCACATGCCCAGTGAAACACCTGGACATGCGAACGGGAATTCCATCCATTCATTCATTCATCAGACAGACGAATGAATGAATAGAAAAATCAGACGAACAAACTAACACCGAATATCAGTGTTCGTTTGTTAGTTCGGTTTATTACAAGGAGGGAGCTACCGGCACGCAGCTCCCTCCTTGTAATATGTAAAGATTGAAGCGGCAGGGAGCAGTGCTCCTTGCCACTTCCTAAGCCCCCCAGGTTCCCCCCTCACTCTATGGGGGTCAATATGAGGGGGGGGAGGACCTATTGTCCTCCCCCACCCCTGAGCGGCGGGTGGGGGCCATGAAGATAATGAGGGGGGGGGGGCCTACTGTCCTACCCCCCCACCCCCCAGTCCCCCACCCGCCATGAAGATAATGAGGGGGGGCCTACTGTCCTCCCCCTAGACCCCCACCCCTGGGCGGCGGGTGGGGGCTATAATGATAATGAGGGGGGGGACCTACTGTCCTCCCCACCCACCGGCCCCCACCACTGGGCGGCGGGTGGGGACCATAAAGATAATAAGGGGGGGGACCTACTGTCCTGCCCCCACCTCTGAGCGTTGGGTGGAGGCCCTAAATAAAGATAGGGTGGGGGGGACCTACTGTAAAATGACAGGAAGCATCGCGGGAACACAGAGGAAAGGTAAGAATTGTGGGAAAATTGCTCTGACCAGCGGAAATGAAGCACACTTTGCTCCTCCGCTGGTCAGAGCTGGTCAAGCGGAGGAAACCTCCATAAGGCAAAGAGTCCCTACTTTGTCTTATGATTTTAAAGAAAACTAAAGAAGACATGAAGAAAAGAATAACAGATCCCGAGAGAGGGTGAGAAGAGATTGAGGAAAGGTAAGTTCGGCATGACAGTGCCGCTTTAAAGGAAAGTCAATTATTAGGTCAAAATAGCTGATATAGGAAAATTCTCCAATATGGGCATAGTCACACCCTGGCTATTATTGCTTCAGGTTAATTCTTAAAAATGTTGTGATTGTTAGTTGGCTGTGTTTTCAGTTCAGTTGTTTTACCAAGCCTCACATTGGAAATTCTGACGGGCTCCAGAGAGCTCAGCAGTCGCAGTTCATTGGCTGAAATAGTCAATGACTGTCATTCTGTGAAACAGAAGTTGCACAGAATTGATATTAACCAGTCCGGAACTGTAATTCCAGGCTACTTGATAAAACCCCAGTGATGCTGCCAGAGCTGGAGTTACACCTCCGGCAACAGTGGGGTTAAGCTCTGGTAGTGCAGCGTTTTCATTGTGAACCGCACATACAGTAACCCTTTAAGTGAATACTTCTGTAAATGTTTTGTAGCTCCACAGCAAAAAAAATCATAGTAATGTGGTGTGTGTGTGTGTGTGTGTGTGTGTGTATATACTTATATCCTTTTTTTGGATTGTTGTGGGTTTTTTTTTCTGTTTAAGTGGTGTTCTACTCCTATACATCACTTGTCCCTCCTCTCATTACTTTCCCCCTGTCTTTCTCATCATTGCATGCAACTCTGTCTCTAATGCCTCTTTACTTTTACCATATCCATAACATTCACACACTACCCCATATCTATATTTTTATGCTTTTCTTTCCATCAACATCTAAAATCTTCCAATCCTGTTCTATTTCCACTTGCATTCTATGTTCCCTTTCTCCACACAAGGGAATGTAATCCCCAATCAGAATGTAATGACAAAAATGTTATCTATTTTCTATGGTGCCAGTCCCCTGACGAGCACCATGTATAGAATATACACATACAGCTTATAGCTCACTATCTTTAGTAGGTGTTGTTCCAAGAAGCAATGGTAGGCTATGTGTATTGTGACTGCCTGTCACAGTGTTCGGCGCTCTGAATTCTCCTCAGTTGCAGGGCTTGTACTGGATAGTAAGGAAGTGATGTCGCATGTCTTCTGTAATACGCATGCACAAATCAGTGACAGGCAGACATAGTCATGATTCCACGTCACTGCACTTTTATTCAACACCTATACAGCCAGTGTTAAGCGGTGTACTGTATTGAGGGCATTACAATTCAATGAGATGAAATGGTTATAGTGCCTAGAGCAGGCATAGGCAACCTTCGGCACTCCAGATGTTTTGGACTACACCTCCCATGATGCTTTTGACAGCATTATGGGTGTAAGAGCATTATGGTGGATGTTGTCCACAACATCTGGAGTGCCGAAGGTTGCCTATCCCTGGCCTAGAGTGTCCCTTCAATCTCTAGGTAGGGAGTAAGGGTTTGGAATAGAAAAAAGAGGTTTATGTCTAGCCACATATGTCTATTGGGTTCAGACTGGTATGATGATGTAGGAATACTTCCAGGGTTATTCACTAAAGTGGCTGACTGGGACAGGCAGGGAAAAGGTTAAATGTGAGTAGTGAGGTTACTTGACAGGGAAGGGGGTAGGTAAGTTGGCTGACTGGGACTGGCAGAGGAGGGGTTAACTGTGGGGAGGGAGGTTGGCTGAAAGGGGAGAATGTATTACTTGCATTACAGGGAGGGAGAGGAGCACATATGGGCTCTAGCTGCAGTGCAGTCTGTGCTGGGAGCATTCCTTCTACTGGATAAGCCATGCCTCTATTTTCATCGGCTGCAAAAGGTACGATTCTTTCAGAGGCTGGGAATCAGGAACATGTTGAAACGTAATAACGGGGTGGCTAAGGAGGCTGGGAAAACCGCAAAACAAATTACAACACTGCAGGAAAACTACACAGAATTGAAAGTAAATAAACTAACCACAGATATTTGAGTTTATTAGCTTTAATTTAAGCTGAACTTGTTTAGCTGCATGCATTGTCCCTATAATTTTTGAAAAAAAAAATTCTGTTTGAAATAAAACAAAGTTAATTCAGACCTTTTATCAAATTTCTGCAGGAAAACAGTTAAATGTTGCTTATTAGCACTTGCAATTGAAATTGGGGATCTTTGGTGGGGGGTACTGTTACTAAAGCAAGGCTCGACAAATCTCAGGGCAGCTTGGAATTTTGTCCTGGCACCTGGGTGTTTGTCAGCCTGTTCAGCTGAGGCAGGCACTGTAAGCAATGCAGCGACAAGGGATCTGTAATCTTCTTGCTCTATTCCTTCGCATGCCCTGCTGGGATGTGAGGTCACTCTGGCCCGGCATCACTAAACGGTGTGCAGGAGCAGAGCAAAAAGAGCTGGAATATTAAAGGGACTCTCCAGCCAAGCATCTTTACTCACCTGGTTCCAGCGCCGGGAGCCTCGTGAAGCCACGCCCCCTATTTCGTCAAAATGACTAAATAGGCAGGCGCGAGCAGGGAGCAATCAGACGCTTCCATTTGGAAGCGTCATTGCTCCCTTGTGCGCATGCGCAGCTTCACCACACATGCGCACATACTTCAGAGGGCGGCATTCATGCCGCCCTCTGAAGTCCTGAGCGCACTACCGCACATGCGCGCGGTGTGCGCAGCCGCGAGCTGAGCGACAGCTCAGCTCGCGGTCTTTGCCCGCCCCCCTCCTGTGCTGACAGGCTGGAGAGAGAAGGCGCGCACACAGTGCCTTCTCTCTCCTGCACACGTCAGATGTATTTTTTAATACGTCTGACGTGTACAGGGCCTTTTTAGGGCCCTGCATGATAGGAAGTCCCTCTGGTGGCCGTCTGAGTGACGGCCACTGGAGGTATTCCTATCAATGCAGGGAGCTATAGATCATACCTGAACAACTACATTAAGCGGTAGTTGTTCAGGTGACTATAGTGTCCCTTTAAAGGATCACAGCAGCCACACTGGACCCCAGAGAAATAATTCACTCCAGCTCCCCCAAAGGTAGGGGGACATATTTTAAAATTAAATAATTTGTGAGTGTGTAATAGAATGTGTGTGAGAATATTCCATATTAATTAAGAATGATTGATTGATTGATTGATTGATCACTATTGAGCAAATTAAACTCTTATAGTTAAGATGGCGCCGATAAGCACGCAGACAGTATCACTAGATGCAGGCCTGGATGTCACAGCACTAAAACTGTATAAAAAAAAACATGAAACACTGCATCAGAATGACTCATGCATACCATCACGAGAATAGTACAGAGTTGGCTTACAGATAAGAGATAATTAACCGCACAGACCTGACGTCTGTTGGTGGTCCTGAACAGCCTGGCAGCTGCCGCTCCCTTCCAGCGCTTGTGCAAGGACTTTGCTGGACTGCACTGATAAGGAAACTTGGTGGAAAAGTACAGACTATCCATCCCATTGGTAAAAAGGTATAAAAGACGGAGAAAACTTGGCACTCCTTTGGAGTACTACCCACCTGTAATACGGACACGTGTTGCTGGTTCTGCTGTTCCCAGTAGAGAGGGTCCCTCCAAGCCTAGCTGCCAGAGTTCTTTCAGTTGTGTGCAGCGGAGTGACAACCAAGCTTCTCTACTGGTGATTTATACTTAAGCTGATATCTACATAATTAAGCTGTTTCCTTAAGCTGAATGTTCATTATAGATTGAATGTTATTACTTATTAAGGATCTGTTCGTCTATAAAGTTTGTATTGATTATTTACAAGTATTTGGTGTCAGGGTCTTTCCCAGTCTCAAATACTCAATTCACTCATCCCGAATAGGGTTTTGGTGCCCACCAATATCTTTAAAAAGCAATATCTTTTGGTGCTTCATGAATTTAAAGGAGCACTAGAGTGACAGAAAAACCAAACTCATTTTCCTGCTACTATAGCAGGGGCTCCCCTCCCACTGGGCTGAAGGGGTTAAAACCCCTTCAGCCACTTACCTTTCTCCAGCGCCGGGCTCCATCTTTGCAGGGGAACACTCAACCCCCTGTTGACGTCAGATCCGAATGCGCATTCAAACAGCCCATATGAAAGCATTACTCAATGCTTTCCTATGGACGCCCAGCTTCTTGAGAATTGCGGAAGCGCCTCTAGCGACGGTCACTGAGACAGCCACTAGAGGCTGGATTAACCCTCAGTGAAACATAGCAGTTTCTCTGAAACTGTTATGTTTTCAGCTGCAGGTTTAAAAGGTGCCTATAGTGGTCCTTTAATGATTAGGCACAACAGTGTGTGTGTGTTTAAGTGGCCAGTTCGCCTTCGATCGCATGGAAAAGGTGTTTTTACTCACACTTTTTTTCTGTGCCTGTCTTGCTGCTGCTGGATTATCAATTTTGATGATCTTAGTCAATTCAATGCTTTCCCATAGGAAATTATTAGGAGGCTATTACGCATGCACGTCAAAATGCGCCTTTGCGCCAGTCAGCCTCTCCTCATGGAGATGCTTTAGGGAATGGTCAGTGCTTCCATGCAGAAAGATGCAGCACACTGTGCAGCACTGGACTAGGAAGTACATCTAGTGGCCTTCTGAGTGACTGCAACAAGAGGTATGACTAGGCAGCAGTTTCTTTGAAAAAACCTACAATTAGTTGTCCATGAATTAAAACTTTATTGGTTTAGAGAAAAAAACTTGGCTCCTCATTTTTAATGCTGGCTTTTGTACTAAAGGGAAAGTAAAATAAATACTGTCAGATCGGTTAGCTACGTTCCCAAAATATCTTATTTTCTAAAAAAAAAATATATATATATATTTTTTTGTCCTATCTCACAGATTTTGGCACATTGCAGTTACGTATCACTCCACAAGACTCCGCAGCTATGATGAATTCTGACATGGATGGTATGTGCCCTTTTGTACAATTCTTAAAGTTAATTTGGCATATGTCACCCAATAGTGATGTGGCAAGGTGTTAATTTGTCTTTTTTTTTCATAGTTCTAGATGTGGAAAATCAAGTTGAACTAGAAGAAAAAACAAGACTAATTAACCAAGTCCTGGAGCTGCAGCACACTTTAGAAGGTACACATGCACTTACTAAAGCATTTCTATAAGTGTTCATGTGTGACATGGGTACAAGGGAAAGTAAGTGATTCAGAATATGCAATCTTTCAATTCAAGTACACATTTCATGAATCGGATACACAGCATCAATGCATAACTTTTAAAAGTGCATCCATATGTTAAAAATCAAGGGAAGCAGCAGAAGTGTTTGGAAATAGAATACTGTAAGTATTAATGGACTGGGGAGAGGAGATAAGGAGAGCAATAGAAACAAGGGGAGGGGTGGGTTGAGGAGTTGTACATTTACTCTAAATGTAATGCTAATGAGTGTGGTATTAAAAAAAGATTTCCATTTTTTTTACTTTCTTTTTTTTTTGTTCATAATAAATGAGAATCTTTTGTTTATGTGACACATTAAATTAAAGGTGGCGTTAACCCACAAGGGTGGTTTATTGAAAACTGCCATAATTCCCTTTTCAGGGTTGAGGGACATGGGAATGAGCTGAAGTAGTCTGGGTGCCTATAGTGTCCCTTTAAGTAGAAGTATAGCTTCTGAAGCGGTGTCCTTAAGAGGTTAATTGTATTTTTTTTTTTTTTTTTTTTTTTTTTACAATATGTCCTGCTTTGGAAAATTAATTCAATGTAAATTAATTTGTGTCTTGATTTACATAATATGTCTAGGATTTCTGATTATTTTGAAAGTTACAGGTCACAAAATACAAGAAGCAAAATAATATTTCAATGTGAAACAATTTTAGAAGTTGGTATGTTTGTTTAATAGTCATCACAGAAAACAAAATTGCCACACAATGGCATATATTTATATAAAGTAGATATCACATGCTTTTTACCGAAGGGTATTTTGTGTACACTTTTTATGTAGCCATTTCACTGCCAATTTCTGCTAAGTATTGTAGTAAACTTGTGTTTTTTTTCTGTTTTTTTTTTTTCCCCTTAAGGGTTTAACCCCTTAATGACACATGATGGAAATATTCCGTCATGATTCCCTTTTATTTCAGAAGTTGTGTCCTTAAGGTTAATAAAATCACTTTGGTCCATCCACGTTAACAAATATTAATTCAGAGTCAGGCATACAGCAACATACATATAAATGGCACACAAACTTACAGCAACATACATATAAATGGCACACAAACTAACTTGAGCAACAAACCCACCTACAACTAAGAACACAACATGCAAGAAAAATGGCACATACACGAAGTTAAGCAACACACCCACTATTTACAACTAAGCACATAAAATCCAATTAGACTCCATTATAGTCACCTATCTATAATAACACAAATGAAGAGAGAGAAGAGGAAAGGAAGTGTGCAGGTATGTTTAACGCCTGCCTGACCTGACTTGAGTTTAGTTCCTTAACACATGAAAAGCGAAGTAGTCTGAAGCATGATGACACATATCTTTAGTCTTGGCATTTGGGACAAGAAGTCACCACAATAAATACATTGTAAAGGGGACCGGTCATTTCCAGTATTTTTTTTTATATCATACTTGCCTCTCCCCTGTATTTAACAAATATGGAATTTTCAGGTTTGAAATATTTAAATATAGAAATTGCGTCTTAGTCATGCAACTGGTCGTCTCATTTTAGCTCCCTGCCAATCATTGCTATAGGCTCGGTGAGAAGAAATTAAGCAATGCTTCTCCTAATCATTGCATTGTGTACGAAAATGGTGCAGAATTGTGTAAAATAAAGTTATAGGTCATTTTCAGTTTTTCTGTGGTTAGTTCTACATCAATGCATGTAATTTGTTGCCAACCTTTCACTTGGGGCACATATTGTGCCAGAGACAATTACAGTCACTTTGATGTACTTTTGATGGGAATTTTGACAAATATTGTAGCTGGGGACTCCCAACCCCCCATCCTGCACAGTGTTTGCAATTTTAAAATGCATATCTAAATAATCGCCTAGGGCAAAAGTATCTTTCTTTTTACATGCATATTGATAACCATAATTTGTGGGAGTATAATAGTTTTGCAATTATTTTCTTCACTTCCAGATCTATCAGCTCGGGTTGATGCTGTTAAAGAGGAAAACCTGAAACTCAAGTCTGAAAACCAAGTTCTAGGGCAGTACATTGAGAATCTTATGTCTGCTTCCAGTGTTTTCCAAACCACAGACACCAAAAGCAAGCGCAAATAGCCTTGTTCAATCACCAGTGCATTGTCCTCTGTTCCATTTGGTTTTTTTTTTGTACCTGGCTAGCATTTATGGGTCCAGATAGCATTGGACAAGCATTTACTGAGCTAGCACTAGTAGTAAAAAATATAGATGTACAGTAGGCCAGTGTGCAAATAGCACTACTTAAATTACAGGACACAGTGTCCATAATATATTAATGCTCCAGGTGTAAAAGATTACAGTGGGACCAGGGAATGAGACGCCACACTGTTTCCAAGTTTTCTCTGTATGGGTTATATGGTTAGCATTTGGGGTTTTTTTTTGGGGGGGGGGGGGGGGGGCGGGGTTCTTCCAATTTTCAAGCATGGCGGACAGTCAAACTACATAAAAAAAACATGTAATTTTAGATCACAATTTGTTTTCATGTTGCACTGCCATTTTTGGTTTATGTATTATTTATTTATCTCTTATAGAGAATTGTGTTCTGATAGTATTGTAATTCTCAGAATTGTGCCATACGTTCTGCTTTTAGAATTACTTTTATTTAAAGTTTTCTACATTGTCATGGAAGAACCCTGTGGAGGACGGCAGAAACTACTTGATATAATCAGCATCCTCTTTATAGATAGATCACAAAGTAGGAGGCATTACACTTAGCTGCAGTCCTACTTCAATGTAATGAGTAAGTGCTGAGAAGGCTCATATATTTTATGATGAATATATAATTTTAAAAGACATTGGGCCGTATCTATAAAACTAGAACTCTGTGGTAAGGTTCTAAAAGTGGAGCAGTTGGTGGGAACAATCCACTGGTCTCTTCTGCGATTGACCTACATTTAGCACTTTGCTTACAAATGGTTCTTCATACATATTGCCGATGTTTGTGATAATTCATGCCTTCTCTATTAGGTGTGGTGTTTTTTTTTTCTTTTTTCTTTTTTTTTCTTCCCTTTTTTATTTGTTCCAATATTACATTATATTATAGATCGCAACTGACCTAATATGCGCCTTTACGTTCAGATAATATTGTATTAATAAAAAGTGTATAAGATGATTACAATCCTCAAAAGGCACCACTGCGTCAAAATACAGCTATGCTATACTTAAAAATGGACATGGTTTGATCTAGGAATTGTAACATATGTTGCAAACATACAATATTTTTTAGATCACTTTTTAGGGTTAAAATGTTACATCAACCAAACAAAGGTGTTGCCTCCACCACTTGCGCAATTGTGCCTTTATTGTGATACACCTTTATAAAGCCAGTTGTTTATATATACAACCAAGAACAAAATACAAAAGGGAGCCAGTTTTAGTGCTCAAAAATAGTCTTTTTATCTAAAGCCCCCCACAGTGTGTGCAGGGAGGTCTTTCTGTTATCATCTCTGTGTGTGTGTGTGTGTGTGTGTTTTAAGTAATGACACTGGTGTTATTCTAAATCATAAACCCTGTTGAGCTAAACACCTATAGAATCTATGTCATAGAGTCCAACATACCTGGTCAGTTGTTGTATTGGCTTCTATGCATTGTGCTTGGTTTTATTTTTACTATTGCATATTACAGATATATTCAAGCCTTCTAACATCAGAGCAGTATTTATACCAAGGTAGCAAAGTAAAAATATTTTACAAAATTGACACCCGTTGGTGGTACTGAGTAAATGATTATCTGATAACAAAGCAGCTAGTATAGATTAGATGTAGATAATTGATGAGGTAATTCAAAATTCAGACCAAAATAGCCATAACATTTTTCCTCTTACTATTAACTTTCCTTGTTAGTCCCAAAGAATTCCTAGTTTAGTGAATAAACTCCCAAACTCCTCCATTTGTGCAGAGCGCAATCTCTGTAATCCATAAGTATCCTTTTTGAGAGTATCCATAAATCATTTAAGTGCGTGAATTTTGGGATGAACACTCATTCTCTTGCATTGTTGCAGTGAATTGGACTTCTGAAATCTGTTACTGTCTGATAAAATAATAAAATCTCCCCTGTACATCTACTAACAGATGCCCTGTGGTGCTAATCACGGATGAGTGTAATTCTATAAGAATCTGTAATAAATAATTAGGTAAAATTTAACACTATAACATCTAGTACTACATTGTCCTGTCTGCACACTATTGTTCTAATTTATTCTGAATGATGCTTATGTTACTGAAATAAAATACTTCTGGTTTTTCATGTTTTGCTTGGGTGGTTTATTTTAACTGGCGAGTGGAATATGGACTGTATTCCATGTGTCTCCCCCTTCCCATATCTTATGATAATGACTTGAGTTTTTAGGGCTCTGTCTATTAAAACAGTGGTTCCCCACATAGTCCTCATGTCACACCAACAGTCCAACTTTTGTTGGTATCCTAACTGGAGAATTGAGAAATACTTTGCATTTGCAAATGGACTTCATTAAGAAAAAGTAATTTTTCTGAACCTTGTGTAATTTACTGGGAACCATTATTAATTTTCTAGTAGCTTATTCTCCTGCTGGAGGTATCCACTTGACAATGGTTAGTCTGCTACCATAATGCTCATTATCAATAACAATCCTTTGGGATGTTATGGGATTCAGACAACGATCAGTTAGTAGTGATGGCTTTGATTGCCATTGATACATGAGATTTCCCTGTTATCTCATTATATCCCATAAATGTCAGCCAAGCTGATGATATAAGGTATGTTGCTCATGGTCCAGAAACCATTTAATACATGTAAGTATTTAAATCAAAATTGATGCCTAAAGCAGGCAGAAGAGAGACTGGAACAGGAGAGATCCTTGTCCCGTAACCTATTCAAGGCCCTTGGATTGTTCTGGTGCTTGGAATGTCTTCCTAACTACTTCACTGCATAAATCTTGTATAAACATTTTTACTTATTTTGAAATTTGGTCCATAAAGCCTCATGATTACCAGATTGTAGAGGAAAAAATGTATCTGCCACTAATTACTGATATAACACTTGTAAATTTGCTGAAAATGTTAGTTCACTCCTGCTTCCAAACTATGCAGGAAGTTTCAATGGGTCATATCATTCCTACATAGGGGGGGGGTGGAAAGTGAATTTGTGGCACACCTAGAACATGCATTTCTCAGCAGTGGTGCTACAAGAGAGACCAAAATGTATACAAAATACAGATTAACAGCGCATATACATAAATACACTTTTTTAAATTTTGCAATCCCCTAGTTGACTTAAAATCACCTATCTTGACAAATCAGTATGGGGATTCAGTTACACCATATGGCTATTTTGTGTTAAGCCCATTACTAAACAGTACCCCAATATTGGTGGATCCTAAACAAATTTTAACACGGGAAACAAATTTAATAATGCCAAATGAACTGCAGTGTATTTAATCTGTTGTGAATAAATATAATGTAACATAAAGTGACTAACAAACACATATTTTACATGACTAATAAAAAACACCTCTCAGCAAACAATGGTGTTCATGGTGGATTTGCGTCTCCATATTTAGTGAGATAGGTGATTTTAAGAAGCCTTATAAAATGTAAAATTTTATTTTTGTGTGTGCTGTATTTTTTTTTTTTTTTATCTGTATTTCATATAATTACTACGGTGGTTTAGTGAATGAACTCGATCAATCTCTGGAATGTTAATTGCCTTTATTTCAGCAATATATATATATTATTTACTGCATGTGGGCACTGTGTCAAATGCAGACATATTTTATGTTCTGATGCAATTTTCAGTAACCTGTACAGCGGTTATATGCCTTTATGGTCCTTGCAAATACCTATAAGCAAGGTATTTGACTTTTTGCATGCATCAATTTTTTTTCATTTCAAATCTACTGTATGTGAGAAAAACAAATGTATTTTTGCTTTTACTCTATCATTTCAGACACTGTCAAATATTGCAAGACAAATGTTTAAAGCTTTACATTTCTCAAATGTTTTTTGTAAGTGAAATTTAAAACGTGTGAACTTACATTATAATATTTTTACATTTGTCTGCAAAGCAATATACACACAAACTTGCTGTGTTATGATCTGTTTAGATGCTAGCTATGCATCTATTGATTCAAAATACATGTTAATGCAAAATTCTCTTTAATCAAAAAGTGCTTGGTAGTTAAGGTGTTAGCAATCCATAGTGCATAGAAACATGTTATTGCATATTATCAACCATAAAACTATGGTTCCTCTATAGTTTGCATTGATCTTTCTAATTATGTTTTAAAATCAAGCTAAACCTTGTGATGTCATAGATGTCAACATTCTTTGTTCTATGAGATAGCTATACACATTGAATCAGACTCGGGTGTAGTCATTATTAGGCTATGCTCTTTAGCTTCAACCAGTTTGTATCTGTATTTATGGAAGTAAAAGGTAAGTTACAAGGTGGTTTATTTGTATTTATGGTAGTATAAGGTAAGTGTTACAAGGGTGCTTATACGGCAAAATACATAGTTGATGAACATGAGGGAAAGATATGGTGGGTGATGAAAAGACTGTAAATCTGTAAAAACTATTTAAAAAGATGGAATAGAATATGTATCATGATGTAGTGTCTAAGGTTTAGGACAACTTGCACATAATTTAAGTGTAAGGAACCATAGAAAATTGTATTCAAATTCTAACACAAGTGAATGGTTTTCAACAGATCTGCCATTTCACTAAAAACGACACTTGTAATCCAAAATTGTTGTAACAAACTACATTACAATGGTCTTGGTATGGATGAATTCTAGCATTCATATAGGTCATGTCATCCCTCATCTTTAAGGAACACTCCAACCACGTAACCACTACAGTTTGCTGTAGTGATTGTGATGCATCCACTCAGAGTAAGTTTTCAAACCATTTAATAACAGTATGACAACATATCTGGGGTCTGCCAGGCACCCACTACCACCGCCGCCTCTGCACTTAGCTAAGCCCAGCAGTTCTCATCTGATAGAACTCCGCTGACACTTTCAGCCCTTGTAGGAGCTTCCTGATACAGAGAAGGCATTGTGGCTAGTCAATGCCTGGTGGATTACAAGTAAGTTGCCAAACAGTTATCAAAAATGGTTTGAGTATTTGGGAAGGGTGCCAGATCACTCCTTGCATCATAACCACTAAGCAGAGCAATAGTGGTTATGGTACTTAGAATGTTCCTTTAAGTAAGGATTGCCAAGCTAAAGATACCTGTGCCACTAATAAATGGTAACATGAAACATCAACATTCAAAGTACCATAGACTTTGATGCAGTGCCATCTATTGGTTAGAGCATGGTTGTGTGCTGGGCTATGATTTGTATATGTTTGCATATGTTGTGAAGTTCATTCAGAATGCTTTGGATTTTGTATTTTCCATCATTATCCCCTGTGTGACAGTTTTATATTTTAGTCTATTTCATTGTTGTGGTTTCTGTGTTGGGCAGCATTTTGTCTCTCACAATAAGTTAACCCTTTAAGGACTGAGCCAAATGTACACGTTGTGGTAAAAACAAAACGTAAATAAAACCTGGAATTTGCGCTATGTCTGTTCAACCGTATTACAACTCTTTCATATTAAGTGCACCCACACTTAATATATGTCATTTTATTCAGGGGAAACGGGGCTTTCATTTAACATCAAATATTTAGTTATGACACATAATTTAATATGAATAAAATATAAAAAAAAAAAGGAGAAAATATATTTTTTTAGTTTTGTGACATTTCAACTGTGAATGTCATTGTGATGTAATTCCAGTAAAATACAAGTTTAGCAGGCTAAGATTGCCACAAGGCATATGTATGTATATGTGTTTGTAGTATCAGTTAGTTAATTATACGTAGCTAAGATACTGTCATCACTGTACTGACCAGGTGCAGGAATGTAAGAACTGGAATTACGCGTCCCTCTCCTTTGTATCAGATGAGCCACGTGGTTAGACCGGATGGATGAGTTTAGACTCTATTCATTAAATAGGTTAAGGGTATGTGTGGGTGTAGTTAATTGTGGGAGGAGCTACAGTGCTATATAAGGAATGTACTCTATGTATTCAGTACTCAGACTTTGCTGTATTTTGGTGACGCTAGTCCCTCTGAGTCCCGATCGGTGATCCAATAAAGAATCTCTTCCTTCCTGAAGAAACCTGTGTCCATCTCTCTGTGCTTGGCTTCCGTCAGTTTCTCCGGTATCATCATAATACTGTTTGCTTTTACTGCAATAAAATACACATATTTGTATTCATCGATGTCTCATGTGTAAAACAGTACCCCTATGTATAGGTTTTATGGTGTTTTAAGAAGTAGCAGGGTCAAATATAGCGTGTTATATTTTTCAGTTTTTTCACATTGAAATTCACCAGATGCCAGATTGGTTACGATGCCTTTCAGACTGTATGGTAGCCCAGGAAAAGGAATTGCCCCCTTGATGGCATACCATTTGCAAAAGTAGACAACCCAAGGTATTGCAAATGGGGTATGTCCAGTCTTTTCTAGTAGCCACTTAGTCACAAACACTGGCCAAAGTTAGTGTTAATATTTGTTTGTGTGTCAAAATGCAAAAACAAAAAATTTGAATGCCAATTTTGGCCAGTGTTTGTGACTAAGTGGCTACTAAAAATGACTGGACATACCCCATCTGCAATACCTTGGGTTGTCTACTTTTGCAAATGGTATGCATTCATGGGGGTCATTTTCATTCCTGGGCTACAAAAGGCAAATAGTAAATAGTTCTCCATCCACCTTCCTGCTTGTCAATGAGACCCCAGTCATGCCAATCGCTTAGTCTTGCTGTTGTGAAGTTAGTTTTGACTCAGGACTTACCTTTTTCTCCTCACATCTAGTCTGTCTCCAAATCCTGTAATTTTCCTCCAAATAGTGCCCAGATTTGCCTCTTTCTAACTTAAGATACAACCAAGCATTTATCCTTTCCAAACTTGACTATTGCAAATTACTACTGATTGGCCCTCCAAATTCCTGCATTTCCCCTCTTCAGTCTCAAATGTGTGTGCAAAATATGATGCTAGGAGCGCCCTGGTGCCATTTTCCTGTAAAGGGGTACACCATTTTGCAATGATTTACCTTTTACCTGGGTCTTACCAGGAGTCAGGCCTCCTATCTGGTTTCTGCAGAAGCCGGGTATCTATCATATTGTTTATTCACTGACTGACCTATGTTTATGTAATATGCACAGCATTCACTTTACCCAACCCATAACTCTCGTGTTGGACTAGCTAATAAAGGCAGGACCTTGGACACTGTATGTATCTGCGCATGCTTTAGAAGCAACATTATATAGTATGGCCTTGATTGAATATTTTTGGCAATGTGTGTTTTTTTTTGTTTTTTTTTTAAAAAAATTTACATTTTAGATTTTTAAAACGGTGTGGTTTTTTTAATGTTATTTAATACACTGATTTTTTTATGTGATATTTTAATATTTTGAATACATACAGTTTGGAGGGGGGAAAAAAACATGTGCATGTAATTTTCAATGTATTCGTAAATGGTGTATTTTCCAGAACTGATTTTTTTTCCTTACAAAATCCTGCTAATCAGTGGTTCTGCTTGCATATAATGATGTTAAGAGCTATAATAATAATAATTTGCTATTTTTATCACGCTTTTCTCCCTGTGAGACTCAAAGCACTTTACAAGTATACAAATATAGACATAAAAGTTAGGAGTTTCTGAAGGTCAGCTGAGTGGACTAATTGCCTGAGGGAAGAGGTGGATCTTTAGCTTTAAATTTTTTTTTTTTTTTTTTTTTTTTTAAAGTCTGTAAGGATGGCACCTCTCTGATAGCACATTGTAAAGAGTTGCAGAAGGTAAGGGCAGCGTGGCTGAATGCCCTGGAACCCGGGTCTGTCTTTATTCTTGGCACTGACAGGAAGGGTTTGCTGGCTGACAGAAGTGAATGGGATGGAATGTATGGTGGCAGGAGCTCTTTCAGGTACTGTGGGCCTTGATTGTTTGAGGCTTTGAAGGTTAGTAGGCCAATTTTAAAACATGTTTGCCATTTTATTGTAAGCCAATGCAGGTAGCGGAGAACAGGTGTTATGTGGCAGGAGCGAGTTTGATTGGTCCGTCGTCTGGCTGCTGCATTTTGTACAGTCTGAAGGCGATGGAGTTCTTTTTCTTGGAGGCCCAAGTAAAGTACATGGCAGTAATCTAGCCGAGAGGATCTAAATGCATGGATTAATGTTGCCACATCATCCGGTGGAATTAAGTGTTGTATCCTGGCTATGTTTTTCAGGTGAAAGTAGGAAGATTTTATAACGGAGGAAATATGCTGTTTAAAGGATCACTATAGGGTCAGGAACACAAATATGTATTCCTGACCCTATAGTGTTAAAACCACCATCTACCCCCCCCCAGAGCCCCTCCTGCCTCCATAAATATAGCAAAATCTTACAGTATTCAAGCCAGAAGCTGTAGATCTGCATGCGGTTTGCCTAAAAAAAAAAAAACAAGCAGTCTGCCGACATCATCAGAAGTGGTAGCCCGATCCAATCACAGTGCTTCCCCATAGGATTGGCTGAGACTGACAGGAGGCAGATCAGGGGCAGAGCCAGCATGATTCAAACACAGCCCTGGCCAATCAGCATCTCCTCATAGAGATGAATTGAATCAATGAATCTCTATGAGGAAAGTTCAGTGTCTGCATGCAGAGGGAGGAGATACTGAATGTTTGGATGCATTTTAGGCAGCCATGACCCAGGAATGATCTCTAACAGCTACCTGAGGAGTGGCCAGTGAAGTTATCACTAGGCTCAGGGCCGTCTTTAACGCAGGGCAAACGGGGCAGCTGCCCCGGGCCCAGTTGCTCCTGGGGGGGACCCAGAGCAGCTGCCCCATGGGCCCCGCGATTTGCGCTGCCCCCATGGACCGGGCGGTGTGGCTGCACAGAGCCGCACCGGCCCGCACACTAAGGAGGCCCCCCGGGTGGCATGTGTGAGCAGGGGCCCGGTCGGGCGCTGTGATACTTAAATAGCGCGACCGGGCCCCTTCCTGTACCGGCTGGGAGGAAGTGACTTTACGATGGAGATCACAGCCGCGCAGGAGGAGAATGGCAGGAAGAGGGGAGTTCCAGAGGAGGACTCCCATCTGCCTCAGCCTGCCACTGGACCAGGGAAACCACCCTCCAGAAAAAGGTAAGAACCTGGAGGGTGGCTAAATGTATGTCTGTGTGTGTCAGTATGTCTGTCTGTGTGTGTATGTGTGTGTGTGTCTGTGTCAATACGTGTGTCAGTATATCTGTCAGTGTATGTGTTTGTGTGTGTGTCAGTATATCTCAGTATATCTGTCAGTGTATGTGTCTGTGTGTGTATGTATCTCTGTTTGTGTGTCAGTTTGTATGTCTGCCAGTATATATTTGTGTCAGTGTATGTGTGTGTCAGTATGTATCTGTGAATGTTTTTCGTTTTTTTTAATAATTCTTTATTTTTGCATCAACAGTTACATTGCGGTAGTGTTTTGTTTCTATAAACAAGTATATCATAACATATATATAAAGAAAGGAAAAAACATCATAACATAAGTACAAGTGAAATTTGTTTCATAATGGTTGTTGGTATGTGTGAGCTGAGCTCTGTTTTATATTACCCTTTGTTGTCGTGTGCTAGCGTTTCCTTGTCCGGTTTCAGGTCTCTGTCGCCTGCTCGTCCCCTGGGAGGCTAAATCGTCTGGTCAGTTTTGTTGTGTTTGTCCTTCCTGGTAAGTGGGCATCATATGTCGAATTGCTCCCATACTTTTTGAAAGGTGGTTGTGGTGTTTCAGACCTGGGCCGTCAGCTTGATCTGTGAATGTTTTAATGTCTGTCTGTGTGTATGTGCCAGTACGTCTGTCTGTGTATGTCAGTATGCCTGTGTATGTGTGCCAGTGTGTCTGTGTGTATGTCAGTATGCCTGTGTGTGTGTCAATATGTCGGTGTATGTCTGTGTGTGTCAGTATATCTCAGTGTATGTGCCTGTGTGTGTATGTATGTATGTGTGTGTGTGTCAGTATGTCTGACAGTATATATTTGTGTGTCAGTATGTATCTGTGAACGTTTTAATGTCTGTCTGTGTCTGTATGTGACAGTACGTCTGTCAGTGTGATTGCGCATTGGGCGTAATTGGGGGGGAGGGATGGGAAGGGCAGGGCCCAGGGGGCCCAAGAAAATGCATTGCCCAGGGTCCTAATCATACTATAGACGGCCCTGACTAGGCTGTAATGTAAACACTGCATTTTCTCTGAAAATACAGTGTTTACAGCAAAAAGCCTAAAGGTAATGATTCTACTCCCCAGAACAAATTCAATAAGCTGTAGTTAGTTATTCTGGTGACTATAGAGTCCCTGTAAATGATAGTCCAGAGTCAATCAGCACTCCAAGGTTTCATATCTTTGATGAACTGATGAGTTCTGCGCCTCCAAGCCCCAGGCCAGTTGGGTGATCATGGGATATTTTTGTTGCCTGCGGTCCCTTCACCAAGAGTAACTTTTTTTTTTTGTCCATGTTCATGAGTTGTGTGTCATCAGCGTAAAAATGATACCTTAGGCCATGTCCCCCAGTGGTAGCAAGTAAACTGCGACTAGCATGGGAGACAAGATGGATCCTTGTGGAACTCCGCAGGTCAGTTCTGTTGGTGCCGATGAGATTGATCCTGATATTACTCTCTGTGATCTACCAGTAAGGAAAGATTTAAACCACTTAAGGACTGTGCCTCCTAGACCACAGATGTGCTACAAACTCTCTATTAAAATCTTATGGTCAATGGTGTCAAATGCCGCTGAGAGGTCCAAGAGGATTAGGATGGAGTAATCACCTTTGTCTCTCGCCATAAGGAGATCATTTAGCACTCGGACTAGCACTGTTTCAGTGCTGTGGTGGCAGGGCCAGATTAACATAGGGGCTGATGGAGCTGCAGCTACAGGCCCAGGCCCATGGAATAGGCCCATTAAAAAAATATATATATATATATATATAGGAAACATGGGGGGATGGTTGCACTCACCTAAACATGCTTAAATGGGGTGCTGCTGGGGGCCATATTATACAATAAATACACAAGATCCAGCGCACTCTCCTATCTACTAAACAGCAACTTCAATGTCGACAGACTTTATTAGTCTGTAAAAGTTTTTTTAAAAACACCTAATCTAGGCAAAAAAAATGGGGATTTAGTTACATCATATGATCATACATTGCATAAGCCTGCCACAACGTCAATGTACCCCATCTTTGGCAGGTCCTACTCTCACAGTCTAATGTCTGCTCTCATGAGATTAACCACTTACTTGGGAAAAAATTCCATCTGAGGCTCTCTGCAGTACAAGGCTAAATAGGGACCTGAGATGAGGCACCTGTAACAGGGAGGGGTGCAGAACCAAGGAGTTGGCTAGACTCCCAAATATATATAGGAAACATGGGGGGATGGTTGCACTCACCTAAACATGCTTAAATGGGGTGCTGCTGGGGGCCATATTATACAATAAATACACAAGATCCAGCGCACTCTCCTATCTACTAAACAGCAACTTCAATGTCGACAGACTTTATTAGTCTGTAAAAGTTTTTTTAAAAACACCTAATCTAGGCAAAAAAAATGGGGATTTAGTTACATCATATGATCATACATTGCATAAGCCTGCCACAACGTCAATGTACCCCATCTTTGGCAGGTCCTACTCTCACAGTCTAATGTCTGCTCTCATGAGATTAACCACTTACTTGGGAAAAAATTCCATCTGAGGCTCTCTGCAGTACAAGGCTAAATAGGGACCTGAGATGAGGCACCTGTAACAGGGAGGGGTGCAGAACCAAGATTAGGTGTTTTTAAAAAAACTTTTACAGACTAATAAAGTCTGTCGACATTGAAGTTGCTGTTTAGTAGATAGGAGAGTGCGCTGGATCTTGTGTATTTATTGTATAATATGGCCCCCAGCAGCACCCCATTTAAGCATGTTTAGGTGAGTGCAACCATCCCCCCATGTTTCCTATATATATTTGGGAGTCTAGCCAACTCCTTGGTTCTGCACCCCTCCCTGTTACAGGTGCCTCATCTCAGGTCCCTATTTAGCCTTGTACTGCAGAGAGCCTCAGATGGAATTTTTTCCCAAGTAAGTGGTTAATCTCATGAGAGCAGACATTAGACTGTGAGAGTAGGACCTGCCAAAGATGGGGTACATTGACGTTGTGGCAGGCTTATGCAATGTATGATCATATGATGTAACTAAATCCCCATTTTTTTTGCCTAGATTAGGTGTTTTTAAAAAAACTTTTACAGACTAATAAAGTCTGTCGACATTGAAGTTGCTGTTTAGTAGATAGGAGAGTGCGCTGGATCTTGTGTATTTATTGTATAATATGGCCCCCAGCAGCACCCCATTTAAGCATGTTTAGGTGAGTGCAACCATCCCCCCATGTTTCCTATATATATTTGGGAGTCTAGCCAACTCCTTGGTTCTGCACCCCTCCCTGTTACAGGTGCCTCATCTCAGGTCCCTATTTAGCCTTGTACTGCAGAGAGCCTCAGATGGAATTTTTTCCCAAGTAAGTGGTTAATCTCATGAGAGCAGACATTAGACTGTGAGAGTAGGACCTGCCAAAGATGGGGTACATTGACGTTGTGGCAGGCTTATGCAATGTATGATCATATGATGTAACTAAATCCCCATTTTTTTTGCCTAGATTAGGTGTTTTTAAAAAAACTTTTACAGACTAATAAAGTCTGTCGACATTGAAGTTGCTGTTTAGTAGATAGGAGAGTGCGCTGGATCTTGTGTATTTATTGTATATATATATATATATATATATTTTTTTTTTTTTTACACACTACTCTTAGGTTTGAGGCACAGACGGTATATGAGGCTGCCTGGCCATGGCCAGCAATACAAATGCAAATATTTTTCTCCGTATAAATGGAGATTACTCTGCAATACCAGCACCGGCCAGTAGGGGTCTGTGTATGGCGAAAGGCAGGGCTAGGAAGTTACAGCATCTCCCTGCCTCTCTACTCACTGATCCGCGAGGGAGCAGCTACACAGCACAGAGAGTCCAGACAGCAGCTCCCAGCCTGCAGAGACAGACTACAGCTCAGGTATGTGATGGATGGGGGGAAAGGCAGCAGGGAGACATGGGGACACTGTGAGACACGGGGATGCTGAGACACATGGGGACGCTGTGAGACATAGGGAGACACATTGGGACATGGAGACACTAGGGACACAGTGTCTTGATGTCTCCTAGTGTCTCAGTGTCCCCATGTCTCCCAGTGTCCCCAAATGTCTGTGTCCCGTGTCTCCCACTGTCCCCATGTCTCCCACTGTCCCCATGCCTCCCAGCCAGTATCCCTGGTGTCTGTGTCCTCATGTCTCCCAGTGTCCCCTAGTCTCCCAGTGTCTGTTACCCCATTTCTTCCAGTGTCCCCATTTCTCCCAGTGTCCCCATGTCTGTATCCACAAGTGCCCCTATGTCTCCCAGTGTCACCATGTCTCACTGTGTCCCCATGTCTTTGAGTGCCCCCTAGTATCCTAGTGACACTGGACACACTGAGACACGGGGACACTGGGAGAAATGGGGACACAGACACTGGGAGACTAGAGGACTGGGCGACATGGGGACACTGACACTGTGATACATAGGGACACTGATGCCAGATAGACAAAAAATGGAGTTCTGTGCATCAAGTAGGTAGTGCACACCGAGGTGCTACTGCAATTTATTAGAGTACACAATATAAACAAACGTTTTGGGCAACAAGCCCTTCTTCAGTGCTAATGTCCTTAGCACTGAGGAAGGGCTTGTTGCCCGAAACGTTTGTTTATATTGTGTCCTCTAATAAATTGCAGTAGCACCTGGGTGTGCACTACCTACTTGATGCGCAGAACTCCATTTGTTTGTCTATCTGCTTGTTACACTGTTGGAACTACAGTAAGAAGACCCTGCAGCTTGGATTTAACTGTTCAGTACTGTGTTTTTTATCTTTGATCGGTGGGCATCACTGATGCCTCTGCCTCATCCTATGCATAGTGGACACTGATGCCAGGCTGGCCTTCCAATTCTTTAGACAGACATGCCCCCTTTTTAGGCATGTTCGCCCCTTTTGGCAGTTCTGGTCACGTGATTCGCAACAGTGGCCCACCCTCTTACCCCGCCCATTGACTTCCTGCTTCACTGGACACTGCTGTTAGGGGGTATGGATTTACTTGAAAGATGAAAGCATAAATTAGATAAAGAGATTAGCATTGGATATGTGTTTTCTTATAGCTGCGTCATTTGAGTTTCCCTCCAGCACCATCTCCATCGATACATGACGCTTGGGAGGTATGACTGTTTTAGTGTTTTTGGTCGATAAGATTCTGTTATTAGGCCCCATCATAATTGTCAGCACCAGGCCCACTGGGCTCTTAATCTGGCCCTGTGTGGCGGCATCTGAAACCTGACTGGAAAGGATCAAAGATGTTCAAGCTTGATAGATGGGCCTCCAGTTGAGTTGCCACTACTTTTTCAATTATTTTCGCAAGAAATGAAAGGTTGGATACTGGTCTGTAATTAGCCATGCAGTCTGGGTCTAATAATAGTTTTTTTTTAGGAGTAGTTTTACCACAGCTTCTTTTAGAGGATCTGAGAAGTCTTCAGTATTTAGTGAACACTGCACTTTTTTGTGAGATGAATGTTTCAATGCATGCAGATATAAGCTGAGTTGGAGCAAGGTCTAAGTCACATGTAGTAGGGTGTAACTTTTGCATGTGTTTTTTTGTAAAAGTGGACCATAGACTGGGGAAATCTGGCATTCCACTGTAGTGGTTCTGACGTGTAACTGTTTGGCCTGCTGTGATAGAGATTCGGATTGAGGAAATCTAGTCTCTGAAGAAGATTCACACTTATCCTGAGAAGTTGGTGGGGATATGCATGCATTATGGTTTGCAGAGCCTTTCTACTGTCCGAAACAGTTGCCTCTGTCTATTGTGAGAGAGTGCTATTTTGCGTAAATGTACTCCTCAAGCTGAAGAGATCCTGCCCAAGCAGGGATAGGGTGTTATCTCCAAAAATAAGCCATCTGGGGTGCTCAATGATTATTCCAGCCAAAAGGTCTGAGAGTTCCTGAAGAAATCTCTTCCCATCTTGGGGGGACACATTGAGTAGTCAGTCAATAACTGTTTATTTAACGGGAATAACAGTAATTGAGCAGTAATAACATAGTTGTCACAGAGATCCAGCCGTTAGACAATGCGAGTGATCTCAACTAGGTAGGCATGACATTGCAGAAGATGTGACTTAACACTCTTTGCATATAGTACATAAGTATCTATCCGTAATGTTAAGGAGTGATGTACATTTACCGTTAACTTGTTGCATTGTACATTTTCATTTAACTAAGTCACAGGGGAGGAATACAGAAAAGAAAGGGATGGGGAGGGGAAGGGAAGGGACCCTGGTAATATTGTGACTTCACATGCTGTGGTGCTAGTGCCTGTACGTAGGGCAAGCCCTGTACCTGACAGTGGTTGTTACTCAGTTCCTCAATCAGTACCCCAAGCACCCCAAAATTGTCACGTCGGTCACAGAGCATGGTCTTACCGCCTGGGAGGCCAACTGCTCCAGTCACGGTTATATGTACCCATACATCAGTTTAGTCTACCGCTCATCCGCTCATAAGAGCTAATTGTGTCTAGTTTGTTGCTGATGGCCACCTCCAAGGGGATTTGTGTGCTCTTCCAGTTATAAGCCAGAGTGATTTTTGCTATCATGAGAACGTTTAAGATCACCTTACTATGAGGATGCTCTGCCAAGTCAGGGATTATATGGATTAGATAGTGCTCTTGTTTTAATGGGAGATAGAGGCATGTTGTGCATGAGATGAGGGTCTGGATTTGCCTCCAGAACGCCTTCAGAGTTGGGCAATCCCAGAACATAGGCAGCATGGTACCCTCCTCCGCTTTGCACCTCCAGCAGAGCCCAGACGAGCCCTTATACACTTCTGCTAGCCTGTGCGGCACCAGGTACCATCTCATTGATGTTTTACAGTAAGCTTCCCTTCTCTTTGGGGTGACCAGATATGCTATGTTATTTTATTTGTAAGATATTTTTTTACCCTCAGGTATAAATACAAATCTCTTGCCGGTAGTGAGAAGTCTACTTGGAGGTCAGGGAATTGCCTTATCTCCTTGCCTACCAGCAGGTCACCAAATTGATGGATGCCCCTTGCTTTCCATCGTACCACTGACAGGTCATTTTCTAGGGATAGCCTAAGAAGTTGGAGCCCTTGCGCTAGGACGGAGGCTCTGTAGTAGGTCTGAATGTCTGGCAAGCCCAGAACCCCCTTGGTGTATGAGAGCCCTAGGTTGCGATGAGCCACTCGAGGGGGCTTCTGCTTCCAAACGTGGGCGTTAGTTGTGGACTGGGTTTTATCAGTTTATTTGGCAATGGGATGGGCAGTGTTCTAAAGAGGTAAAGAATGTGCGGCCCAGCCATGACACCTCCAAGCTTGCCTATTTTTCCAATGATGATTTAAGTTTCTGCATAACCGGATTATGGTTCTCTTTTGGGATATTCTGAAGGGACTAAGTCAACTTTATTCCTAGGTATGAGAGGGATGATGTACGCCAGTCAAAAGCATATTGTAATTTTAATTGTGACACTTCGGGATATAGCCGTGTTATATTTATAGTACAACACCCTCCCATATGCTCTAAGGAGATCTAAAAGATTGGGTATAGAGATAGCTGGATGTGTTGCATATACTAGGATGTCATCTGCGAAGAGAGCTAACATTTTTATGCCTCCTGGAGTGTGCAGGCTTTGTATGCCTGTGCAATGATTTATAAGATGTATCAGGGGTTCTAGGCATAGGATAAATATGAGGGGGGGAGGGGAGAGGAGAGATATTGATATGGTGGTGTGGTTTTGTGTTTGGCATAAGTGAATGAGTGAGCTTCGCTGAGGTGTAGGCAGCGCATGGGCTTCATAACATATTAAGTGTGAACTTGTCATAACCTGTAATACAGTATGATAAAGGAAAAGAAAGAAAAGAGGAGCGTTGCCATGGTAACCCGTGGCAATGCTCTGACAGCCGCGGGTCTCGCGAGCGTTAGAGCTGGAGAGGGAACACAGCATGTGATGGCCCCTGTGTGCATGTAGCAGGGCAGGTCCTGCAGGACTGGTAACGGGAATGGCATTCCTGTTTTGTAAAAAGTGCAGGAACGTCGTTCCCATGCGTTCCTGCAGGACTCGAGCCCTGCTAGGTTGTGCCCATTGAGGATTGTTGGTTGGTAAGTCCGGCAGTCCCATTTTGGCCAGAAGTGCAGGTATCTCCGTATCTGAGGATATCTTGTGGGTGATTGACAGGGTTCACATTGCTTCCCAGCGGTAGGGAATTCCTGTTGTGCGTAGGTGGCATGTGAGCTGGTTCAGCGACCTGCGCCATTGTAATGTGGCCAAATCCTGGAAGAATGATAATTGGGCTTTTTTGAAGGTAAGAGGGGTTTTGCTTTGGGTGGCAGCCATAATGTGGTTCCAATCCTGGGAGTTGGCACAGCGCAGAATGACATCCCTGGTTTGTGCGGTGGGTACTGTGGGAGTCGGTATAGGCCATCTAGCGCGATCTTCCGGCTGACCGCCGGTGGCAGAATGGTGGCGAGGAGCCGCCTTATGTAGTGTGGTAGTTAATCTGCCTGTATTTCGACGGGTATTCTGCGGATTTTTTATATTGTTGTCTCTGGTGCGGTCTTCATGCGTGGACATTTGCAGTGTTAGGTTTTGCTGTGCAGCTTGTAGTTGGGTTAGTGTTTGTTTCGTGGTAGTCATTCCGCTTTGCATGTTCATGATGTCTTCCTCTCTGAATATCCAATAGCGGGTCTAGGGTGCAATTAAAGTCCCTGCATATGATCGTGTGTCTTACCGTGACCCGCCTGCCACCACGATCCAGCCACTCATTTCTGCATCATCCTGTGGGCCACAGCCGGGCACCTATCGCACTCCCGCCCCTCATATTATACAACATTGCGCCCGGTCACCATTTTTGCGCAGGAGCAAGTTTGTATGATTATTAAAACTAAGGGAAAAAACTGTTATTACTGGCCTAAGTTCATGTTGCTCAAATGTCCCCATACTGTTCACACTTGCAAAGGATATACATTGCATGCCCTCAAGTTACATATTTAGGCCTCTGGTGAGAAAGAGTCCTGGAGTCACAGTTTAGGCCTTGTTGGGCGATCCTGCCATCTGTCACTCTCCCTGCAGGCGTTTCAGCGATGCGGCGGCCGCCTCCCCTGAAGCTTGTAAAGGGAATAATGCACATTCGTTGATGAGACGCATGCCCACCTCAAGTTCATTAACGATGTGCGTTCTTCCATTTCTCCAAATGAAGACCTTCGTCGGATAGCCCCAGCGATATTGAATGTTATTTCTCAGCATTTTCGTTACTGTAAGAAACTCTCTCCGGCGGCTCATTGTCAGCACCGATAGGTCAGTATATATCTGGATGTATAAGGCTCAGGTAGCTTAGTAAGTTTGCGTGCCGCTGTGAGTAGTGCGTCTTTTGTTTTGAAAGCGCACAACCACATCATGTGGCGTGTCTTGAGTTAGTCTCAGAGGCCTGGGCAGGCAGTGGGCCCAGTCCAGAAGCCACTCATTCTCTGGGATGTTCTGTAACAAGGTTCTGCAAAGTGCCAATATGTATTCTGAGAGCGAGTCAGCCACCAGGCTTTCTGGGATCCTGTGGAAGTGGACATTGTTCTGCCTTGAGCGGCCTTCCATGTCCGCCATATTGCGCTTAAATTGTTGATGCTCTTCAGCTAAGTGCTGTACTTTGTCTGCTAACGAGTCATGTTCAGAGCATAATTCTTCTGTGCGAGCATCCAGGCAGTTTGTCTGCTCACCCAACTCTGAAATCTCCCACTTTATTTTGCATGTTGCTCTCTTTGGATTAGATTGCAGAGTGACTCTGAACTCTTGCAGCATAGCATATAATCTCTCTTCAGTGACCGGGGCGTCTGTGTAATGGCACACTTCGGTGTCTGAGTCCTGCTGGGTTTCAGATGGCTGTGAGAGTGCGAGACTGTCGTCATCTTGGGTAGGCTGCAGACGGCCCTTTTTTGCGTGGCGGATTGGATTTGTACGTTTGGTTTATTTCGCCAGTGCTATCTCAGGGCGGAGGTAATGTGCTGTTTTTCGGATATTTGTGTCGGTGATTAGGCGGTAATTGCAGCTAATACTCAGGCTTTTGGGTCATCCAGGACTGGGAGCTCTTACTCAGTGCGTCCGCTCACTTCAACAGTTAGCCACTCCCCCTGGGGGTCTGTATATTAACAGTATCCAGAATCCTCTATCTATTGAGAGACTGGCAGCTACGCATTCAAAAGATTGGGGTTTGTGGACTGATATTGGTCTGGGATTTATCATTATTGCCATGTATATAGCGCCAACAGATTCCGTAGCGCTTTACAATATTATGAAAGGGGGGGATTGTAACTAGAAATAGGACAATAACGAGAAAACTTACAGGAACAATAGGTTGAAGAGGCATGGGCATTTTTTTAATTACTAAAAAGGGGGCGTGGCCAGATAGGGTGTGTTTTGTCATCACCAATGACAAGCACGCCCCATCACAAAGTGAGCATGTTGGTTCAATGCTCTTCCAGGGTAGACCATGCGCAGAGCTCTGCTGAAGAGCTCTGGCATGAAAAAAAGACCCTGTATTTGTTCTGCACGGCACAAGCAAATTTAATAACATGCTTGCACTGTGTTTGCTTTAAATTTGTCTCTGGTGTCTCCATAGTTGGGATACCAGGAAACAAAAATGCTAGGAAAGCATATTGTGCAGTGTGTGTGTGTGTAAAGGGTGTAGTGTGTGTGAGGGTGCTGTGTGTGTGTGTGTGTGTGTGAGGGTGCTGTGTGTGTGTGTGTGTGTGTGTGTGTGAGAGTGATGGGTGCTATGTGGGTAAGGGTGCTGTGTGTGAGATGGGTGCAGTGTGTGGGTGCTGTGTTTGCGTGAGGGTGCTATGTGCGTGTGAGGAAGCTGTGAGTGTCGGGTGCAGTGTGTGTGTGTGTGTGAGGGTGCTGTGAGTGTCAGGGGTGCAGTGTGTGTGAGTGAGGTGCTGTGAGTGTCAGGGGTGCAGTGTGTTTGTGCTGTGAGTGTCGGGTGCTGTGTGTGTGTGTGTGTGTGTGAGGGTTTTGTGAGTGTTAGGGGTGCTGTGTGTGTGTGTGTGTGTGTGTGTGAGGGTGTTGTGAGTGTCAGGGATGCAGTGTGTGTGTGTGCTGTGAGTGTCAGGGGTGCAGTGTGTGTGTGTGAGGGTGCTGTGAGTGTCAGGGGTGCAGTGTGTGTGTGTGTGAGAGGGTGCTGTGAGTGTCAGAGGTGCAGTGTGAGTGAGGGTGCTGTGAGTGTTAGGGGTGCAGGGTGTGTCTGAGTAAGTGTGGCTGCTGTGCCCTGAGTGATTATATCCCCCCTCCCTGCTTACCTTTAGCCTGGGTGGGGGTATCCTGCTGCTGCTGCCAACCCTGGTGGTCCTAGTGGTGAGTGAACTCTAGCCTGTGGGGCTAGAGTTCACTCTCGCAAGACCCGGAGCTTTGCCATGGCAACGCTCCGAATCTCGCGAGAAGAACCCGGCGGAGCTGTAAGTTAGAGCTCCTCCGGGTTCCTTTCCTGGCTGTCTCCCTCACTCTCTCCCCGCCGGCGGCTGGAATATATTGCATGTGGGCCGGTGAGGGAGATCTTTGATCTCCCCACTGGCCCGCTGTGGACTATAGGGCGTTCGGATAGTGCCAGCCCTGCATAGACCGGCATGGGAGATCCTGTGATCTCCCTGCCGGCCTCAGCCCATGGCCACCGCGGCCCACCGGGTATTTGCCTGGTGTGCCCGATGGCCAGTCTGGGCCTGCATCAATTAGTTTGCTTGGTGTTTAGAAATTAAATCTGAGCATTGCTGAATGAATGATCAAATCTAAAACCCAATTTACACATGGAGGTGAGTCGTTTTTTTAGATTAAATGTACCTTGTTAGTGGTGTTCAGCTGAAGGTATCTCTTCCTGGTAGTAAGATGGTCCAGTGAAAGTATATTTTAATCCGTTGTGTATCTCCGTTAATACTATAGTTAATGTACCTGCAAGCTGTGTAGAATAATTGCACTATAACTTCAAGTGCCTTTTTAAATGGCCAGAATTGCAAGGTCTGGTTTATTCATTAAACAGTGAATTGTAGATGTTTATTCATGAAACATTGAATTGTGGAAAATTGACAAGGGAAAAGCAAATATAAAGCTAAATTTCCCCTCCCCCTGCAACATTGCAGTGAGGGCGGAGATAAAAGTGCCTCTGTGTGTGTATGTGTGTGTGACTGTCTGCATGTAAGTATGTGTGTGTAAGACTGTATGTGTGGCTGTGTGTGAGGCTGTCTGCCTGTAACTGTGTATGTGTGTTACTGCCTGTACCTGTGTTTTCTGCCTGATCCTGTGTATGTGACTATCTGCCTGCGACTGTGTGCATGTGGTGGATTTGACAGTGTATAAGTATAACTGTGTGCATATAACTGTGGGACTGTGTGCACATAACTCTGCAAAAATATACACCTGCATTCACACATAGGCCTAAATGCATATTTATATGTGAATTAAATACCCATCACAAATATCACATACAACCAATACACGCATATCACACACAGTTAAGGCACCCATTACAAATATCACACACAGCCAACACATAGCATACATATCACATTCAGTCATCACACCTATCACATACACAGACAACACAAACATTACATCATGTTATAGTGAGATGTATTACAGTGGAGCTCTGGTAAATAAAATGCACATTACTCTGTTTTATAGTTAGGGAGCTCAGTAATACACTAATAGACACATTACTTAGACTTGCATTGTTGTGTAGTGTATGACCTTGTCACTGAGCTCCACATTACTGGGAGTTTTATTGTTGTGGAGCTCTGTGATAAATGGAGAAGCAGCGCATTACTAAAATAAATTTATTCCAAAGAGGTCAAGGTAAATAAGTATAATCCAGAGCTGCAAAGCAAAACCACTCACAGTATTATGTGACATACTTAGTCTCCTCCTCGGTAATGTAGGGGATGCAGTCTGGCACGTCTGGCCTGCACGTCTGTTGGCTGCAGACCATTAGTAGCTGTCTTCCTAGCTCGGGATAATCAGAGCGCTGCTGCAGATTACCACAGGACACTGCAAGTCCCTGAGCTTGAGAGACAGTTATGCATGGCCTGTACCCAGTGGAGGGCACAGAGCATGCCCCTCTTCCAGCTAGGTAACAAAACGAAAGGAGGAATGAATTTGTTTTTACATCATTATTAATTTAATAAATCCCCTATACAATCACAGCACTCCTATACACACACACACACTATACATGAAGGACAGGGAGGGGGGGGAGGAGGCGCGCAGTGAAGATTCTTCGCACAGGGCGCCGAAAGGCCTAAGACCGTCCCTGAACAGAAGGGAGACTCTAACCACTTCATCTTATGGAAGTAGTCAAAGTGCCTGGAGTCAACTGGCACTGCCCCTTTCCTCTGTGTTAAACTACTGTTTTTTTTTAAATGGTTTAATGCTGAACAAGGGTGTCTGGCCACCCACAGCCTATCGTTCTGTTCTATGAATAGTGCCAGGTGTTCAGTTGTTGTTGGTCTTGAATAATAACATAAAAAAATAATCTAAAGCACTCATGGCTCCCAATTGACCTGGATCTTGTCACTGTAGTCTGTATTTCAACCTCTTGTTCCATTATTAGACACCTGTTTTTCCCTGTTAAGTGGTCAAACTAGCTTTGAGATGGTATGTGGCCCAGCAAGATTACAACACACGGGGAGGAGAGGGGAGTAGTCTTCATTTTGGTGGCAAATTTCAATTTAGTTTTAGTCATAATCTTTGACTAAAATGGCATTTTAGAGTTAGTCGTAGTTTAGTCATCTGAATTTTTTTAGTCCACTAAATTTTTAGTCAACAAAATCTACTGGAGATTTTAGTCGACATGACTAAAATCTAATGGGTTTAGTTAAAGCATCTATCTGTCTCTTTTGCCCCTTCCTCAGCCCCTCTGTGTCTCTTTGTTTCCTCCCAGCTCTTCTAGATTTCTCTCTCCCAAGCCCTGCTCTGTCTCTTTTGTCCCTACACAGCGTTTCTGTGCAGTGTTAATGTTGGCAGCAAATTTCAATTTAGTATTAGTCATAGTCTTTTGACTAAAATGCAATTTTAATTTTAGTCATCTGAATTGTTCTAGTTTTAGTCGACTAAATCTCAAAAAAATGTATTAGACTAAAATTGCTAGTCGACAAATTAACACTAGATGGGAGCATGCTCGAGGAAGTGTGGGAGCAGGGGCAAGTGCACCCATATATTGTGGAACTGTGCATTAGTTGATCTCTGTGGAAGGAATTCTTTCAGCATAGCCGGTTACAATATCAGACCTAACTCACAATTGGCACTGCCTAACTTTCATGCCCAAATCTCTTGCTCACATACCATGCCATCTATTTGTAGCAAGAAAATAAAAAGTCCTGGATACACACACATTTACCTTCCATAGAAAAGGTAAGTTCTATACTAGGAAAGAAATATCACATAGATGCAACTGTACCATACCAAACTTTCAAAGAATATGGTCCCCTCTGATGACTACAGCGCCTTTGCAAAACCTAGCTCGCATCACTCATGGTAAAGTGCAGCAGCTGATCGGTTCCCGGCAATAGTTTTGTACATTTAAAAAAACTAAGATTAAAAAAAAAAAATTCTATTTGAATTGGCTGCAGACTGGTGCAATCCGACTTGAAATATTTATGTATTTAATACATTTATCAGCAACATTGTATGATAAGTACAAAACGATTGAGCAATCCCATCTATCTGTATGGCTGTAACTATAACTTGTTCTAGTATTTTTTTTAACTTCTATTTTTCTTGCGGACAACAGAAAAAAATAAAAAAAGATTTGAGAAAGCACAGCATCAAACACTCTTGCACTGCACAATGCCAATATAGGGATTTTCTATCCACCTTCAACAGTACTCTACACATGCTTATCCTTGGTTGGCTGGCTGGCATGCAGGCCTCACAGTCAATGTTCCTGGCTGGCACGCCACTTTTCCACCATTAGCTTTGACCATTGACTTGCATTGTGTAACTATGGCAAGCCTCCACTATAACCCCACATCCCTATTATTCTGAATTTCATATATTATACTTTTCGTTTATCAAAGCCCTACAAAGTAACAGACATGAGGCAAACAAATATTAAATATTTATTTTCAATAACAATGTACATTTTATAATTCACAACTTGGGTTTGACTTTAAACTATAAAAATCTGGAAAAAACTGTACACCATTTTTCATATATATGTATATATAATGTAATAGCATAAAAATGTAAAAGTCTGCTGCCAGTTGACTTAGAGATACAACACATGTACCAGTCACCAAGACAGCTCTAGCAAACCACATTATTAAACCTTGGTACGTAAGCTAAGTAAGGTCACCAGAATAAATATATCCGCATGCTCAGCAGGTGTGATGATATAAGGCATGCCTTTAAAAATGGCCAAATACATTTCTCTGTCAAACATTTGAAATAGAAGCAAGGTTAGATGTCCTCCCAAATAAATAGACATATTAATAAACTGTTATCATAACAATAGAACAAAATCAATATGGAATTAAAATGCCCTGTTAATGAAAGAGTTAATTGTATTCTGTGGTCTTTTGCTGATATTAGAAAGATCATAGTGTGTTGGCTTTATAGTGTTACAGAGTATTCTGCCTAGATGTTACTCCCAGCAGGCTGGCATGAAGATATTCAGTTATTCAAAAATTAGACTTCAATAAACAGCTGTTGGTGTTTTCTTTAATATTTTCTGGTTGCAAATTTTACCTCAGAATCTGGTACGGGTACACATTGGCAAACATGTTTACAAACTGACAGTCAAAAAATGATTACAGTACCGCTGTAAATATCTCTCGGCAGGTTTTGGTTGTTCCAGGGCTACCTTGTAACAGAGACAGATATGTCTAAGCCCTGAGCCGCACACACAGTGGACATTCTGATCGTACAAACTCAACTCTATTAGGAACAAAAAAAAAGCAGCTACTCCTTCAAGAAAATGTGATACAGCCCAACTTTATGGTTAGTTACGTAAGAATAAGGATCGTCAATATTTAAAACATGTTTGTCTGTGGCTACCCTTCTCCCCTCTTTTTTTTGTCTTCCTTTTCTTGAATGGTGCTTCTGTATTTTGTTCTTACTAATAAAGTTACATTTGTATTTTACCATAATTTCCACTATTCGCATTTGTGTATCAAAGTCAGGACACACTTTACTTTTGTAATAAAGGGATAAGTAACATGAAACGGGACAAAATATAACCATGACTACAAAAGTTTAGGTAAAAAGTCACATGAGGACTCCGATCCAGAGTCCCATACAAAAACTTCCAGCAGCAAATATGGTGGGGCAGGTTTGGAAGATATTCATGATAATCAATATTGGACAAAAAAAAAGTAGTTTTCTGTTCAAATTGTTACAATCCCCATGAGGTCTTGAGAGCTTTGCTGGTGAGTGGTTAACTATAAAAATCCTAGGAGGGAGTGTGCAGATGTGGGACTAATCTTTTCGTACTCTTCTTTTACGCAAAGATTTCTTCAGACCATCTCCAGAACTTGCACCTTCATCAGCTTCTTTCATCTATGAAATGGGGGAGGGAGGTGGAGGAAAGATTTGTAGTTGGATAAAACAAGAATAAACCCCTATATATAAAAATGCATGTTACAAACTGAAAATGCTTATTTTGTAGGGTTTTTGTTTAATTTTCTTTGATACATTTTTGAAGATGTGAAACTACTCCCTATTTAAAAAGAAAAAAAGAGAAACATTTTTAAATTACGTATAACCAATGGAGAATTATTCGTCACAAATGACCAATGTTTCATCATTGCTGACTGAATACTATACTATACATAGAAATGCTGTGCGAGAACGTAATGAGTCCTGTGTGGATGGTCAGTGTTGTAATTTAGTAAAAAAAATATATAACTAATTAAACACAAGTCAATGGCAATATTGTTTGGAAGGCTCAGATAATTGTGTTATGTACATTATGAAAATATGAGTCTGCATAGTGCAATATGCATGAGTAATATAACTCCCACATTCCCTTTCTCTTCTCTTGAAAGGACAACTCCACACTGACGTGCTTCCTTTTTTAACCCAGTTTCTGAAAATGCAGCACTTTTATAATTAAATTATGGAGCACCAACCTGACTGTCTGGCTGTCAATCAGACAGTCAGGGAGGTTTGCTTCCTGCTTCTGTTAGCTCCGCTGCTAACGGAACTTAACTACTTGAGCGAGACAGCCTTCTACACCACAGACATCAGACCAGCTTTTTCAGGAACTCCAGCACCTCCAAAGATCTCACATCAGATGCGCACACACCTGCGAGCACACTGATAGTCTCTTCCAGGGAAAAGGGTGGGGTGGGGTGGGGGGCTTGCAAAGTAGGAACTGCAGGTTTTGCAAGCTCTTTTGAAAGCATGAAAAATGCATGCATGTGTTCATTGGGAGAATATCTAATAAACAGTGACTTGTTTTATGAAAAAAAATCAGTCTGGAGTGGTCCTTTAATATCACCATGAACATTCTTTGCAACTCCAATACATGCAAATTCCTCTCTATAACGTAGTCTTTTAGTCTCACTCTTCATCCCTCACACTGGTGATGTTTCATCTTTAAACTGAGAATTTGTCAAACCATCATTTGTCTCCAAATCCTGGCCATATACATCTTCAAAACACACCTACCTAACAACCAGTGATACCTAAATACGTGCCTATGATTCCCGCAACATATTCCTTAACTGATCTCACTCAACTCCAAACTGATTCATTACAACCTAATAAATAATGCTGATGTCAGACTTGACTTTCTGACCTCCACTCTTCCCCCACTTCACCCTCTATCAGTCCCCACCTTAGATCCCTATATGTTTTATGGTTTGATTTACAATACTAGCCCTTACCAAAGTTCTAAGAGTGCACCAATCTACATAAACTCATTAAAACACAAGTATGTGTCTTGGCCCCTCACCTCAGCTGAAGACTTGCACCCTCTGTTTACACCGTCATAGCTAACTTTTTAGGTAGACATAGTAACGAATCAATTAACTTCTCTACCTTGCCTTGTCTTCACTAATCCCAGCTTCTCCTTCTACTCTAATAAAAATCATATAAAATATGTACAGACTAACAACGTTTTTTACTAAAGTGTAATTTTTTTTATTTTATTTTTTTATTCAAAGAAAACTTTCAATATATGACAACAACCAATTGGAAAAATATTTGGAGTTTGGCTATTCTATTTTAAATTCACTTTGAATTTCTAACTGTTCACACTTACCCTTTTCTAGCAATTCATTTTTATTTTAAACATGATGCACTTTATTGCCACCTCTGGTGTAATTTCACCCCACCTAGGTTGTAATCTAATTTTACCACGCACGTAAATGTAATAATGACATAACTAGAAAGCACGGGGCTCCGGTGCGAAAATTGCCCTGGGCCATCACCGATACATTGCTCCCCCACGCATGCAGGCAAACAGATACACATGCAGACACACACACAGACACATTTACATACAAACACATACAGACACATATACATACATACAAACACACAGACACCAATACATACATACAAACACAGACACACAGACATACAGACACACAGCCAGACATTCACACACACATACATACATACAAACACACTGAACAAAATTATAAACGCAACACAGGTGTGGCATACCAAGATGCTGATTAGACAGCATGATTATTGCACAGGTGTGCCTTTGATTGGCCACAATAAAAGGCCACTCTAAAATGTGCAGTTTTACTGTATTGGGGAGGTCAAGCAGGGATCGAAAACCAGTCAGTATCTGGTGTGACCACTATTTGCCTCACGCAGTGCAACACATCTCCTTCGCAAAGAGTTGATCAGGTTGCTGATTGTGGCCTGTGGAATGTTGGGCCACTCCTCTTCAATGGCTGTGCAAAGTTGCTGAATATTGGCAGGACCTGTAACACGCTGTCGTATACGCCAATCCAGAGCATCCCAAACATGTTCATTGGGTGACATGTCCGGTGAGTATGCTGGCAATGCAAGAACTGGGATGTTTTCAGCTTCCAGGAATTGTGTACAGAACCTTGCGCTATGGGGCCGTGCATTATCATGCTGCAACATGAGGTGATGGTCGTGGATGAATGGCACAACAATGGGCCTCAGGATCTCATCACGGTATCTCTGTGCATTCAAAATGCCATCAATAAAATGCATCTGTGTTCATTGTCCATACGCCTGCCCATACCATAACCCCAGCTCCACCATGGGCCACTCGAACCACAACGTTCTTTGGTTATGCAAACCGATTGCTGCAGCAGCTGTCCGGGTGGCTAGTCTCAGATGATCTTGGAGGTGAAGATGCTGGATGTGGTTACATGTGGTCTGTGCTTGTGAGGCCGGTTGGATGTACTGACAAATTCTCTGAAACGCCTTTGGAGATGGCTTATGGTAGAGAAATGAACAGTCAATTCACGGGCAACAGCTCTGGTGGACATTCCTGCAGTCAGCTTGCCAATTGCACGCTCCCTCAAACTTGCGACATCTGTGGTATTGTGTTGTGTGATAAAACTGCACATTTTAGAGCAGTCTTTTATTGTGGCCAGCCTAAGGCACACCTGTGCAATAATAATGCTGTCTAATCAGCATCTTGATAAGCCACACCTGTAAGGTGGATGTATTATCTCGGCAAAGGAGAAGTGCTCACTAACACAGATTTAGACAGATTTGTGAACAATATTTGAGAAAAATAGGCCTTTTGTGTACATAGAAAAAGTCTTAGATCTGTTGCGTTTATAATTTTGTTCAGTGTACATACACATACATACAAACAAACACACATACAAAATATTTTAGTTTCCCTCCTGTTTCCTACCTTTTAAGTGCAGGAGGGTGACTTTCCCTGGGGTCCAGTGGCCCACCGGAGAAGTCTCTTCCTCCCAGCTCTGATGTCATCACAGGGGGCCCGTTCACTATGTTAAAGTGCCACAGAGCTGACTGGACCCCCTGGAAATGAATTTCCATCGGATGGCTCTAACAGCTGCGACCCCTGCCACCCGCGGTACTTTCAGTATGTAAGTCAAACTTACTTCCTCATCCGAAGACTGGTTTTCTATAGCACTATCCTGTTCGTCCTCTTGACTGACTTCGCCTTCTTCTTCGCTCTCTTCATCTTCTTCAAATCCTGATTAAATACAAATAAATACAATAAATACCTGTAATCACAAGTTATTTTTAAAGGTTCTAAGCATATTAATAAATTAGCATGGTAAATGAGGAATGAAATGTAACTAAACCACTCAATTTATTTATTTTTCTGGGAAAAACTACCATTTTCCTAACCACATCTTAAATAATAGGCCTTTTTGAGGTGTTAATGAATATGCTAAATATTGTGCTACATGCAATGGTATTCAGTAATCCATGGAATTATTATTGCGTGTGTTTTAGTTTTATGTAAATAGTGGTCTCCAGTTAAAACATTCTAGGTGTAGGAACTCTTACCTTGAAATACGTAAGAATTAAAGGGGGCATTCATAGGACTTGCTTACATTTATGTATTCCTTATTACTAGTGAAAATCAGGCATGTGCTCAATTAAGAACTGTTCTGCATTTTTAGTCCATCGCTAAGACACTTTCTTATGCAAATTACCTATATCTAATGGAAGAAATAGCTCTATAATTGTAAATATTTCTCTCACCTTCCTCTGTCATTACTTTTCCAGTTTCCTCTTCATAAGTCTCAGCATTCTCCCTTGTATCTTTCTTTAGCTCAAATTCTTTTTCACTGGGATCCAAGAAATCATCCATTTTGAAATCTATGTCTTCCATGTCCTCCTCTTCGATTTTCTGTACAAATATGAGTTATGGTAAATCCTTCAGTTACTTAAAAAGTTCCACGGTATGATACATGCACATTTTAATGCAAACAAATATTTGAAAGGTTATTAAGGGATAATATTCAAGAATTCCTTGAGAGGAACATGGTTATCAGCAAAAATCAGCACGGTTTTATGAAGCACAGGTCGTGTCAAACTAACTTGATTGCATTCTACGAAGAAGTAAGTAGAAGTATAGATCAGGGTTTTGCAGTGGATGTGATCTATTTGGATCTTGCCAAGGCATTTGATACAGTTCCACACAGAAGATTAGTGTTCAAACTCAAGGAAATCGGTCTAGATGAAAATGCTTGTTCTTGGGTAGAACTCAAGGAAATCGGTCTAGATGAAAATGCTTGTTCTTGGGTAGAACATTGGCTTAACCCCTTAAGGACACATGACATGTGTGACATGTCATGATTCCCTTTTATTCCAGAAGTTTGGTCCTTAAGGGGTTAAAAACAGAGTACAAAGAGTTGTCGTTAATGGTAAATTTTCAAGCTGGACAGATGTGGCAAGTGGTGTCCCTCAGGGGTCTGTTCTGGGACCCCTTCTATTTAACATGTTTATAAATGATCTTGAAGACAGCATTGAAAGTCATGTTTCAGTGTTTGCAGATGACACAAAACTTTGTAAAATAATACAATGTGAGCAAGATATTACTTTGCTGCAGAGGGATTTAGATAGACTGGAGGACTGGACACTTAGATGGCAGATGAAATTTAATGTTGAAAAATGCAAAGTTATGCACTTTGGCGTAAAGAATACACAAGCAACGTATACCCTTAACGGAAGCGAATTAGGGATAACAACACACGAAAAGGACTTGGGAATTGTTATAGACAACAAACTATGCAACAATGTGCAATGTCAATCAGCAGTGGCCAAGGTCAGTAGGGTATTGTCATGCATGAAAAAGGGCATTCATTCTCGGGACGAGAATATCATTTTGCCTCTTTATAAATCACTGGTAAGACCAGACATTGAATATGCTGTGCAATTTTGGGCACCTGTTCTAAAGAAGGATATTATGGCACTAGAAAAAGTGCAGAGGCGGGCTACAAAATTAATAAAAGGAATGGAACATATCAGCTATGAAGAAAGGTTAACAAATTTAAACCTATTTAGTTTAGAAAAACGTCGCCTGAGAGGGGATATGATAACATTATACAAATATATTCGGGGCCAATACAAACCATTGTGTGGAAATCTATTCACAAACCGGACTTTACATAGGACACAAGGCCATGCGTTTAGACTGGAAGAAAGAAGATTTTGTCTAAGGCAAAGGAAAGGTTTTTTTTACTGTAAGAACAATCAGGATGTGGAATTCTCTGCCTGAAGAAGTGGTTTTATCAGAGTCCATACAGATGTTCAAACAGCTACTAGATGCATACTTGCAAAAACAGAATATTCAAGGATATAATCTTTCAATGTAGGGTAATAACTGCTTGATCCAAGGATAAATCTGACTGCCATTCTGGGGTCAAGAAGGATTTTTTTTCCTAGCTTGTTGCAAAATTGTGCTTCAAACAAGCCACCTAAATGGTGAGTTTAACACTATTTTGACTATTAACTTTGGTTAACAGAACATCCACACCAGATGTTGAGGTTTCCTGATAGTAAATCAAATTATATATCACTGCTATACTCAAAATGATGTCTGTACCTAAATACCACCATTCTAAAAAGCTGCTAGCACATCTCTATAAATACTACAAGTATTTGTTTAAAGCCCACATTAGTCAGTGGAGTTTTCATATGTGGATTCATGTAACTCCTGGCAATGGTAGCATAACTGTAGTTTTATGTGTCTCTTTGGCCATTGTATAACCTTGTACTGCCCTTTTACCGAATAGAAATGTGGGGCTTAAGACCCATTGAAATGTAGAGCCATCTCTGCTACACAATGCAAGCGCAAGGCATAAAGCATACCCTAAATTAGTAGTTACAAAGTTCTTGCTTAATAATAGAGGAAAAAAGTACCATCCATTTCCTCTTTTAATAGAGGAAAAAAGTACCATCCATTCTCTTTGTTAAAGGGACACTATAGTCAGCAGAACAACTTAAGCTTGAAGGACCACTATAGTGCCAGGAGAACAAACTCTTTTTCCGGGGCCTATAGTGCCCTGAGGGTGCCCCCACACTCAGGGTCCCACTCCCATGGCACTGAGGGGGGAGGAAGGGGTTACTCCTTTACCTCTTTTCCAGCGCCGGGCTCTCTCCCAAGAGCCGCACGCTTATTCGGTCACTGTGAAAATCACAGTGAGAAGCGCGGAAGCGCCTCTAGCGGCTGTCAATGAGACAGCCACTAGAGGCTGGATTAACCCATAGGTAAACATAGCAGTTTCTCTGAAACTGCTATGTTTACAGCAGAAAGGGTTAAACCTAGCTGGACCTGGCACCCAGACCACTTCATTAAGCTGAAGTGGTCTGGGTGCCTATAGTTGTCCTTTAATGAAGTGTTTTTTGTGTATAGATCATGCCCCTACAGTCTCACTGCTAAATTATCTGTCATTTAGGAGTTAAATCACTTTGTTTATGCAGCCCTAGTCACACCTCATTGCATGTGACTTGCACAGCCTTCCTAAACACTTCCTGTAAAGAGTCATCTAATGATTACACGCCTCTTTTTGCAAATACGGTTTAATTTAGAATTTCCTGTCTCCTGCTCTGTTAATAGCTTGCCAGACCCTGCAGGAGCCTCCTGTGTGTGATTAAAGTTCAATTTACAGAACAGGAACTAAACATTTTTAAAGTAAGTTACATCTGATTGAAAATGAAACCATTTTGTTTTCATGCAGGCTGTGTCAATCACAGTCAGGGGAGGTGTGGCTAGGGCTGCACAAATAGAAACAAATCTGATTTAACTCCTAAATAGCAGTGAATTAAGTAGCAAGACTGCATAGGCATGATATATACACTAAAACTGCTTTATTAAGCTAAAGTTGTTTTGGTGACTAAAGAGTCCCTTTAAATATATGTTATGGTCAGCAGAAACACGTTGTCTATAACTTTAAAGCATGAAAAACCAGTAACAAATAAACTCTCCTTACCTTTCTGGGCCAGCAGAATAGTACTAATAAGCCCACAGGCAGAGCAGCCGTCAAAACATAGAGAACCCAGAGCCACGGTCTCTCTTCTGCAGCAGTCAGGAGCTGGTTCAACATACCTGGCTGGTTAAACAAGAAGTAATTCAGCATCTATCACGGAGAGATGATCTACAATTCAATAATCACAGCTAACCTGCCTTCAATTTATATGCTAGAAAAAAAAAACAACTGAACTGGTATTTTTCAAAGCTATAGAATTTAAACCCATCTCAGTTGTGCTTATACACCTAGAGCAAATTACAAATCTGTCATTGTATATGCCTCAAGATGCAAAGTATAAACCCACTGTGGATGGACAGGGGAAACACTGTAATGTATTACCGGTTCTTGGAATATCTGGGCTTACCATATTTACAAAGGAGCAAATGATAACGGAGAAGTCAAATACAAGCCAAACTCAGAGGGAACCAGAGATCAGATAAGCAAAAGACAAAGCCAGCTCAAGGATACCAGAAATAAGAAAGGTCAAGGAAAGCCAAGTTACATACTGGCAAACCAAACGAATGTGCTATTGGGACCAGAGTTTTACCACAACAAGGCAAAAAGCTCTGCATCATTCCTGCTCACAGAAAACATGCACGTACAGTTCTGAAGGAATGAAGCACAATTTTCCACGTCATCGTTTTAAAGCATTGTAGGGATAGAAGGATGCGGGTACGGAGTGTTCAGTATCAGAAATTACACTAGGATGGGCGTACATCATCAGACTGCTTGGTGCAAAAGTGATGCATGCTCTGCAATGTGTTAACTTACATCCAGCTAACTTTACAGTATCTTCCTGTACTGGGAGTAATGAAAACCATAAATCAATCTTTTAAGTTTGATCAAATCAATTTTGCTACAGAGTATCCTGGAACAAGACTATTCAGGTAAATGATGTAACCTTGCAATACTAGCCCTTTTTTAATTTTGTCGTTTTGCTTAGTAGATCACTGCATAAATTAAATATATTGGCTCAGTAAGTAGCACTGCAAGCAGTGAATTTGCAGTGATTGACTGATTCCACTTTACATTTTGACAGGATAGTAATTTTAGCGGGCTCATACAAGGAAAAACATTTGAGGAGTAATGAATGTATGGGAGTATCTACTGTCTATCTTCTGAAGTATGAATATTCTCAGGAGCCCCACCAGAATCTATGTACGCATTAAGTTGAGGATTAAGGAAGACAAACGCCCCAGTTTTAAGATTATATAAAAATAAAAATAATTACTCCAAACTTTTGCCATGTCCTCCTAATGAAAATCCCTATGTTATCCATCATCTTGATCCTACCTCATTAGCACTAGCTACCAGTTTCTTCAGACCCCAGCTATCTGATGCCCAGCGATCGGCCACCTCCTTGTCGGAACAGATGATGAAATTGTCAAAGTAGATGTCAGAAGTCATCGACCATAACTCTAGGCCAATTGCGCTAAAAGGCGACATTTTAAATGGATTCAGATCTTCAAAATAATGTGGGTTTGGTATTTTTCGTGGTTTCCAGATGCCCTATAGAATACAAAAAAAAAAAAAGATGTGTTCTAGTTAAAACAGAGATAAGAGAAATACAGATCCGTGATCTTTATACATTTTTTCCCATTGCTGATCTTATGGAAAGGCATTAAACTACAAAATGTTTTGAACTTTATTAGCAAGATAAAATGCGCAGACACATTGTATATTGGAGCCCATAAATACTGACACTAGCTGAGAACACTGAGCTGAGAACCTGCTGCATAGTTTTTTCCCTTTGGAGTAGAGGTAGAGTTGCCAGAGATATATATATATATATATATATATATATCAATTCCTCATGCTGTCATGCATGAAGGGAGACACCTGGTTGTCTATCATTTTCATACCCTACCCTCAATAAAATACTGTTGGATAAGCTTTTAAAATTATTTTATACTTTTGGATAAACTTTTAAAATATTTATATATTTCGAAAACCTGAAAAAAATGTTTTTATTATTTTATTTTATTGTTTTTAAATTTTTTGAGGATGAAATTTATTCATAACATATTTGAGACATACATAGCGCTTAACTTGACATAATCATTTATAATTATAGAATAATAAGCCCAACAGGACAATTTTATTCATAACATCTAGTG
Organism: Pelobates fuscus; assembly: GCF_036172605.1. Classification (NCBI taxonomy): domain Eukaryota; kingdom Metazoa; phylum Chordata; class Amphibia; order Anura; family Pelobatidae; genus Pelobates; species Pelobates fuscus. Next base: position 164,940,695 of record NC_086322.1, read on the forward strand.
TAAAACTAAAATACAACTAAAATGGGAAAATACTTTGTTCATGTGTATTTGAACAGAATCTGCTGGATGTTTTTTTAATTCACATTCCCAAAATTCCTTCAGGATGTAAATTCTCGGAGTGAATATGCTTAAAAAGCAGCACACAGTAAATACTGTTCCCTGACGAAAACCAGGTCTTTTTATTCCAAAAAGTATTGTAGCCTTCTAACATGCCCTGCTGTGTACCAGAATTATCACCTGACTTCATGCCTTCCTGGCTGCTATTCAGCAGCCCTTTGAAAACTGAACAGTGTAGGCTCAAGCACAATGTGGGATGTGTTAGTGCTTGGCATTTACATGTACTGATCAAAGCGCAGACGAGCAATACACTTCTCTGTCAGGTGGGAACCAGAGCAGGAGTGGATAGAAAGATAAATAAAGCTTTACCTATACAATATAATGCAAAACAAAGCAAGCCTATCTGTACAAATTGTCAGGAGTGAAGGGTTTAAATTATTTCTATGATTTGGATGAACAGCAGCAAATTAAATCATATTTTTGTGCAGGTGAAATGACCTGGTAATTGGGATTTTCAATCAATGGAGGCTTCCATTTTCCTCTGTATTCCGGGTTATCAATCATTGGTTGTTGCCACTCTCCACATCCAGGAGCAGACTCGCATTTAGGGTTGGGAATAAATGGTGCCTCCCATTCTCCATCCATGTCATCGTTCCTGCCAAAAACAAGATGTTACATTTGACACTTGAGCAGGATCTTTCTCACCTTTTTCTTTTCTTCATATCAAACCTGTTTTGTCACATGTGATTGTTTACTGTACAAAACTATGAGATATGTTGTTGAATACAATAGGCTTCCACTTTATATTGGAGTGGAGTTTATTTTAATGGAGGAGGGCAGCAGCTTAAAGGATTACTATAGGGTCAGGAACACAAACATGTATTCCTGACCCTATAGTGTTAAAACCACCATCTAGCCCCCTGCGCCCCTCATGCCTCCATAAATATAGCAAAATCTTACTGTATCCAAGCCTGAAGCTGTAGCTCTGCATGTTTGCCTCAAAAATACAAGCAGTCTGCTGACATCATCAGAAGTGGTAGCCTGATCCAATCAAAATGCTTCCCCATAGGATTGGCTGAGACTGACAAGGAGGCAGATCAGGGGCAGAGCCAGCATGATTCAAACACAGCCCTGGCCAATCAGCATCTCCTCAGAGATGAATTGAATCAATGAATCTCTATGAGGAAAGTTCAGTGTCTGCATGCAGAGGGAGGAGACACTGAATGTTTGGATGCATTTTAGGCAGCCATGACCCAGGAAGTATCTCTCACAGCCATCTGAGGAGTGGCCAGTGAAGTTATCACTAGGCTGTAATTTAAACACTGCATTTTCTCTGAAAAGTCAGTGTTTACAGCAAAAAGCCTGAAGGTAATGCTTCTACTCACCAGAACAAATTCAATAAGCTGTAGTTGTTCTGGTGACTATAGTGTCCCTTTAATACTTATTAATAAGGACTACTTTGAAATCTATGCTGACGTATAGATGCACAGCTTCCACTCGCTCATCCACTCCAATTACCTTTTTCATGCTTACGATTCTGCATGGTACAGAGGCAGAGTTGATGCTAACATCTATTGTTTGTGTTCTTTTTTCCTTATTAATTATTATGTTTATCTGAGACCTTTAGCAGTTTTGTTGAACACTGATTATCAGTCTATATGTCTCTCCATCATTTGGTTTATATACCTACTTTACTTTTTTTTTTAACATAAAAAATGAATACAACAAAGTGATTATGAAAATAAAGAAAATAAACAATTCTAGCCTGTAGGGTGTGTGTTTTATAAATGTTCTCCCTTTAAAAAAAAATGTCTGATTTAACAAAGATAAATTATTGCTGCATTTTATGTATGTCACAGAGATACCCACTAAAGTGTTTTACTAACTACTTTTGTTGCAATTTCAGAAACTCTTCCAAACGTTTTCACCATTTCCCTCCCTGTATGGTTGGGCTAATAGTAGGTCATTGATTTAATCCTAAAACGCATTTAGAGAAGATAAAAAAAACTCCACATGGCAAGGACTTTAAATAATTAAATCACAAATAAACATGCAGCTGAAAGAGTCATTGATATTAGATTAATTGCATATTGAGCCGTATGTGCCAGTTATAAATAGAAGTGACTTTTGGTATTTTAAAATGTAAGTTTATACAGCTACATGAAAAAAGGTTGGTGTTAAAACTGCAGGTGTATTGTTCAGGGAAACAGTTGAATTATTCAGTGTTTTAAGGGGAATAGTCTCACGGAGAATTTCAGCATTTTTCACATAATGAAATCTAGCATGTGCAAAATGGAACAGTGGTCATATGTCGTCAACACTGAGAGTCAGACATTTCACAGGACAGGTGCTAAACAAAGGATGGCTAATAGGTAAATCACCAGTTTAAAGGGCAGCACTGCACCTGGGAGTTGTATATCTACAGCAGTTGGTAAAGCATTTCCTGCCAGCTTTGCGCTGTGTACCACAAAATTACAGTTCAATCTGTGTCAGTGATTTTTTTTACAAAGTGGTTGCTGGTACAGATAATTCCAGTCCCATGTCGACATTTAGAATGATGTGAGGGCACCCTTTTTCCTTGAGACATTTAGAATGATGTGAGGGCACCCTTTTTCCTTGAGACATTTAGAATGATGTGAGGGAACCCTCTAGAGACGTTTTTTTGCGACTGTCCTGGCATGTCGTGTAGAATTAAAGGGATTCTATAGTGTTATGAATACAAATATGTATTCCTAACATTGTAGAGCCCTCTGGTTACCCCCTCAGGCAGCTAAAGGGTTGCAAAAACCCTTCAGTCACTTACCTGATTCCAGCGCCAATGTCCATCGGCGCTCGGTCGGCGCATGTGTTGCGAACGTATTAGGCCCTCCCAATAGGAATGCACTGCATCAATGCTTTCTTATGGGGATTTTACCGAATCTGGATGTCCTCATGCAGAGCGTGAGGACGTCCCACGTCAGTTAGGCGACCAAAAGCCTGTTTAGACTCAATAAGTGCCTCTAGTAGCTGTCTGATTTCTCAAAATTTCAATAATTTACATTGCAAGACTAAGTGTGACAGTGACGCTGCACACAAACCACTTCAATGAGATGAAGTGGTCTTTCTGCCTACAGTGTCCCTTTATTAAAGGACCACTCTAGTGCCAGGAAAACATACTCGTTTTCCTGGCACTAGAGTGCCCTGAGGGTGCCCCCACCCTCAGGGACCCCCTCCCGCCCGGCTCTGGAAAGGGGAAAGGGGTAAAAACTTACCTTTTTCCAGCGGTGGGCGGAGAGCTCTCCTCCTCCGATCCTCCTCTTCTCCTCCCCATCGGCTGAATGCGCGCGCATTCAGCCGGTCACATAGGAAAGCATTCATAATGCTTTCCTATGGACGCTTGCGTGCTCTCACTGTGATTTTCACAGTGAGAATCACGCAAGCGCCTCTAGCGGCTGTCAATGAGACAGCCACTAGAGGAAATAGGGGAAGGCTTAACCCATTCACAAACATAGCAGTTTCTCTGAAACTGCTATGTTTATGAAAAAATGGGTTACCCCTAGAAGGACCTGGCACCCAGACCACTTCATTAAGCTGAAGTGGTCTGGGTGCCTAGAGTGGTCCTTTAAGGGATAAACTATGTAGAGTAACACTTTATTAATCAGAGATAATGGCACGAATAGCCAGATTTAAACCTTTACAAATCCACCAAACACTACTGCAGGTGATTTGGAAGGTAATAATTTATTCATGTGACTGCAGATTACTAAACTTATCTGTATAATTGTAAATAATAATACCAGATAAAAGGGTTTCTCACCAGTCAAGTGGCCTTTGTGCACTTGGATCAGGTATGATTTTGGGTTCTTCATCCAGCCATCCCTCTGGCTTTTCAGCATTCACATCTTCTATCTGAGCCGGTCCGCCCTCATCCCTGTGACATATAAACAAAAACAAATTATAACAACAAATACTAATATCTTGGTGACAGTAAAATAAAATAAGGAATTTTAGACATATTGTAGAAGAGCAGTTTAGAGTTACCTTAAAATCTGTAACAAACCTTTTTTTCACCTATGAGAAGAACTTGTAATTTGGACCTTTCACAGATGTAATGGGTGTGAGTGTTGTGTGTGCATTTCTGACTGAGTGTATCTGTGTCTCTGGCATTCTGTACCTGTGCATGTGCCTGAGCATGTGTGTGAATATATGTGTCTGGGAGCATGTGTGGGGTGGTTGCTTGTGGTTTTTTTTTGTAGGCTGGGAAAAACCTGGTACTTGCGCTCTGACTACCTTATACAGTGCCGGAACTGCGACAGACCAGAATGCTCAGGCTAATACTTTCTCATTTGCCAAAGCAGCAGAGAGGGAATGGGCTGCTGTGGACTCTCTTTTAGTATTACAACATAAAAACATTAAAAAACATTTAATACTGAATGAAATGATGGCAACAGGGGACTCCAGACACTATAACCAGATTAATTAGATGAAGCAGATACAGTGCTATAAAGGGCAAACCAATAAATGAAAATAAAAATTGTGTGACTAGTCTGGAAACTACTTGGTATCTAGTGTTTATCAACTCCTATTATACCCTATGGGAGCTGTTAAAAGTTTCATCAGCCCGGACCTTTGGGTTGATAATGGTACGATTTAGTAGTTTCGAAATAGTCCCTATGTTCGCAGCAGTTTTTTAAGCAAGTAGTGCCTTGGAAATTAGCCCTAAGTGTGAGGATTTGGCATGTGGGATGACAGAAGGAGTAGAAACGAAATGAAATTAATTAATTCAATTTATCCCTTTAAGGAAGAGGAAAGCTACTTGCCAAGCCCACCTGGTCATTTAGAGGTGCACTAGCCACTCATTTGTTTGCCTTGAGTCAGGGACCTGGCAAGCAGTGCTTATTTTGCACTTTTGTTTATTGTTTTCCAAGAGGGGGTCATGTACAGGGGCCAACTGGTTTTATATGGGATCTTTAGATCCCACTACATATGTTTCCCAAAGTTGGTGGGAAGGGGAAGTTTTAAGCCTTTAATGGCTCAAGCTCTAGACAGCTGATAATAGTTTTAATTAATGTTTTCCTTCCATGCTGATCTGCCATGTAGAAACCAACACTGGCAGAAAAGTTCTTAGCTGGTGACAACTTTTACAGTGTATTTCTGCTATCAGTAGAAGCTATTAATCTCAACAGTAGGGGCATTAAATATCTCAAATTAAAAACACCAAGCTAAGTCAAAAAGAGAGGGTGACATTAACTCAATTCTTAAAGTTGTTTTCCTGGCACTATAGCTTCCAATAGAGACCCCCTCTCGTCCAGTGGTGAGAAAGGGGTTAAAAACCACTTCTATCACTTACCTGAGTCCAGCACCGGCGCTGGCTCGGAATAAGCCTCCGCTTTTCCCCCCACCGGCGGGAGAGACCTAATGCGCATGTGCAGCAATGGCCATACTCGCAATTGGATTTCACCTGTAGGAAAGCATTATACAATGCTTTCATATCGGGTTTCAGGTGACGCTGGACATCCTCATGCATAATGTGAGGACATCCAGCGTCAGTTAGATGACCAAAAGTAACCTAACATCTCGGAAGTCCCTCTAGACAGCCACTAGAGGTGGAGTTAACCCTAGCAAGTAATTATTGCAGTTTCTCAATAACCACTTCAATGAGTTGATCTGGTCTGGGTGCCTAAAGTGTCCCTTTAAATATAACAGAAAATATGTTAGCAAGATGCAAGGAGAGATAATAACATGGAGCTCACGTAAATGGTAAATTAGGTTACTTGACCTTGGTAAAGAGAAAATTCAATAATTTGGTAGGTGAAAGAGAATAGACAGGGACAGTAGAGTGTAGGTCAATAAAATGCCATGTTGTTAGAGTAAGTAGAAAAATAATGACTCCCCTTTGGATGATGGAAGACAGTACATCATATTTGATGTAAGTATGTGGGAGAGACAGTTGGAGTTTGCAAATAAAATGCATACAATCATCACACATTGCGTCAAATTAAACAACTGACAGTCCAAATGATTCTTCCAAATATCTCTGCTACTGAGTTAATAAAGCTCACACCTGTTAATAATCTGTTAATAATTCTTACCAATCTTCGGGTTCTACCACATTAGGATCAGGAATTTTTGCCCTTTCATCCCACTCTTTTGGCTTTTTGTCTTTAGGATCATCAATTTCTTTGGGAGGGTTAAGTGGTGGGATCACGTCTTCCAACAAACTTCCTTGGCTGACAACAGTCTGATCAATAAGCATCTCAAATGTGTTGTCTGGCTTCACAACTAAGTGGAACAAAAAGTCGATGGGCTGTTAATTCCACATGAGAACATCCTGCATGAGAACATTATCTGGGATTTAACTGGACCATTTGCTTGAACGTATCCATTTAAACAGTGACATGTAATTAAAGTAGCATTGTTTCGTGGGCATATATATGTCACAATGGTATCCTGGCTTTGCTCTGCAGGTGTTCCATTTTTTTTTTTTTAAATCAACGCATCTCTATAGGAAGCATTTAGCGTCTCCATGCAAAGCGTGGATACGCTTAACGTAGGTTCAGCACACAGTGCAGCACTGAAATAGGAAGCACCTCTAGTGGGCGTCTGAGTGACTGCCACTTGGGGTGTTACTAGACAGCAATGTAAACACTGTCTTTTCTGTAAAAAGTCCCTGTTTACATTGAAAAGCATGCAGGACAGACTAAAACTTGAACAAGTCAAACAACAATATTCATGTAGCGCCAAGGAAAATATTCCAAACACAATAGTATATAATAATAAGAGCAATAAAAACACACAGAATATAAAAAGAGTCCAATATGAAAGAATAAAAATTACCAAATGGTACGGCACAGTCTCAAAGGTGGCAATAGATCTTCTAGTCCTGGTATGAGACTTTCTGGGTAGATTCGCTTAATAGCAGTATATGAAAAGGAAGCAAAAACAGAGGCAAACCAATTGTGCAATATGGTAGTACCTGGTAGGACAAGCGACACTTAGATAACATGTCAACTCACATATGGTAGAACGTAAATCACAACTGGATAACGATGAGGTAGATCTTGTGGAATGAAAAAAAAAGCAGCCAATAGTGCTCTCTATATAGACAGATAAGTATAAATAAGGTAAATAAAAATATGCTTACAATAGAGTGAGCAGACTAACCGCTCTATGTATCAAGCCTATGTGGTATAATCCCCACCAAGGATTTCTTTGGTTGGTTGTTCACAGCAGGTAATGGGTCCAGATGGCAGGTAAAAGTATAAAAATAAATAATAATAAATTCTAAAAATATATGGCTCAAAGGCAGGTAGTGAGGTAGCCAAATACTTTATTTAACAACAGCATAAAGACCACAACATGTTTCTCAAGTGGTAAAAATATATACCTGACATAACTGGGTTTATATAGGCTTTAAAACACTTTATTTTGGCGCCATAATGACATCATTAATCACACGACCACAATTGCATGGCTATGGTTAAAAAAAAAAAAAAAAAAATTAAAAAAAGAAAATCCCCCCCAAATAGTAACTTTATTAGGTCTAAGAAATATAGTGTGTGTGGCAGATTATTTTTAAAATAGAAACTTTATTAGGTCTAAGCAATATATGACTGTTAAACCTGCTACTTATGTTTTCCCCTTCCAATATGGCCACCATATGCAACCATTATGCCATTCAATCTTTCTTCCTTATAGGCTAAGACCCTTTCTATAAGTTCAGCCTTTTCCCTCTCTCTGTAGCTGATTTGAGCATCATTCTTACATCCCCATGCAAGCTATAATCCCGAAATCTCGCGATATTGTGATCGGCCATATTTTAAACTATATGTCCCGTAATGCATAGCACCTATGCTGAGATTTTTATGTCATACCGTTCATTCCTAAACTCTCGTTTTTAAAATCTAGTTATACAAGCTACACTGCCACACACACTATATTGCTTAGAGCTAATAAAGTTACTATTTAGGGGGAAAACACAAACAAAAAAAAATGTATTTTATTTTTTTATTATAATTCTTTATTTTTGTAGTGCATAGATAGGATAGATTATGCATATCGAGGAGAGTGTACTTATTGATAGTGTACTGAACAAAGCTAAGATGCTGCTTAGACTAAGGCCACTGCAAGGAAAATACAAGAAAATCTAAGAAATGCTGCAAGATGAACAATGGCACGGCTGACAATACCACCAGTATGTCTTTCTACTGACATATTCTTATACTTATGCTAGGCCTGCATAGCAGATAAATAATAATGGACGAGCATTGAGGCAATCATATCATAAACAAAAAGAGAGCTGGTATTAACTGAGAATAAACAGTATGGCAGCTGTTAATAGGAGCTATTTGGATCAATGTGTGCTGACAAACATGAGGTATTAAGATGTCAACCCAGGGACAGCAGAAGAGGGACATATACAAGTAAGAGAAACCAATCAGGGTGGTACATTCCGGGCTCGCTCTTCCAAGCCCAATGAGTGATCTGGAAGCAGCACTCCATGTCTTGCAGCCCCTCCATGCCGTTTGTGCGAGGCGGTAACCGTAGATAGTCCCCTGTTCAGAGCCCCTCTAGGTTGTGAGCCACCTTCTGGGGAATCTCCCTTCACATCTTGCTGCCCAGGAGGGTGATGTCTGATCAAGGATCAGGGATGCAAGAACCCCTCGGGATCCAGAAGCGCCGGATCTATGGTTGTTAGGTTGAGCTGCATGACTCTCTCCTCCAGCAATGTGTACATAAATCCACATAAGCCATCAGGGAGTTTTCTTCCCACCTTAGATGTGTCTCTGCTGCGGTCGCCATCTTAGGTGTCTCAATACTTGGCGTTTTGGCTCTGATTGCTTACACAGAGTAGCAGGCTCAGTAGAGAAATGTGCTGGTGGGGGAAAAACCACCACAGGTGCAGGGGGTAGGGGGAGAACCAGTTAGTTGTCCCTTTGAAGAGCCGGTGTGGTACAGTGAGCAAGGAAACAAGGCGGCGGCCGTCCACCTTGTCCCTCACTCTAATAGGCCGCAAACTCCAGGGTGTCGTAATAATAATCCAGGCATTAGAATTCCCAAGTCCGGGCGCGGTGCCAGCACCAGCTGTCTGTTGGCTTCAGATGGGTACAGGCTCCGCTAATATTCAGCTCAGCAAGCCGAGTCCCTCAGGAGCCACTCAGGCATGCGATTGTCGGCATGGCGGTCAGGACCCCCTCCCCCCAATTTTATTAGCCATAGCCATGCAATTGTGTTCATGTGATTAATGACGTCATTTTGGCACCAAAATGAAGTGTTTTAAAGCCTATATAAACCCAATTATGGCAGGTATATGTTTTTACCCCTTGAGAAAGCCCTAAGGAGAGAAAAGCGTTGTGGTTTTTATGCTGTTGTATTTTGGCTACCTTACTACCTGCTTTTTAGTCATATATTTTTAGAACTTATTATTATCTATTTTTATACTTTTACCTGACATCTGGACCTATTACCTACCGTGGACAACCAACCAAAGAAATCATTGTGGGGATTATACCACCCAGGTTTGATACATAGAGCGTTTAGTCTGCTCACTCTATTGTAAGTATATTTTTATTTACCTTATTGATACTTACCTATCTGTATAGAGAGCACTATTGGCTGCTTTTTTGTCATTCCATATGATCTTTGTTATCCAGTTGTGATTTACTATCATTCTACTGTGTACCAAAACCAGAGGGATATTCTGCAAGTGGGGATTGTATACCACTGCATGCTGTTTTACCTAGAGCTGGTTATAGCTCTACCATATGTGAGTTGACACCTTATCTAAGTATCGTTTGTCCTACAACATTGTACTATTGGTTTGCCTCTACCATACTGCACTATTGGTTTGGCTCTGTTTTTACTTTCTTTTCATATACTGCTATTAAACAAAGCTACCAAGAAAGTCCCATACCAGGGCTAGAAAATCTATTGCCACCTTCGAGACTGTGCTGTACCATTTGGTGTTTTTTATTCTTTCATGTTTAATTGTGGACTCTTTTAAAATCCTGTGTGTTTATTGCTTTTATTATTATAAACTATTGTGTTTGGAGTATTTTTCTTGGTGCTACCTGTATGTTTGACTTGTTCTAGTTTGCTTGGGGGTTGGAGGGATTCCTCTATTATCAGGTTTGCTGCCTCCTATCCTAGTGTTCTTAGTTTGTTTAGCGCTGCTCTATTCCTGGTTCAGTTTTAGAGACACCGAAACCAATACATTAAGCTGTAGTGATTTTGGTGACTATAGTGTCCCTTTAAATGAGAATTCACTGAAAATCTAGCATTAGCGGTCTTGGTAAGCGTGTCACAGATCATCTGTCTCTGTATTTGGATATTTGGACAAAACTAATTTTTGAGAGAGTAATTAAACCGTTATCGAAGATGTCTTACAAGTGAATAAACAGTTAGGAGGTGCTTCTTCACTCACTACAGATGTTGTGATAACTATGTATCTATGTTCATTTGCTTAGAAGGGCAAAAGGAGAGCATGCTGCGACTATTTTGCAATTTCTATAAAATTTGTCTTAAAGGCTACAGCATTTTTATTCACTTAACACTTTTTTTTTTGAGGGGGTGCAATGGTATGGGAAATATATTGGGGATATGAATTGTTAGTGGATCAGAATTTAGTTTAGTAAATCAAAATATGAACTTAAAACTTAAGAATTAAACACCTTTATAGGTCTCAATATAAGTGAAAATAAACATCCCTGCCATGTGAACTCCATTGCCCTCTGTCTGCTAGTCTCAAAACCACATCGTACATGTTTCACCCTTTAGCTATGGATTGCTAAATCTTTTTCTTTAACCTTATAACCCTAAACTCCAAAATGTACTGAGCAGCCTACAGCCATTCTTAGAATACAATATCACCTGACCTTTTAAAATACCGTTACCTAGTTTGGGGGCAGTGAAATGGAGATCCGAGCAGACCGAAGCTCACATCTCAGCTCCTACACTGGATTATGATGGTTGCACTTCCCAGCCAACCAGAAAATTGACTGAGTGCTCAAGTGCTCAATGATGTGTTTTTCAAGCTGTAAGCCCGTAACGTTTAGGAATGAGGAAAGAGATTTAGAAGGAAATGAATGGGGGGAATCATAACACAGAGATAAAGGGAATTATATGCAGGAACAAATTTTGAAGATGGAAAGAGACAAATATAAGTTAAAGACAGAAGGGGAAAAAAAGAGAGAAAGTTGCATTAAATAGCAGAAAAAGAGGTGAAGGGTAAAGGGTCTGAATGGAGAGTCAATAAATTATTAACTATTAAGTATTTTGGGGCGGTAGAGTTTGGGGCGGTAAAATGGCACAAATAATTTATGTGGGATTTTTAATAGCTCAGAATGTTGCACATTGAGATAAGAACTTTTTCTCAATATGCACTTTAATTATGTATGCATCTTTTTATGTGCACTTTCTTTAAAACTCATTCTTTAAGGTCCTCCTTTTTTTTTTTTTTTTTTGTCATTGGTACAAATATAGACCATGACAGTCAGGTCATTATCAGTCACTTTCAATTCATCCATTCTGTCAGCAACATGCTGCACCCGAGCATCTGGGAGACAGCAAACTGCCTGGTTGGTGCGAGCAGAGCGGAGGATTACCCTATATACTCTTTTTTTATAATATAATCCCTTACCACCACAAACTGCCTAGCTTTCCTCCATTCTGGATCCCATTCAAAGAGGGGTTATTCCCCATGGCTGTTAGAAGGAGCAGCTTCACAGCCACTTCTGAGTTGATACTCTGAATATCTTCACTCAAGCGGGCGAATCAGCTGTGGTGTAGAAAATCAGGACTGGCAGCACTCTTCCCTCCCTCTCTGCTACCTCACCCAACTGTCACCCAGCTACCTGCCTGTTCCCCAGCTATCTCATCTTCTCCCACTCCCCTACCTGCCACCACTAAAGTTGGCTCAGTGAGCAGTAAGCCCTTTTCAAGGTTGTCCACCTACCTCAGTGTCACAATTTGTTTCTCTAGATCTCCAATCCATGTTTCCAGAGAAGTTGTTTACTCTCATTTGCCACAGCATTATGTTCCCTGAAAAGACTTGTCCAGGCAGGCATACATTCAGCATACTGCGCGCTGAGTCAAATTTCCAATCTTGCTAACCCTAATACTTGCCCCACTAAAACAACTGCAACATTTCAAAGTGTTTTCTAACTTCTGTGCTGTTTGAACTTCTGTGGGTACAAAATCCTACTTAAAGATAGACTACTTTAGGACAGACTACCAACAAACCTCTTAGTGTGCAAGCTGCTACGGTGGATTATATAGGTGCACACAAAGTCAGTCACACATGTATTCAAATACACGTATATACACAAATTCATACATATTATGCAGATATATACTTTAAGAGACATGCGTAAGTGCGGGTGTGATATACTGTATGAGGGGACACAAATATTGGGGCACATAGATATAGCTGATAACAACCGATATAGCTGATATAGCTGATAACACGGTTTATCACTGGTTGTAGTATATTATTGACATAAATTAAGCTTACCAAGTGTATAAAGATGTGTCTTTTTGTCATTAAAGTACTTTTTTAAATCAACCTCAGGACGCTTTGCATGTTTTTCATCATAGTCTCCAATGATAGGGTTTTTATGCCTGAAGATAAAATGCAGTTTATAGTCTTCTCCACACTTGTCTGGACCAAACATGATCGTATAAGGTGTTCTGTCATGAAACTCCTCCTACAAAGACATATAACAAAAAAACGATATAATTGTAGGCAAATGGCAGCTGCCATATTGTGAGAAATGTTAAAGGTACAAATTCATACAAATACACAAAAATAAGTCCTTTGCTCAAACTCCCACTACTCCTGGGTGTCAGCAATGACGATAGTATACATCAGCCCCAATACATACAATAAAAACCAAAGAAAAGAGTTACCTGCACACTATTCCAAATCCCTGTGCATATTTATATAAATAGAGGTTTTTAGTTCCACTCCAATGGCCATTAGATGTAAGCGTAGGACCCACCCAAGAGGTTTGCCTTGACGTGGCAGGTGGGCTTACATCTAATGGCCATTGGAGTGGAACTAAAAACCTCCATTTAAAAAACATGCACAGGGATTTGGAATAGTGTGCAGGTAGTTTTTTCTTAGTTTTTTTATTGTACAAATTCATAAAAGGCTATAAGACAGAAATAATATGCTGCGCTAGATATGTATTTTAGAATACAGAAAGGGGGTAAAATTATCAATTGAATATTAAAACACATGCCTTCCACTGCATATAGGAATTAGTCCTTCTCAATCCTTTTTTATGATTCCTTAATTGAGAAACAAACACTGAAGTAGAGAACAAATATTAAAACCTCACACACCAGGTTCTGACAGTGTGGATCAGTAAGTAGTTTTATGTAAGCTCCACCACAATCAATCCCATCTTGAAAATTCACTTCATATCTGGAACAGAAAGAAATTAGATCAGTAACGGTTATGGCCAAATTCCATCAAACAGAAAACCATGTGATAGTCTCAAGGCATTTAATATAAGTACAATTATTATTTTTTAAATGTTAATGCTCAAATGTTTAAACATTGATTTTTAAACACATTATTAAATGCAGGTAGTGACTCATGTAATTACAAGAATCACGTAATGGAAATGACAGAAACTAAAATATATGTTGGGAGAACACAATCAATCAATCAGTATCAATAAAGGAACTTTTACCAACATTTATTCAAAGAAACAAAACTGGTTAATTCACCTCTCAGTATTAGTTTAAAGGGAAACTATGAGATAAAAATGACCACGTATTCTTAAGCATTATCAGGTGTCACAATTTCCAGTTGCCCACTACACACTGTTGAGTGAAAAGTCAGCCCTTGAGTAGAAAATCACCCTGGTGAGTGTGCTAGCTCCAGGCTTGAAGTTTAGAGTAACAAAGCCCAGCATGTAGCATAGAACTTTACATTTTGAGCCCTGACCATGCATTAAAAACCAAAACCACAAACCACAATCAGGAGAGTCTCATTTTGGTCTGTGGATCTATTCATATCTCATAACAATTCCACTCATTAAAGAGATGCAGTCTGTCTGATTGACAGCTCAGAGGGCAGGCATAGTACAGATAACTGCAGTTCTAAGCCACTTTCAGAGCTGAGAATTCCCCATCGCCTTTCCAATAATAAATAGTTGCAAAGGTGCTTAGAATGAAGCTTTAAAGGAACTTGACAAGCCCCTAAAGTACTTTAGGGTTAATAGCATATCCCCTTTCGCTTATTTTTTAAAAGTGCAGTTTTCACAAGAAACACCCTAAGTAACACCCCAGTTGTTAGTCAGACAACCGGGAGGGTTGTCTTCCTCATTCAAAACGGAAATGAGGACTTTTCATAGAGAACCATTGGTTTCAATCCTTTGATTGGATTGCATTCTTCACAAGAAGCATCGCCGGTGGATCATGGCAATTGCTACACATGCTCCATAAGTCCCAATGTTCCTCTAGGAAATGCATTGGCTGGGAGATTATTATTAGTGCCGATCTTGCAGAGGAGGAGCAGTTTAGAAGTAAATTTGTTATTGAGGGGCCCCTAAAAATAGTCTATGATTTATTTATAATATCAGTTCAGACTTTTTGAACAAAAGCAACATTAGCAAATTGCTAACGTGGGACATTGGCTAAAATCTATCAAAGAGTTTTGAAAAGTGTCTTTTACAGTGGTTTTGGTCTAAATTTATTCGTATTTATAGAAGTGAAACAGAACACTTTTGAGGCGGAAGAAGTGATGAATATATCTGTTGTGGCGTTAAAAAAAATGGTATACATTCATAAACAAAGGTTAGAAATGAAATGAAATAAAAGATGTAACACTGAACAGCATGTTCAGTAGCAATCTGCTCCCCTGTCCCATAGTGTTCTTTCCCCCCTCCCATGTTCCACAGTGTTCTTTCCCCTCTTCCCTATCCCATAGTGTTCTTTCCCCCCCTCACCGTCCCATAGTGTTCTTCCCCCCCTCACCGTCCCATAGTGTTCTTCCCCCCCCTCACCGTCCCATAGTGTTCTTCCCCCCCTCACCGTCCCATAGTGTTCTTTCCCCCCCTCACCGTCCCATAGTGCTTTTTCCCCGCCTCATCGTCCCATAGTGTTCTTCTCACCTCCCCTGTCCCATTTGCAGAAATTCATCACTTTTTAAGCCTATGCTAGAAAAGTATAGCAGAAATTCCACTACTGTCAACCTTTAGTTTTGATATCCTGTTTTACATGTACCATAGTAGCTATTGTAACCTGTCTGGTAACTTGAATAATTGATCATTAAACCCTCCATAACACAATATATGTTCAATGATTGATATATCTAATGAAAACAAGCACAGCACATGGATTGTAGTTTGGAAACTTACTGAATAATGAGAGGTTTACTGTCAAATATAAAAGGCTTGTTCAGTTTTGCTGAAATGGCATGGTGTCTTGCCACAGACTTCAGAACCAGCCCCATGTCTCCTGACAATTTGTTTTCTTTCAACTCTTCCACTTCCCATCTCCCTGGGTAAAAAAACACAAGTATAGTTAGGGTATAACACAAGTTATGGGACTAACCAATGTACAAGATATCCTCACCACAATGGGTTACTATTACAGAATATATAGGACAGTGTGTTACGATAACATCATATGTAGGACAGTCTACCACCATTACATGATGTGTAGGTTTGTGTGTTACCATTACATGATGTGTATGGCATTGTGTTACCATTACATGATGTGTATGGCATTGTGTTACCATTGCAATATGTGTATGGTAGTGTTTTATCATTACATTATGTGTAGGGCAGTGTGTTATCATTACATGATGTGTAGGTTTGTGTGTTACCATTATATGTTGTGTATGGTTGTGTGTTATCATTATATAATTATATGGTAGTGTGTTATTATTACATGATGTGTAGGGCAATGTGTTACCATTACATGATGTGTAGGGCAGTGTGTTACCATTACATGATGTGTATGGTGTTGTGTTACCATTGCAATATGTGTATGGTAGTGTTTTATCATGACATGATGTGTAGGGCAGTGTGCTATCCCTACATAATGTGTAGGTTTGTGTGTTACCATTATATGTTGTTTATGGTAGTTTATCATCATTACATATTTATATGGTATTGTGTTGTCGTTACATTATTTCTTTATTTACTTATTTATAAAATATTTTACCAGGAAAGATACATTGAGATTTCTCTCGTTTTCAAGTATGTCCTGGGTCAACAAATCATTGCATTGTTACAATTAGGGTACAATAAAATACAAAAACAATATTAATACACAATAAATACAAAATTTAACATAGAACAGGTAGGAAATATATAATCAACCATGACAGGTGCATTCTGTTTTGAGGTATGTAGAGAGGGATCTCTTAAAGAACTTAAAGGACTTTAGGCTTAGGGAAGATTTTAAATTGTGCGGGAGGTCGTTCCACAATTGCGGTGCTCTGTAGGAGAAGGAGGATCGGCTGCTTTCTTTTTGTATTGAGGTAGACAAAGTAAAGTGTTGGTACTGGATCGGAGGTTATAGGAAGTGGGAACAGCCGGGGAAAGCATTGTGTTCAGGTAGGGTGGGAGTTTCCCAGAAAAGCTCTTAAACACAAGGCTGGAAAGATGAAGGGTGCGTCTGGATTCCAGCGACAGCCAGTTCAGTTCTTTTAGCATGTCACAATGGTGGGTCCTGTAATTACATTGTAGCACAAATCGGCAGAACGAGTTATACAATGTTTTGAGTTTATTAATGTGGGATTGCGATGCAGATGCATATACTACATCCCCATAATCAATGATTGGCATCAGCATTTGCTGTACAATCTTTTCCTTTACTGTAGGGCTCAGGCAGGATTTGTTTCTGTACAGGGCACCTAGTTTTGGATAAAGTTTAGATGCAAGCTTTTCTATATGCAGGCTAAAAGATAGATTGGGGTCTAACATCATACCCAAGTATTTAAAAGAGTGGACTGCGGTCAGTGTGCCATTTGAATTTGTTTTGATGGATAGGTGGGAATTGTGTAATTTGTGTAATTTATGTACTTTTCCAAAGATCATTGTGACAGTTTTGTCAGTGTTCAGGAAGAGTTTGTTTTTTGCGATCCACTTTTCTACCTCTGTAAACTGGTCTTGGAGCACAGCCTCAAGCTGCGGTAGATCGGAATTGCTAGATTACCATGTCATCTGCGTACATGTGTACATTTGAGGATTTGCAGACATTAGGCAGATCATTTATAAATAATGTAAATAGTAGGGGGCCGAGAATGGAACCTTGGGGAACACCACACGTGACTGGGAGAGGGAGGCAGTCGCTGTCAGAAATGGACACATATTGCGAGCGATCTGATACATACGATCGAAACCAGTTAGCGAATGATCACCAATACCTGTGTTTTTGAGTTTGTGCAGTAGAATGTCGTGGTCTACTGTGACAAAGGCCTTTGCAAAATCAAGGAAAATAGCTCCAGTTAGGTCTCCTTGTTCCATACCAGTTTGGATGTCATTGCAAACTTTTAAAAGGGCAGTTGTAGTGGAGTGATTCTGGCGAAAGCCCGATTGACCAGGGGTCAGATAGTTTGATTGTTGGTAGTACTCACATAGTTGCGTATGGACAAATTTTTCTAAGATTTTTGACAATACCGGGAGCAATGATATAGGGCGATAGTTAGAAACCAAAGTAGTATCACCACTTTTATGGATAGGCACTACTCTCGCAGTCTTCCAAAGTTTGGGTATGTATCCAGACACCAAGGATTCGTTAATTAAAGTTGCGACGGGTTCAGCAATTGCTGGCGCACTGAGCTTCAACAGCATTGCTGGGATTTGATCAGGTCCGGACTGGTTTTTCATTTTTAAAATGTTTTTCAATGACACTAACAGGTACAGGTCTAAAAATGAACTCGTCTATATTGGGACTTTGCAAATTTAGTGAGACCTGATCCACATTTGTAGTTTCAGGATGCGTGTCATTTATTAGCTTGGCAATCAGGGCAGTAGAGCATCTGACAAAATAATTGTTAAAGGCATTTGCTACATCTAAGGGAAGTTGCAGGGTTTGGTTATCCACTTTGACAGTGGAGGGTTGGGAGTGGATTGGGGGAGTTTGTAGTTTATTTATGACTTTCCAAAAGTTTCTAGGGTTTGAGATGTTATTGTTCAGATTGTCAATTTTGTCTGTTTTGTGCATATATTTCACCATTGTCTATACGCACAGTGATCATTCATAGAGCCAGTACGCTTAAACTTTGACCACAAAGAATCCCAAAACTGGTACATTTGGATGAGGTCAGCTGTGATCCAGTTCATATGTGCTCCTTTTACCCTCACATTACGCAGCGGGGCATGCAAATTCCAAATTTGTAGGAGTTCAGACATGCTGTGTAGGGCAGTGTGTTACCATTACATGATGTGTATGGCATTTTGTTACCATTGCAATATGTGTATGGTAGTGTTTTATCATTACGTGCTGTGTAGGCTTGTGTGTTACCATTATATGATGTGTATAGTAGTGTATTATCATTACATGATTAAATGGTATTGTGTTGTCATTACATGATGTGTAGGACAGTGTGTTACCATTACATGATGTGTAGGGCAGTGTGTTACCATTACACCATGTGTAGGGCAGTGTGTTACCATTATATGATGTGAAGGGCAGTGTTTTACCATAATATGATGTGTATGGTAGTGTTTTACCATAATATGATGTGTATGGTAGTGTTTTACCATAATATGATGTGTATGGTGGTGTTTTACCATTATATGATGTGTATGGTAGTGTTTTACCATAATATGATGTGTATGGTAGTGTTTTACCATTATATGATGTGTATGGTGGTGTTTTACCATTATATGATGTGTATGGTGGTGTTTTACCATTATATGATGTATAGGGCAGTGTTTTACCATTACTCCGCTCCGAGTGGAGCGGAATGCGCAGCGCAGCAAGAGCCGCTCAGACATTCAAACAGTCCATAGGAACAGACAGGACAACACGTTTAGGGCAGAGAGACACTATAGTGTTAAGAATACAGTTGTGTAGTCTTTTTTTTTATAATATTTCATAATTTGATTTTTTAACAAATACAATTATACAAACGAATTACATTACAAAAATGTCTCGACATAATGTAACAATCGTAAAACAAGACACATAATAACAAACCTTACATAAATGTACTACATTCATACAGGTAATCCTGTCAGAGCAGAGTCGTGTTTATCTCTTAAAGTTAATACATTTGTTTCAAGTTCAGGATGGCGTCTATAAGGATGAAATTTTTTCGTATATAGCTATTTTCTTAATTTGAGTAATATGGTTATTGGAGAAATGTTTCGAGTTTCGAGTTCTGATTTCAGTGAGAATATGATATTTTTGAAAAGATCTCCAGTTTCTAGCTATTTTTGATTTTCGTAGCTATAAAAAAATGGACAGCAATACAAATATCGCTACTTGATTTTAAATTCCAATTTATATGGAGTAAAGCGATTGTAGGGGAGAATTATAACTTTATACCTGTCAAAACATAATAAAGGTTGGAAACCCAGGACCATAATGAATTAACACAGGGGCAAGCCCACCATATATGAATATAGGAACCTATATTGGTGCCACATCTCCAACAGGTGGGATTGCAATCATGATACATTTTGGCTAGCTTCTTTGGAGTTAGGTACCATTTATTCATAATTTTGAATTTGGCATTCTACCAAATTTAAACAATGAATGTTTTTATAGATTCGATTCAAGGAAGAACACCATTCTTTTATAGATATAGTTATTTCTAAGTCTTGTTCCCAAGAGTTTATTATTTTCACTGGGTTGTCATTAAGCAAATCTAGAAGGAGATTTGTTTTAGAGGTGACTTTATTCACATGTTTGTAATTAAAAATATTTTCCATATAATATGCAGATTGAGAAGAAGATTTTAAAACATTAATATCTACAAAAAAAGTTATTCGCAAATATGTAAAGATTTCTCTATTCGGGACATGAAAGTCTGTTACCAGCGCTTGGAAGGTAATTATCTTATTATTCATTATTTGTGAAATAGTAATAGAATCTTTATTTGGCCAATATTTTAATGACAGATCTTTCATGTTCTGTTCTAATACAGTTAATTTACAAGATTTCGGTATATACTGAACAATTCCCAAAGCTTTTTTAATCTCCTCCCAAACTTGTATTAGTTGGAATAATATGGGTGATTTAGCTATAAGCAGATCCGTACACCTCTCATCGCTATTAAACCATAAATAATATTCCAACTTTTTTTGTCTTAGTGGCTTCTGCTTCAATGGAATACGAAGAGTCTTCACTCATATTGTTATCTTGTAGTTTGTATACATGTTTTACTATATTTGCATTATATATAAGCTTTATATTTGGGAAGTTTATGCCTCCTTGTTTTAATTTCTTAGAAAGTACCTTTAATCTAATCCTAGGTTTTTTATTATTCCATATATAAGATGAAAAGCTGGTTTGAATCATATCAAGCCAGCTTTTAGAGATTTTTAGGGGAAGCATTGAAAATAAATAGGACCACTTAGGTAAAATGTATGCATTCATAGTATTTATTTTCCCCCACCATGATGTATTCACTTTTCTCCATGATTTTAATGTTTTATTTGTTTGTTTTAATAACTTCAAAACATTAATTTCCTTAGCTGGAATTAATACGCCTAAGTGATTTATTTATTTTTTAGTCCAAATAAAGTTATATTCCTTGCTTAATTTTTCCACTATGTGTCGCTCCATATTCTTATACATTGCCGTAGATTTTGATATATTTCATTTATAATTTGAGACAGAACCATATCTATTGATTTCTTGCATTAATTATGGAAAAGATAGTTCAGGTGATCTCAGTGAGACAGTAGTGTCATCCGCATATAGGGAGATTTTTATTTCTCTTGAGATGGTATGAAAGCCCTTAATTTTACTATTGTCTCTGATGTTAATTGCTAAAGGTTCGAGTGATAATATATATATATAACAGAGGTGACAAAGGACACCCCTGTCTTGTACCGTTCTTTAAATCGAACCATTCTGTACAAATATTAGTTTCAACAGTCCTCGCAGAAGAAGCGGAATATAGTGCCATAATTGTTTTTAAGATCCTTCCCCTGAACCCAAAACCCTCCAGGAGTCTCTCAAGGTATCCCCAGCTGACCCTGTCAAACGCTTTTTCTGCATCTAATGCCAGGGTCAGCAGGGGAATTAACCTCTTTCCGGATTGATCCAACATAACCCAAAATCCGTCTCGCGCTATTTTGTTGTGGGACAAAACCAGATTGATCTATATGTATTATATTTGAAATTATACTTTTAATTATTTCAGCAATAATAGAAACGTATAATTTAATGTCAACATTAATTAACAAAATTGGTCTATAATTTCCCACATATCTACTATCCTTATTTGGCTTTAGAATAGGTAGAATATTGGATTGAAGTAATTCTTTATGTATTTTTTTACTTGATGCAAACTCATTAAAGAAATCTGTAAGGGGTTTAATCAGAGTAGATTTCATTAACTTATAGTATACATTTGTATACCCATCTGGACCGGGGGTTTTGTTCATTTCTAGTTTACTTATTTGTCTATCAACTTCTTCTGAGGAGATTAGTAGCTTGAACTGAGCTGGATCTAATGTGTAGGGCAGTGTGTTACCATTATATGATGTGAATGGCAGTGTTTTACCATAATATGATGTGTATGGTAGTGTTTTACCATTATGTGATGTGTATGGTAGTGTTTTACCATAATATGATGTGTAGGGCAGTGTTTTACCATAATATGATGTGTATGGTAGTGTTTTACCATTATATGATGTGTAGGGCAGTGTGTTATCATTACATGATGTGAAGGGCAGTGTGTTAGCATTACACAATGTGTAGGGCAGTGTGTTGTCATTACACAATGTGTAAGGCAGTGTGTTATCATTATATGATGTGTATTGTAGTGTTTTACCATTATATGATGTGTATCGCAGTGTTTTACCATTATATGATGTGTAGGGCAGTGTGGTACCATTACTCCGCTCCGAGTGGAGCTGAATGTGCAGCGCGGCAAGAGCCGCGCACACATTCGAACAGTCCATAGGAACTGGCGGGACAATAAGTTTAGGGCAGAGAGACACTATAGTGTTAAGAATACAGTTGTATAGTCTTAACGTTAAGTGTTGCTTTAATCTAAATCTAACATTTGGTTGGGATTTCAGTACCACAACATACAAATGAAACATAGCGGAAATTATCCCACTCAGTCTATAGATTCAGCACTTAAGAAAACATGCTAAAAATTTAAAAACGAACACAACTTGACCAACTGAAGTAAAAAACCCTTACCATCGTACTTAGCAATTTCTTCATCAGCATCTTCCTTTGTGGTTTTGGAGAGCACCCAGCTGGCAATATATAAGTGTCAAACAAAAAATGTCAATATGTAGAAAAGATAAAGATAGAGGTTGTTTACTAGTATTGTACCTCTATGTCTCTGGACACATGTTATTGATTAGACAGGAACATTTGCTTTAATAGTAAAGCATTAACAAATAAAAAAAAATATATCACATTAAAAGGCACTCAGAGAAACTGCTATGTTTACCTATGGGTTAATCCAGCTGTCTCATTGATGGAGCCCGGCGGGGGGAAAATGTAAGGGATTAACCCCTTCCATCCCCTAGAGCCCGGCGGGAGGGGGGCCCAGAGGGTGGGGGGTGGGGCCCAGAGACCCTATGGTGCCAGGAAAAAGAGTATGTTTTCCTGGCACTATAGTGGTCCTTTAAAATTAGGTTTCCACCTTTCTCCTCTAAAACGGTAAAAGATATCTTAAAAGATCTTATTTTATTTGTTTTGGTGTTTTATTTGCAGAGTGGCAGAATATTCAGGAGTTACTATAAAATATTATTATTGGCATTTCTATTGCGCCAACATTTTCCTCAGCACTTAAAAATTTAAGGGATTGCTCAGCTTACGGATGGATGGTTGATGGAGAGAACTTTCAATTTTTTGGGCAGCTGAAAAGGGTTGTAACTGTATAACAGCCAACAGTCTTTGTAGATCAGTCTTCTATGGTCTGACTGCTTATTTCACCTGTTCTCATTTAGTATCGTGTCACACTGCCATCACAGTATATATTTTTATATTTACTATTCAAGGAAAGAACAGAATAACATCCTAACATCCAAAATAAAGCAAACAATATTTCTTAGGATAATATTACTAAGTGAGGAATAATGTGGGGATCAGTGTACAAGTAGGAGCTTGTGGTGGTTACCTGTAAGAACAGATGTATGAGAGTTTAAACTAAGGCTCTCTTCAAGCACAATGATCACTTCAGTGATTTGAATTGGTCATGGCGTTTGAATTCTGAATGTGCAGGATTTCGCTATAAAAAGCAAAAAATACAGAGTTTAAACCCATTGCTGCTGGAGGTGTAACTCCCTCTCGGGCAGCATCATTAGCCAGCCCGGATCAAGAGTTTTATTAATTGGCTGAGAGCGCTTAACTCTCTAAATGGCTGCTGGGATCGATATCTGGCTTCTACAGAAGCAGTATCCATGTTACCCTGCAGCACAGGAGACTCGTCACCTGGCGTGACCCAGGTAAGAGGGCAAATATTTCCAAAATGATTTGCCCCTTTACTGGGGAACACCGCCAGGGCATTTCTCACCTCATAATCACTACAGTGGGCTATAACGGTTATGATTCTTGGAGTATCCATTTAAGCATTTTCTACTTACTATGCAAGTTGTAAAATAGGTTTCAAATCCATTATTCAGCTGGATAATATAAGTATGGGTATGTTTTTTGTCCAAGCAAAGTTCAAATTTGTTTCATAAACTCTATCATTCATTTCCTCTGCTCTGTTACAAATTCAGTTCCACTTCAATATCAATAGAACTGGCAGGACATTTCCCAGAAATATCTCAACAAGGTAATATTCATTTTGCAGTCTCACAGATAATGGAGTCTAGGCCAAGACGCACTTACAGTTTCCACTGATCGATTTTTTCCATTACATAAATACTTTGCTTCCTTCGCCCACCTACTGATTCTGCCTGATCTATTATTCCCGGTACAGCAAGTAATCTACTGCACTCTCCCCTCCCCTAAAAAAGATCTATTAGCTTTGAATAAAAGATTTATTTTTGGAATTTTGTTTCCAAAGAAACTGTATACATTAAAATGTAGAAGCATATTTTGGTAAGGTAAATCATATGTTCTTATATATTGATATCTCCCAACACTGCGTAATGAGAAAATGGGAGGGGAACACCCACAGAAGTGGCGTTAGCATGCATGACTGATTGACAGCCTGTCTGGCCAACCCACACAGGGCATGGGCATGGGCCTAATGCCCTCAATATGCCTGACAGCATTTATTTTAGATACACTCACACTATGCTAACGTGGGGTACCAGGTAACTGGAATGGTGAAACTAGAGTCTTAGTTTAGAACTATTCCACCAAAACCAAGACAGTTGGGAGATAGGTATATATTCTAAGCAATGCTAGCAATGTTTCATCAGCCTGTACAATCATATTCTGTCTAACCTGGTGTTCAAGGTCTAGTCCAAGGTATGTAGAGCCTAAAAACAAAGTAGTAATCCTTTTATTGTGCCATCCCTAAGCAACAATCCATATACAACACTGCCTAATGTCATCATTTCATGTACTAGATACTTTACATGACACCATTAAACATGGACGCGGGTGTATTTAATTTTGGTAAGCAATCACTTACCCATCCAGTGTTCCAGCATCAAACGTTTCTGTGAAATAGACATCTCCACTAGGAGCCGGACTTTGATATGCAACCTAAATTGTAACAAATAGCACACATTTAACAGAAATGGCACAAAAAAAAAAACTATATATCATGTTCTAATACAGACAGTAACAAAAAAATCTATATTTCGGGAACAAAAAAAAAAAAATAATGTAACATATTGTATAACAATCAGGGAAGTTGGGATGTGGGGGACAAGTGTGGGCCCTAAAATAACCCCCAGTCTACAAAATCCATTTATAATATTAACTGCAAGTCCTGGGCCTGGCCAAGGACTGGGGCTATGCACAGATCCAAAATTACTTGCCATGCCCAAACTTCAGCGATTACTTACATGGTGGTTGCCGAGGTGGAGACTGGTAGACTGTCTCCCAGAGTGAAGTCCCAGCATATTTGCTAATGTGGCTCAAGGGACAGCAGAGCCATCAATGATGCATGATCCAGCAGGGTAGCCTGGGCAGGTCTATGCCAGCAGAGGCCTTAGGGACTCAGTGAGTGAGAAGCAGTCCAATAATATGTTTTGTCTTTACTTATAAGTTAGGCTATGTATTCTTAATTGCTAGCACATATCCCCGGCAAGCAGTTTTCCAAGTTGACCATTATTACTAGGAACTGAAAACACTAAAATGCTGCAGAGTATATTACATCTGTTATATTGAAACACCTTTTCATTTAATTTTCTTCTGCAATGTTGTAGTGGTTGTATGCATTAGTCTAAAAGGAGAGGTGGTTAATTACACATTGGAAGGTCGTAGAAAAGACAAGTCGGGTTAAGCATATGGCTGTCCTCTGCAGCAACTTTAACCCCTTAAAGGACCACTCTAGTGCCAGGAACACATACTCGTTTCCTGGCACTAGAGTGCCCTGAGGGTGCCCCCACCCTCAGGGACCCACTCCCGCCGGGCTCTGGGGGGAGTAAGGGGTTAAACTTACCTCTTTCTCCAGCGCCGGGCGGGGAGCTTTCCTCCTCCTCCTCTTCTTCCTCGCGACGTCATCGGCTGAATGCGCATGCGCGGCAGGAGCCGCGCTCGCATTCAGCCGGTCGCATAGGAAAGCATTCATAATGCTTTCCTATGGACGCTTGCGTGCTCTCACTGTGATTTTCACAGTGAGAAGCACGCAAGCGCCTCTAGCGGCTGTCAATGAGACAGCCACTAGAGGCTCTGGAGGCTGGCTTAACCCTCAGTATAAACATAGCAGTTTCTCTGAAACTGCTATGTTTATAAAAAAAAGGGTAAAAGCTAGCTGGACCTGGCACCCAGACCACTTCACTAAGCTGAAGTGGTCTGGGTGCCTAGAGTGGTCCTTTAAGGACCAAACTTCTGGAATAAAAGGGAATCATGACATGTCACACATGTCATGTGTCCTGAAGGGGTTAATACCAATATTAATTCTCAATGTTTATTTTTTTTCCCCTTTACTATGTGTTAGTGGTTATATTATTAAAATAAATCAAAGTTCTAGACACAAATTAGAGATTAAACTGAGCCTAAAGTAGGGTTAGTGGGGTGACATTATTGTGACTATGTATAAACGGCTGTATATAAATTTTGATATTCTTAGCATGGAAACCCCCTGATATAATATTATACAATATGTTTTTGTACAAATAAGGTTTGTCAATAATTCTTGTGAATTGTTAAACCATATTAATAGTTAAAATAAATATTAAAAATAATAATTCTCAAATTTTAGGGTTGAATATGATGACCTAAAGGATTCTCATCCAGCATCACATCTCAGGTTTCTCTGATGTTGTACTGCTAGTCACAAAAGCCTCAGCCAGTCGAAGGAGAGTGGGCAGACAATAAGAATTGTGAAGGTTAGTCACCCTTAGCTATGTGCTCTAATCCAATGATGGTTTGTTTTGGCACTGCATGTAGTATGTGCCAGTCTATGCCTATCTGTACCTGTCTGTGTCTTAGTGCACATGTGTGAGCCTGCCTGTTTGCCTTGGTGTGTATGCATGTCTGTGAATGTGTGTGTGCCTGTTCATGTCTGTGACTTAAAATGTTTTCAAAGGTCTATAAATCCCAGAGGATTGTGACATCTGTCTAGGGTTAATACATGGAAATCATTTCCCATATACACTAAATTTATATAATGCATATTCGATATTTGTTTTAAATAGTTAATTTCATTGGTTAAACAAAACATTGACCTAACAAGATCATTTGGGCAAAATAAGCAAAGACTCATGAAGGTGACATAGCCATTTTATGGCACACAGAAGCCTTTTAGGTGGCACTCATTGCCTCATGATTGGCAACCATCCCTGAAGCCCCAATTAAGTAGAAGCACCCAGACCACTTCATTGAAGAAAGAAAATACTGTGGGTAGAAAGGCTTATATGTGTTAGTGTATAGAAGTTAAAATACACATTCGTTACTTTATGTTATTGAAGTCCCCATGAAGAGACTTGGAAGTGTCCAAACATTTAATTAATGGAACACTGTAGGCACCCTAACCACTTCATCTCATTGAACTGCAGCTTCATATTCCTAACACTATATACTGTTCATTTTAGTCCAATAGTTCCCCACTTTATATTTTGTTGAGCCTCAATGCATAGAAGTAAATGGATGCAATGCCAGTAGAAGTAGGTGAAATGCACTACAAAACACAGCTCACCTCTAGATAACTTTTGGATTCTTCACTGTGAACTTCTTCTATGTTGTCCAGCAGCTCCTCCTTTTCATCATCATCTAAACTGCCGTGGGCTTCTGTGGCTGCTACAATAATGAGCAATGTCATCAACCACACCAACCATTCCCAATGATGCTTCATTCTGCTGGATAAAAGATACATGTTTAGAAATGATAAAAGCAATAAAACTGAATCTATCCAACAATCAGAATCTATAGATGAGCAATAGTCCGTTAACCTATCATGGCAGCCTATGATAATATTTTCTTTGAGGACCCAGCATTTGAAATGGAATGATCCTTACCCTTCTCCCTCTAGCATGTAAGCTCATTGAGCAGAGTCCTCAATCCCTCTGTTCCAGTGCGTCAAACTTGTCTGGTTACAATTACGTGTCTGTTAGTCCACCCATTATACAGCACTAGAGAACTTGCTGGTGCTATATAAATAATACAATAATATTAACTGCTGAAGCTCTCCCTGCATGGTCCTGGTGTTTGCTGCCCATGGATATTTCCATTGTAACCCCATGCGTGACTTAAACGGGTCGTCAGAACAGGACCCCAAAATCAGGCCTGTCCCACCAAGAGTGGGACCGTTGGAAGGCCTGTTAACATCAACGCTCCATAATACCTAAGCATGCGAGTGTATACTCTGACATCTGCAGAGAAATGCTGTATAAGAGTATGCATGCTCAGGCATTGATTGGATAGTAAAAAAAAAAAAAAACAAGAATAGGTACAGAGCTTTGAGTCTGTGTTGGAGTCAGCTAGGCAGCAAACATTACAAAATTAAGTGTGCCTCTATACCCACAAAAACAGATAAGACAGAAATAAAGAAAATGCCAAGTTGCACCTATCAAAATAAAGTGAAAAATTCTATACCCAGTACATACAATGAGAAACACAGGGACAAATGAAAAATCCAAATCCTCAAATAGGTTTTTGATCCATAGGCTTACCAGTCCTCGGTATGGTGTACTTGGTTTAAATAGGCGCAACATAGTATTCTCTTTATTCCTTGAATAGTGTTGTATAAAAGTGTGGGTACAGTGAAGGGTTAAATATGTTTACATAGTATGCTCTGGCAAAACAACCGCAGCTAGGTATACAAACTATATTTCCTCTCGCCCCACCACTTGACCACTCGATCCTGTCCCATCTCACCTTATCAGATCTCTCTCCCCCTGTCTTGTGCATTCCTTAACACACATCCTAAACTGCTCTCTTTCATCTGGTGTTGTCCCTGCTCCCCTAAAGCACGCTACTGTCGTACCTATCCTAAAAAAGCAATCCCTAGACCCATATTCCCCTTCCAACTATGGACCCTTATCCCTGCTTCCTTTTTCCTCAAAACTTCTAGAAAGACTTGTCTTTACTCATATGACTCACTTCCTAAATTCCAACTCCCTCCTTGATCCTCTTCAATCTGGCTTTCGCTCCCTTCACTCTAAAGAGACTGCTCTTATTAAAGTTACAAATGACCTAATCACAGCAAAATCCAAAGGCCACTACTCCATACTAATTCTTCTTAACCTCTCTGCTGACTTTGACACCGTTGATCATGCTCTCCTCCTTCAAACTTTTCAATCACTCGGTCTCTGTGACTCTGCCCTCTTGTGGTTTTCCTCTTATCTCTCCCAACGCTCATTCAGTGTCTCCTTTTCTAATGAAACCTCCTCCCTCTTGTCCTGTCTCGGTTGGAGTCTCCCAAAGCTCTGTCCTTGGTCCCCTTCTATTTTCTCTTTATACGGCTTCGCTTGTCAAACTTATTACCTCATTTGAATTCCACTACCACCTGTATGCTAAAGACACCCAGATATATCTCTCCTCCCTGGACCTCTCCCCTGCCGTCCTGCAACGTGCCGTTAGTGGTTAGTCAAATATAGCACATTCCATTTTTTTCACATAAAAAATTTCCGGTTTGGTAATGTTGCCTTTGAGACTGTATGGTAGCCCAGGAATGAGAATTACCCCCATGATGGCATACCATTTGCAAGAGTAGACAACCCAAGGTAGTACAAATGGGGTATATATCCAGTCAAAAACAAATATTCAAAAAAAACAAATATTCACGCTAACTTTGGACAGTGTTTGTGGCTAAGTGGCTACTTAAAAAGACTGGACATACTCCACTTGCAATACCTTGGGTTGAATACATTTGCAAATGGTATGCCATCATGGGGGTAATTCTCATTCCTGGGCTACCACACGGTCTCAAAGGTAACATTACTAATCTGGCAAAAAAATGGAATGTGCTATATTTGACCCTGTTACTTTCCAAAAAAACGTAAAATTTGTTAATGGGGGGGGGGTAGTGTTGTACTCGTGAGACTTTGCTGAATACAAATATGTGCATTTTGTTGCATTAAAAGTGAACAGTATTATGACATTTACAGCTATAATGTCAGATGGAACTACAAATTTTCTAAAAAAAATCTTAATTTCTCACCTTTTTTATTTTATTCATAAAAAGTTAGGTTTCATATATGAATAGATTATGGGAAATGAAAGCCCTGTTTCCCCTGAATAAAATGATATACAATAAGTGTGGGTGCGCTTAATATGAAAGAGGTGAATTACGGGTGAACAGACATATAGCGCAAGTTCCAGTTTTTGTTTACGTTTTGTATTGATCAGAACATGCACTATTGACTCCGTCCTGAAGGGGTTAAAGGACAAGCCAAGCTCTTTAAAGTCAGTGATGAGGTTGCATTGCTTTAAAATAAATACAGCTTTACATAGAAGATAAACTGCCTACTCCCCATGGATACTTGAGAACTCTGCAGCCTGTACTTCTGCTTATTAATGTTGCTATAATTAACAGCATAGTAGTGCTGCCATCAGGAGCTGCAGTGTATACAGGGCTAATTGGTGTTGATCTCAAATGATCTCTTTCTTTACGTGGCACACAAGACCCCAAGAGAATACGCCACAGTCGCTGTTAGAGCGTAGCTAGATGACTTGTTAGTTTTTATTTACTGATATTACATCATACGCAAAGAAGGGCATGGGGTGTACATTATGCAGGAAGATATTCAATATATAATCAGGATTGTTAAAGTAAGGATAAAAATACAGGTTTATTCATCAAAGTGAGAATTGCTGGGAAGTGATTTTAATGCCACACAAACTAAGACCTAAGTACCGGTAGCTGAAAAGGAAAAATTTAGAAAGACAGCGATGCTTCCAGTTAAATTTGAAATTTACTTTCAATTCCTGACAATTCTCCCTTTAGTAATTAACCCCGACAGTCTACAAAACTCAAGCCCTTATTTTGTATAACCTATTTTCAAATAGAATACAGAAGTAGAGCCTTGGTCAGAAAAACCTTTCTTCTAGGCCTGTTTAACCCTAAGGCTCATCCAGCCGCTGGGAAACTCCTCATATCTGTGTAACTATGGGAGATGACATGATCAGAATGAGCAAGTTCAGCAACCCGATAATATGTGAACTAAATGAAAGGATAGACTTCTGGATAGACAGGCACAGAATTCAGATCTAACTAAGTGGAACTCAGGATCAGGCCTGAGTGAAGTGACAGACTAATTAGATAGTCAGGAATAGCAATAAGTTAGTACACGGTAACTGGAATTTTAGATCAGGCAAAAAAGATAATAGGAAATTCAGTACACAATAAGAAGAGCAGATTTAATTGGCAAGGATCATAATCGGAGAAACAAAGAGCTCTATGCAGGCAAGAGTGACACTAGGGCCGGGTTTGACAGGAAAAGTTCGGAGCTAGGATATTTTTTTAAACGAACAAAGCTTTATTTTCAACAACAAAAATACACATTTTAAAGGAACACTATAGACACCAGAACCAATACAGCTTAATGTAGTGGTTCTGGTGTCTACAGTCTGTCCAAGCAGGCTTTTCAGTGTAAACACTGCTGCCTTGTAACACCTCTAATGACAGTCACTCAGACAGCCACTGCAGCACATACGTTCAGCGTCTCTGCATTCTGCACAGTTTTGCTTTGCATGCGCAGTAGCCTCCCAATGCTCTCTTATGGGAAAGCATTGGCTTGGCAAAGATAATTAATGAAGGTGAAGCCAGCCACGGCAAGACTGGCACACATGGAAAAAAGGTGAGTAAAAAACCATGCAATCGGAGGGGGGATGGTCACCTAAACAGACACACTCACTGACAGAGAGGCACACACACACACACTCAATGACAGACAGATACTGACTCACTGATTCAACACACACTGGCAGACACATACTCACAGACAGAATGATAGACAGGTAGACACACATTTACAGACACACACACACACTATGGATGCTATTGAAAGTGACAGACACACATACTCAGACACACACACTCTGACAGACACACACTGATATTCACACATTTACAAATTATTTGTTTTCATTTAGGTTCTCCTAGCCTCCCTACCGTTGAGAGAGCTGGACTGAATTATTTCCCTGGGGTCCAATGTGGCTGCTGAAATCTTCAAGCTCTTCTTACTCTATTCCCTCACATGCCGTTTAGGGATGCCAGGGCCGTGGTGACATCATATTCTGGCTTCCTGACATCTCACCACCGCCTTTATTCTCCCCTTGCTGATTCCGCAGCCACTGAATGGGCTGGCACACAGGCGCCAGGATCAAATTCCTGGTCGCCGTGGCGACCTGGCGCTTGGGGTTTGTCGAGCCCTGCACGATGGTATGAGCTCTGACTTTGGATTTTAAGCCCTGTGAGGTAGATAAATATTGTACATTGTAATAGTGAGCTTTAACTTAACCTCCCTGGCGGTATTCCCGAGCATGACTCGGGGTTAATTTTCGCTGCCAGAAGCGGTAACCCCGAGTCACGCTCGGGGTAGATAACAGAGCCTCCGGAGGTAAGATGTACTTACCTCCGCCGCGATCCGCTTCGGGAGGACTGCCTCACAGCCCAGGCAGCCCTCCCACGGCAAATCAGGCCCCCGGGGGCCATGTGATCGCTCTTAAAGAGCGATCACATGGCCCTCTATGGATCTGCCAGCTGTGGATCTGCCAGCAGGGGGACTGTTTGAAATATCAGACAGTCCCCCTGCTGGTGGGAAGTATAAAAAAAAAAAAAAAGACAAGTGTAAAAATAAATTTAATATATTTTTATATATATATAATATGTATATATATTATATATATAATATATATACATATTATATATATGTAACGTCATACAAAGTGTATTTTAATATTAATATAAGTATATATATTAATATTAAAATACACTTAGAATGACGTTACAGATATATAATATGTATATATATTATATATATAATAGATGTACATATATATATTAGATATAAATACGTATAATTAAAATAATAAATAAATAAAATAATAAAATAAATAAATAAAATATTGAAACAAAATTTAATATAAATTATATATGCATATGTAATTTCATTCTAACTGTATTTTGTTATTAATATATATATATCGGTAACAAAATACACTTAGAATGACATTCTATATATATATATATATAAAATACAAATAACCGCAAATATATATATATAGATAAATACATATAATTACATAAAAGATTACATTAGTATACACGTAGAATTTAAATACCTATAAATGCATATATATTAAAATTCTACATGTATATTTAAATAATCTTTTAACGTAATTATGTGATTTGATTAATTAAAATTTGATTGACATGCCTGACAACACAGGGAGAAAGTGCAGAGAATTTAATTCGCATGCACTATATTTGACCCTGTAACTTTCCAAAACAACATAAAACCTGTTAATGGGGGGGTACTGTTGTACTCGTGAGACATCGCTGATTACAAATATGTGCATTTTTTTGCAGTAAAAAACAGTATTATGACATTCACAGTTAAAATGTCAGACGGAAATGCAAATTTAAAAAAAATCTTATTTTCTCACATTTTTTTTACTTTTATTCATAATAAATGATGTTCCATATATGAATAGTTAATGATAGATTAAAGCCCTGTTTCTCCTGAACAAGATGATATATAATTAGTGTGGGTGCATATAATTTGAAAGAGGGGAACTACGGGTGAACAGACATATAGCGCAAATTCCAGTTTTTGTTTACGTTTTGTTTTGATCAGAACGTGCACTATTGACTCCGTCCTGAAAGGGTTAACTTCTCCTTGCGATCCAGCGATGTCCCCGCGCTGTGATTGCCGGTGAGAGCCCCAGCGGATGCCTCCATCTGACTTCCTGGTTCCATCTCTGTGAGCCGCAGAGGCTCATGGGGGCGGAACTGGGCGGGTAATTCAAATGCAAAAAAATGGTACCGCTTTTGGTACAAAATTCCTGACATAATCATACCGCCAGGGAGGTTAAAGAGAAACTGTCACTTTCCTAGAATGTATATACGGTAACGAAATAAAACTATGCTCAGATTTCTTTAAAATGAATATTAAAGATTTAGCAAATTGCATAATCCAGTTCAGACAAGGCACCACCAGGCAAACATGGCAACTGAAGAGGAGATACAGAAACATTGTTTTGTTTCTTTTCTGTGTGCTGACTACCAGGTGCAAAGGACAGACAGAGCTTAGAACAATGATTGACAGGCAGCTATGATGGAGGCATCAAGTTGCAGGATAAAGAGGTGTGGATTTCCACATTTAATTTTATTTTTCACACCTCACAAATAACGATTTGGTAAATATAAGGATAAGTAAACTGAATATTGAAAATCCAGTGAAATGAGGGTTCATCTTCAAGCTCTGTGAATATACAGCCATGGCAATGAACCGCATTGTCTCCATCAACCAGTACAGGATGTATGGCTAGAAGCCTCTAAAAAAAAACCTGCATAATTACAGGTACTGTTATTTGAGTCTCTGCATAGAAATAAAAGCATGGTGTTTCAGAATTAAATTAGACAGGAAAATAACTGGAACACTACAAATGGTTATTTCTTCCCGTTAAACAGAAAACATCTCTCATTGGCTGCCATGAAGTTAAATACTTTCATGCAGAAATGTATAGCTCTCTCCCCCAAACTGCAAAGACGCCAGACCCACTTCCCAGGTTTTATTCCTTAAACAAAATATCATTGAGAAATACTTGTGAATAGAATATAAACTACACGAAGTTTCCAAATAATTTTTTTTTTGCTCCATGCTGTCAGATTTTAATTAACTTATCTGCACAGATGAAAAGGATACTTACAGCTCTTCTACAAAAAGCTATAGGGAGAAATAGATGATGGTGCCCCTCTTTTCTAGGAAATCCATACTATCTGTCTGTCTGAGTGTACAACAGAGCACCACAGCAATAATACTCACAGTAACGGCATCTAAAATTTCTCAGAACAGCACTGCTCACACCCTCACTCATAAAAGTAAAATTAACGTGTCCCTTTTCTCTATTGAAAATGTTGGTGGCAGGGGCGTACCTAGAGCAGTTGGCACCCAGTGTGGGTCCTGTTTTCGCCCCATCTTTTTTGGTTTTGCGAATCAGTTTAGTTTTTTCCCACTTATTTTTGTCAGTTATTATAGATTTTAATTTGCCTTTTTGAAGAAAGGAATACTAATGTATATACAAATATATTCGAGGCCAATACAAACCATTGTGTGGAAATCTATTCACAAACCGGACTTTACATAGGACACGAGGCCATGCATTTAGACTGGAAGAAAGAAGATTTCGTCTAAGGCAAAGGAAAGGTTTTTTTACTGTAAGAACAATCAGGATGTGGAATTCTCTTGCCTGAAGAAGTGGTTTTATCAGAGTCCATACAGATGTTCAAACAGCTACTAGATGCATACTTGCAAAAACAGAATATTCAAGGATATAATCTTTCATGTAGGGTAATTTCCTAGCTTGTTGCACAATTGTGCTTCAAACTGTTTTTTTTGCCTTCTTTTGGATCAACAGCAAAAAACAAATGCGAGGAAGGCTGAACTTGATGGGCGCAAGTCTCTTTTCAGCTGTGTAACTATGCAACTATGTAATGTTTATTTTACACAAATTAGTTTTATTAGAGGGGGGGGGGATTAAGTAGGTAGCTTCATTTAATTTTAATAGGGGTTGGCTAGGGGATCCACAGCCCCCTGAGAAACATGGACATGCCACTATTTTGGGTGGGTTAATATTAAAAGGCTGCATACTGGCTATATTCTGTGTGTGTGCACGAACATCTATTTTCTACCATTTTGGATGGAGTCAGTAGGGACATTCTTATGTTGGGAGACAGGGAGATGGACGGTGATCTGTCAACATATATTACTTATTTAAAGTCACTGCCTGACATTATCGCCCAGACGCTAATTTTAACCGTAGTAGACATGCCCCCATCTTCCACTTGACAGGTTAGGGCATAAGTAATTTCGGGGTCTTATTTACCCCTATAAGCTTTATATTTACTTATTTATGCTTAAAGGGACACTATAGTCACCAGAACAACAACAGCTTAATGTACGCAGTACTGGAGACCGTAGAGAAGGGCTACTAGAATGGTTCATGGATTGTAGGGTAAAACTTACAAGCCATTCCTGAGGGAACACTCAGTAAGCTTGCTTCCTTTGGTCATTGTGCCTAGGCCTTACTGCTATTCAGCTAATTACTGTCAGTGCCTATATTCTTTTCACTGCCTCTATAGTACTGTTATCCAGCACTGTGGATGTGAGCTTCCTACACTATCATTAGGATAATTGTTCTTGTTACTTCTTATTATATTTTCATATAAACTATTTTATATTAATGTGTCATGCAGTCCCAAAAGGAGTTGGAAGTTTCTGTTGACGGTTCTTTCACCAGTGTCCCTAAATTCTCTATTTCCCTGGTGGTTGCCAGTCCACCCACACATGCCATACTTGATGAAGCATCACAAGAGCAAATTAATCCAGAAGAGTTTCATTCCCTCATGGATGCTGCAATGGCGAAATCAGTGACACCAGACACTTTTTCGGCTATGGGGACCATGTCTGATAATCTATCACACGAGGCCTAATATCCACCCACGGACCAACTACTCTCATTTCTTCTAACCCCCAGAGAGTAAACCGGTAGCTCCCAATCCGTCAATGGGACGAGGATGCCTCCAAAAATTGTCAGACCGACAAGGTACGTCCTGTCACAGAGGATGTGGTTGCACCACAACAAAGAGCTATCCATCGTGCAAAATCGGTGAGAAATTGGAAGAGGGCAAAAGCCCTAATTGAGTCTTTCGAATCAGAATCGGAGCAAGAGGAGGCACTGAGCTAGCCCGATGATGAGGACTCTTACGACTCAAGCACATATTTTCCTGACCATGGCTCCTTGTCTGGACCTGGGGTTGACCCTAAGGTCGGAGTTGATGACTCCACCCTCCATGATCCTCAGGGTGAACCACTCTTTGACCCGGACAGCCTGCAGCATCCGGGCTCTTCAGAGTGGTACCCATTGGATCCTAGGCAGAATACATTGCCGCTTGCTTTGGAAAACCGCTTGACAAGGTTGCACGGAGCAAACTCGGGGCAGAATGCCTACAACCTAATCTCCCCGATATGGCATGTACCACACCGACCGTGGACCCAAAAAAATCACCCAATTCTTGGGCAAAACAGGATGGAAGACCAAAATAGGATTTTTACTTGCGGAACTGCCAGGATAAAATCCTGGATGTCTTGGGACCAATCGCGGAAATTTTCGACATGGTCGAGATAGCCTTAGTAGGTGGTACCCCTGCAGACTTGTTGGCCATAAGAGGGTGGATCCAACTATACATATGTTTGTTTATGGTATAGGGCTATTCCAAGCTAGGGAAATAAGAAATATATGGCATAGTGCAATACTGTATATATTATAATTGGATATATGAGCAAGAGACAAATGCTCACTCACACTTTGACATCCCAAGAATTGCCTTCAGAAATATACTTGGTGTGTCTTCTTTGCTTCAAATACTTGGTAAATGTGAATCTCACATAAAAAACAAAGTGCAAAAAAATAGATTGGATGACTGTATGAGTAAAGAGTAAAAAAAGCATTTATTACTTACATCAAAGTAAATAAAAGCAGGTAAATCAGTCCAACGCGTTTCTTCCCTGTTAGGGACTTCCTCAGGGACAATCTTAACAAAGATGATGATGAATAAAAATACATATGTTTGCTTGGCAATGCCAATACGGCATTAGCTATTGAGAGGTGCAAGGCAATACTCATAAAAATAGAACCTAAGCTAGTGAATCTAGCTATCTTAGAGCCTGAACCACAGCCAAAAGGCCTCCTATTTGGAGACAAGTTTGTGAAGGTGTTAGGCAAATACATACGGACCTTCACGACACTTGATAAAGCGCAAGCCAATATGAAGAGAATGTTCTCCCAGAGTTCCTCCCGGGGTTCCAGAGGCTCTGATCACGCCAGGTTTCAAACTACCTGAGCCCAAACCCAATTCACCGCTTTTCCCAGGTCGAGGCAGACCTTGGCAGTCTCGCAGACCCAGAGGTTCCTCCTATGGCCGACGGCCTTATGGCAAGTTCAATTTTATGCCATTTGCCTTCAGTGGCAGTGGGGGGCTGATTAAGACAATGCTTGGCGCAGGTTAACCTCAGATGCTTGGGTCCTTCAAACTGTCCTGGGTTATTCCATAGATTTCGTACAATATCCTGTTCAGAGGTTTTTACCCAACTGCATCGTGTTCTCAGCACAAGACCGGCACCTGGTGTCGCAAGTAATACAGTCCCTGGCATCCAAGGCGCTATATCGGAAATTCACCCTCAAACCCCAGGCTTCCTGAACAACCCCTTTCTAGTCCTCAAGAAAGGTCGAGGTGTTCGACTGGTCATCAATCTACGACCTCTAAACGCTTTTGTCACATATCACCATTTCAAGATGGAGGGTATTCACGCTCTTCGAGACCTGCTCCTTTTGGGAGATTGGATGGTCAAACCCGACTTACAGGATGCATACCTCACCATTCTGATGGCCGAGGACTCACAACAATTCCTGCAATTTCAGTGGGAAAAGACCATGTGGCGTTTCAATTGCCTTCCATTCGGTCTCGCTTCTGCCCCATGGTGCTTCACAAAACTACTGAAAAAAGTAGTGGCCCTTCTGCACAGCAGTGGAGTTCGCCTCATAATATACTGGGACGAAATCCTCGTAATGGCACAGGACCCTCACATGCTCCACGTACACCTGTCCTGGGCGACGACTCTCCTGAGCAACCTAGGTTTCCTTCTAAATTGTGAAAAGTCGAAAAAATTAAGAAAACCTTCTCAATCCATAGAATTCCTGGGATTCATCGTAGATTCCTTTTTTGGGGCACTTCTACTACCATTCTCCAAGATCAAGTCCATCAAGAAAGAGATCCGTCCTGACCTTGAGACAGCTGGCCAGGATCATCGGCCTTCTCTCAGCATTGATTCATGCCATTTTTCCCAGCCCGCTTCATTACAGAGCACTTCAACAACTGAAAGCCAAACATCTTTGTTTGGGTCATTCTTATTGAGACTCTGTTCCTCTCGACTGCACAGCCAATGAGGAACTTCATTGGTGGCTACAACACATGGAGTTGTGGAACGGTCGAGTAATTTTTGGAACCTCTCCGGATTTCGTCATAGAATCGAATGCAAGTACGACTGGCTGGGGCGTAAGCTGCGGGCCTACCTCCACCGGAGGGAAATGGTCCCTGGAAGAACAAGGAATGCATATCAATTGCCTTGAGCTGCTGGCAGGCTCATTTGCCCTATGGAGCTTCTTGGGTGTATCAACCAATTGCTCTATACTTTTACGGATGAACAACATATCAGCTGTCTGGTACATCAACCACCTCGGGGGCACAAAGTCAACAATTTTGGCAAACCAAGCAATGGAATTCTGGTAATTCTGCCTGGATCGCAATATCTCTGTGCAAGTGGAGAACATTCCGGGGATGTCCTACAGTAGCGGATTGGAACGCAAGACACTTACGGGATGCCAGCGATTGGCGGCTGAACCCATCCATTTTTCTCCGTTTGCAGTCTCTTTGGGTCCCACTGGAGATCGTCCTATTCGCATCACAGTTGAACTCCCAACTACTGAAATTTTTCAGCTGGAGACCAGATCTAGAGGCTCTTGCAGCAGATGCCGTCCTGCAACCATGCCCGAATACTCGTCATTACGCTTTCCACCTTTCTCCATCATTGCTCGGACACTTCTACATCTCACGTGTTATCGGACCTCCTTGATCCTCATAGCCCGTTCTGGACAACTCAGCCATGGTTCCCTACACTCATTGCTCCCGGTCTTCTCCAACTTATTGTTGGATCCCAACGGGAACCCACATCCACTTCTCCTACAGGCACATCTCAAGCTATTAGCATTGCTCCATTCCGGAGACTCTGTTTTCGACCCTAATGTTCCAAGAACAACTTTGGACCTCCTGGCGGGAGTTTAGGCCCCAGGAACAAGGAAATCATATGTCTATGCCTGGAACTCATGGAATGATTGGTGTATGGAACAACACGTGGATCCCATATCTGCACCTGTGAGTCATGTTTTGAGTTTCCTCACTTCACTTTTGACCATGGACTAGCATACCGTACGATCAATGCCTGAATTATAAAATCCAGACATTATTAAATAGCACAAACTATATCCGGGTTTAGCAGCCCAAATTGCTCTGTATGCAGCTGGATGGATTTGCCACGTTCAGTATTGAGACCATTTAGACTCTAGTGAATAACCCTGTTAACCTTTATTAAATGCTCAAAATATTTTGTGGGGTGACAGATCAGCTTTGTTAAAGGAGCACTATAGGGTCAGGAACACAAACATGTATTCCTCACCCTATAGGGTTAAAACCACCACCTTGCCACCCTGAGCCCCTCATGCCTCCCTAAATATAGAAATCTTACTTGTATTCAAGTCTGGAGCTGCTTACTTTGTCACTGTTTCCTTTAGACCTGCCCACTGCCTGCTGACATCAGCAGAAGTGGTAGCCTGATCCAATCACAATACTTATATTGGCTGAGACTGACAAAGAGGCAGATCAGGGGCAGAGCCAGCACAATTCAAACACAGCCCTGGCCAATCAGCATCTCCTCATAGAGATGAATTGAATCAATGAATCTCGATGAGGAAAGTTCAGTGTCTGCATGCAGAGGGAGGTGACACTGAATGTTTGGATGCATTTTAGGCAGCCATGACCCAGGAAGGATCTCTAACAGCCATCTGAGGAGTGGCCAGTGAAGTTATCACTAGGCTGTAATGTAAACACTGTATTTTCTCTGAAAAGACAATGTTTACAACAAAAAGCCTGAAGGTAATGATTCTACTCACCAGAACAAATTCAATAAGCTGTAGTTGTTCTGGTGACTATAGTGTCACTTTAAAAAGCCTGCAAAAATGTAAAACAGGCACTATTCTTAATCAAAGTGCTATATGAGGAGCAATCAACACAGAGACCATAAGTTGTAGCAACATTTAGCAGTCTGCCATGATAAATTTACCCCAGAACGTTAAAAAACGTTTATACACTAAATTCCAAACTGCAGTCAACTGAAAACCAAATTGCAAAATTAGAAGGGCTATTCAATAAACTGAGACTTTCAAGGAATTCAAAGTAATTTTAAAAATGTAGGCCATACTAGCCAATTGTAAAGAATCTAAGTCACTTATGTTTTTATTTTGGCTATTTTGACATAAAGGTCAAGGTATATAGTGTCAGGATACTGTAGTGCTGGAATACATTTTTAGCTCCATGACCCCCCTCTCTGTGGAGATAAAAGTTTTTAAGTCACCTTTTCTACACCGCCGCACCGTCTGCTGGCCTCCCCTCAATCAATAATCAATCTTGATTATCTCAGCCAATAAACAGGCTATTGAACATGCTATGGCCCCGCTGTTCCAATCAGCATCTCCTCAGAGATTAAATGAATCAATGCATCTCTATGGGGAACATTCCGCATGGAGATACTGAACTGACCGAGGATGCACCTCTAGTGGCCGTCTGAGTACCTGCCACCTGTAGGAGTGCCTAAGCAGCAATATAAACACTGCCTTTTCTCTGAAAAGGTAGTGTTTACATTGAAAAGTCCGTAGTGTCAGAATATAGACACCAGAACCACTACATTAAGCTGGGAAAGGTTAGTTGATTTAGAAAATGTGCAGCTGATCAATGATGTCTCCCATCTTATATCCCCCGTTTCATACTTGTGTCCCCTGCTCATGTCGTTCTACATTCCCATTTTGATCACATCTTTATTTTATAAGTAAATTGTTATTTGTATTTTTTTTTTTTAATTATTATATATAGAATGTAATTGTAAACCTGTGAGTGTGGTGGCGTTGGATGAGAGATAGTCCCCAAACATGTTGGCACACTGAGAGGAGTTAGCATAGTTCAGTTTGGAACACATCACATAGTGCTCTGTAAAGGGGGTGGAGATATGACACGCATCATATGTCATTGCCTTCTCGGCACACAGAGCACTGTGATTGTGTGCCTATCGCAAGAGTAGTGACTCCGGGGCTGGCTTGCTCTGCCGCTGCCTGGGGAATCACTGCTATCCCTCCCACTTGGAAGGCCAACATTATTCACAAAGGGAGACAACAGTCAGCAAGTCTTGCTCCCGGGAGTTGCGCGACATGGCGCTCTGTAGATGTGATCTACATGTCAGGTGCCTCATGCAGCTTATTGTGAGTTGCCAGTAAAAGCTGAGTGAGGCATGTGCTATAACAGAATAAAAATCCAAATGTTTCCACTTTTTGCCTGAATTTTGCAATTCGGTATTCAAATCATTACAACTGGGTGCTCAATGCATAAAATCTCAACGCCACATACACAAACCTGTAAGTGTTAGATAAGCAATGCACATGGTTATCCACTAAAATATGAATTATAGGGGGATTTCACATTTTATGCCAAAATAGTTGAGCTGGAAATAAAGTTTATGTCAATCATTTCTCCTGCTCAATGTTTTCCAGCTAAATTCCGGCCT
Organism: Pelobates fuscus; assembly: GCF_036172605.1. Classification (NCBI taxonomy): domain Eukaryota; kingdom Metazoa; phylum Chordata; class Amphibia; order Anura; family Pelobatidae; genus Pelobates; species Pelobates fuscus. The sequence goes on from NC_086322.1 coordinate 164,983,072, forward strand.
AGTCAGTTTGTGACACTTCCTGGCTTAGTGCATATCCCTGGCAGCTGTATGTATCCAAGAGATAGGTAGATAAATCTCTGACATCAGGGCTGGCCCTACAAGGAAATTAAATGGGGTACACTGTTTATGTTGGGAGATGAATGGGGGCATAATGACGTGAACAGCAAACTGGGGGTGATATGGCTGTGGGAAAGAGAAATATTAGTTAAATTACTGTGGGGATGATGAATGGGTGGATAAATCGTGATATATTGCTGGTTTATGTGAAATTGGGAGATATAGATGTATAGGTGAATGCGGGAATATGGCAGGGAGCAAGAAAAAGAACGTAAAATAGTTGGGGCATATGAAGATGGGGTATATTAAGAGTGGGATATATGGCAGGGGGCATGACTAGGAGCAATATTGATGGGGGTTGAATGAATTGGAGATGATAATGGGAAACCTGGAGAGGGGAAGTGTGATTGTAGAATTGTTTGAAGGGATATGACAATTGGAAGGATGAACTGAAAAGGGGGAACAGAAAAAGAGAAATATAAACTGGGCAGAGGAAAGTTGCCATAACTGGCAATGGAGGTATATTCTGAGAATGTGGCTTCAGGAAGTCTGTTTTTGTTTTGCTTTTGGTGGTGGGGTGCTGGGTTGAGGATCAAGTAAAAGGGAAGCTCGCCTTTTTTGTAAAGTGTTTGTGTGATATGGTAGTACCTAAAACATGTGTGAATGAAGCTGTCTGGCTGTGTGAAACATAATGGAAGCTGAATGTCTGTGATACATGTGTTTGGGGACCGGGTTCTCGTATGTGACGGGAGATGTATTAAAGCATGACATGTTGTCTGAATGTACAATATATAATCAATATAGTATGATGAAAGATGCTATAAAGATCATAGAGTCCAGTACGGTTTTCATGCAAAACCATGTGATTATAATTACTGTCAATTCTTCATGGGCCTAAATCACACTGGAGCAAAAGGTTATGTATAGGGAGTCAGAGGCCAGCATAAAGAATGGACTATCAGTAGAAACACGAAAAGTAAGAGATTACAAACTTGATAGAAGGTCAATTCAGAGTAAATATTCAATATATAGTAATATAGTTAGATCTAAACATTACATTCGAAATAAAACACAAACGATTTAGCCTTTACCATGACTGACTTGCATTTTAAAGAATATGAAGAAGATGAACCTTATCACTTACAGGTACGGAGTACTACGACTCCCATGAAGCTGGTACAGCCTTTATAACTGATGTTAACATTCACCCAAATCGTGGACATTTATGTCTATTTAATGTACCCCACCATTCTAGAATGTGAACGTTCGAATGACAGGATTGTGGGAGAAGCCCTATGATGACTTGATCAGGGGTGACAAGAACCGGCTCATGTAGAAAACATAAAGGCTATAATAGATGAGATTAGCAGTACTGGGCAGGAGGATGGACAAGGCACGGCAGGGACCGCGGATATACTCACTGCAGGAAGGAAGGAAACAGGCAGCAGGGGATGCAGAGTTGCTATAGCTTCCAGTGATGGTAATGGCCTGTGCTTAGACAGAAGGAAAAATCCAGTTTGCTGCTAACACTGGGTGCTGCTCGATATCCCCTGTAATCCTCCTCTTCGCTAGGTTACTGGGCGGGGGAGGGGGTGTGGGAGGAGGGACACTCACTGCATCCATATCACTGTGCCGCTCGCCTGATGCTAGCACATTGCTATTTACTGCATCCCTCTCACTGAGCTGCTCGCTTAAATTCTAACACAATGGTGGTTTCATCAGCATCCAGCTGCTTCACACTCCCAGTACACTACATATAACCTATTGGCTCTGAAATCCTGGCAGTACCTACCTGTGACCAGTATATGCGATCCCATTCCTGGGTAAATGAAAAATACATGTGTTTTTCATCTGGATGGTTTATTGATAGAGATACAGCTGGCAAGCCATTCAACTATATAGGTTGTTTTAGTATATGTTACTATGGTAACCTACTAGTGTTTAACAAGCATGAGTATTCCGTTAACCCCAAGAGTATATGTACATACATGTCATGCTCTGTAATGGTAATTCTTTACAATGTGTGGTGAAATACATTTCTGCTGTCTCTTACTCATTGTATAAAAGTACAATTTAGTATTCCTCCGTTCGAATCATCTAAAAGTTGTGAAGTTCAATTATAACCTTGTAAATTGAAAATTAATTATATCAATATGTCTACTCACTCCAAGCATTCTGCGCTTTAAAATCCCTATGTGAAAGTTCATTTGAAATTACTTGCTGCTGGCATCAGAGACTTTCTCACAGCACTCCTAAAATGCTTGCAAAAAACAGGTTGGTGAGCAATTTTCATGCTTATTGAATTCTGCACAGTCTCTTGGCTATTACTTGGTATTTGCAATTTATGTATTGTTTTTCTTGTGGACTGCTTTGTGCGGTCAGAGTTTTTTTTATCTTACAAAGTGTATGGCAGTGGTCTCAAAGTTCCCGTCCCCCTAAATATTTTATTGTAACCAGCAGTTACCAATGCAAGAATAAAGAGGTATGTCTGAGGCATATCTCATATCACTGTGGGAATGTAGTACGCAGAGCAGTCTCACCAGTGTGATAACATAGCGTGATCACAGATCATATTCTCAGTGTTGAATAAAGCACATAAAATTATGAAATTTTACAACAGCTCAAGTCAGTAGGACAGTGCATCGGGAATTTACACTACTTTCGGTCATAGTTTAGTACTGAGAAATGTGGGCATCTGCACTTCTTGTGGTGAAATCTGTCTCTTTTGCACAAAAAATAACAACGGATACAGTTAGTTCCAGAAATATTTGGACACTGACAAGTTTTGTTATTTCGTTTGTTTAACAAAACAAATTCAAGTTAAATAATGAATAGGAAAAAGTCAAACAACGCTATACAGGTAGGTAGCGCCGAGAAAAGTACTCCAAACAATAGTGTATAATATTAAGAGCAGTAGAAAAACACACAGGATATAAAAAGAGTCCACAATAAAACTTAAAAGAATAATAAATACCAAATGGTACTGTGGTGGAATCTCGGTAAAAATAAATTTAGTAGGCCGAGATTACCACGTGGCATGTGTACGTGCATATGCTGACGTATCGATCAGTTGGTTGCACGAGGCAAGATACGATCAGTAGTGTACGGAGCATGTGCAAGAATACAGGATGTAGTATTCCCCTCCTCCATTAGTGCTGGACAGGCCATGCGGTCAAACAGGAAGTTAATTCTTATTTGTGTTGATTGGTCAAGAGAATGTGCGGGTGGAGCTTAATATGGGAGGAGTTATGTGCCTATATAAGGAGCCTGCACTATTGTCCGGGGCTCAGAACTTGTTGTATTTTGGTGACGTTAGTCCCTCTGAGTCCCGATCGGTGATCCAATAAAGAATCTCTTCCTTCCTGAAGAAACCTGTGTCCATCTCTCTGTGCTTCGCTTCCGTCAGTTTCTCCGGTATCATTTGGTGCATTGGCCGGGAAGATCATCGTTCAACTGTAGCTGAGAGGCAGAGGCGTGAGACGGTCTATCTTTGCCCACGTTCTCTACGGCTGCACCCCTGAACTTCTGCGTGGACCTCCCTTCGTCTCGGCGCCACTGGTCTGTTGTCCAGGAGATCATCGGCCTCTACGTAAGAAGTGCTGGGGTGTCCCCGTCGATGAGTGTGAACTCAGGTTCAGGAACGAGGAGGTAAGACAACTGCTGTTTTAGACGGCAGACCCACTAGGGGTATACCGATTGTGCGGTAGGCCCAAAAGGGGTTTAAATCTGTGTATGGAATCTGCCCCCTCTGTCGGAGGGAAGGAGCGAAGGCGCACCGCTCGATCGAACGCTCTTTAGTCAGACCGTTTGATTTTGTTAGTCAGGCGGGGTTCTGGTGTAAATAGCCCTAGCCGGACACCGGTGTCTTGTCTAGACTAGCGTTCTAGGGTGTATATTTTGTTCGCTAGGTCGGAGGGACCGGGAGACTAAGCGGCGTCTGTGTAAATTCGGTTCGCTAGCTCTCAACCTATCTTGGCTAAGTGGGAAGGCGTGTAAATTTGGAACCCACTAGACTTTTGATAGTTATCGACTAAGAGGCGTCTGTGTAAATTCGGTCCTCTAGCTCGCTATATGTGGTGCTTGGGCAGTGTGGCTAACCAAAACGTATGTAGATTGTTTTTAGGTAGTCCATTCAAGGTACTGGCCAATAGTTTAGTTGGGAATTGTAAATGTGTTAAAGATTGTTAGTAAAGTGTATATCTTGTTAGATAGCGCGAGCTCAGCCGTCTAGCGAGAGTGTTAATAGTTGTTGCTGTATCATAGTGCACGGTACCATAACCCTGTATATTTACTGACACTGTATATAAGTACTAATCACTGTCGTCTAATGCATGTTTAACACCATAACCACTAATAATTGTATTGTGACCTTAACTTGTGCTTTGACCTATGCTAACCGTACTGTAACCGCTATTTGTAAAAGACGATGTTACTGGGGTGTGTTATAGACGGGTAATTCGTATATAGAGAATTATAGCATGGGTGACTGTATAGTTTCGCCAAAGGGCATAATATTGATTATCTAGTGACTGGTGTAACAGCTGTGTGTGTACGGGAATTCCCTGAGTGTTTATTGTGTTATTGTGTACGTTTCACTTGGTAACCGTACCACGTGGTGCTGTTGCCAGAGGAAACGGGTGTGACTGTTGAATAGTACGCGTGTATAGTATTCGTTGTCGACGACGTTCCATTGTTAAGTATGGGCGCGTCGCAGTCAACGATTCCGGATCCCTTAGGTTGTATGGTGAAGAATTTTAAAAAGGGATTTACAAAATGTGATTTTGGGGTTAAAATGTCTCCTGTACGTTTGGTCACTTTGTGTACTAGGGAGTGGCCTACTTTGGTTGCGGCATGGCCGCCACGTGGCAGTTTGGATCCAACTCTGGTACAGCGCTTACACGTGGCTGTATCAGGTAGGCCTGAACTTTACGGACAGTTTCCTTATATTGATTGTTGGAGACAGGCCGTAAATGACTCGCCAAAATGGATCCAGACATGCCACGAGGAGCAATGTCGCCTCATGGTGGCCAGGACTTGTTTGTCCACTAGGACTGTGGTTGGGCCCATTTTGGACACGCCCCCTGAGTCCGAGATCCCTTTGCCGCCCCCTTACTTTCCTTTAAGAGGAAGTGACGCAAATGCAGGAAGTCCTGCAACCCTCCCCTCATTGCCCTCATCCACTTCCGCTTCCTCCTCCAGTACAGAATCCACCCCCTCTCGTACTAAATCTCCCCTTCCGGAATCAGAGCCAACCCCCATTAGGTCTGAATATCCTGATTTGGCGCCACTTCAGACATCCGGTCAAGCTTCTTCTAGCTCGACCCGAAGTGTTTTATTTACTACCTTTTCCCAAAACCAAGCTCCCCCATCCTCATACCCTATCTCTCCCCGACTGGAACCCATAACTGACGCCCCTCCACGTAGCCCCATACAAACCCGACAACTGACCGGTACCCAACAATTAAAACACTATCAGATGCCTCTTCGTCTGAATCCCGGGTCAGCCTATATCGATGCCGCGGGTCAAATGGCACATGCTGACCCAGTCTTCGTATATGTCCCGTTCACTACAACCGATCTCTTAAACTGGAAGACCCACAATTCCTCGTATACTGAGAAACCACAAGCTATGACTGATCTGTTCACCTCGATAGTTCAGACACATAACCCGACATGGGCTGATTGCCAGCAGTTATTAATGACTTTGTTTAACAATGAGGAAAGGACAAGAATTAATCAAGCGGCCATTAAAGCGCTAGAGGATAGAGCCCGTGCTTTGAATCAAGCCAATCCAGCAGCATGGGCCGCAACACACTATCCTAACACCGATCCCGATTGGAATGTAAATGGTGCTGATATGGTTCAACTCAGAGCCTATAGAGACGCTATAATTGCTGGCATGAAAGCCGGAGGAAAGAAAGCCATTAACATGTCGAAGACAGTTGAGGTGATTCAGAAAAGTGATGAAGCGCCCAGTGTCTTTTATGACCGATTATTGGAGGCATACCGCTTGTATACCCCCTTTAATCCGGAAGACGCAGATAATTCCCGAATGGTGAACTCCGCCTTTGTCAGCCAAGCTTACGGAGATATTAAGCGCAAGCTACAAAAGTTAGAAGGGTTTGCAGGAATGTCCATCACCCAACTAATGGAGGTAGCGAATAAAGTATATATGAACAGGGAAACAGAAAGTAAGAAAGAGGAAGAGCGCAAGATGCGTAGAAAGGCAGATATGCTAGCGGTAGCAATCGCAGGCGTAGATAGACGGGGCCCAGATAGAGGCGATAGTAAGTGGAATGAGGAACCGCTAAGTAGAAATCAGTGCGCATACTGTAGGGAAGAAGGGCATTGGAGAAATGAGTGTCCGCGAAGAGAACAGTATGAGAAAGACAGACCTAGGACAGGTTATGGGAACTTTAGAGGCAGAGCGAGAGGTAGAGGAGGTCCCGGAGGGAGTAATGGTAATAGAGGGAGTAATGGGAACAGAGGAAGTGTTAGGGAAGATAGGTATTTCCCAGCAGCGCAAAGGTCCCGCGATAGAGAAGGTAGGGACTTTGTAGGATTGGCTGACACGGTCATGGAGGACTATTGATACCGACCGGGCTCCATCCCCCTTGGTCGAGCGGAGCCTATGGTCGATGTATCAATAGGGGGAAAAAGGAGTGCGTTCATGATCGACACTGGTGCTGAACATTCGGTGGTGACTAATCTAGTTGCTCCTCCATCTGGAAGGACTATTACTGTGATAGGAGCAACTGGAAGAAGTGCTGAAAAACCGGTTCTTAAAAGTCGACTCTGTACATTGGGAGGCCACGTAGTAAAACATCAATTCCTTTATATGCCTGAATGTCCAGTCCAATTGCTGGGACGTGATATGCTATCTAAATTACAAGCGCAGATTACGTTCCTACCAAATGGAACAACATCCTTAAAGTTTAATGGACCTTCAGGTATTATGACATTATCCGTACCAAAGGAAGAAGAGTGGCGACTTTATACAGCGTTGACTAGCCAAAACCCTAGGAGTGATGAATCCTTATTCAACATACCAGGAGTTTGGGCAGAGAACAACCCACCAGGACTGGCCCGCAATATTCCACCTATTAAAATTGAACTAAAACTTGGGGTTTATCCAGTGAGCCTAAGACAATATCACATCCCGCAGAAGGCTAAGAAGAACATACAATCTTATCTGGATAAGTTCATACGGTATGGTATCCTAAAATTCTGTACTTCCCCCTGGAACACCCCATTGCTGCCTGTTCAAAAGCCCGGTACAGATGAGTATCGACCTGTGCAGGACTTGAGAGCAGTCAATGATGCGGTTGTTAGTATACATCCAGTTGTGCCCAATCCATATAACCTGCTTGCTTTAATTCCGGGCGGGGCTACTTACTTCACAGTCTTAGATCTCAAAAATGCCTTCTTTTGCCTCCGAATTGCCGCAGAAAGTCAATGTATCTTCGCTTTCCAATGGGAAAACGCTGTAACGGGCTCAAAACGCCAAATGACCTGGACAAGACTGCCCCAAGGGTTTAAAAATTCACCTACCCTATTTGGTTCAGCTTTAAGCCAAGATCTACTGGATTTCGAGTCCATCCCAGGAGAGTGTGTATTGTTACAATATGTAGATGACTTGTTGATAGCAGCAGTTACAAAGGAAATATGTCAGCAAGCAACGCACGATCTACTACATATTCTCTGGAAGACAGGATACAAGGTGTCTAGAAAGAAGGCTCAGTTGGGTTTGCCAACTGTCAAATATCTGGGATTCCATATCTCTGAAGGTCAAAGAATTATGGGGCCAGAGAGAAAAGAAGCTGTGTGCCAAATACCGATACCCAAGAATAGAAGACAAGTGCGAGAATTCTTGGGGGCAGCAGGCTTCTGTAGGATATGGATTCCCAGCTACGCGATACTGGCAAAACCTCTGTATGCAGCTATCAAAGGTACAGAGCACGACCCCTTCTTATGGACTCAAGAACAGCAAACGGCATTTGAAGATGTGAAGAAGGCTTTGATGAGTGCCCCAGCATTAGGTCTACCTGATCACACACGACCATTCTACCTGTATGTACATGAGCAAAGAAGAATGGCTGTGGGAGTATTGACACAGTACTTGGGATCATGGCAAAGACCTGTCGCCTACATGTCTAAGCAACTGGATGCAGTGGCCAGCGGACTTCCACCTTGTCTAAGAGCAGTAGCTGCAGCCGCCCTGCTAGTAGCTGAAGCCGATAAGCTCACTCTGGGTCAAGAACTTTATGTACGAGTCCCACATGCAGTACAGACGTTGTTGGATTACAAAGGAAATCATTGGTTTAGTAACAGCCGTATGACCAAGTATCAAGCAATGTTGTGTGAAAACCCAAGAGTGCATTTAGAGACTGTAAACACCTTAAATCCAGCTACCCTTTTGCCACAACCTACTGAAAGTCAACATGATTGTTTGGAAGTAATGCATGAAGTATTTTCAAGTAGACCAGATCTTCGTGATTTTCCCATCCAGAACCCCGATGTTCAATATTACACCGACGGCAGTAGTTATGTGAAAGAAGCGATCCGCTATGCAGGATATGCAGTAACAACAATAGACAAGGTGATAGAAGCTCGGCCACTGGCGAAAGGAACATCAGCACAAAAGGCAGAATTGATAGCACTGACACGAGCGTTACAATTGGCTGAAGGTTTAAGAGTGAACATCTACACGGACTCCAAATATGCGTTTTTAACCACTCATGCCCACGGAGCTTTGTATAAAGAAAGAGGACTATTGAATTCAGAAGGCAAAGAAATCAAGTATGCAGCTGAAATCCTACAACTATTGGAAGCAGTGTGGGAGCCGAAAGAAGTCGGTATCATACATTGTCGAGCGCATCTGAGAGGAGATGGTGATGTAACCAAGGGAAATCGGATGGCAGACAGTACAGCTAAGCGTGCCGCTGAATCGGGAAGACAGGAATATGTGGGGCATATAGCTGCTCTAATACCAACTCCACTGTCTCAATGGACTCCAATTTATACAGCTCAAGAAGAGGAGTGGTTAAAGACTGAACCTGGAAAGTATTTGGAGAACAAATGGTATCAGTTAGAAGATGGAAGAATAGTCATTCCAGCATCACTAGCGGTAGAAATTGTCCAGAATTATCACAACGGGACACATTCTGGGAGAGACAGCACAGAAGAATCTCTCAGAAAACATTTCTACATACCAAGATTGTCCAACTTGACTCAGGCCATTGTACGAAGATGTGTAACGTGTGCTAAAAATAATGCAAGACAAGGACCAGTAAAGCCACCAGGAGTCCAGTTTATGGGGGGACTCCCCATGTCCGATTTACAAATTGACTTTACAGTGATGCCTAAGTCGGGTGGACATCGTTACCTGCTGGTAATTGTGTGCACCTATTCAGGCTGGGTAGAAGCATGTCCTACTCGTACAGAGAAAGCAGGAGAAGTTGTGAGATTCCTGTTACGAGAAATAATACCCCGATATGGACTACCCTGCTCTATAGGATCGGACAATGGTCCAGCTTTTGTTCACCAGTGCCTACAGCAACTGACTCATATGCTTGGTATAAAGTGGAGGCTTCATACTGCATATAGACCCCAGAGTTCTGGTAAGGTAGAGAGAATGAATAGAACTATTAAGAATCAGTTGGCTAAAATGTGTCAGGAAACCCAACTTAAGTGGAACGTTCTCTTACCCATAGCTCTATTGCGAATCCGCAGTACCCCTACCAGAAGGATGGGCCTCTCTCCTTTTGAAATCATGTATGGGCGACCACCTCCCGTACTTGGTAACTTAAGGGGGGATTTGAGTCAGTTGGGAGAAGGAATTACCCGGCAGCAGGTTGTAGAGTTGGGTAAGACTATGGAGGAGGTACAGAAATGGGTACAAGATAGATTACCTGTGAATATTTATCCCCCAGTTCATAGTTACCATCCAGGAGATCAAGTGTGGATTAAAGAGTGGAATAATGTACCGTTAGGGCCCAAGTGGAGAGGTCCTTATGTTGTTCTTTTGTCTACCCCTACAGCAATAAAAGTAGCCGAAGTGACTCCGTGGATACATCACTCCAGGGTTAAACCAGCAGCAGTCGATTCTTGGCAAGTTACAGCAGATCCAGAGAATCCCTGCAAGATCCGGTTAAAACGCACTACTCAGTCGGAGTAACGAGGAACTTTGTGGATTATAAATTTTATTGTTACAGAGATTTGGTGAAGTGAGTGTTTAGACGGCCATAATAAAGCCTGTCCGCTCACCGACGTATAGTGTATAAGCCAGGGAAAGTCTCGAAGGGACTCATGTGAAGACGAGCAGAACTCCATTCCCTGCAGCCCTTACATCCTGGAAGCTGAGGTGCCTTCGCACGGACGAAGACTGAGGATGACGGCGAAAGATGTGTTTTTGATAATGTTTATTTATGTGTATTTTTATATTCAGGAAGGTAGAGGTACCGACACTCCTAGCTGTGAGGTATGCATTAAGACTACAAGAACAGGTAACCATATTTCCCAAACCCTAATTTGGCATTCGCAATACGAGTGTAAAGGAGATGTATCAAGATGTAGATACCTAAATATAGAATATAGTGTGTGCCATTTAGGAGTAGGAGAACCTAAGTGCTTCAGTCCAGAGTATCAACCTCGTACAATTTGGTTGACTCTCAGGAATGGAGATCCTCAGGGGACCCTAATTAACAAGACAGTATTAGAATCCGTATATTCTTCGGGTGTTCTGCTATTTGATGCATGTAAGGCGATATCAAGTGGTAGAAAGCCGTGGAATGTATGTGGGGATCTTAGATGGGAGAGGACGTATGGGTCTAACGATAAATATATTTGTCCCAGTAGTAAAAATAAGTATGTGAGTCCTAGATGCCCAAATAGAGATTATAACTTTTGCCCATATTGATCTTGTGTGGGGTGGGCAACTTGGGGACAGACAGTAGACAAGGACATGATAGTGACTAAGTTGCCTACTAGCCCATATTGTAAGTCTATGGAATGCAATCCAGTCCATATACTTATAAATAACCCCGACAAGTTCTTAGACAAGTATGGTAATTTATTTGGGTTTCAAATATATGGGACGGGTTTAGATCCTGGGACAGTATTGTTTATAGGGATAGAGACTGATACGGTATCCTCCCAGACTCATCAAGTATACCATTCCTTTTATGAAGAGATGAGTATAGATAATAAGATCCCCCATAATGCTAAAAACCTGTTCATCGATTTAGCTGAAAGTATTGCCGGTAGTCTTAATGTTACCAACTGCTATGTGTGTGGAGGTACTAACATGGGAGACCAATGGCCTTGGGAAGCAAAGGAGGTAATGTCCGGTTCTGAGGCAGTTGACCAATTAATATCTACACAAGCCGATTATCATGCGAGTGTTAGAGGTAAATCTGAGTGGAGATTAAATACCTCCATCATAGATTATGTTTGCATAGCAAGGAAAGGAATAATGTATAATACTTCTGTAGGAGAATTAACTTGTCTAGGGCAAAAAGCTTATGATGATGATACTAAGAATACAACTTGGTGGTCGGCTTCAAATGTCTCAGAACCATCTAACCCGTTTGCTAGATACGCCAATTTAAAGGATGTGTGGTTTGACCTATCCATCACATCTACCTGGAGAGCCCCAGCAAATTTGTACTGGATCTGTGGTAAGAAAGCCTATTCGGAGTTGCCACAGGACTGGGAAGGGGCATGTGTGTTGGGTATGCTCAAACCATCCTTCTTCTTGTTACCTATTGAAACAGGTGAGACTTTAGGTGTTAAAGTGTATGATGTGAATCATAGGAAGAAAAGGGGACCCATAGAGATAGGCGCCTGGGAAGATGATGAATGGCCTCCCCAGCGTATTATAGATTATTATGGGCCAGCCACGTGGGCAGAAGATGGTACCTTTGGTTATAGAACCCCTATTTATATGCTCAACCGTATTATAAGATTACAGGCGGTGGTTGAGATTATTACTAAAGAGACATCACAAGCGCTCAATCTTCTAGCGAAGCATAATACCAGGATGAGGACAGCAGTATACCAAAATAGATTAGCCTTGGATTACCTTTTGGCAGTAGAGGGAGGTGTATGTGGGAAGTTTAACCTGAGCAATTGCTGTCTTCAAATAGATGACGAAGGGCAAGCAATAGCTGAGCTTACTAGCCATATGGTTAAACTAGCGCATGTGCCTACTCAGGTATGGAAAGGGTACAATCCAAGTAGTTGGTTTGGTAGCTGGTATGAGTGGTTTGGAGGGCTTAAGGCAGTGGTAGGTGGAGTCCTACTGATTTTAATGTTTGGTCTACTCTTGCCGTGTCTTATACCCTTAGTAGTTAGGTCTGTGCAAAGCCTGATAGAAAATATAGCAGAGAGGAAGGCTGCTGCACAGATAATGGCAATCTATAAATATGAGGCTCTAGATCAGGGAGAACCAATGCAGGAAGATGAGTGTTGAAGATTCACATCATAAGATAAGTCTGGTCTGGTTCAAGGTAACTTGCGGTGTATGCAAACTAAGGTTAAGTGATGCCTCAAGTAATTGTAAAATAACAAGAGGCATCAAAGGGGGGAATGTGGTGGAATCTCTGTAAAAATAAATTTAGTAGGCCGAGATTACCACGTGGCATGTGTACGTGCATATGCTGACGTATCGATCAGTTGGTTGCACGAGGCAAGATACGATCAGTAGTGTACGGAGCATGTGCAAGAATACAGGATGTAGTATTCCCCTCCTCCATTAGTGCTGGACAGGCCATGCGGTCAAACAGGAAGTTAATTCTTATTTGTGTTGATTGGTCAAGAGAATGTGCGGGTGGAGCTTAATATGGGAGGAGTTATGTGCCTATATAAGGAGCCTGCACTATTGTCCGGGGCTCAGAACTTGTTGTATTTTGGTGACGTTAGTCCCTCTGAGTCCCGATCGGTGATCCAATAAAGAATCTCTTCCTTCCTGAAGAAACCTGTGTCCATCTCTCTGTGCTTCGCTTCCGTCAGTTTCTCCGGTATCAGTACGGCACAGTCTCAAAGGTGGCAATAGATCTTCTAGTCCTGGTATGGGACTTTCTGGGTAGCTTTGCTTAATAGCAGTATATGAAAAGGAAGCAAATACAGAGTCAAACCAATATTGGAATAGGGTAGTCCATAGTAGGACAAACAATACTTAGATAAGAGGTCAACTCACATATGGTAGAGCTATAACCAGCTCTAGGTTAAACAGCATGCAGTGGTATACAATTCCCACTTGCAGGATATCCCTCTGGTTTTGGTACACAGTGGAATGATAGTAAATCACAACTGGATAACGATGAGGTAGTCTGGAGCTGCTTACTTTGTCACGGTTTCCTTTAGACCTGCCCACTGCCTGCTGACATAAGCAGAAGTGGTAGCCTGATCCAATCACAATGCTTCCCCATAGGATTGTCTGAGACTGACAAAGAAGCAGATCAGGGGCAGAGCCAGCACAATTCAAACACAGCCCTGGCCAATTAGCATCTCCTCGTAGAGATGAATTGAATCAATGAATCTCTATGAGGAAAGTTCAATGTCTGCATGCAGAGGGAGGAGATACTGAATGTTTGGATGCATTTTAGGTAGCCATGACCCAGGAAGGATCTCTAAAGGGAGGTACCAGGTACCCCTGGATTTTTCAGCTTGTGCTGCTATCTTTCGTTTTAGTGTGAGAATACAGTGCAATACCAGCGCTGGCCAGTAGGTGGCGCTGTGAATGGAGAAAGGCAGGAAGCTACAGCTTATTCCTGCTGCCTCTCTCTCATGACTGAAACCGCAGGGGAGCAGCACAGAGGCAGCCTACAGAGCAGGTAAGTGAGGGATGGGGGGGGTAAAGTAGAAGGAGCAGGAGGGGTCAGCAAGGAGCAGGAGGGGTCAGCAAGGAGCAGGAGGGGTCAGCAAGGAGTAGAAAGGGTCTGCAAGAGGCAGTAGGGGTCTGCACTGCAAGGAGCAGGAAGGGGCAGCAAGGAGCAGGAAGGGGCAGCAAGGAGCAGGAAGGGGCAGGAAGAATCAGAAGGGAAACTTTGGACATTCTCATCTCCCCAGGTAAAAACAAACAATATCAGTGTTAATGTGTTCACTTTTATTTACTGAGTGTCAGGAAACACAGAGGGCCGCTGGGTAGGGGTGCCGCTGATTGGCTAGATGGGTCAGCTAGCACTCTAAGCCAACCAGTAGCTCCCCATTCATAAAAACGTAAAACATTTTTATGAATCGGGAACTAGCGATTGGCTTAGAGTGTCAGCTGACCACTCTAGCCAATCAGCGGCACCCATGCCCAACGTCAATCTGCACTTCCTGACACTCTGTTTCAGAAGTCGAATACCACTGAGCGACCTGGAGATCTGGAGCTGAAGGAAGCCTTTGGGGGTAAACCATTTGAGAGCGGTTTCACCCCTTCAAAGAAAGAGCACCCAGGGGCCTCCTTGCATCACATCATTTTCATCTAGATAAAGTTGTTATGGTGACCAGAATGTTCCTGTAATTTGATGAAAGGAACACTATAGTGTCAGGAATACAAACATATATTCCTGACACCATAGTTGTGAAAACGCTATTCATCCTTGCTTTATGTGAAAAGGACTATGCTCCTTCCCTTTCATGACACTGTCAAAAAGGGGCCAAGCATGGATGTCATTACAATTATGCCCCCCCTGAAAAATTTCTGCGGACGTCCATGCTCAGGGTCCCCATGTTCCCCAGTGTCCCAATGTCTCAGCGCCCCATGTCTCGGAGCTGCTGTCTGGACTCTCTGTGCAGAGCTGCTCCCCCGCGGATCAGTGAGTAGAGAGAGGCAGGGAGGGAGATGCTGTAACTTCTTATCACTGCCTCTCTCCACACAAACAGCGACCCCTACGGGCCGGAGCTGGTATTGCAGAATAATCTATGTTTATACTGAGACAGACATTTGTATTGCCGGTATTACTGCAATACCGGCACCGGCTAGGCAGCCTCAAATACCTGAGAAATACTTCTGAGAAATACCTGGCAACCCTAAGAAATACATGAGAAATACCTGGCAACCCTAAGAGTAGTGTGTAAAAAAAAAAAAAAATGTAAAAATTATTATTTTTTTTTAAACCAATGGGCCTATTGCATGGGCCTGGGCCTGGAGCTGCAGCTCCATCAGCCCCTATGTTATTCCGGCCCTGGTGGTAAGTATAGCGCTCGCGCTAGGGGTTAAATGCAGGATAGGGTTAATTGCAAGGCAGCTCGCGCTGGCAGAAAAGGCGGCAAGCTCGCGACCAAGGCATGAGCCCTGATTGGTAGATAGCAGCGCGAGGACAATAGTGGAAGGAAAATAAGGGGTATAAATTAAAGGGTGCCAAAATTAATTGCCTCAGCTTGTGCCAGACAAATCTGAAGGTTGGCTATATTAAAATATTTAAGCTGCTGTTTCTTACCTTTGGAGATGTCTGGCACAATTGAGGCATTATTAGAACAGCTTCAACATAAGGCTTTAGGCTGCAGTGATACTGCATGGCTACAGGCTTGCTTGGAGTCTGCCCCTAGCACCTCAGGTCTAATTGAAGTCTGGAAGAAGAGGGGACTGAGCTACAGGAAGAGGGAGCAGGATATTCTCCTCTAAAAATTAAAAGGCCAGTGCAAGAAAGAAAATCTGGTGATAGCGACCCCTGCAGGATTCGTGAGGCAAGAACGAAGAGGTCCAGGGAAACCTCACCGTCTCCAATAAAGAGTAAGAAGAGGATGTGGAAACAGGGCAGAAAATACGAACAAAAGAAGAAGAATAAAGAGGCTGAGGACAGACCTAGGCTATTCGAAGAAAGTGAAGCGGCTCAAGATATCCCGGGTTGCGGTCATGAGCTGGGTGAGTTACAAACAAATGTGAATAATGCTGTTTTAGGGGAAGTGGTGTCTTCACTTGAAAAACTTACAAAATTATTGCAGACACCTAAATTAGCAAGAGTATGGGAGCCTGATACAGAAGTGGTCACAGTTAATCCAAAAGTGACACATTCTGTGAGGGAAGAAGTTAGGGTAAAAGAGACATGCATGAAAGAAGCGTTAGGCTGTGAAAGCTCCCCTTTGGGTTTTCATTTCAGTAAGTCAATAAAAGATAGGATATGGAAAGGGGAGTATATCGATATTCTATCATTATTGCCCACAGCCAGAGAATTTACTAAACCCGACAGGGAAAAAGGGGATGAGGAGAGAAAAAAGTTTATTCCTAGGTCATTCAATAATTGGCTGCAAGCTTTTTGCATTTATTCTAGCGTGTTAGGTGAAAAATATCCAGAATTGTGCTGTGGGCTATTTCAACATGCAGAAGCTATTTTGGAAGCATATAAAAATTTGGGGGGTTTGTCATGGTTTTACTATGACGAACAATTCCGACAGAAAGTAGCAGTGCATAGCAACCTTAAATGGGGTATGAAGGATGTCGGACTTTGGGTGAGCATGATGTTACCTCAGAGACAGCCTAATTTTGTTAATATAAAAAAACACAACCAAAGCGGGATACGGCTGAAAATTCTATAAAGAGAACATACAAAAAAACACAATAGTGTGATACAGTAAATACAATGTATCTTGCGCTAGTAATAAATGCACTCACGAGATGATGTAGATAAAAGCGCTCATAGGGTGCCTCCCCTGATGGTATGGGGGGCTAGTAATCTCCCTTCCAATACGAAATAGCTGAAAGGTACACGGGACTCCGAATAGGATCAAACTCCAAATCTTTATATTATATAAAAGGTGAAATAAACACCATTAAGATCAATATTAGAAATGCGGTATTAGGTCCTACGCGTTTCGTTCAAAAAATAAAATAATGATGAAATACCCTGCTAGCTCCACAATACCTATCTCTTCAAGTCTATAACAGATAGATAGAATCAGGAGTGGGATAAGAAAAAACAGAGGTCCAAAAGGTCAATCCAAAAAGTGTGCTTTTTGGATTGACCTTTTGGACCTCTGTTTTTTCTTATCCCACTCCTGATTCTATCTACCTGTTATAGACTTGAAGAGATAGGTATTGTGGAGCTAGCAGGGTATATCATCATAATTTTTTTTTTCTGATGTGAACAACTTTGTTGCCGAGTCTTTATGGAGGTGGATAATATCTACTTTTTTTCTTTTTTATAGATGTGTGTACTAATTAAAATATAAATATAAAATTGGATGTGTTTATTATTAATGAGGGAACATTTTCAACGTGTTGAAAAGAAAGATAAGGGGGCGTGGCCTGACCGGGCATGGAGTAGGACGCAGCTAACCGCAGCTCCGCGGCCCCAGCTCACTACAGCACCGATCCACAAGCCAGAATTGACCCAGAATGGGCAAAACTAGAAGGCTACACACCCCGGGCCCCTCGCAATCGGGTTCGCCGAGCCGAACCGCAGGACCCATGGACGGGTACCTCGGAACTCCGAGGGACTCGCGGGCGCACCAGGCCGCGACCAAAATGGCGCCGGCCTCACCAGAAAGGCGCAACACTGACAGCCCCACAATCAGCCCGGCCAGAGAGGAATCCCTCACTAAAATTGCAGCAGACTTAGCTACTATATCTGCAAACATGATGTCCAGGACGGACAAGACGGAATTACTAGCCGAAATACGGACGGCGATCAGAGAAGAGATCATGGAGGTTAGAAGAGACCTGACAGCCCTAGAACGCAGGGTGGAAGAGCTAGAGGCGGACAGAGCCCAAAATTTACAGCACCATCAAGCCACTGAAACAGCCACTACCAGACAGGGCAATGTCTTGCTGGAACTAAGGAGGAACTTGGAGGACCTGGATAACCGCGGACGCAGAAACAACATCCGCATACGTGGGCTCCCTGAGTCCTCCGGGGAGGCACTGCCGGAGGTCCTACAAGGCCTGTTCACCTTGATACTGGGTGATAGGGCCCCGGCGGACTTTGGCATAGAGCGCGCTCACAGAGCTCTACGCCCTGCGTCCACAGAAGGCCCGCCAAGGGATGTCATCTGCTACATGCTCTCCTACTCATTGAAGGACGAAATCATGAGAGAGGCAAGGAGTCGGCAAAACCTCACCTACATGGAGGCCCAAATCTCCCTGTATCAGGATCTTTCAGTGCTCACGCTGGAAGCGAGGAGGGCGCTGCGCCCGCTAACCACCATGCTCAGGGACAGGCGGATACAATACAAATGGGGATTCCCCTTCAGTTTACAGGCCAAGGTGGGCAACACGTGGCATATCGTACGCTGGCCGGCGGACGTCCCGCGCTTCTTACGGGCCGCAGGCCTCCCAGCAGTGACAGTGTCGAACTGGATCCTCGAGAGACAACCACCACGCCCGAACACACCGAGAGAAAGACCAGGTACCGGCCTCACAGGTGCTGGATTTCGCCGAGGCGGACCGGACAGCCATGAGGAATGACAGGCCTTGGGGCCCTGGACTCGGCAGTATGGGGCGCCTGCTAACGGTCCGACTTCCCGGCTCTACACCCAAGTCTTGGCCTAGAAACACCAACGCACCGAGAATGACAGCCTTGCCCCCCCCTAGGGACTACCTCGAGTGACAGCCTACCTATGCAGCGAATCGCAGACTGACCCGAAGCAGCTACTACTCCACTGGGTATGTACTTGTTCCCTTACCTTGGGCCCCTAATGTTTTGGAGCTAACCAGAATTGCAGGACACTGAGACAGTGGGGAGTCACGCAATTGGGGCGGGGGGCTTTGGTGGGAACAGGGGTCTCCTGGGGATGCTTAGGGGAAGTAATCCCCTGTGTCTTACGTGACTCAAACCCAATAACAGCTCGAACCCCCCCCTGAGTGGCGGAGATGAGAGATTGGCCCCAGTGGACAGCAAGGGCCAGTAGCTCGGGACGATCCCCATGCCAACTCCCAGTTAATCCCTTCCACTTCTGGAGGGCCCTTGCTCCGCACCTTGCCTAATCCCATGAGGGCCGGCGTGCCCGCAGGCAACATAACTCAGCTCATAGCCTGTTGAAAGTCGGGGAAGTGGGAGGGATGTGACCCTTGGGGTGGGGGGAGAAGGGAAAGTTGCATGTTATGGACTTTCATGTACTGCTTTACTGTTAATACTGTTTATGATGTTTATAAGTTCCACGCCACATCTGTCCGCACACACACCTCCACGAATGGGCGAATCGCGCATCGACACTCACTGGTTAGGGGAGGGTGGGCTGGAGCGGGAGCCCGGGGTGATATTTGGTCCTTGTGGGGGCCACAGAGCCTGAATGCTAACTGGCTGCACGCTAAAAGGTACCCGGGGTCTGGAGGGGCACCTGGACGGAGTGCGGGTCACACCCCCACGCACGACCTCCGAACTGATAGGGACAATTCCTCATAACCTCGACTAGTGGGCTGGGAGCCAAGTGAGCAGGGTGACATACACCACGGTTGACCCCTGAACGGACGATTCACGTACCCCCAGTGACTGACTCGCACTGTGTAAATACTCGGAAGCTACTCTGGTGACACACCCCGAGGGGACTAGACACCGGGGGGCGACGGACTCCGAGGCGAGTACTTGTTACCTACCACACAGACTGACACCCCCCCCCTTGACACCGAACCGACCACACTCCCCTTCCCCCCCCCATATCCTACCCCCCTGACGTACCCAACCCCTCACGCAGACAGTGATGGGTTCCAACTACGAACCGGCGCCACTCAATATATGGTCAAACAACGTTAGAGGCTTGAACGTGCCCGAGAAACGATCCCAAATACTCCGAACCCTATGGGCGGAGCGTGTCTCGGTCGCGTTTCTGCAGGAAACGCATCTTAGGGGAGCGGAGGCTCCCACCCTAAAGAACGGGAGGTACCCCACGGGATACTATGCAAACCACCCAGACGACAAAAAAGCAGGTGTGGCGATCCTATTCGCACATACTGTTCCTTTCATATGCACTGAGCAGCGCCCCGACCCGGGGGGTAGATACCTGTTCCTCAAAGGGACAATAGCGCAACACCCTTACACATTCGCATGCCTGTATGCCCCTAACCGCAACCAACACGTCTTTCTGACTAAAACGCTAGCAAAGCTAGATAAGTTTAGGGAGGGACTTTTAATTCTGGCAGGGGATCTCAACACTCCGCTAGACACTAGACTAGACACCTCTAGAGGGGAAAGCTCGATACCAGGTCATTGCATACGCGCCGCAGGGAAAGCTCTGACAAGGAGTGGGCTAGTGGACTGCTGGAGGGCGGCAAACCCAGATGGTAGGGACTATTCTTACTACTCGGCGGTGCACCGGCGATATAGCCGGATCGACTATATCTTTATGGCACAGGAAGCCCTGCCACTGCTACGCAAGGCAAGCATAGGCCTGATAGCAGGGTCGGATCACGCCCCGATCACGGTTCAGATCCAATCCCCATTATACAAACCAGCAGAGAGGCAATGGAAGCTAAACGAGAACATGCTCCTACACCTGGGGGACACAGACCCGGTCAGACAAACACTGACACAATATTTCGATACCAACACGACCCCTGACGTACAACCGCTGACAGTATGGGAAGCACACAAATGTGTCGTACGGGGACATTACATAAAGGTCTGCACACAGCGGAAAAAAGACAACGCACGACAACTTACCACGCTGAACGGACAAATTGCTAACCTGGAGCAAACACACAAGCAGGATCAGGACGAGGACACGTTCCTCCGACTGACTGCACTCCGAAGACAGAGAAGGGACATACTAGCCCAGGGACTCCTGCGCACAATTAGAAAATCGGCCCGGTTCTTTTTTGAACACTCTAATAAGAACGGGAGGCTACTGGCTCGACAGCTTCGAGACCGGAGGATGGCGAGCCACATTCATAAAATTAAACCCAGGAACGGGGCTGAAGCCCGTCTGCCTGACGGGATTCAGCGAGCATTCGTAGACTACTATACGGAATTGTACAATATCCCCCAAACCACCTCAGACGCGGCACGAGCGCGGCGCTCCCGGCAGATCACTGAGTTCTTAGAACGGAACATAGATAAAAAGCTAACCGCTGACATGCGAGATGATCTGGAACGACCCCTCACAACGGAGGAGCTGGCAGCGGCCTTAAAACTCTCCAAAGCCCATAAAGCCCCAGGCCCAGATGGCCTACCTCTGCTGTACCTACGTACATTCAGGGAAATCTTGCTTCCACATCTTCTACGTGGCCTCAACTCCATACTGGAGGGGGGCCGTTTCCCCACTGACACTTTAGCGGCCATAGTAACCGTGATACCTAAAGAGGGAAAGGACCCGGCGAATTGCGCGAGCTATCGCCCCATATCGCTCCTGAACGCAGACTTGAAGTTGTTTGCAAAAGCCATAGCTCTGAGAATTGCAAGACACCTCCCCTACCTCATACACTCAGACCAGGTTGGGTTCATTCCGGGCAGGGAAGGGAGGGACAACACGATTAAGGCACTGAACATTCTACACTTAGCTCGGACACACCGCAGGGAACTCCTACTACTATCGACAGACGCTGAAAAGGCCTTTGACCGAGTGGACTGGTCGTACCTGGGGAGCACCCTCACACATATGGGGTTTGGCCCCAACATGCTGTCCTGGGTGCTCTCCCTGTACACTAGTCCCACGGCGAGGATCCGCATTAACGGGGCTCTGTCCGCCCCTTTCCAAATCAGAAATGGCACCCGACAGGGATGCCCGCTATCCCCCCTCCTGTTTGCCCTCTCCCTGGAACCATTCCTGGGGGCGGTCAGACGGAACGGGGGAATCTCCGGCTTTCTCCACGGTCACCATGAATACAGAGTAGCGGCATATGCAGATGATATGCTGTTTTTTCTCACTCAACCACTGGTCTCACTACCAAATCTTCTCACAGCGTTTCAGGAGTTCGGAGCGCTTTCAAACCTCAAGCTCAATACGGACAAATCAGAGGCCCTCCACCTCCCCCCCCCAACCGGCCCCCCACCCCATCTATACTCCCAATATCGATTCAAATGGTGCGACACCAAACTGAAATACTTGGGAATCTGGCTGCCCAAAGACCCATCCCAACTATACCTTCATAACTACCACCCACTACTACACTCACTGTTAGCAGACTTAAAGAAATGGTCCCCGTACTATATATCCTGGTTTGGGCGAATCAATGCGATCAAAATGAACGTGTTGCCCAGGCTACTTTACCTATTCCAAACAGTACCGATCACTGTACCCAGGGCCTTTATTAGCTCCGTATCGACCGCTATACGCCAATTCGTTTGGAAATCCCGCCAAACCCGGACAAAAAAATCCACCCTGGAACTGCCAAAGCGGATGGGAGGCACAGGTTTGCCCTCCATAGAGACATACTACCGCGCCTCACATCTACACAGACTGACGGACTGGCACGTACAACACCCCTCAAAGCAATGGGTGGTGCTAGAGCTGGGACAAACGGACAGGAGAATTCCCTCCAGGCTATGGTTGCACACCTCCACATATTCAGACCTACACACCAACAACCCTCTAATCGACGCTTCGATCAGAGTGTGGACAGCGGTGCGATACAAACTTAGGCTCACCACCTCCCCTAGCCCTTTAATCCCCATCACTCACAACCCAGACCTGGCGGGCGCCTTATCCCAACGGGACATGGCTGGTCTCCGACAGGCAGACTGGATGTACCTACATCAATGGATCGGCACGAGAGGACTTAAACCACTCGCTGAGATATGCCCCGATAGACCACCAACGATACTCGAACGATTCAGATATCACCAAATAAAGTCATACTTTCTTTCTTTGCCGGGCCGAGGGCATCTACTCAGACCCCTAACCAGCTTTGAACACCTATGCGCACACAGAATACAGGTACACAGGGGTATCTCTAACATATACACCATACTCATGGCCCAGACCAGTGGAGACGTAGCGCTCAAATTTAAGGAACGCTGGGAGACAGATACGGGGGAAGCTCTCTCCCCACAGGACTGGGACAAAATCTACACCCTCACTCATAAATGCTCCATCAGCTCAAAGTACCAAGAGCTAAACTACAAAATTTTAACCCGCTGGTATAGAACCCCGGACATATTACATCGCATGAACGACAACACCCCGGACACCTGTTGGAGATGCGGCACACATAGAGGCACCTTCATTCACATATGGTGGACATGTCCAAAGATAGCCACATATTGGGAGAGAGTCAAGGTAGAAATAAACAGAATCACAGGGGCAGGGATTCTCCTAGACCCCCTAACGATGCTGTTACACCACACTCCCACACCCATTAAGGTTTATAAGAAATCCTTAACGTTGCCACTACTTAACGCAGCTAAGGCCCTTATCCCAGCAATGTGGAAACAGAGGGGGGCGCCTACTCTCCAGCAGTGGGTGACAAAGGTAGAAGAAATCCACTCAATGGAATCTCTAACGGCGGACCTCTATGGTAGACAAGAGCAGTGTGCACTGACCTGGTATCCATGGGTGGCATATCTAACTAACGGGACCACCAATCCCCAAGGGACTCCTCAGAGGGCCATAGCGAGCCACCACGTACAAAGCTAAACTAGCTGGATACCCCCCACCCCAACACCTCCCACCCCACCCCCCCCCCCAAGACTGGACGACGGACGATACCCCCCCAATGACTGACTCGGACAGACCCGTAAAAGGGACATATTGACCTGTACACATTTAAGACGTAAAAGACCAGATAGGGCAATGAGATCAGAAGACATCAGGACACCTGTATAGCACAGCACCACCTGACTACCTGGACCGGTAACCAACGGGTACACACCTCAGTCTGACAGAATGATACGACAGGCAAACAGATCCCCAGTTATATGCTCACCCACAGTACTTATTGACAGTGCAGGCATTAGCACACCGGGCTCTCACCTGCGTAAACAGGCGGCCTGCCTAAAAAAGAACTATAGACCAACATTAACCCTACTTACCCGAGAAGTGTTCCCAGCAATGGCTGCTAAGATAAGTGCTCGATAATATTCAGGTTGAGGGTTACACGGATGATAAGGAAAATCCAGCAATCATCTAGGGTAAACAGGGAGCCAATACATGACAAAATAAGACTACACGCAGAAGTGTATACACACACATATGGGACACTAAGCTGCCTGAAAACCGTTTGATATCCCCGATTGGGACCCGGCAGGTTCATGCAGGTGAAGAGACACATTCATGCACTACCTATCACAGCAATACATACTGTTTTACCTCCTAGAACCGTTGACCCTGTTTGAATCCACATGTCTATTATTGCTAACCAAAATGACAAGCAGCCTGTTTATAACCAATTGTTTATTGACAACTGAGTTCTACATTTGTAAACATGCTTACCGACTTTACTGTTCTGTACACAACTATTGTTCACATGTATTAACATGAAAAAAAAAAATAAATAAAGATTGTCTAAAAAAAAAAAAAAAAAAAAAAGAAAAGAAAGATAAGTGTCGTTTAATACATTGATGTCATATGAGTCACTTTATATAGATTGTGTAAATAATATAAGTTTGTGGGTCACATATACACAGTATTTGAATTAACAATTTATTTTCTTTATATATATATATTAATACATTGATCATGTGATAAAAAAATAAAAAAAATAAAAATGAAAGATAAGGGTGGTTTAACACACTGATGTTATATGTGTCACTCCATATAGATTATGTAAACAATGTAAGACTGGGTCACATGGACACAGCAGTAGAAATGATAAGATCAATATTTTGTATATACTAACACATTTTCTTCTTTATATAGATAAGCACTTTTTGGGTTTTTTCAATAAATTGCGTTTATGTGCACAAGCACCTTGTTTCTTGCTGCTACGAATATGTTATACAGATGGAACGCATGTGGAACGCAGGTGGAACGCAGAAGTAGGAGATCGTACTCACTTCCGGTTTTCGTTTTGATTTGAGCGCGCTCAATTTTACTGATCTAGATGCCGAAAATATTATCAGCTGAGAGGATTTGTCCCAGGACCAATGAAGAATGAGAAGACTGGGAACACCCACAGTACTGATTCATTGAACATTGGGACTAGCCCTATTTAAAGGGATTGTATTAAGGGGGGAGTAGGATGTATGATTTCACTGCTTGTAAGATTGTATGTGGTTATTTTTCATTGCGGTCCCTGATGAAGTTCATGTCTTGAACGAAACGCGTAGGACCTAATACCGCATTTCTAATATTGATCTTAATGGTGTTTATTTCACCTTTTATATAATAAAAAGATTTGGAGTTTGATCCTATTCGGAGTCCCGTGTACCTTTCAGCTATTTCGTATTGGAAAGGAGATTACTAGCCCCCCATACCATCAGGGGAGGCACCCTATGAGCGCTTTTATCTACATCATCTCGTGAGTGCATTTATTACTAGCGCAAGATACATTGTATTTACTGTATCACACTATTGTGTTTTTTTGTATGTTTTCTTTATAGAATTTTCAGCCGTATCCCGCTTTGGTTGTGTTTTTTTATATTTGTAAAGATCGTTTGTTGTGGATAACGATCCCGAGAGGCTGCACATTAACCAAAGTTAAGTAATTTTACACTACTTTGTGGTGTTTATATCCGTTGGTTCTTTTGTAATTTTGTTAATAAGCCGGTTCCAAATGCTGCACAGAAAAAAGGCTTTTGCTGGGCTTATAACGAATCCCAATGTAAGTGGCTAAATAATTGTAGATTCCAGCACGGATGCTCTACCTGTTCAGGTGCGCATCCTAATTTTCGCTGCTATAAAAGAGGTCAGCAAAGTGATACATTTCCAAAAAGCTCAGACCCCAGTGAAAGTGGTAAGGTTATCTCGCAATCTATCCAAACCGGGAGAAAGCCAAATTAATTAAGGAAGGTTTTGAAAATGGTTTCAGGTTACCTGTATATAGTTCTGTTGAATTTTGTTGGGTTGAAAATTTAAAATCAGTTTTAGAGTTACGATGTTTAGCCTGGGAAAAGATTTGTAGAGAGTTAAAGTTAGGGAGAGTTGAGGGCCCTTTTAATGTTCCTCCATTTAAATGTTTTCGGTTATCCCCTCTGGGTTTGGTACCAAAGAAATAACCCGGGTCATATAGACTAATACATCACCTATCATACCCCAAGGGAGGATCTTTAAATGACATGATTTCTAGAGAAGAAAGTTCAGTGTCTTATTCAACTTTTTATAAGGCTTTAAATTTAGTAAGAAAATGTGGAAGGGGTGCATTGATAGCAAAAGGGGATACAGACTCTGCCTTTCGACTTCTGCCGATTCATCCCGAATCCTTCAATTCGTTAGGTTTTCAGTTCAAGGGCCAGTATTTTTTTGATTAGTGCTTGCCTATGGGTTGTGTGCTGTCATGTTCTTATTTTGAGACCTTTGCGACTTTTATGGAATGGATTATTCGGTATGAATCAGGTCAGAAGCAAGTAATGCATTACTTGGATGATTTTTTATTTGTGGGCCCTTAGGATAGTGACAACTGTAAGAACTTACTAGAAACATTCAGAAGGGTGGCTGGTCATTTAGGAATTCCATTAGCAGAGGATAAAACGGTTTTACCCACGTTTTATTTGCAATTTCTGGGAATAATTATTGATTCAACAAAAATGGAATTTAGGTTGCCAGAGGATAAGATACTGAAAATGAAGACTCTGATCCAGCAGGTAATGGGCTGTGAGAAGGTGACACTAAAAGTTTTACAATCTCTATTAAGTCTGTTAACATTTGCTTCAAGGGTTATTCCAATGGGGAGAGCTTTCTCCAGGAAGTTGGGGATAGCAATGACTAAGGTTAAGTCCCCATTTGCACACATTAGGGTAAGAAAAGAATTGAAGCAAGACCTAAAAGTATGGAATAATTTTCTAACAGATTTTAATGGAAGATCAATGTGGCAACAAGAGTTCATAGATTCTGATAGTCTTGAGCTGTTTACAGACGCATCTGGTGCTATCGGTTTTGGCATATATTGGGATGAACAGTGGTGTGCACAAGAATGGCCGGTTCTTTGGGCACGGGAAGGCTTAACCAAAAATTTGACATTGTTGGAATTATTTCCAATTGTAGCCACAATATATCTATGGGGAGGAGCATGGAAAAATAGGCGGCTGATCGTCACTTGCGACAATCCAAGTGTAGTAATGATAATTCCTTACAGTCAAGGTGTAATAGAGTTATCAATTTACTTAGACACTTAGTGTTAAGGTGTTTTCAGTTAGCATATGGGTGAAAGCTAGGCATATACCAGGCAAAATCAATAGGCTGGCTGATGCTCTTTCACGAAGGAACCCAGTTCCTGTCAGACCTCTGGGATTTGATTGGGGACAGTTAAGTTTTATGCTGATGAATTCGGTAGCTGCTTCTACGTGGAGTGCATATGTCAGGGCATGGAATGAGTGGTTCAAATGTAATCAGTTAAACAATAAAGATCCTTTTGGAGAGGATAAGGAGAGTGCAATACAATTTACATTGGTGTCAATGCAGAAGGGTTTCTCTAAGTCCAAGTTAGCTTGTAGTTTAGCCAGGGTGGATTTCTTTAGGAAGCTGTGTGATTGTAAACCAATCAAACAGTATTTCATAGTGAATCAGTTAGTTCGAGGTTATAGAAGAGCCAGATTTAGTAGAGTAGATTTAGGGATAACAGATAACCAATACCGTTTACAGTGTTATCACAATTATTCGTAGTCTTGGAAGAGGTATGCTATTCTGAGTATGAGGTAGTTTTAATTAGATGTTCATTTATAATAGCTTTTTTCGCAGCGTTAAGAATTAGCGAATTAGTGGCTAAGAGTAAGTTTTGTTTGACGGGTTTACAATGGGAAGATATTATAGTTAGTGATAGGAAAGTGATGGTATTCATTAGCAAATCTAAAACAGATCAGGAAGGCAAAGGAAGATGGTTAACATTGCTGGAGATCCAAGGTTCCTTTTTGTGTCCGGTTAAGGTGACCAAAAATTACTTGTCAATTAGACCAAGGGTTGAAGGCCCATTTTTCATGCATAGTGACACCATTCCTTTGACTAAGTTCCAATTTACAAAGGTCTTTAGGGTATGCAAAGATAAGTTAAAGTTAGGCAATGAGCGTTATTCATCTCATTCTTTTAGAATTGGAGCGGCAACAGAAGCAGCAAGGTGTGGTTTAAGTGATGGAATGATTCAAAGGTTGGGGAGATGGGAGTCTAAAAGATTTCAATTATACGTTAGGCCTCATTTGATATATAAAAAATAAAATAATAAAAAAATAATTTTTTGTATCGGCTCAATGTTATTAAAGTTTATTGATGAATATGAACATTGGTGTATATGTTAATAATTTTCTTTTGATAGGTAATAAGAAGCTGGCGATTGCCTGGGTAATTGGTCACTCGTTTATATTTTGGGCCCAGAAGAGGGCAAAAGAACGGTCATATGGTGAAAATCTTACATTAGAAAGCAATGCTGTTAAAGTCTTTTGGAAAGGAATTCGTGGGGCTAACTGGTCTCAATTATTTGAAATAATACAACAATGTATGTTAAGTTTTCCTTATCCAGAGGTGATAATAGTTCATTTGGGAGGGAATGATATTGGCTCAACAAAATCAGTCAATTTGATAAAAGAGATTAAAAGTGATTTGGTATGCATAACACAAATATTTCCAGATGTTCGGTTCATCTGGTCGGAGATTATCCCAAGGCATTGCTGGTTAAAAATAAGGTTTTTTAGAACCATTGGAAAGGGTACGTAGGAAAGTAAATAGAGCGTTGGAATTTTTTTACCAAACTTGGGTATGACCTCATATAGCCATAGGGATATTGAGGGCAATCGCACTGGCTTTTATAGGAGCAATGCAGTTCACTTGTCGGATATTGGTTTGGATATATTTAATTTGGAGATTCAATCTATGTTAGAGATGGCCATGGGCGTTGGGGGGCCACCGAGTTTGTTAGCCCAGAACCTCGGTGGCGTTGGGATATAAGTCACCCTCCTGGTCATCACAGGAGGGTGGATTTGGTTGAAGAGATATTTATGGCTCCTGGCTTTGGAGGGGCCAAAGCCAGGAGTAGTTTGTAGTTTGTAGTTTGTTTGTGTATTGAGCAATCACTCGCTTTAGGGTTGCTAACTAAGCAGTGACACGCTGTACACTTTTGTTTTACATTAATTTTTATGTTTACTTTTAATTTTTGCACAATTATAATTGTTACATTGGTAATAAATTGTTTTACATATAATTAAGCCACTACCTGTATTTTCAATATCTTTTAAGAAGCTTTAACCCCTTCAGGACGGAGTCAATAGTACACGTTCTGATCAAAACAAAACGTAAACAAAAACTGGAATTTGCGCTATATGTCTGTTCAACCGTAATTCACCTCTTTCATATTAAATGCACTGACACTTATTATATATAATTTTGTTCAGGAGAAACAGGGCTTTCATTTCATATCAAATATTTATATATGAAACAATTTATTATGAATAAAATTTAAAAAACTGAGAAATTTAATGAAAAAAAAAAAAAATTGTAGTTCTGCCTCACATTTTAGCTGTAAATGTCATAATACTGTTAGGTTTTACTGCAACAAAATGCACATATTTGTAATTAGCGATGTCTCATGAGTACAACAGTACCTCCCATTAACAGGTTTTATGGTGTTTTGGAAAGTTACAGGGTCAAATATAGAACGTTCCATTTTCAAATTGAAATTTGCCAGATTGGTAATGTTACCTTTGAGACAGTGTGGTAGCCCAGGAATGAGAATTACCCCCATAATGGCATACCATTTGAAAAAGTAGACAACCCAAGGTATTGAACGTGGGGTATGTTTAGTCTTTTTTAGTAGCCACTTAGTCACAAACACTGGCCAAAGTTAGCGTTCATATTTGTTTTTGTGTGAAAAAAGCAAAAAAATAATATTTGGCCAGTGTTTGTGACTAAGTGGCTACTAAAAATGACTGGGCATACCCCATTTGCAATACCTTGGGTTGTCTACTTTTGCAAATGGTATGCCATCATGGGGGTAATTCTTATTCCTCGGCTACCATACGATCTCAAAGGCAACATAACTAATCTGGCAAATTTCAATG
Organism: Pelobates fuscus; assembly: GCF_036172605.1. NCBI lineage: Eukaryota > Metazoa > Chordata > Amphibia > Anura > Pelobatidae > Pelobates > Pelobates fuscus. The sequence continues at coordinate 165,013,125 of NC_086322.1, forward strand.
TCAAAAAAATGAAATGCAAGCCTTATATGTGACTCTCTAACTTTCCAAAACACCATAAAACCTGTACATGGGGGGTACTGTTATTCTCGGGAGACTTCACTAAACACAAATATTAGTGTTTTAAAACAGTAAAACATATTGCAACAATAATATAGTCCATAAAAGTGCCGTTTGTTTGTAAAAAATACAAAAAACTACTAAAACAGTACCCAGGGCTGCCACCAGAAATTTTGGGGCCCCTGACACAGCCTATGGTCTGGGCCCCCCGGGGCCCGCCCCCAAGTCAGTCCACATGACCCGCCCTAAGTCCACCCCCATAACCCGCCCCCAAATGCACCCACAGGGCCCATCTTAAGTCTACCCACAAGGATGAGGTGTCTGTGTACGGAATTTGTTTGTGTGTGTATAGTGGCTATAAAATGTGTGTAGTGGATACAAAGTGCGTGAGTAAAGTGGATACGCTGTTTATAGTGGATTCAGATTGTATGTTTGTGTAGTGGACAGAATGTGTATGTATAGTAAATGCAGAGTGTGTGTTTGTGTACTGGATGTAGTATGTGAATAGTGAATGCAGAGTGTGTGTTTGTGTAGTGGACAGAGTGGGTATGTATAGTAAATGCAGAGTGTGTGTTTGTGTAGTGGATGTAGTATGTGAATACAGAGTGTGTGTTTGTGTAGTGGATGTAGTGTGTGTGTATAGTTAATGCAGAGTGTGTGTTTGTGTAGTGGAGGTATTGTGTGTATAGTGGATGTAGTGTGTGCGTATAGTTAATGCAGAGTGTGTGTTTGTGTAGTGGAAGTAGTGTGTGTATAGTGAATGCAGTGTGTGTGTTTGTGTAGTGGAAGTAGTGTGTGTATAGTGAATGCAGTGTGTGTTTGTGTAGTAGATAATGTGTGTGTGTAGTGGATTATGTGTGTAGTGAATGCAGTGTGTATTTGTGTAGTGGATGCTGTGTGTGTGTGTGTGTGTGTGTGTGTGTGTGTAGTGGATGATGTGTGTAGTGGATGCAGTTTGTGTGTTTATGTAGTGGATGATGTGTGTGGTTGTGTAGTGGATGATGTGTGTGGCTGTGTAGTGGATGATGTGTATGGTTGTGTAGTGGATGCAGTTTGTCTGTTTTATGTAGTGGATGATGTGTGTGGTTGTGTAGTGGATGCAGTTTGTCTGTTTGGTGTGTGTGTGTGTGTATGTGTGTGTTTGTTTTGGATGTGTGACAAATGCTGCTGGGATTTTTTTTTTTTTTTTAATGTAGAATTTGTATAATGAAAAAATATGTATTCCCCCCTCCCTGCCTCTTACCTGTAGCCAGGGAGGGGGGACACTGGATTCCCTGGTGGCCCGGTGGCTCTGCTTATTGGGGCAGCAAGGAGGAGCCCAGCAGACTCCCTCCATGTTCTCCCTCCTGCCAGCCACTGCTCTATGCGAGCCCAGCATGCATTGCGCGCCGCGGAGCGTTGTCATGACAACCCGCGGCAACGCTTTACTGCTGTGGCTCGCGAGAGTGCTGGAGGGGAGGTAAGTATATCCTGGGCCCTGCTTGGAAGCCAGCAGGGCCCGCAGAGGCATATATACATAGCGGTACTCGCTATGTATATATGCAGATTGAAGGGCTGGGGGCCCGGGCATGCAGAGGATTACCTGTGCACTCCGGGCCCCCCAGGACCGCCGGGCCCGTGACAACCGTCATGGTTGTCAGCCCCTGATGGCGGCCCTGACAGTACCCCCTATGCACAGGTTTTATGGTGTCTTGGAGAGTTACAGGGTCAAATATAGTGCTTGCAAATTAAATTCTCTGCACTTTCTTCCTGTGTTGTCAGGCATGTCAATCAAATTTTAATTAATCAAATGACATAATTATGTTAAAAAAATTACTTAAATATATACGTAGAATTTTAATATATATGCATTTATAGGTATTTAAATTCTACGTGTATACTAATGTAATCTTTTATGTAATTATATGTATTTATCTCTATATATATTTGCGGTTATTTGTATTTTATATATAGATAGAAATATATATAGAATGTCATTCTAAGTGTATTATGTTACCAATATATATATATATTAATAGCAAAATACAGTTAGAATGAAATTACATATGCATATATAATTTATTTAAAATTTTGTTTCAATATTTTATTTATTTATTTTATTTATTTATTATTGTAATTAGACGTATTTATATATAATATATACACATATTATATATATGTAACGTCATTCTAAGTGTATTTTAATATTAATATATATACTAATATTAATATTAAAATACACTTTGTATGACGTTACATATATAATATGTATATATATTATATATATATATATATAAATACTTTTAATTTAATTTTACACATGTTTAATACTTTTTTTTTATTCTTCCCACCAGCAGGGGGACTGTCTGATATTTCAAACAGTCCCCCTGCTGGCAGATCCATAGCCAGCTATAGAGGGCCATGTGATCGCTCTTTGAGAGCGATCACATGGCCGCCGGGGGCCTCATTTGCCATGGGGGGGCTGCCTGGGCTGTCAGGCAGCCCCCCAGAAGAGGATCGCGGCGGAGGTGAGTAGTTGCGATCTTCTGGGGGCTTAAGCCGTTACGGCGTTCTATGCCGCCGCAACGGCTTTAAAGCCGCGACGGCATAGAACGCCGTAACAGCGTTAAGGGGTTAAGTAAGCCTCACAGATCTGTTCTATGATTCTTTTGTTTTGTATTTTTCTCACATGCAGAGTATGAATTGGAACACCATTCAGTGAACAATATAAGTACCTTTCTTTTCCTCTTGTAAACTCTGGTGCATGTGGGAGAGGGACTTATTGCAATCTTAATACCGCTCCACTTCTTAATATTTTATTTAAAGTTCCTGAGACTACCTACTCATATGATGAGAATATCTACCTAACTGGTAATTATACAGGTTTCATTTAATTAATCTAAATGAATTAAAAATTTCTAATAGCATGATATATGACTGGATAAATCACGATCAGATTTCGATATTTAGAAATCTTAGTTAACTAAGAAATATATAGTTATAACCATTCCATTCTGCAGATGGAATTAGAATAACTATGTATTAATGTGACATATCACATGTTAGCATATCGTGATATTTATCCAGGTGTATTGATTTGCTCTAAAATAAGATAAAATATCTGTTTAGGCAAGTTAAAATTCAGCTTGTAGAATCTGGTAGATTATTTTTATTGGATGGTTCCAGGAAATAACTAATGAGCTGGTTTAGATGTTGTGTTAATTTAAAATTACATGAGAATAGGTCTTAATTACCTAGGAGGTCTAGTCAGCATTGAAAGGGTTATTCTAACTGTTAGCTAAAGTTTTATGGCCTTACGCTGCAAGCTGTGTGAAAGAAAGCTTTTCTGTGTGTGAAACTTTCACTTTTGTTCTCTGTAAAGTACCCTCATAAATCTTGTCTTGACAATTGACTGTGTTAACCATTGGAATGTATTGCATACTCATGTTATACTGAATATTCAATGATTATTATCACGCATGTTACTTATTAATTATTATTATTATTATTTAATTTGTCACAATAAATTGTATCTATTTTTATAACAAATTGTGATTTTATTTGTATGGAATACATTTCACTTACATGATAACGAATCTTTGGGATCTGAGAATTGAAATAGTGGGCAATTCTCAACTGTTTACTATTATCATCCCATAAATATCCCCACAAGGTGGCAGGAGGCCTCACATCCTAGGACATCAACGCACTTAGCAAATCGAATTGGACCTACATGCGCTAGTGGTGCACACCGGACACACTCAAACCATTACCTGACATAACGATGGACAGGACCCCGACGACCCTGGACAGGTTCTGCTATTTTGACGTTAAATCATATTACAACTCACAACATGGCAGACACCTTTTCCACAGACCCCTAACGGGGTTTGAAGAACTATGTAGGGCTAGGGCACACCTCCCTAAAGATATTTCTTTCTTGTACACCCTGCTTCAGTCAGCAGTACAGCTCGAACTTGCGAAACACATGGCTCGCTGGGAGGGAGCCACAGGAATCACGCTTTCTGACCCCCAATGGACGAACATATACATATTAACCCCTCCAAGCTGCAGGAGCTGAACTACAAGCTGCTGATCAGATGGTATCGAACACCAGCGAGAATACACCGCATGCTGCCTGAGGTCCCGGAAACCTGCCGGAGATGTAGGGAACAGGTTGGTATGGACCTCCATGTCTGGAGGTCCTGCAACAAAATAACCCCTTTTGGCAAGCTGTCTACACTAAGGGGAATCCTGGACACAGACCTTCCCCATTCCAGCCACTCCAGATGCTCCTCCATCATGCCTCTCTAGGTAAAAGAAGTCCTTATCCAGACATCTCCTCAACGCGGCCAAACTACCGATTCCAGCCAGATGGCGTTAGACCCAGGTATCCACCCTCCAGCGTGGATGGACAAAGTTGAGGAGCTGCATGAAATGGAGAGGCTCACGGCATCTCTGAAAGGCAATATGGTACACTACCTGCAGAGCCGGACCCCCTTGGAGTGTCTACTTATACCGGAGATAGACCTGACGTACGTTCTTCCTCGCAAATGAGAGATAACAACAAGGTTGGACCGCAACGGGCTTGCTCCGGAGCTCGTGGGTGGGGGGGGGGACTTGTAGGCGGAGGGGGGCGTGTCATGGTCTGTGGGAGACAGGGGAGAGCCGGGTTGACCACCTCCCTTCCTTTCCCTTCTTTCTCTCCCCCTACCTACCCTTCACCTGCCACTTTACACTAACTGGTGCGCAGCTCGGGGGGGGTCACCAGATACGCGCAACTATGACTGCACCCACCAACAGCAGGGGGAGGTTCTTACAGCTGGGGGGGTGTATCAACTTAAGGTACAAGTGCATATCCTGCAGACACAGACTACTCTGATAACATCTCAGCAAATGAATACTTAAGGGGCTCCAACATGACAGTCAGGTCTATACTAGGGACACCCCTGGCTACCTACAGAGATGTGGAGTTTCCATGCTGGGCATAGGGTGGGTGGATACGCATCGACTTAAGGTGTACACACTCCATCAGACCTGTGCAGGGTGTCGTGCGGGCATGCCGAGAAGATGTAGACCTCACCTGACCGCCACTTACGAGAAGCATGTCACATCTGCTTCATACTTGCCACATCTAACAGCTACTACCGCCCCTAACAGACGACCATAGAGTTAGGACGCAACAGACAGTATAAACCTGGCTCCTACCACAGGGTGCTAGTGGGGATGTATGTTGCCCGCTAAGCTTAAGGATAGACGGGAGGCCCTATATATTACCTGCTGGGCATCCGCACAGCCTGACTTAACAGCTCCTGGGGAGAAAACTCGAGACGCTAAACGTGCGTCCTCTATGCGTGAGGATTAATTTAACATGTAAAAGATGCGTAAGTGAACGGAAGCACAACTTGATCTATGTCCCATATGCATATAGAAATGTGTAAGTCGGCATTATTGCACAGCAAACTAGTATGAGTCTAATGGTGTACGGTTTCAGATATGGTTGTCATTATACTGCCTTGAATTACAAAAATAAAGATTGTCAAAAATAAATAAATCATAGGGGGCGGGGCCTGACTGCAGAGCTAGACTCAACAGCTCCTGCCATCTGGGGCAGAAAAAGCAGATTTCAGCGACCTAAACAGCAATTGACACACAAAGGCCACCAAGCAAAGGTTGACACCGAGGAGCACAAGATGACACCACCCGAGCGACATTTTAACCGCAGTGTAAAGAAGGGAAACGGAGCTCCGTCTCGACAAAATCTTCAGCTCCTTATGGGAGAAGCTTGAGGCCTGTATGTGACCTCTGGAACCAGAGACCCTGCCCAATTCCATGCCACAAAGCCAAAAACGGGTGGTCAAACAGCGGGATACTGCAAACCCCCCTCCCCTCCGGCTCCACTACCATGAAAGGCCGGCAATGGAAGGGGGCCATCTGGGGAGCAGACTCATGGAACCTACCCTAAAGCAGCGGCAACCCGGAATCGGTTTTCAAGGCCACAAGAGCGCCCAGGTCTGCCTCCAGTAGAAACTCGGCAAGACACAGAGAGGCACAGCTCATCTGAGCCAAATGAGAAAGTGGGGCGCGAGGCCAAAATGGCTGCAACGTAGGGTCGACCCTCCGGGACCTGCAGAAGCCCACGACCTGGATACTTCCAGCATCGAGACCCATACTGGGGACTTTGTGCACCCCACCAAGTGAACTTCCACTCCGCGCCAGGCCTATAAGCCCCTGTACTATCGGACTACCAGGACTGATACATAACTCACTGCAAGGGGATGACACTGGGGACTCACGGGGCATCGGCGGGTCCTTAAGCCATATATGAGTCGCTACACCTGCCAAAGTGCCTGCTACTTCCATCCCATGGACTCAAGAAACACACATTAGGGTTCATTATAGACCTCAGCAAATCTACTGTTATGTATAAGCTTACTTCATGCACCACCGCCCACTAGATCTTAGAAACAAGGCAAGTGTCCTTGACCACACAGGGAATCTAAAGGGGGCACTACTCCATGTTAATTGATCACACACTTACATAGGCATACTCCTATAATTTTATTTAAACCTACTGTCAGTTTGCAAGACCTGTTTCCCTCCATGCCTACTGACCCAACAGGGGTAGTCTCCCACTTCAGCCTGTTACTTATCTTTCACCCAGACTATCATATGTGTAAGGGAGGAAGCAGATATTTAGACTAAGCATGCCACTCTTCTTTTTTAATGTTTATGTTTTTCTTTTTGTGACATATGTCTAGACCTTCTCACAAGATAGCTAACTAACTGTTAAATTCTCATTCAACATAGACATACCTGACTAGCATGAATTCATCTACATTTACCAAAAATGTGCAAGAAATCTGCATGCCATGACATTGTTATAACATGTATATTATTATTTGGGTTTGTGCCGCTGTCGTGGCGTATCAAACCTGCTTTGTTCACTATTTGCACAATAAAATAAAGATCGACAAAAAAAAAAAAAAAATCACCAGTGCAATTATGCTTAATTTTCAAAAGTTGTGCTATTCTCTCCTATGTAGCTGTTGATGTCGACTTTCTTTAACCCCTTAAAGGAACACTATAGTCACCTAAATTACTTTAGCTAAATAAAGCAGTTTTATTGTATAGATCATTCCCCTGCAATTTCACTGCTAAATTCACTGTCATTTAGGAGTTAAATCACGTTGTTTCTGTTAATGCAGCCCTAGCCACACCTCCCCTGGCTATGATTGACAGAGCCTGCATTAAAAAAAAACTGGTTTACTTTCAAACAGATGTAATTTACCTTAAATAATTGTATCTCAATCTCTAAATTGAACTTTAATCACACACAGGAGGCTCTTGCAGGGTCTAGCAAGCTATTAACATAGCAGGGGATTAGAAAATCTTAATTAAACAGAACTTGCAATAAAGAAAGCCTATATAGGGCTCTCTTTACAGGAAGTGTTTATGGAAGGCTGTGCAAGTCACATGCAGGAAGGTGTGACTAGGGTTCATCAACAAAGGGATTTAACTCCTATATGGCAGAGGATTGAGCAGTGAGGCTGCAGGGGCATGTTATATACACCAAAACAGCTTCATTAAGCTAAAGTTGTTCAGGTGACTATAGTGTCCCATATTGTAAAAATCTTGAAACCACTGGGATTTGTTAAAGAATTTATTTATTGATCTTTTTGGTAGTATATGGTTACGCAATAAAATGTTGTACACCTCTGTCAGTTATGATTAATTTTTTTGGGAGTAAGGAATTGAGAACTATGTAATTTAAGATAGACCAGTATTTTCTAATGAATTAAGCTAAAGTTGTTCAGGTGACTATAGTGTCCCTTTAAGGACACATGACATGTGTGACATGTCATGATTCCCTTTTATTCCAAAAGTTTGGTCCTTAAGGGGTTAAAAAGGTGCAAGTTTTAATGTGTTTTCTTCCACATCAATTTTTAAATCTTAAAAGTCTACTGATGATTTGCTAAAGTTACTAGTGAGCTTTATGCCCCAATCGTTGGCATTTAAGGGGGTTAAAAAGTGACTCACGTTCCCAAAGTGACATGAACAAATTGGCATAGCTGGGTGCGAACAAATTTTTAGAAAGTAAAAATTTATTTTATTATTGAGGGGATAGAGTGGATTTTAACCAACAATAATTTTTGGTTTGGAGAATAGTTTTATTTGCAATTCTGTGGAACGCCGATGGGCACTAGGTTCGCACCCAGCTATGCCAATTTGTTCATGTCACTGTGGGAACATGAATTCATCCACGAGGACTGTAGGTGGAATGCGAACCTCGTAGTCTATCGTCGTTACATAGACTACATATTTTTTTTTTTTAATTCTTTATTTTTCAAGTGACAGAATTGACAAGCACATGAGTGTTGTACAAAGGTAATGCATGGGCTTATGAAAAAGCCAAAGTTCAAACATTTCAACAGTACATCATCATACAGAAACGTTTGTAGAGAAAGGTTTGTTGTCTGGTGGTGCAACTTTAGTTTCTTTCTATGCAGTTCTGTCAAGTTTTTATACAATTAAACAAAACTAAACAAGTTTGGATGCAACTGTAGGTAGCATTGGAACAGCAAAAGAAGCAGAAATTGAAGGTTAGAAAAATAAGAAAAAATTAAATTAAAATTATAATTAAAATTAAGGATGAAGTGTGGTAGAGAGGCTCCATCTGTTGGAGTCTTCAACGGGGTTGTAGGGGTGGGTGGGGGAGTGAATAGGCGTCCCTGACCTTTGTGGTGTGCGGCATTTTGGTGTTGTGCATGTTTCCACGCTTCTTTCATAATTATGATTAAGGTCCCCATGGGCTATATGTATTTATGTGTCTCTTTTCGTGGTTGGTTACCGGTCTATTAATTCTACTGACATAGACTACATATTTTTAATCTGGAGGGGAGATGAACAGTCACCAGTCACCTTTTTATCCCACCTAAATGTTAACGATTGGGGCATAAAGATCACTAGTAATTTAGCAAATAATCAGTAGATTTTTTAGATTTAAATATTTAGGTGGAAGAAAACACATTAAAAACCTTTTTTTTTTTTTTAAAAAGTCCACGTCAACAGCTACATAGAGGAGAATAGCTGTCACACACTCCTAAAGCACAACTTTTGAGAATTAATGGCGGGGGGAGACACGACCACAAAGGGATGACAAAGAGGCACACAGAAGGGCTCGGGGAAATAAGAGACCATAGAACCTGAAAGAGAATGAGACACAAAAAGGGTCTGGGAGGGAGAAAAACACATAAGGGGGGTGGGGGGGGGGGGGGGCGGCACACACAGAGAGGCTGGGGAAGGGGAAAAAAGACACAAATAGGCTGGGTGAGAAAGAGACCCACAAAGGTACTGGGGAAGGGGGGGAAGACAATAGAGATGGTGGAGAAAGACTGCCAATTTTTGCTTTGGGTGGGATTTGGAAGCCACTGGTCATACCATGGGCACAAAATAGCCACTAGGCCAGTCCTCAAGAATCCCCCCTCCCCACTCAACAGCCCAGGCTTTAGGGATTACCCAGTTGTGACCAAGGTGTTTTAAGAAAAAAAAAAAAAAAAAAAAAAAAAAAACACTTTAGATACAACAGAGAAATCCCTAAATGGTGGACTGGTAGGGGGTACTTGAGGACTGGGTTGTGAACCACTACACTAGGCCATATATATCTTATTATACAAATAATGTGACCAATGGGGATCGACCGATTATCGGTTTTACCGATATTCTGTATTTTCGGCAATATCGGTATCGGACAATAAAGATACCGATATTGATAATAATACATACCAGGACCACTGGGCCCATTACAAGCCCGGCAGTCCTGGGGGTGGCCCGCAGCAAGCTGTTCCTTACCTCCCAGCAGCTCCCCAGTGTAACTCTCGTGAGACCCGCGGCCGTCAGAGCGTTGCCACAGGTTAGCATGGCAACTCTCCGCGCAGCACACAGACCGCAAGATTTACACAGGGGAGCTGAAGAAGCTGCTGGGAGGTAACAGTACATGCCACTGTACCACCAGAGATTAACATAGCCCCCCTCCCTGGCCAGGCAACAAGCAGAGAGGGGGGGGGGGGGGGACTAAAAAATAAACCATATATAAATATTAAAAATAAATGCCCCCTACTGCCCCCCCATTTTACACAAATCACATCCCTTCAGAAACACACTACACAAACAAACACACTGCATTATATACGCACACTACACAAACACACACACTGCATTATATACGCACTACATTCACTTTACGCACACTACACAAACACACATACTCTGCATTCACTATATATACACACTACACAAACAAACCCTGCATTCATTATATACACAGTGCATCCACTACACAAACACACACAGCTCCCCTGTCTAAACACACTGCATCCACTACATGTGGCATGTATATTTTGTACATTTACCTTTAGAAATAGTTGTATTTTTTCAAAATGGTAAATGTACAGAATATCTAGTTATAGTTATCGGCTATCGGCCTGAAAGTTCACAGATTATCGGCTCTAAAAAAAAATCTATATCGGACGATCCCTAGTGACCAATACACAAGCTATCCCCCCCCCCCCCCCCCCCCCATTTAACTAAATGTCATGCTTTTCTTTAACCAAACGGGCAGATGAAACTCCTGGAAACCACTAGATCAACGTTACTAAAGTGGGTGTAACCAGAGGTTTCATTTCTAAGCAGAGGATGGTCAGTTAAAATTAGGATACTTACCAGAATATTATATTTTCAATTACTTCTAAACATGCGACTCTTCAAACAAAGTTGGAAGGAAATACTCCCAAGAGTAGCTGCTCACATACTGAAATTACAAACTCCAAGGGTGTGCAGGTGTTCCACATGTGCAATCCTATTGCCTAGCATTTCATTTTGGGAAAATAATGGGTAATTACTCTCAGTAGGACTCACCCATGTGCATCCAGCTAGAGAATGATTATATTGGTCCATACACAGTTCAAACTTTTATGGATTCCGATGGCTCGTAGGCTTAAACAACTAGCACAAGCATTACCCTCGACTAGTTTGGCATGGTTACGCTACTACTAAAACATTGCCATCCACCAGATCCTGCACCCTTAAATATATTAAAATGTTTTACCCCTAATCTCAACCTCCATGGCTGGTACAAAGCGAGGCACTCGCTTTCCCAGGTTTTACATAAAATCAGAAAACAAATCTTTCCTTCCCCTGATTACTGCATTCCCCCTACCCAAGGCAGAACTATTCACCTATTTGCATCAAGCACATCCTGGCTAAGAAGGGGGTTAATACATACAATGCACAACACCTGGGGATAGTTTTCTAGACTCTGTTAGGAGTGACATTTCCTGTACATTGGCTATAAGAATATGCTCACCCTTTTAGCTAAATGAAAGTGTAGTAATAATGTAGTCCCAGACAAGAATTTTAATATGAACATAGAGGTATTTTGTTTTATCTTTTTTGCACATTTTAAGTGTTTATGGTTTTCCCCATTTGACCAGTTCCTGTGTTTTGACATTTATTGTCTTTGTTCCCAATATAAAAGGACCCATATTTAAAATGACATTCCATTTTCTAACTACTGCACACAACATTGTGCTCCTTTTAGCATAGTCAGAGAATTTACGATCTACCTACCAATATGAAGACTTGTCCCAGATGAGTGGTGCCCTTGACAGGCTACAGAAGAGTTGGATCTCATTATGACATTGAAAGACATGTGCAATTCGTTTCGTTCCAAATGCAAGTTCGGACGTATTTCTGAGATTTGGATGCTTCTGAAGGTCCGAAGTGCCGAACTGAGTACCAAATTTCGGAAGTGCCGAAGTGCTTCGGATTTCTAAAAGGGGCAAAACAGGTGAGGGTTGGGGTAGGGTTAGTGGTTGGGGAAGAGGTAGGGTTAGTGGTTGGGGTAGGGTAACCCTAACCCTACTCTTAAACCAACCCTAAACTTACCCGAAGTGCCAAATTTCGGAGTGCCGAACCGAATATTTTTCCCATGCACATCCCTAATTGAAAGATACTCCTAACTCTATACTGTCAATGTCTGGTATTCTGCACCTCTTGCTGGATACCATTTGGCAGGGACACTTTCCTCTTGTTAATTCAAACCTCGATTGAATACTACTTTTTCAGACTACTAATGTACCAGTTTTCTGTGATGTTAATGATTGGGGTGAAAGGGCTCGGTATGCAGAGAATTGGACAACACAAAGTCACTTCAAGTCTTTATTGAGTAAACAAATAAACTGGAAAGTCCAAGGACAAGACCATACAGTGTAGAGCCAGGACCAAGAAAACAAAAGGCAAGTCTTGATTGGATAATCCAGGCAAAATCAGAGAGCCCACAGTCTTAGGCTGGTTAAACAAGTAGGCAAAGGTTTACCAGGCGGTCCAGGACAGGCTCAAGCAAGCAGAGTTTAACCAGGTAATCCAGACAGGATGAGGCAGACAAGGGTTACCAGAGACCGGTTCAGGTAGACAAGCAGGGGTTAAACAAGGCTTGTAACTTTGAGGGGTTCACAAGATAGCCGAGCCAAGAACCCAGGGTGGTGAAAGTTTAAGTAGGGGAGAGGCAATGGAAGCTCTCCCATGAGGGGTCTCTGGGCCTAGTGTAAGTCCCCTCTAGTTAATGTAGACGTCCATGCCCCATTTGTGGGCGATGCTGTGTCGGTTTAACCATTCAACTAATTGTTCCTCAAACTGCTTTTAGAACCCCGAGAGCTCCATAATAAGATATCTGACACTCTAAAGGGATCATGGAGCAGTGTGGGGGATTTATTTTTATACAGCAAAGGATGCCCGCCAGGTGGAGTGGCTGCAGGGACCAGCAGGCTGGGAGCAAGTGCGGCGTGCCACCAAAGAACTTGCCAGAAGAAGAGTCTGGTGTATCCCTCACACCTGGGACAGAGTCCCATATGGCGCCCTGTGAGTATGGAGTGTGACATGAAGGATTAAAAAAAAAGGGGACAGCTCCAGATGTGTCCTTAAGCGGGGATTGCACCGCTCAGAGCCCTATCTAAGAGCCTAATGGAAGCTCTTTTCTTGTGAGTGTATTTTATCGTAATTTTTCATTCATTAAGACCTTGTATATACTGGATTACACTTTTAGTGGTTTATTTTGTGTTTTATTTCATATGAGATGCCAACAACAGAATTCCTCCTCTGCACCAAAGTTTTATCTACTTGAACACTAAGGAGGATAACAGACTGACCTCCAAAAAAAGCACCATCTTCAAAAGGTTCTTCTCTCCAAAAACACTTTTTGCTGGGACTCTTTAATATTGTTATATCTTAATATATGTATATTTTTGGATACAATATTGTACATATATATCTATATATGGTTATCTAGTATTTCTTATTTGGTGCAGTCTTTTTTCCTGTATGTTTCACTGTATAAGTGTAGCATATATTTGTTTTGTTAATTCTGTGAAGAAAGATCACCCTTTTACGTACTTTTTTCCATCTTCCTTCCACACATTTCCCCCTACCTCCTCTTCACTGTTTTTTGCCCTTTTGACTTTCATTATGGGTTATATTTGTAGTCTATATGTTATGTCTCATTTTGCCTGCACAATGACTAAACCTTAAAAGGTTAACCCAAGCATCAAGTGGTCATGGTGCAAGGATCTTTTATGTACAGCATTCAACATAAAATTTTATGTACAGCATTCAACATAAGATTTTCACTTGAGCTAGATGACTTTGAGGAACACATCAAGCCCTATTACCACTACAGTGAGCTGTAGTTGTTGTGGAGCGAGGTGTGCTCCAGGTAAAACGTAAAACCTAAGAAGAGAGAAACTTACATGCACGCTGTTGTGGTTATGGTGCTTGAAATCTTGAAATGTTCCTTTAAAAGGGACACTGTAAACACTATAACCATTACATCTAATTGAATTGGATGTAGTGCATGGTGTCCCCTGGCACTGTCCCTCCAATTCAATGTTAAACATGTTCACGCCTTTTAAAACTAAATAAGGGTCCCTGGTCACCCACAGCCAGGCCCCCAATGGAGGCATGGCTATGGCAGGGATTATACACCTCTATCTAGCCATGCCAATTCATCCGAGCAACTGGCAGTGTGATAGGCTAAAAGTGTGTCAAGGTCAGCCAGTTACAGCCATTTATTGCTGCTCAGAACTTCCTCATAAGCACAGAGGAAATGTGTTGCTGGGGGTGTCCCTTAGCATAAAAACATCAAAAATTTATTATTGCTGAATAGAAAGACTGTGCCAGGGGACTACAGACACTAACCACTTTAATGACATGAAGCAATTACAGTGCCTACAGTGTCTCTGTAAGTCACCCTGTGTCTAAACAGCTTCCATTTTGAGTATTTATTTCGGTTCAAAGATGGAATACTTTGCTATGTTACCAGTCTTTGCCATTTTGAAGGTAGGCCTGTCTCTAATGAATTACCCATAATATGCACACACTCACTGGTATGCCTCCAAGTGACCCACCCCACATTCATATCTCCCAATGTTTGAATAGTGATTGGGTAACCTTAACAACCCAGACTACTTGCACGTTCGTTCAGAAACATCTGGGTTGCCATCACTGCTCTAGAGTCTAGAATAAATTAAACAGCATAATTGACAACACACTACGTGAACATGTAATGCAATTATTTTTTTTAATTAAAGAGATTCTACACTAAACATCAACGAAGAGAAACAAAGTGCAACAAAACAAAGAAAAACATTCAACTGCAAAAAAAACAAAACACTCTTCGAGGTCTTAAAAATAAATTATTATTAAAACAGGACAACCAGGAAAAAATTTAAGTTTTGTCTATAGTGTGTTTAGTCCAACAAATCACATTTTTTTTTTTTTTTTTAAATCAGTATTGCACAAAAGTACATTTTCGGTATTTTCAAGATATATGGTTAACAAAGGGTTGATTTAATAATTAAATTGACTTCTTGAATTCCTTTAACTCAATTAAAGGGACACTCCATACCCCTGAAGTACTTTAGCTTGCTGAAGAGTGTTCACTTGACAAACATTTAAGAAGAAATTGGATTTCTCTTAAACAAATAGTTCCAGACCCCCTCCTCACCCTGTCAGACAACCAGTACTGTTACTTCCTGGTTTTGCTCAGTGCCGTTACACTCAAGAGTCAGGCAATTGCTCAGATCGCCTGCCTTGCAAATACTTCATATGGAGCTGCACTGGGAAGTCTGATTGTACAGCCACAGAAAGTCTGGGCAGGTTTAGAAGGGGAGGGCTTGCAAAGGCTTCAGACAAGAGATCTGCAGCTTTTACAAGCAGATTGAGATATATCCCCAATAAAAAAAAAACAAAAAAACAAAGCATAATTAAATGACAGGTAAATTTAAAGGAATGGGTGAAAATGCATATCAGATACATCATCATTGCTTTGCTCAGATGCCAAATATAACTCTTTCCAGCAATGGAGTGTTATGTACTATTGAGACCAATTGTCCAGCTTGTTGCCAAACTGAAATATTGCAACTACAGTGTCCAATGAAAATCCAGTATTACATTAGTGTAAGAGATATCCAATCAATAAATATCAATGCATCGGTAAAAAAAATGAATACAAAATAAAATTAATATTGTCCTGTTTGAATTGCATATCGATATCAAACTAGCCATATTACCTGGATGAGAGAAGCTACTATGAACTACAAAAGTAGTAATGCTTAGGCAGTGAAAGCACTAGCAAGGCATCATGGAAGGTGTAGTAAACAGCAGCTGCAGCAAATATTGAGGTCCCATGGGTTTTAGTGGGTCCTCTTTGATTGGAAAAGGCACATTAAATTAGGGCACAGGCAACTGCCCACAAATGAACTGTGTTTTGTAGCAGCACTGTGTATTTCTAGTGCAATGGAGTACCCTTTGAAATTAATGAAGAGGGTTTACAGAATCCTATTTTTTTACATAGAAGAGTGGGTGTGCTAAACATTTAGAAGATGTACATACATGTACATCCAGTGTACACGGTCTCATACCTAAGTTGGTACAGACTCTTACTGACCAGACACAGACCAAGCTCTCCTTAAACATCGTAAAGAGAATATTTACAATCTACAAAATAAAAACAAAAAACTATCACAAAGCAATACTGCACTAGACAGACAAAGGCATTTGTGTAAATCTTTCTTTTACACATGCTTATACAAGGCACATCTTTAACAATCCATCTGGCACAGTTTGAAAGGCAATTATAAATTCAAGACCACACACTGTAGCTGAACTGAGCACACCCCAAGTTCAAAGTGAATATATCCAGTGTTTTCATCCTATCAGAAGAATATAGAGTCATTTACCCGGCACACTGGTTTGTACTTTCAGGTAGTCACATATGTTCAATGGTCGTATTACTATAACCTTTAAACAAGTCTGTAGCATGTTTACTGACACACTGATTCACACACTCCTAAATTTAAAAAGATGTACACAGTCCATAACATGATCTGAAAGTGATAATACAAACATTTTAAACTCAATAAAACAGTTCTCCTGCAAATATCTTCTTAAATCTCTTACCTTCCTTTACAGTGTGCTCTACATGTCCATAAATAGCAGAAATAAAACAGAATTAAAAGTGTGAATTAAATTATTACAGTAATAGAGCCAACAGAAAATGTGCCATAGCACCTGTTTCATTATACAAAAAAGAATCATTTCCCGACACCTAAAATCTAAGTTTCTTGTAGATAAAGAGAGTACCACCATCCAAATAAATCTAGGCAACCATGCATACTGCAGCTATTGAGCCAGGCTGTGCATGCTGTGAGTTGCAGTTTGTTGCAGCTGTAGTGCTGGAGGTTGCTTTTGACTTGCCAGCAGAGTTGGTGATTACATCTGTAATTGTACAATATCCCTGCAGTATTCGACGTAGTTAACAGTTTCTAGATCGTTGGTCATGCAACAGGCAGGCTTGCTTGTGTCACAAAAAAAAAAATAAAAAAAAAATCTATAAATAACCAAATTATTTTCATCAAAAATAGATCTACACATATTTAGATTTTCCTTCATTCATATTGTGGTCTAGAAAGCTCATCAGAGTTCATGTACTGTTTCTTCAAAGCACCAATAAGTGGTCAACATTTCAAATATATCCATCCGATCTGTTATTTAGCGACCTTGATAAATATCTAGACAAGAGAGAAAAGAAAAATTACACTAGAAATGCACGTTTTACATTTATTCAAGCATTACACTTTAGGTTCAATGGGAAAAGAACTGCAATAGTAGACTAAAACTAAACCTGAACTCATTAAACTATTGTCTCAATGCCTAGGGCAGTGATGACCAACTCTGGACCTCCAGATCTTCGGTATGTCTGTACATCATGGAAAATGTAGCCCAGTTATTTCTGGTGTATTAAAGGAACACTATAGGGTCAGAAACACAAACCTGTATTCCTGACCCTATAGTGCTTAACCCAACATTTAGGTGGCTTGCCCCCATTTAGCCCCCTATAAAAGTTTAAAACTCCCCTTATTTCCAGCTTCCATTGCCACGCGGGTCCGCCCCCTTTGTGACATCATCAAAATGGCTGCATTTTAGCCATAGGGAAAGCATTGGATTGGCAAAAATCAGCATGGGGCGGGGCCAACTGTTTTGGCCAATCAGGACCTCCTCATAGAGATGCATTGAATCAACAATTCTCTATGAGAAAAATTCAGCGTCTCCATGCAGAGCGTGGGGACGCTGAATGTCAGGGCTGCTTTTTCGGCAGCACTGACCCAGGAAGCCCCTCCAGAGGCCATCTAAGGAGTGGCCACTTGGAGGTGGCCCTAGAGGCAATGTAAACACTGCAGTGTTCGCATTAAAAAACCCTGAAGGGAACAATTATATTCACAAGAACAACTACATTAAGCTGTAGTTGTTCTGGTGTCTATAGTGTCCCTTTAAGGTTAGTGACAGCTACTGTAGGGTATTCATCTGTAGAAAGGAAAGGAAAGAATTAAAAATAAAAATAGAGAGAGAGAGAGAGACAAAAAACATATATATATACCTCACTAATTAAGGCCCAAACTGGAGATTCTGAGAGGATCTTTAATCGAAATGCTTTGATTTTTCCAAGAGAAGGGCTGATTTCTCCTTCAGCTATACCATTCAAAAATTTGCCTGTAAAAAAATAAATAAAAGAAAAATAAATACGTTAATAAAAACCTCTGATTACAAATATAGTAAAATAAACTCTCTTATACTATACTTTTTCTTTCGTCTAAGGCAAAGGAAAGGTTTTTTAGTGCAAGAACAATAAGGATGTGGAATTCTTGGCCTGAAGAAGTGGTTTTAACAGAGTCCATACAGATGTTCAAACAGCAACTAGATGCATACTTGCAAAAACAGAACATTCAAGGATATAATCTTTCAATGTTGGGTAATAACTGCTTGATCCAAGGATAAATCTGACTGCCATTCTGGGGTCAAGGAGGAATTTTTTTCCTAGTTTGTTGCAAAATTGGAAGTGCTTCAAACTAGGTTTTTTGCCTTCTTTTGGATCAACAGCAAAATACAAATGTGAGGAAGACTGAACTGGATGGACGCAAGTCTCTTTTCAGCTATCTAACTATGTAACTATATACTAATTTGATATAAAAATGGAAATGTTTTTAACATTTGCCAGGAAGCAGAATGTCTTTCCGAGTTGTAAGATGCTCCCTTGTAAATATAAGGGTCCCTGCCTTGCCTTGAAAATGGGAATATGACTGCTGGTATGTGCAGTTGGCATAGCAACCCCACATTGCAGTAGTGCAACACGTGTTGCACCATGGTTTTAATGAGGCAAGTTGACACTGACGTTCCATCTTTGATTCCAGTGTGAAGTAAGCAGCTCTCCCACCTTTCCCTCTTATTTTGGCACATTGTGTTTTTCATACTTCTTCTCTGCCATGGTTTGGTAGTAGCTCGTTACAAGGACAGTTAGAAATAATTTGCTGCCCTATCAGGCTGCTTTCAAAGAGCAGGATGCAAGAGCTAAAGGAATTTTACAACACAACAGGAGGCTTCATATTGTGCAATAACTTTCTTTACTAACTCCATAGCAGCAAAGAAAAAAAACAGTTGAAATAAGGAACCAATCAGAAAATAGTCAGAGTATATATAAGTCACAGTATATCCATATCACTTCCTCTTTCTTTGCTGCTCCATCACAAGTCAGGTCAGAATACGGATTCTTTGATTGTGTTTTAATTGTGTATTTGAACAGTTTTACACTGTTGGATTCAGGTTCTCCTTTCCTGGGGGTGGTAGGGGATCCTTTTTTAACCTTTGCTGTGGGGCTGTCAGAGGTTGAGGGTTCTGTCCCCTCTCCCCACAGGCCCTCTCTCTCTGGAGATGGCATTTACTCCCCCCTCCCCCGTGGCTATGTTCGCCACTTTCACTTGCTCTCACGCGCTGTTCGCATTGTAATCAGTGCGAACAGACCGGGCATTCACTGGTTTAGTGCATTTCGACACGAACGGTCCATCAGCAAGGTTCCCCGTTCGTGCCTATTCTGCACAAACGTTCGGGTCTTCGCACAACCTTCCGTTTGTGGAGTTCTTATTTCTGTTGGCGTTCGGCAGTTCTTTTGTCATGAACAGTCCTTTCGTCAAAATTCTGCTGAACGCTTCGACTCACTCCCTTACGTTCACCTGTTCTCGCGAACACTTTTCGCAGGCTTATGTGCCAGTTAGCCCGGTTCTCGCGAGATCTGCGGCGGCCATTTTGTTGGTGTGTTTTTTGGTGGATGTTCACTCATCAGGACGAGGCTCTCACTTTGGAAGTTTAACAGCTCCAAATCCAGCTGTGATTTCCTGAATTTTACCACGGGGACCTGTTCAGGTTGGTGTATTGACTTCTGAGGAGTGGGACTGCCAGTCAGGTATACCCTAGTAGTCTGGCAAGGGGTGAGCCCCCATTTGCGTAATTCCCAGAGTGCTGCGTACCGGAATCTGTTAAAGCAGTTCCGATCTCCAGGGTGAGCCCTAGTGATTATAGAGTCTGCTTTCTCATGCCATTAGGCGATACGTAACCTACGGCCTATGGCCTTTCAAGTCCCTCCCACACGGTCCCTCTACCTCTCCTACCTGTGCCTGTTAGTACTCCAATATTATGGAAGACAAACAGGCCTTGATCAAAGCTGCGGTGGCTGCGCCCCTGGAAAAGGCTATAGCAAAGGTGCTCCCAACGACCTCTGATACTAACAAGCCGGTTGGCAAACATACCCATGCCAGGGAAAACTCAGAAGAGTCAGATGACTCCTCAAAAGAGACAGTGCCTGGCAAAACACCACTGGAAGGGTGAGTCCAGGAAGGTCGCTAGCAAGGGCAAGGCGTCCCTCAAATGCAGTAAGCGCCCTGTGCCCGTGGCCCCACACTTACTCCAGAGATTTCCTCGGACGAGGATATTCCCCACTCCCTCTCCATACTGGACGAGTGGCAGGCAGAGGTCTCAGACTAAGGCGATTGGGGCTCTAACACATACATCAGGGAGACCTTCCTAGGTGAGCCCCAGAGTAAAGGGGATGCGGAGTCATCTGCTACATCCGCTGCGCAGAAACAGGACAACTTTCTAGATGCTACGGGTCAGAGGATGTTCGACCCTAGAAACATAAGGCACCCCCGCTCCGGGGAATGGGCTCCACCTGACCATCTCAAGTTCATGCACGTTTGGATCCGCAAACCCCTGGAAAAACACGTCCGCAAACGGATAAGAGCGGAATACCCCAGACCATCCCTGCCGGATAAGGTGGCGTTCACGCCAGAATTTGACAACTCATACTGGCCTTTATGGAACGAGGTGGTCGCGACCCATGCAGGGGTGTCGAGAGAAGCTTTAAAGGGGCACAAGACAAGCTCCTGGATGCAATGGGGCCACTGGCCCGTGTAATGTACTTGGCGGATGATGCTTATGCCAGAGCAGACTCGTTCAATGCGGACATGGTACATGAATGGGCACACGATATTAGAGAGTGGACCCAATGGGGTTTCTACCTTCTCGGAAATACCAATGCGGCCCTCTCGACAGAGCGGCGCCTCGAAAGGAATCTTCCGCATCGACCCCAAACCTGCGGATCTGGTGGTGAAGGAATTAGGCCCACGGGCACAGGGAAAGCTTTTTGGAGAGACCTTCATGAAAGAATTGAACAAATACGTGAACGTGTTCTCCGGTTTAAACAGAGCCCACACGTCCATGCGTAAGGTCTTATGAGATAACCCTTCCAGGGGTGTTTTTTTCCAGGGCTGGTCGGCAACGGGCCATGCCACCAGCTGATTTTGGCCTGTAGGCCCCCACAACAGTTTCACCCACAACAGTCCTACCCGGAAACTGGCTCGAGACAACACTATCCCTATTACCAAAGAGGCACAGAGAGGACGTGGAGATTGCGGACGTGCCCGTGCAAGATTCCCCACAGGTAAGAGACCAACACTTATCAATGTCTCTGCTAACCATGACTGCCGGACGTGTCTCTTTTTTCCCAGAATTGGGAAAAACTATCCACAAGTGCTTGGGTGTTACAGACGGTCAACAGTTACCACAACGAATTACAGACGTTTCCCATACAGAAGCAACCTCCTCGTCCCCTATGCATCTCCGCCTCGGACACTCATCTCAATTGGAGCTCCGAGACCTACGCACAAAAGGCGCAATACAACCCGTGGTCGAACGATGGGGCTTCTTCAGCAATATGTTTCTCGTCCGCAAGAAAACCAGAGACTTCAGGCCGGTGATCAATTTAAGGGAACTGAACGACCACATTACATACCGTCAATTCAAGATGGAAGGCATACACTTACTACGAGATCTTCTACAAGAAGGAGACTGGTTTACCCGTCTAGACCTCAAAGACACATACCTGTCGATTCCAATTCACGAGGACAGTCGTCCCTTCCTTCGGATCCTATGGCACGGCCTTCCATGGCAGTTCACTTGCCTCCCTTTCGGGCTCAGCTCCGCATCGTGGTGTATCACAAAAATGCTGAAACCGGTGTAGCCTGCCTCAGAACTCGAGGGATCAGATGTATCATTTACCTGGACGACATACTCCTGTTCTGCAGAACGAGCGAATTGGCCTCACAACATTCCTATTAGGGGTCACATTCCGTATTTCACGACGGACTAAATCTGGTTCGTCGTCGGTCTTCTACCCGTTCTTCGACTCAGAACCTCAATTAGGTGTGGTTGCGGCTTTGCAGGCATATGTGACGGCAACGGAGACGTTACGCTCATCAACGGCCCGGCAACTACTGGTATCATATGTTGGCCCTCACGGTCCGGTTTCGGTCACCACACTGTCCAGATGGATTAGATGGCTCCTCACTCTAGCCGGAATAGACCAGTCTTACGGCGCGCACTCCATGCGAGGTGCAGCGGCATCATCGGCGTTTACGGCAGGCGCGTCTGTCAGATATATTACAAGCGGTGGACATACGTTTCGGACATTCTACTTCCGTCCGTCGTCTAACGCCGCGTTTTCTCTTCTGCCTAAGCGTTAAAATTACAAAATATGAAGCCTCCTGTCATGTAATAATAATCTTAATTTTAATAATGACAGGAGGCCAGCATCCCCCCCTTCCCCCTCCCATCTAAATCGATGGGAGGAATCATTTTCCCTTACCCTTTTTCAAGTTGGATCTGACAAGTTAATCATTGAGTTGCGGACTTGTGATGTCGCATTTCTCAAGAGGGAGTGATATGGATATACTGTGACATATACACTCTGACTGTGTTCTGATTGTTTCCTTAATTCAACTGATTTTACTTTGCTGCTATAGAGTTAGTAAAGAAAGTTAATTTTAATAATGACTATTTTGCATTAAGATTATTAGTACACTGCGCTAACAATCTTCAATTATTGTGGTTTTAAGCGGTCTTGTGTAGTTACCCTGACAGGTTGTAAGTGTTTGGCATGTTTGTTAAATAAAGCTTTGGCTGTTGAACTCAAGACTTCATCTACAGAATAACAACCAGGGCATCAGATAATCATGCAGCGTTGTTGCTTTATAGAGGAAAATATTGCCAATGTGTATTAATGAAATGTAAAAGTCAAAACTAAAAAAATTGAGCATAAATCGGATTGCTTGTCTACCAACAGACAATAACAGATGGGTAAATAAATTTGCAAGGGTTACTGCCAAGTTTGAAAGAAAGGAATATAATTTTTTATTTAACTTAATTTTTTTTTTTTTTTTTTACACATTGTTGTAGACATTTTTTCAACTCAAGTCAGGTCAACATAACTCACACTTTTATGGTAAATGCCTCAGATCTGAGCTTAGAAAAATGAATGATGTACATCAAGCATGTCAAACCCAAAGTCTAGCACGGGCCACATAAACAAGGTTAAAAAAAAAAAATTAAAATAATTTTTCACAGAAACTTAGGTTTGCAGATTCAGATAACGCCTAGTGGTGCATTTATGGCGTACAAGGCATGACCATTTTATCTTTTTTTTTTTTTTCATGGATCTATATTGGGCCCCTCAACATTATGGGTATTAAAGGGACTACCAAGCACCAAAAATAGCTTAATGAAGTCATCTCTCTCTCTCATTCCCCTACAGACTCACTGCTCAATTTTCTGCATTTAGAAGTTAAATCACTGTTTTTTTGTTTTTTTTGAATTTTTTATTTTTGTTGTGCATTGAAGGTTACAACATTGCTTGCATGGCCACAGCAGCTCTGACAAGCTCATTATTCGTAAAGTCGTGAACATATTAGTGGCATTCGATTAACTGGCACATTTTTTGTTTTAGTAGATGAGACTCATAACACTTAGTTATTGCTAGGCGTTGCATAATATCAGGTATTGAGTATATGGTTACATGCAGATTATTTGCTTAGATTAGTTAGGTACACGCTTCGTTATGAACGTTACAACATCACCCCTTACGCCCCTTAGCTACACATGGATGCAGTAGGTAAGGCCTGAGAGATATTACATTAACCCCTTGCTTCTTATAGCTATACATGGATGCATTTGACACATTAAGACAGGTATTATTTCGCCATATTTCCGATTCTCCATCCGATTCTCTGGGCCTGGGTCTCGGAGTGTCCATAAGGAGATGTGGTGCAGAGTGGGGACTGATGTGCTCTGCAGGGTGTTCGGGGTCTTGCAGTCGTCCTCTGAGGGTGCTGTCCCTTCGAGGGGTAGGCGGCATGCAAGGATGCAGGGGTGTCTGCAGGTGTGCGATTACGGGCTAGGCCTGTGCTTATTATGAGCTGCCGTTGTGGGTGAACAGCTTAAGAGGGCACTGAACAGGACTCCTTACCGCTGGGCCTCCGCCATCTGGGTGTCTGTGGCTGGAGTGCAGGTTTCGCCAGTTATGCCTGTCTTTCGCCGGTTATGCCTGTCATGCCCCCTGTTCCTCCGGTTTATATTAGGTGCGGTGACCATTTTGTTGCTCCCCATGCGGTCTCAGGTTGGGCTTCCTGCCGATCGGCTGTAGTGGTCGGGCCTCGAGGGTGTGTAGACCGGGATCACCCCCCCGGTCCATAGGGGGGGTACGGGGCCGGTGTCCCCGTGGGTCTGACTCCGAGTGCTGGACGGTGTGCTGCAGAGCGGCGGCCGTCCGCCCCGCTCGCCACCGGGGTAGGCCGCAATGGAGTCATGTCGGCTTTCTCTACCAGGGGACTGAAGCCTATCAGGCCAGCCTCACCCTGGTTCCAGGATACTCCGTCCGGTGGGGGCCGCCGTTGCCGGTCAGTTTGGGGTCGAAAATCTTTAGGTTTGTGTGCGTTTCCATTGTAAGTTGCAGGAGCTGGTCTTGCGTGCGACCAGCCAGCTCGGCGGTCCGGCCCCGCCCCCCTAAATCACTGTTTTTGCAGCCCTAGCCACACCTCCCTTGCCTGTGACTCAATGAACCAACATTTTAAATCAGATCTAACAGGCTGTGTGTTTACTTTAGAAGCTTTTATCACTTAAAAGTCTACTGAAGGCTCTCGAGCAGGATATAAAACATTCTAAATTAAACACACAGTGCAATAAAGGAAGTTTAAAAGTTAGCCTCCCAATACGCTTCCTATAATAAGAGATTTATGTAAATCACAGCCAGGGGTGGTGTGGCTAGGGTAGCGTAAATAAAGATATTTAACTGCCATTTAGGGGAAAGAGTATAAAGGAGAAAGCTCTATACTTTCCAAACTGTCTTCATTAAGCTAAAGTTGTTTTGGTGCTTAGTATGTCAGTATAGTCATCACATTGCTATTTAGAGCTACTTACTTAAGATATTAGCAATATAACAAACATCAGCTTGTTGAACTATATTATTATTATTATTATATTATTTATATAGCGCCAGCAAATTCCATAGCGCTGTACAATGGGTGGACTAACAGACACATAATTGTAACCAGACAAATGGACGCACAGGAACAGAGAGGTTGAGGGCCCTGCTCAATGAGCTTACATGCTAGAGAGAGTGGGGTATAGTGACCCAAAGGGTATAAGTAGTGATCATGAATAGGTTGCTAGAAAAGTAATCACTGAGAAGTAGGGGTAATGAAATGGGTTGCAAAAAAAGTAATCACTGAGAACTTATTAGGTTATTTTTGACAGTTGCACGAGAGAAGTCATGGGGGGCAGGGAGGAGATAAACAACCCTCTAACTGTTTAGGTGATATACTTTCCTGAAGAAGTGTGTTTTCAAAGATTTTTTTAAGGAGTGGAGACTGGGAGAAAGTCTAACGGAAAAGGCAAGGGAGTTCCACAGAAAAGGTGCAACTCTGGAGAAGTCTTGGAGGCGAGCATCAGATGTGGGAGTATGGACAGAGGATAGGCGTAGGTCTTCGGCAGAGCGCAGGGCCCTTAACGGGACATATTTGTGTATTAGGGAGAATAGGTAGGTTGGAGCAGCATTATGTAGGGACTTGTAAGCAAGCACCAGAATCTTAAATTGAGCCCTATATCTAACTGGAAGCCAATGTAGGGACTGACCGGGGGGGGGAGGAGGGGCAGACAGGAAAATGAGCCTTGCCGCTGCAGTCATTATAGATTGCAGTGGTGCAATCGGGGAACACGCAAGACCACCGAGAAGGGTTTTGCTGTAGTCATGGCGAGAGAACAATAGCATGGACCAGCATCTTAGTTGCATCTGGTGTTAGGGGCGGATGCTAGCTATGTTTTTGAGATAGAAGTGGCAGGATTTGGCGACTGGACATGAGGGGTGAAGGAGAGGTCGGAGTCAAATAGAACACCTAGGCGGCGAGCCTGCGAGGTAGAGGTGATAGCGGCGCCATTGACATGGAGGGAGACAGACACGGGAGTAGCAACACTTGAGGGATGAAAAACCAGAATTTCTGTTTTGGACAGGTTGAGTTTAAGGAAGTGAGCAGCCATCCAGTTGGAAATCAATCGTGGAGAGGCAGTCAAACACGAGGCAAGAAGGGCGCAGAGAAATCAGGAGCGGACAGGTAGATTTGTGTACCTGTAACTTATATTGTTTGATATTTACAGAAAGTGTAACCAAATCAAATCATTTTGCATACTGTGACAAAATGGTTATTGACTTTGAAATTATATTTCTCTAACAAGAAAGAACTCAGAGAAATGAAAACACAGTGCTCTTTTGTAGGGATGATAGATAAGCAAAACTATGTGTAAATGGTAATTTCAACATTTAAAGAGATTCACTTGAAGAAACTAAATATTTCTAGGTCATCTTACGCCAGCAAAAGTTCACATCCCTTCATATCAAAACCGGTTTGAAAGGACTTCTACAATACCACTTTTGACCAGAAGGTGATGCTGTACTCCCAGAGTTTTCTGTTTGACAAGTGCTTCGTGTAGTGGATTATGTAAAGCTGTAATAAGTCTAGGGTGGGCGCTGTTTGAGGTAGTTCCCATTCAGATTAACCCCAACAGACCCTCTGTTTTGGGCTGCCTAATATAAATTATGTGAAAAACAAAACAAAAACAACAAGTATGTCGTTAACGTGCACTGCAGGTTATTCCATTCAATGTGCCCTCCCTCCCTTTCTCAGAGGGTGCATATGAGGACAAAAGGGAAGATCAAAGGACTACCACACCGGTCCATGCAAGGCAAACCCTATCCAAAGCTTGCAGCATGCTTTTATGGGCCTCACCAGTGCAGTGTACACTAATGCAGAGGGAGCCTAGGGAGACTCTAGTCTTGGTAATAGCACATTGAGTATATTTCTTCTGTGAGGTCCCACTATTCAAAGCGCTGCTGCAAGATACCAAGGCAACGTTCTGATATTACCAGAGTACTGAGAAACGGAGAAAGAATGCATACTGTCTGCACCCGCCGGAAGTGTGGACTGGAGTTTTTCACAACTGGACTACCTGGGTTCTGCATATTCCCCCTCCTTGGCCACGGCTAATAAACAGGGATGGGGGATAAAAGTAATTGGAGAGGAGAGTGTACTATGGAGGTTTGAGCCGGTTGAGTTAGACCACTATTGCTATCTTATTAAACCACCAGGGAAAACCCCCCTTCACTACAGGAAAGACAAGCACAAGGGCTCATTCACCTTTTTTTGTAAAACAAATAAAAATATATGGTGAATAGACTTGTAAATGCTATGGGGCAGTTCTCTATCATGATTTGCTAGTTTCTGTACATACATTGCTACCAGTGTTTGAAGCATGCTAGTAAATACTATTTTATATAGGCATGCGTTGAAGACCCATACATTTCACTTAGCTAATGTGATATTTTGCAGATGGCGTTTTGATTTCTTACTAGATGGTGCCAAACACGCAAAGGTTTTATCTATGAAGGAAGTACTGATTTAAATTCCGCAGATATAGTAAAAAAAAAAAAAGTAAATTATTTCAAATCACATACTTGTTCCAGAGATCTGTAGATAAAGTGCTTAAAATACAATTTATTGTTTTTGCAACTCACGTTCTACGGATTTTAAAAGGCTACAAAGGAACTGGTACTAAACCATAGTTTGTGCTAGATGCAGTGTTTAAATCTACATAATTAAATTAGTGCTTCTACTAATAAGGATTTAGTCAACATGCTTTTGTATCAATACCATAACAACCTGTTCTAGACCATTTGTGGCACGAAAGCAAAGGTGGTAGCTGAATGCTAAAAAGGGTCATTGTTTTCAGTTTAAAAATAATTTAAGGCTAATTATTTAATAATGAATAAAGTAATTGTGTTTGTAAATCGTAACAAACACCATATAGACTACCTCCCAACTACTCTGCCAACCAAAGAAGAACTAGTTTGTGGGGTAGCCTTTCCCTTCGCATTTCTGAAATCCAGTTAATATTTACTAAAGAGGCCATGGTTATTTTAAAAACACAGTGGGTGGCGCACTCAACATGCAATCAAAGGTGCAAGTGCAGAATAAATTAATACCTAATCAGGTTTGTTCTTTGCAAATGGCTGTAAGAAATGAACTTGACATAGAGCAGTATAGTCATATAAGATGATATAGTCACATCACACTCACATTTATTAGAGCCTGTAAGAACTGGCTCAGGTAAAAGCGTTTTTGAATTGATCTCATTTGCTGGAGTGAAAAAGTGTTGAGAAAAAAAAATGGTGAGAAAAAAAAATGCAGAGCTTCACTGAGTAGGAGTGTGAAGTAAGGCCTGAAGAATAGATATGGAGATTGAACAGTTATATGAAGGTATTTACAGCTAGGAGGAGCATAGAAAAGAGGGGGAGTAGACTAGCCATGTGTTGAATACAATTGGAAAGTTTATCAACCAAATACTATCACCCAATATATAAATAACCGTGTACATTAAATTTTTGTCAGAAACATTAAATGACAATAGTACAAACTGCATGCACATAAAATTACAGTGGCAAATTACAGGTATAAATGGTAACAATTCTTTGGTAACATGATGATTTGGTAGCAATCCAAGAATAAATGAGGTGGAGTATCTCCCAAGATACAGTCAGTACCCGAGAGTGGTAGGATTTGCGGCAGGATGTTAAATGCAGTTCTTCACGGAGTTTGAGTGTGATATACATAATATTGGTTGTTCCTTGACTATACTGCTCTGTGTCAAGTTCATTTCTTACAGTCATTTTCAAAGAATAAACCTGATTAAGTATTAATTTATTCTGCACTTGCACCTTTAATTGTATGTAGAGTGTGCCACCCACTGTTTTTCTGTGTTTTTATTCTGTATTTGGGTGATTAATTCCCATCTGGGGATTGGCGTCACCTCCTTAGAACCAGTATTATTGCACATTTTCTGTTTTTCCATAATTATTTTAATGAGTAATTTAGACAGTGCTGTTTAAACAAGCATTTAAAGGAACCCAGTAGAAGACAGACTGTTACAAACAAGAAGACTTACACACTTACAAACAGCAATGACTGTGTTAAACACAAGAAGTAATTTGAGTATTCTTATATTTTCTCTTTTTCGCTTTCCCTCCTGACATCCAATATGTTTATTTATATACTGATTCCACAGTCTGAAGTGTTTCTCCTAGTATTAAAACAAAAACTAAAACCATAAAACCTCAAAAACCAAAATGAACCTTCATAAATTTGTACTCTGCACGCTTTCTTACTTGTTGCAGCTCTTTCGGCACCAATAAGGGAGTCTCTGCTTGTAGCGGAATGTATTAAGCCTGTCCTGTAACATGCATATGTGACTGTATTCGTTTTATTGTATTCATGTATTTCTGTATGATTTCGTATGTGGGTTCGGTAGTTTCATGGGAATGAAACTACCGAACCATTAGACCACCCCAGTGAGAAGTGTGCGCCTCGTTAGGCATTCACACTTCTCGCAAACCGCAACTTAAACTGTAATTGCTAATGCCTGGGTGGCCGCTGTTCGGTATACGAACCACGTGCGGCGGCCATCTTACGCATAAAAATCTCAGCGGTGTTTGGTCGTCGAATGTCTGGAACCCAAATCGGACACTCAAACAACCGAACACCGCTGAGACCTCCAGAGCTCCGTAACTACCGAACGGAGAGACCTAACAAACTCCCATTCGGTAGAAACAAAGTACCGAACTATAATACAGGTGAATTTAAGTATGGATGGCGAGGATTACTGTATGTTTTTACTGCTGAACGGAGACCGACCGCAGGGCCCAAACGCATGGAACCCTTTTCGGATACCACCTCGTGTGCGGTCGGTCAAACTTCACCCTCCATCTAACTACCTAACCCCTGGTCCAATCAGGGTGAATTTTGGATATATTCTTCACCCAGATCAAGGCTACCTGGCGGTACCCTAAGATTGATGCTTTGTACTAGTTTAGGGGTACATCCAGGTTTGAGGTAAATGTACAGTATAGTTAAGGGGATTATGAGTCACTCTGAGGGGAGGAGATGTGTGGGAGGTAACTGTTATATGATTGGTTACTGTCCTAATTAATGTGAATCCCTCCCTTGCATGGGAGAATGCTTTATAAGGAGACTGTGTGGATTAAAGGTCAGTTCTGTTCCTGATGCTGTGTGTCGTCCAGTTATTGGGAGTGCTGTTGGGATATTATTGGAATGTCTTGCCTGCTGAAAGTACTACTCTATGGATTTACAATACTTGTTCCTGAGCCTCACTGGGATCTATAATGGAGTTAACCTGTGAAATATCAGGCCTCCGCTACACTGCTCAATACTGCACTATATTCCTATGCACAAAAATGATGTCAAAGGAATTTGTCCCAGCACTATTAGACTTGACCATTGTTACAGATCCCTTATACTCAAGCTGAGTATATCCGTGATGAATAAGTGCTGTAGTGATTATAGGTCCCAAGTCCTCAAACATGACTTCATGAAAGGTAAAACAAATCTGTTTAATCCAGGCACAATGACCTGCTTATATACAGTTCAAGGACACAAAACACGCCCCTGACACTCCCATAAACACCCCCCCAAAATGCCATGTCACCATGACAGCAAAAATGACAATTTACAGAAAACACCAAAATACATATTTAACATAATGGAACCCCCATTGTCTCTATATCCCCGGATAGCCTGGATATGAGCACCCAAGCTGTTCAAATAGCGCACAGATCCCACGAACACAGCCGAATCGCCTAAAGGGGGTGGAGTTTTGACCGACTGCTCACGAGGCTCCTGTCCAAAATAGTTACACAGTTTAGAGGTAGCGGGCGGTCATGTTCGGGAGTTCCAAAACATATGAAAGGGTGAATGGTTTCCCTGGCTCAGTGTTCTGTACAATGGCATGAGCACTTCCCTCTTTCTACTACCAATACCTCTCCCTATACAACCAAGCATTCTGCTAGCATTTCCTGCTGCTCTATTACATTGTCTGCCTACCTTTAAGTCATCAGAAATAATCACCCCTAAATCCCTTTCCTCAGATGTTGAGGTTAGGACTCTATCAAATATTCTGTACTCTGCCCTTGGGTTTTTACGTCCAAGATGCATTATCTTGCACTTATCCACATTAAATGTCAGTTGCCACAACTCTGACCATTTTTCTAGTTTACCTAAATCATTTGCCATTTGGCTTATCCCTATGGCACATATTAAAGGCCAATCACCATTCATCTTTGAACAACACTCACACTGTGCTTCTTCCAAGACCTCAGCAGATCCACACTGCAGTGGCGCGCCACATTGAAGGAGGTGACCTTGCAACTGTGAACAGCAGAAATTCCGTACAGGTGGGGGACCCCGCGGGGGGCACTTGTGGTGGAGAGGAATGGCAAAAAACACAGACTCACCTCTGTGTCCGACGCCCTGGGACTGACTGCTACCACCACCGCCAGGCCGAACGGAGGATCCTTGAGATGTGTTTTTCCGTATGCAATTTAGGAATGGCTCCAGCGTGAAGGCGAAAAGGAGCGGGGACAGGGGGCATCCCTGACTTGCTCTGTTCGGGATTTGGAACGGGTCCGACAATGCTCCGTTTATGCATAGTCTTGACGATGGGTTGGTATACAGGGCGTGATCCAGGACATGAAGTGTCCAAGGGTGCGAAGGACTCCTAACTCCCAGTCCACCCTAACGAATGCTTTTTCTGCGTCTGTTGATAGGAGTAGCACTGGGGCATTGTCTCTGTGTGCCAGGGCCATCAGGTTCAACGCCCTTATTGTGTTGTCCCGGACTTATCTGCCCGGGATGAATCCCGTTTGATGATGGTCTGCAGCAGTGGTGAGAGTCGGTGGGCCGTGACTTTGGGAAGGAGTTTGAGCTCTGTGTTGAGCACCGAAATCGGCCTTTAGCTTTGGCATTGGGTGGGATCCTTACCTTCTTTAGGGAGCAGTGTGATATTGGCCTCCGTGAACTGGAGGGATGGCCTGGCCCCCTCCAGTATGGCGTTGAGGGCCACCAGTAGTTTCGGTAGCAGTTCCCCACTGAATGTCTTTTAGTACTGTAGGGGGAGACCATCCAGTCCTGGTGCTTTGCCAGTCTGATGTTCTTAATGCGTGTAGTAATTCGTCCGGTGTGATTGGTGTTTCCAAGGCGGATAGTTCTGCTTCCTCCAGATTTGCGGACGTCAGGTATTTCTGGATCTCCTTTCATTTGTTCGCCGAGTCCCTGGGTTGGTCCATCTCTATGTTGTATAATGACTAATAGTAGTGATGGAAGGTCCGTGATCTCTCGGCCGGGAGGTGGTGTAGGCTGTGTGCGGCATCCTTGATCTTCGGTTTGTACAGTTGGTTCCTTGTCTGTCGGAGTAGGGTCGCCAATAGGCACCCGCATTTATTGCCATGTTCGTGAATCACGTGTCGGAACCGTTGGTAAGTGCGCTGGATGTTTTGGTTCAGTAATGTTGAGAGTTGGCAAGATTCAAGAGGAGGTCTCTGTGGACCTGTTTGTCCAGTCCGAGTTTGTGCTTCCGTTCTAGGTACGCGATGGCTTTGCATAGGGAGGATATCTCGCGGGTGACCTCCATTTTTTTCACGGAGCATCAAGTTATGAAGTGGCCTTGGGTCACCATCTTGTGCGTCTCCCAGCAATTCAAAGGCGTGCGTGTCTGCTGTCTCATTAATCTGGAGGTAGCCCTTGATCGTTTGTCTCGTGTCCAGGACTCGTAGCTGGTCCATGAGAATGGATTTGTTCAGCCTCAAGGACCGTTGCTGTGGTCTGAATAGAGGCACTCGCAGTCGCAGGCGGAGTGAGTTGTGGTTCGACAATGTCATTGGGAGTATGTTCGATCCCTTAAGTCCGTTAGTTGGTAGGAATGAAGGAGCCATAGTGTTTTGGTGGGCATGTTCATTTGTGTCTGTTGTTGTGGCGTGGTCTAGTCCATGTCTGGGAGGAGGGTGAGGTTAAAGTCCCCCCCCCATGACCGTGTCTTTCAGGTGTTCACGAGAGTGCCTAGGGTTTTTTAAGGAATTGGTGTTGTTCTGAGTTTGGTGTATAAACGTTCACGAAGGTGTAAAGCTGGTCGTGTATGATCCCTTTGAGTAGTACGTATCTCCCCTGAGGGTCCATTTTGGTGTTTTTGACCACCAGGGGGAGTCTCCTGGAGATGGGAATGCATACTCCTCGGGTTTTCCGTGTCGGGTTGTTGCTGAAAAATTCTATCTGGTAGTGGCGGTTTTTCACTGAGGGGGCTCGGCCTTCCAGGAAGTGTGTTTCTTGGAGAAAGGCTAATGCCACTTTGAATCTCTTGAGATCCAGAAAGAGGCGGGTGCGTCTCTCTCGGGTGTTCAGGCTGCGGACATTGTATGAAACAAGATAAGGAGGAATTCAAGCGATAAGTATTCAGGACATTTGTAATGGAATAACCCTTAGGAATAAATGAGAAACAGAGAAAGAGCAATACTGTTCTTTGGCCTGTTGGGGGTTAAAAATTAACTTTTAATAAATCAATATAAAAAAATGAAGCTAGAGAAAGGTCTAGCTCTTAGTAAATACACAAATAAACAAAAAGGAAGGAGGGAGAGACAAGTGTGAAGGAAGGGAAATATATACAAAAAGATACAACTTTAACTAGTGGTTTTTATCAACGTGAAATAAATTTAGACAGTAATAAGGCTTATAAATATCATGCTAGAATAGGAGTAGTAACTGCTGGAAACACTGATAGTGACACTAACTGCTTCCCTGAGATAGTATAAATCATATATACACAACGTATCAGAATTAGCCAGTTTGCTGAAAGACTTTAACAGTTATACAGTGTGGGTATAAATGGCTATAGGGGAAGAAAGCTAAACGATTAGCCTTAGCTGAAGTAGAGTAATCACATAAACCAGTGATAGCTATCCATGTGAACAGGGTAAGCTTAAGCACAGTTAAGCAGAAATATACTTTGCATACTGTCCAAAAAGTTTGATGATAATCGATAGGAGAAAGTCACTAGTAAGGGGTTTGTGCAGGACTTGGCAACATTTTACTGACTGCCGGTAGTGCCTGAAGTCTAAACTGTGCCTTCAGGGGCACCTACGTCTAATAGAGGACTGCTTAACTAACCGAAAAAAAATGGTAAGATCAATAGCATCCAGTAGTCAGGATAATAGGTTAAATAAATCGTAAAAAAAATTAAAAAAAATAAAAAAATCACCCGGTAGGATAGATCACTGATTCACTGATCTATACTGGACTGCTAATCCTAAGTAGCTTTTGCAGATATCTAATAAGCCTGATAACATAGGAAGGAATATTCGTCTTTCCCTGTCAGCTACGTGGCTGAGCTGTCAGAACTGCAGAGTTGTTTGTTACTGATTTCTGTCAAATATATGGTATTGCTGTCAGAGCTACTGAAAACTAGAATGCTGGTCATAGATTTCACTGTCAGATAACTGATTTGCTTAGCTTTCAGAGCTGCTGCAACCTGAATTGTTCGTTGCAGATATCACTGTCTGATACGTGACTAAGCTGTCAGGACTGCTCAAACTTAGGTTGCTCGTACAGATTTCTAATCTAGCTAGAGACTGTCTGATACAAGATGACTGCAGAATGTTGCTACTCAGGGCCGGATTAACATAGGGGCTGATGGAGCTGCAGCTCCAGGCCCAGGCCCATGGAATAGGCCCATTTAAAAAAATAAAAAAACCAATTTTTTTTTTTTTTTTTAACACATTACTCTTAGGTTTGCCACCTCACTGGTATTTTACTGGCACAGCCGGTATTTGAGGCTGCCTGGCCATGCCAATATTGCAGTAATACCTACAATACAAATGCAGGTATTTTTCTCAGATTACTCTGCAATACCAGCACCGGCCAGTAGGGGGCCACTGGGTGTGGAGAGAGGCAGGGATAGGAAGTTACAGCATGTCCCTGCCTCTCTCTACTACTTACTGATCTGTGGGGGAGCAGCTACACAGCACAGAGTCCAGACAGCAGCTCTACAGCTCAGGTAAGTGAGGGATGGGGGGAAAGGCAGCAGGGACACATGGGGACACTGAGACACATGGGGACACAGACACTAGGGGACATATGGGGACACTGAGACACTAGGGGACACAGACACTAGGACACACTGAGACACTAGGACACATGGGGACACAGACACTGGGAGACCTGGAAACACTGAGACACTTGGGGACACTGGAAAACATGGGGACACAGACACATGGGGACGCTGTGAGACATAGGGACATTGGGAGGCACTGAGACATTGGGACACGGAGACACTATGTCCCCATTTCTCCCAGTGTCCCCATGTCCCCATCCAGTGTCGCTAGTGTCTTGGTGTCCCCATGTCTCCCAGTGTCCCCAAGTGTCTGTCTCCCAACCAGTGTCCCCTAGTCTCCCAGTGTTTGTGTTCCCATGTCTGTGTCCCTAGTGTCTTAGTGTCCCCAAATGTGTCTGTGTTCTTAGTGCCTCAGTGTGCCTAGTGTCCCCATGTCTCCCAGTGTCCCTATATGTCCCAGTGTCCCCATGTCTATGTCCACAACTGTCCCCATGTCTCCCAGTATCCCCAAGTGTCTGTCTCCCAGCCAGTGTCCCCAGTGTCCCCTAATCTCCCAGTGTCCATGTTCCCATGTCTCAGTGTCCCTAGTGTCTCAGTGTCCCTAGTGTCTCAGTGTCCCTAGTGTCTCAGTGTCCCTAGTGTCTCAGTGTCCCTAGTGTCTCAGTGTCCCTAGTGTCTCAGTGTCCCTAGTGTCTCAGTGTCCCCATTTCTCCCAGTTTCCCTAAATGTCTCAGTGTCCCCATGTCTTTGTGTCCCCGGGTCTTTCAGTGTCCCCATGTCTCTTAGTGTCCCTGGGTCTCTCAGTGTCCCCATGTCTCACCGTGTCCCCATGTCTCACCGTGTCCCCATGTCTCACCGTGTCCCCATGTCTCACCGTGTCCCCATGTCTCACCGTGTCCCCATGTCTCACCGTGTCCCCATGTCTCACCGTGTCCCCATGTCTCACCGTGTCCCCATGTCTCACCGTGTCCCCATGTCTCACCGTGTCCCCATGTCTCACCGTGTCCCCATGTCTCACCGTGTCCCCATGTCTCACTGTGTCCCCATGTCTCACCGTGTCCCCATGTCTCACTGTGTCCCCATGTCTCACTGTGTCCCCAGTATCCTAGTGACATGGGGACACACTGAGACATGGGGACACTGGGAGACTAGGGGTCTGGGTGACATGGGGACACTGACACTGTGATACATAGGGACACTGAGACACTTGGTGACTTGCGAGACTGAGACACTGGGAGCAATCCATCTATACAGCAGAATCAAACTGTGAGTAGTCCAACATAGCCCTGGCCAATCAGCATCTCCTCATAGAGATGCATTGAATCAATGCATCTCTATGAGGGAAGTTCAGTGTCTGCATGCAGAGGGTGGAGACACTGAATGGCAGTGCTGTACACTAGGCAGTACTGCCACAGGAAGCACCTCTAGCAGCCATCTAAGGAGTGGCCAGTGGAGTTATTTTCTCTGAAAAGACAGTGTTTATTGCAAAGGGCCTGAATGGAATGATTCTACTTACCAGAACAAATACAATAAGTGGTAGTTGTTCTGGTGACTATAGTGTCCCTTTAAGTTTGGAAGCTTAAGAGGGATGTATGGGAACAAAACTTGTGTGGACTGGCTGACAATAAAATTAGTTTAGGTAATGCAGACGTTGGTCTCTCTAACACTGTGGCATGTCCCCTTTCTTTTACTTTTACTACATACACCTTTTCTCTGTCCCAGACTATATACCAGGAACTTCTGCCTGTCAGTAAGAAGGTAAGGAGACAAGTGGACCAGCGAGTGCTAGGGGACAGTTCTTAGAAAGCATGGAGTGAGCGCATCATTAGACACATTTATGTCAAGCTCAGTGTGCTGCCTGCATAGTATGCCCTTAGTTGGACAGCCTGCATTATTGGCGGGCAGCCTGACATACATTCATGCCAGACTGTCCTTCAAATTCTTTGGACAGACATGCCCCCTTTTTGGGCATGTTCTCCCCTTTTGACAGTTCTGGTTATGTGATTCGCACCAGTGGCCCACCCTTTTACCCAGCCCATTGACTTCCTGCTTCACTGGACACTGCTGTTAGGGGGTATGGATTTACTTGAAAGATGAAAGCATAAATTAGAGAGAGATTAGCATAGAGTATGTGTTTTCTTATAGCTGAACCCTATGCGTTTCCCTCCAGCATCATCTCCATCAGATACATGATGCTTGGGAGGTATGACTGTTTTAGTGTTTTTGGTCGATAAGATTCCGTAATTAGGCCCATCATAATTGTCAGCACCAGGCCCAGTGTGCTCTTAATCCGGCCCTGTTGCTACTCATAGGAGCCCTGATGCGCGTTTCGCCAGTAAGCGACTCTTCAAGGGGTAAACTATGCCCTTGTGTGCCCAGTTTAAATAAGGTGCCCACGATCCTCATTGGTCAGTGGGAGGAGTTAAAGGAATTAACTCCTTTGGTATCACTATTGACCCATAATACTTGCTCAACATAGATAGATCAAAAGGAATCATCCAATTTGAGTTCTACAGTTGTGGGTTCCGATTAATCACAGTTAGATTGTGATGTTGGGGAACTGATACAGAATAGTGCAGCATCCCGATAATGATAGTAGGGAAGGTTTGGGTTAGGTGTTATAAACAAAGTGAAACAAATAGCTTAGTGTATATAGTTAAACTATGTGAGGCTAGATAATGAAAGTTAGCCCAAGTTACTGTATTAATTACCAAGATACTATTAAATTGGATCAACTTATCGATAATACACAAAAGATAAAATGATATATATTCGCCCATCTAAAATAGCTCAATCAACTTGCTCGAATGTCAGGACATTCAGGACTGCCAGTCAGCGCACCGGCAGCGCCTCTAACCTTCCCTGGAGCGCCTAGTTCAGGGGTAAGCAACCTTTGGCACTCCAGATGTTGTGGACTG
Organism: Pelobates fuscus; assembly: GCF_036172605.1. Classification (NCBI taxonomy): domain Eukaryota; kingdom Metazoa; phylum Chordata; class Amphibia; order Anura; family Pelobatidae; genus Pelobates; species Pelobates fuscus. The sequence goes on from NC_086322.1 coordinate 165,051,347, forward strand.
CATCCCCCATAATGCTGGCAAAGCATCATGGGAGGTGTAGTCCAAAACATCTGCAGTGCCGAAGGTTGCCTATGCCTGGCCTAGTCCCTAGCCGGGGTGTGCTCTAAAGGCTTATGGTCGTTCTGAGGTATGGTCTTTGGTATTACTGTGTGTTGCGTTCTGGTACGTTCGTGTGACTATGTAACTTCTAGTTCTGGACTACAATAAGTGGATAACTCGTGGACGGTGGTGCCGTCGCCTGTCATTGCTGCAGACCAGGTGTGTCTTGTGCTTACTGGGTATGCGGCTTGGGTTGCGTGGGTGCCCAAGGGTCCAGGATGGGCTGGTGCTCTGGGGTTCGTTCATGTCCCATTTTCTATCATTCCCTCCCTGCCCCTATTACTGTGGGGGGTGTTAGGAAGCTGCGTCGTGCCCGACTCAGTGTTGGCCATGGTAGGTCAGTACTATGCGTTCCATTGGGCGCCTTGTGTGTCTCCCTCCCTCCCGCTTTATTTCTTCTCCGCATCGCTCTCCGTTCAACTTTTTTAAAATTATATTTATATATAGATATATAGTGATATATAAATATATATAGATATATTATTTCGTTCTAAGTGTATTTTGATATCAATATATATTAATATCTAAATACAGTTAGAACGAAATTACATATATTTTTTTATTTTCATTTTTAATTTATTTATATAATATATAATTATAAATATATATTTAATGGATATTCTATGTGCATTTTGATTATACACACACACACACACAGACAGTATGTGTATATATACACACACACACACACACACACACAGACAGTATGTGTATATATACACACACACACACACAGACAGTATGTGTATATATATACACACACACACACACATATATATATATATATATATATATACACACACACACACACACACTTTATAATTATATAATATCTAACTATATATTTTATTTTAAACAGTTTTTAAACTTTTATTCAACTTTTTACAGGCAGCAGGGGGCTATTTGTCATCCCAGGCACTGCCCCTACAGGCACTGCTATGGAGGGCTATTCCATCCATGTGAACGTGAGGTCCTTGCAAGGACCTTTCGCGATCACATGGCCCAGGTGGGCCGGATTGGCAGCAGGGGGACTTTCTGGGATGCCAGGTAAGTCCCCCCCCCCATCGTGATCGCCGGCAAGCAGGTAAGTCCCCTGGATGGCAGGGACGTACTATACCCATTTAGAGCCGGGTCCCCAAGGATGGTATAGCATGCCCGCCGTCCTTAAGGGGTTAATTGCAGGTTTGTTACAAATTTTAAATAACAAAAAAAAAAGTAATGCCTGTACATTGTATGCTACACAAATTCAAATAGAACATATTCCAAATTACACATTTGCATACTTTACCTATTTGCATGTAACCTTCTTCATCTATTAAAAGTCCATCTGCTGCTTTGCCAACATTCTAGAAAAAAACAAACAAAAACTTAACCCACTCATAAAATGCAGTAGGGCAGCATTAAAGGTACACTCTAGGCACCCAGACCAGTTAAGCTTATTGAAGTGGTCTGGGTAAAGTGTCCCTTTTGCACTTCGTGCTGCAATGTGAAATATTGCAGTTCCAGAGAAACAGCAATGTTTACATTGCAGCACTAAGACAGCCTTCAACACTTTCCTATGGGGAGGGCCTAATGAGCGCGGCACTCCGCACGTTTGTGCCTTAGCGCCCCCTTGTCGGTAAAGTCGCAGGAGGCGGAGTACAACCAAGCAGCAGGATCAGGTAAGTAAATAAAGGTTTTTACCCTTTATTCGTTAATGCAGAGGTATGGAGGCGGACAGGGGGGAGAGGGTGGGAGAGGGGAAGGAAGAGAGCGCTATAGTGCCTGGAATACAGCATTGCAGTCAACGTGTATTTAAAGTTCTGGTATGGAGAACACTATTGAGAAAATGACTACAGAGGTACAAGGTAAGATGCCAAAATCCTAATTAATTTGCAGCACTTATTTAAAATAAAGAAAGATTGCAGCAAAGAGGCAACTTGGTTTTCCATGAAATGAGAGAAATAGAAAATAACTTTCAGATTCTGATCTACATTGGCATTTGTCAGCATATAGAGTTTGAGGTTTTGTATTTTAAAGTAAGATGTTATGAAGAGCAATTCACAGATCTAAAAAGTGCTAAAAGTAGTCATAACATAAACCAAGATTTCATACTGACTGCTAATTTGTGAAATTCATATTCAACAAATAGTCATAATGAGCAAATGTGCAATTGTCCTTTCAAAATGCCTCTTTTATTCATGTATTTGTGTGTCATTCTGCTGCAATCATTAAAAATGCTTTCTCAGAACCGTATACCTCATATGAAACACTCAAACTACATTTTCTTCCCTCCAGATATTTAACCAAAAACAAGGCGGCAAACTAACTGTGCTGTTAGTAATCTAGAGGTAAACTCCCTGCCCACTGTGCCAGGTAGGGGGATAGGGGCAGGCCCGTCGCTAGCGGGCAGGCAAGCCAAGCAATTGCTTGGGGCCCCGAGCAGGCCCGGGGCCCCGAGCAGAGTCGGTGCTTCCTATAAGGCTGCAGCCACCTGAGCGCTCTATAGAGAGCGCTCAGATGGCTGCAGCACTCCTCTCTAGTCACCCCCATTCCCTGTAGCGTGGCCGAGCTCCTCTTCCTCCTGGCTGTCAGTCCGGCCGGGTACCGCGCGGTACAGGAGATTCAGTTTCCTGTTCCCGGCCGGACTGACAGGAAAAGCACACTTCCTTTCAGTCCGGCCGGGAACAGGAAACTGAATCTCCTGTACCGCGCGGTACCCGGCCGGACTGACAGCCAGGAGGAAGAGGAGCTCGGCCACGCTACAGGGAAGTGAAGGTAACTGAGAAGAACATGGGGGGGGGGGGGGAGGAGTAAAAAGAACAGAGGGAGTGGGGGGGTAAAAAAACATAGGGGGGGAGTAAAAAAAACATAGGATGGGGGAGAGGGGGAGTAAAAAAACATGGGGGGAGTAAAAAACATGGGGGGGGGAGTAAAAAAACATGGGGAGGGGGGAGTAAAAAAACATGGGATGGGGGAGTAAAAAGAACACAGGGAGGGGGAAGGGGAGTAAGCAGGACACGGAGGGGGAAGGGGAGTAAGAAGGACACAGGGAGGGGGGAGGGGAGTAAGAAGGACAAGATGGGGAGGGGAGTAAGAAGAACATAGGGAGGGGAGTAAGAAGAACATAGGGAGGGGGAGAGAGGAGTAGTAAGAAGAACATAGGGAGGAGGAGAGAGGAGTAATAAGAAGAACATAGGGAGGGGGAGGGGGGAGGAGTAAGAATAAAATGGGGGCAGTATGAAGAACACAGGGAGGGGGGAAGGAGTAAGAAAAACACAGGGAGGGGGGAAGGAGTAAGAAAAACACAGGGAGGGGGGAAGGAGTAAGAAAAACACAGGGAGGGGGGAAGGAGTAAGAAAAACACAGGGAGGGGGGAAGGAGTAAGAAAAACACAGGGAGGGGGGAAGGAGTAAGAAAAACACAGGGAGGGGGGAAGGAGTAAGAAAAACACAGGGAGGGGGGAAGGAGTAAGAAAAACACAGGGAGGGGGGAAGGAGTAAGAAAAACACAGGGAGAGGGGGGTGAGGAGATGAGGAGAACACGGAGGGGGAGGTGAGGAGAAGTGAAGATGAGAACACAGAGAGGGGGGTGAGGAGAAGCGGAGATGAGGAGAACACAGAGAGGGGGGTGAGGAGAAGCGGAGATGAGGAGAACACAGAGAGGGGGGTGAGGAGAAGCGGAGATGAGGAGAACACGGGGGGCGGGGGAGGAAAGACCACTAAGGGGCAGGGCAGAGCCCTAAAGGACAGGGGGCAGGACAGGGGGCAGGACAGGGGGCTCTTTCACACTACGTGCACAGCAGTTTTAGATAATTTGCACGTTTGTGAAAACTGAAAAATGTGTGTGTATTTTAAGTATGTTGGATTTAGTTATTGTGCACTTTTTTAATGTATATTTGATTTTATGGTACACTGGTGTTTTTTGCAAATGTTAAATAGTTGAAAATGTTAAAATGTTATGCACATTATATGCAACAGCAGTATTTGCACTGTAAACCTTTTTTATTTATATAAAGTGTGGGTGAACTTAAACTGTATTATTATTATTATTGCCATTTATATAGCGCCAACATATTCCGTAGCGCTTTACAATATTTTGAGAGGGGGGGGTGTAACAATAAATAAGACAATTACAAGAAAACTTACAGGAATAATAGGTTGAAGAGGACCCTGCTCAAAGGAGCCGCCCGTGAGAGGTCCTGCAAGCGTGAGTTGGCCGTACGGGTGCGAGCAGCGGTCAGGAGGTGGTCGCGGGCAGAGCGGAGGGTACGAGGAGGGGCATACCTCTGGATCAGTAAAGAGATATAAGAGGGGCTGGAATTGTTCAGTGCTTTAAATGTATGGCTTAGCACTTTGAATTGACTCCTATAGGATACAGGGAGCCAATGTAAGGACTGGCAGAGGGGCGAGGTGTGAGGACCGACTGGATAGGAAAATCAGTCTAGCTGCAGCATTCATTACAGACTGTAGCGGGGCAGTACGGCTTTTGGGGAGACCAATCAGGAGAGGGTTACAGTAATCCATGCAGGAAATTACTAGAGCATGGACAAGCTCCTTGGTAGCATCTTGCGTAAGAAAGGGGCGGATGCGGGCTATGTTTTTGAGTTGGAACCTACAGGACTTGGCAACAAACTGGATGTGAGACTCAAAGGTGAGACCAGAGTCAAGTATGACGCCAAGACAGCGCGCTTGTAGGGATGGACTCATGTGGATATCACTGACTTGAAGGGAGAGTGAGAGAGGAGGATCAGTATTAGGAGGAGGAAAGACAAGGAGTTCAGTTTTAGAGAGGTTAAGTTTGAGAAAGCGTGACGACATCCAGTCAGAGATGGAAGAGAGGCAAGCAGTGACACGTTGCAGGACGGCCGGGGAGAGGTCCGGTGAGGAGAGGTATATCTGAGTGTCATCAGCGTACAGGTGGTAGTTGAATCCAAAAGAGGCAATAAGTTTTCCAAGAGAGGCAGTATAAAGAGAAAATAGAAGGGGACCAAGGACAGAGCCTTGGGGAACTCCAACCGAGACAGGGCGAGGGGAGGAGGTATCCTTGGAAAAGGAGACACTAAATGAGCGTTGGGAGAGATAGGAGGAAAGAGAGGACAGAGTCACAGAGACCGAGTGATTGAAGAGTTTGAAGGAGGAAAGCATGATCAACTGTGTCAAAGGCAGCAGAGAGGTCAAGGAGAATTAATATGGAGTAGTGACCTTTGGATTTAGCGGAGATTAGGTCATTAGTCACTTTGATAAGAGCGGTCTCAGTAGAGTGGAGAGGGCGGAAGCCAGACTGAAGAGGGTCAAGGAGAGAGTTGGAATTAAGGAAGTGAGACACACGGGTAAAGACAAGTCTTTCCAAAAGCTTTGATGAGTAAGGGAGCAGGGATATGGGACGATAGTTAGAGGGGGAGGACGGGTCAAGAGATGTTTTTTTCAGGATAGGTATTACAGCGGCATGTTTAAGGTCAGCAGGAACAGTGCCAGAAGAGAGAGAGCAGTTAAAGATGTGTGTTAGGATAGGCACAAGACAAGGGGAGAGAGATCTGATGAGGTGAGATGGGACAGGATCAAGTGGGCAAGTGGTGGGGCGAGAGGAATGGAGAAGTGCAGCCACCTCTTGTTCAGTAGCTGGGGAGAAAGTCTGAAGGGTAGGGAAAGCATGATTTATGTGTGGTTGAGAAAGAGAATGGCAAGGAGGGGAGAATTGTTTCCTTAGCTGTTCAATCTTGTCAGTAAAGTAATATGCAAAGCTATCAGCTGTAAGGTTAGTTTGGGGGGTGGCCACAGCAGGGCGGAGAAGGGAATTAAAAGTGTCAAAGAGACGTCTGGGATTGCGGGAGCATGAACTAATGAGAGAGGAAAAGTAGGACTGTTTGGCGAGGGCAAGGGCTGCGCTGTACGAAAGCAACATGAATCTATAATGAAGATAGTCTGCCTGGGTGCGGGACTTCCTCCAGGAGCGTTCAGCACAGCGGGAGCAACTCTGCAGATAGCGTGTTGATTTATTATGCCAAGGTTGGGGTCGTGTTGTCCTCGTGGTGCATGTTTGGAGTGGGGCTGCAGTGTTCAAGGCAGATGTGAGGGTAGTGTTATATGTGGAGATGGCCAGTGAGGGACAGGAGAGGGAAGGGATGGATAGCAGTTGTGAATCAATGTCAGCCGACAGCTGCTGGAGGTCAATAGAGTTAAGGTTCCTCCTGAGCTGAGGGGGGTTAGGCTGAGGTTGTTGGGTGAGGGGGTAATTGAGAGCAAACGATAAGAGGTGGTGATCAGAGAGAGGAAATTGAGTATTGCAGATATTAGATAATGTACATGAATAGAAGAAAATAAGGTCGAGGGTATTGCCAGCTACATGAGTGGGAGAATTAGCCCACTGCAATAGTCCAAGGGAGGAAGTAATTGAAAGTAGTTTAGAGGCTGCTTGGGTTTAAAGGTGGGTTAATGGGAATATTGAAGTCTCCAAGAATTAGGGATGGAATGTTGGAAGAGAGGAAGTAGGGTAGCCAGGCAGCAAAGTGGTCAAGGAAGAGGAGAGGGGAACCAGGGGGACGATAGATGACGGCAATGTTAGCAGAAAAGGCGAATTGAATGAATTTCGAATGATGGGAAAGAGAGGGAAGGGGGGGTGGGCAGGGTTTTAAAGGAGCAGTGGGGTGAGAGAAGAAAACCTACACCGCCACCTTTAATCTCCGCTTGTCTTGGATTGTGGGTAAAGTGAAGACCACCAAAGGACAGTGAGGCAGGGGTAGCAGTATCCGAGGGAGAGAGACATGTTTCTGTTAGTGCAAGTAGGTTTAGGGAGTGTGAGATAAATAGGTCATGGATGGAAGTAGATTTAAAGGTGCTGCACATGTATGGCTATGCTGTGGTTGCCGTAGGCTTTGCGTGCGTGTGGGGGGGGAGGGGGTTCGCGGGGCCTCCATGTCCATTTTGCTTGGGGCCCCCAAATTCCTTCAAACGGCCCTGGATAGGGGGAGTTAGTAACTCCACCTCAGTGAAGGCCAAAACGAGCACCTGGGGTTGCTGTATCTCTGGTACAAAGGGAGCATACAGACCTTTCAGATTTGCGCTGCCCTTGAGGGTGGGATCTGTTTGAAATGCAACAGGATAAGATTATCTCTATAATGGTACAAGTGAACAAATACCTGTATAAGCTGCATCAAAGGGCTGACTGGGCCTTTGTCCTTTCACTGTGTTCTCATAACACTTGTTTATGGATAATTTATTCCAGACATTTAAGTTTTGAAAGGGACAGTTTAGGCACCTTAAGGCACCATCTAAATGAAGTTGTAATGGTGTCAGAAAGCCCCAGGGTGCACTCAAACTTCAAGGGGTTAAACCGTTCTTGAATTTCTAGTGGAAGTTGAGATGGAGGAAACTTTTGGGTTAAACCGTTTGAGAACAGTTTAAACCCTTAAGGCAAGAGTGCACCCGGGGGCTTCCTGTTGCCATAACTTCATATAAATTAAGTTGTTATAGTGCCAGGAGTGTTCCTTTAAGAATAATAATAATAATAATAATAGTCAAAAACTCAACCGGAACAACTATAGTGTCAGATTTGTACAAATCCAGGATGTAATGTGATTTGACAATAGTTTTTACAATTAGTTAATTATGTACAACACGTCCCATGCTATTTTAAAAATGCATTACTCTAATGTGAACATAATGCAGCGCACAAACCAATTTACACTAAGGGGTCACTAAACACCAAATTGGAGATTTGCCTCTTCACTAAAGAAAATTTGTCTCGGCCAAAATTGTGTTTGCAATTTGGCTAGTTCTTATTCCTTAAAAGCCAAACTGAAACCTTATGGATACCTTCATGGGCAATTTGGTTTTATACAGGTTAATTGCATGATGCGTCTATTATACAGGTCCATAAGCTACTGATGCAGTCAACACACAGCGGAGAATGTCTGCTAGCTGTGTGCAAGAAATTATGAGATCTGATCACTGTAGGCAACAAATGGGTGTTGCATGGCCAGGGGGTACCCTAATTATTCCATCCTACATGGGATAGTAATATGCAGGGAAGAGCTAACACGTTTGGTTTTCAAAACTACAATTAACCGTAATACTTCAAGCCGTAAACGTCTGTCCTGGTGGTTTTATGCATTAGTGAAGTAACGCATTTCTAATGATGCAATCATAAAAAAACTAAATGTATCCATGATACTGTCCTTTGAAGACTTACCACAAATCACATGGGGATGTATGCAAATCCAAGGAATTGGCTGAAAGCTATCAGCCATTTCCAAGTTCTCTTGTGGCTTATGAAGGAAGTGACAGAATTTATTGTGCTGATGCTCATATGAATACAAACCAGACAATTAGATTTTTGGGCCTTTTTCAGAATTGTGTACACCTCATTGGGAAATGATTGCTGCCCCTTTAAAATTACTGCAACAAACTGTAAATAGGAGATATGCACTGTCACAGCTCCAGCGTTCTGAAATGAAGAAAAATTAGATGTACAAATATTACTAACCTCCAATGGCAAAACCTGAACTGTTGTGTTGAACAGCTTGTCTCCTGGGTGTTCAATATTTCCACTTTTAATCAGGTACCTGTTAAACAGAAAATTTTCCATGACACCATTGACAGACATCGTACAAAGCCTAGAGGTGATTTAATGAATACATACATAAAACAATTTTGCAAATGGTTTTGTCATTTTTAAAATTTGATTAAAATGGAGTACGGTGGGGGAGGGCGGGTGAAGCAAACACACAACAAGCAAATACATAACAAAAATGAATTGAACGAAACAAGTTTTTCTCTGAGAGGTTGAGATTAATCCGAAGAATCTGTGTGTAGCGGACTGGACCCTGTACCAGAGTCTGCCCCAGTTTCCTGGAGGGGACTGCTTACTCGCCTCCTGCCCAGTGATTATGGTCCCGGGAAGATGGGACCCTTTAAACCCATTGACTGGACATAATGGATTGTGTATGACCTTACTGGCCCTTTAAGAACCAGCCAGGGACCTTCTATGACTTTTTGGGAACAATACCCCTTTAAGACTTTGCAGTAGATTGCAGTAAGGATGTCTTTTATAATATGTATGTTTCTGTGTATGCAGCATTCGTATGATTGTTCGGTAGAATCACTCCATTCATTATATTGAGTGAAACTACCGAACAACCAGACCACCCAGGAATAAGTGTGCCTCCAATTACCGTTTGCAACAATGTTGCAAACTGGTAATTGGCAATTCATGTAATGTGGGTTTTGTCCTCTGGGTGGCCGCCATTCGGGAAACAAAAACGTGGCGGCGGCCATCTTTACCTCCCAAACAGCGGTGTTTTGCCGTCGAGTGTCTGGAACTAAAATCGGACACTCGACTAGGCAAACACCGCTGAGACCACCAGACTTCCAGCAATTCGTGTATAAACTACACAAATCCATTCGAATCCTCCCCAGGCTCCATAACCCAGGTAATTCGTGTGTTTTGTTCCCTTGTCTGTGACTGACCGCAGGGCCAGAATGTATGGAACTATTTTCGGATACTTTGCCCATGCGGTCGGTCAAACCATTACATCCCCATAACTCCCGAACCCCTGGTCTGATCTGGGTGATTTTTGGATATGTTCCTCACCCAGATCAGGGCTACCAGGGGGTACCATATTTAAAGGGATACCCCACATATTTGGGGTACATCCAGGAATTGGAGAAAAGTGTACACTGTATAATTAGCTTAAGTGTTAATCTAAGGGGAGGAGATGTGTGGGAGGTTACGTCTATGGGATCGGCTACTGTACTAATTATGGTCCCTCCCTTGCATGAAAGAATCTCATAAAAGCAGGCATGGTGTAAATAAACCTCAGTTCTACTCCTGATACTGTGTGTCGTCCAGTGATTGGGAAAGGTGATGGGATATCCTTGGATTATATTGCCGATTGTGCTGGTTACCCTGTTGGATTTATTACTTGTCCCTGCATCCTCTTGATATACTGGTGGAGTTAAGCTGTGAGAAATCAGCTCTCCGCTACACTGTGTATAGTCAAAACATTGTCACCATCAAAAACTGCCACATTATTAACAGGGCACAATAAATCCAAAGATTAAAGAGGAATGGTCAACTTATTTACCCCAGTAAAGACTATTGCTGCATTTACTGGGGTGAATAATATAGAACCTCCTTCCAGTGTTACTTCTGTGTTCACCGCTTACTTACAGACCTGATGAGCTTGATTCCTAGTAATCAACTCATGAAGACATCCCAGTACTGCACCAACCAGCAGCCCTCGATACAGTGTGCCTTTGAATTCTCACAAACCTTGTAACATTTAACTAACCAGCACATACACAAGCATGTTCCTATCACAATTTCCACAAAATAACTACCTTCAACTTGGTTCAAATATGGAGTTCACCTTTCCCAATACCTTGGGGCCCAACTAACTTTTCCTCTCCCATCTTTTTGAACTGTAATATTGATTTTGTTTCTGCTTAAAAGGGACTCTATAGGCACGAAAAAAAAAAAAAAAACCTTAGCAGAATTAAGTAGTCTCACTGCTCAATTTTCTGCTATTTAGGAGTGGATTTGGTCATTTCTACAGCCCTAGTAACACCTGCCTAAACACTTCCTGAAAACAAACCAAGATATTCTAGGTGCCTGTATTGCAAAGTGTGTTTAAACTATAATTTTCTATCTTCTGCTCTGTAATATAGTCTAGACGACCATGTTCTGGTGAGATAAGACCAAAATCGAGCTCTTTGTCATCAACTCAACTCGCCGTGTTTGGAAGAGGAAGAATGCTGCCTATGATCCCAAGAACACCATTCTCACCATCAAACATGGAGGTGGAAACATTATGCTTTGGGGATGTTTTTCTGCTAAAGGGAAAGGTCAACTGCACCACATCATAGGGATGATGGACGGGGCTATGTACCATCAAATCATGGGTGAGCACCTCCTTCCCTCCGCCAGGGCATTGAAAATGGGTTGTGGATGCGTATTCTAGAATGACAATGACCCAAAACACGCAGTCAAGGCAACAAAGGAGTGGCTCAAGAAAAAGCACATTAGGTCCTGGAGTGGCCTAGCCAGTCTCCAGACCTTAATCCCATAGAAAATATGTGGAGGGAGCCGAGGATTCGATTTTGCAAATGTCAGCCTCAAAAGCTTAATGACTTGGAGAGGATCTGCAAAGAGGAGTGGGACAAAATCCCTCCTGAGATGTCTGCAAACCTGGTGGCCAACTACAAGAAATGTCTGACCTGTGATTGCCAACAAGGGTTTTGCCATCAAGTACTAAGTCAAAGGGGCCAAATACTTATTTCACTCATTTTTTTTTTTTTTTTTTAATTCTTTATTTTTGTGTGCAAGAATTCACAGATGAGCCGTGGTGCCACAATAGCAGTCACGTGCGCAGATTCAACATACATTTCACATATGGCAACTGTAATGCATGCACAATTTTGTTAATGATAATGGTAAATTAATAAGCTTAAGCATGTGGTGTTCCCGCTATATTCGTCGCTAATACTGGTATTTTTAGCAAATGGAGCATAAACACCGGTGTATGTAAAGTTACGATTTGTTTCACTGAGGGTTGTCTGGCATATAGACTGCTATCAGAATCAGCATACGTTTAACAATCATTAAGTGCTAAAGCTAGCAAAAGAGAGTACCTTTCTCTCAGTTAATTATGCTGTAAGTGCTTAACTGCGTAATAACAATCGTTAACATAAAATAAAATAACAATGCTGCGGGTGAGCTTAGGTAAAGGTGAGAGTGTACTGAGAAGATCAGTACATGCTGGCATGTTAACTTGCTTTCAGTTCGCCCATGGTACTACATAAAATGCTTATCTGACCTCCTGTGCTGCAAAAAGCTTAATATAGGCATGCATGTTATGAGACATAGAATGCAGACAGTAAAATCATAAATAGTTTCTCTGCTGTAACATGGGAATAATTATGCCCGGACTGGCTCAGATCCAAGCAAGCCTGAACCTATCTGTGACATCTCTCCCCGCATATCCCCGTGTGAGCAGGCTAGGAAAGCGAGAGGGAAAAGGTAATAGCGGCAGACAGTCATGGGAGTCCAGTTAGAGTGGAGGAACCTGAGCAGTAGCGAGCACTCAGCCCATAGCGTCCCAGTCTCTTTGGTATCAGCCAGTGCCTCTTAAGGGATGAGTGGGAGCCCCCTGTGCCGGTCTGTGCTGCCGTGATGTGAGTTGTCGTTCCCTCGGACCGGCAGTGTGTGGCTTGGGTGTCTCAGCGTGGACCGGTTTCTGTGTCGGTGAGCAATCTGTGGCTCTGGTTGTGGGTCTCTCGCGAGTGATTCCTGCTGGATGCACCTTGACGGCCACAGAATGAGAGTGTCGCCTCTTACCAGGTCGGCCCGCAGGTATGTTCTTTGCAGGGGGAGCTGAGTGGGCCACTTCCGGACCTCGCTGCCGATTTTGGCGCCGTCACCTATGGCCTCCGCCATCTTGACTGCGTTGACTGCTAATGTCAGATCAGGGCGGCCCTGTTGTTGCTCCCTGGGTGGTCTGGGCATGCTGAGGTGAGGACCGGGATCACCCCCCCCGGTCCCAATGGGGGGGAGCGGGGCCATTTCCCAACTGGTCTGGCCCTTGGTTGAGCACCGATGGGCAGGATAGCGGAGCAGCGGCCGCCTGCTCCACTCACCGCCGGAATAGGCCTCGTTGGCGCCAGTGAGGATTCTTCCACCAGGGGACTGAAACCAGTCAGGCCAGCCTCACCCTGGGTTTGGTACTCTCCACCCGATGAGGTATACCGCCGTTTTTATGCCAAAAGCCTGAGTTTCTTGCTCGTTTCGTTTAAGTTTTCAGAAGCTGGTCTGACATGCGACCATCTTGCTCGGCGGCCTGGCCCCGCCCCCCTTATTTCACTCATTGACATGAAAATCAATTTATAACTTTTTTGACATGCGTTTTTCTGGATTTTTTGGGGTTTTTCTGTCTCTCACTGTTAAAATATGCCTACCATTAAAATTATAGACTGATAATTTCTTTGTCAGTGGGCAAACGTTCAAACTTAGCAGGGGATCAAATACCTTTTTTTTCTATCACTGTATAATATTTCTTCAGCTAGTGGCATGCCAAAACAAGGTACTAAAATTGTGTGCACCTGAAAGGGACACTATAGACAACCAGGCCACTTCAGCTCGTTAAAGTAGTCTGGGTGCAGTGTTCCTGGGTGCAGTGCAGTTTTTAATAAACTGTAATAATTACCTGCTTGGGTTAACTATTCTTCAAGTGGCTGAGGAGGAGGAAGCTACAGCGCCAGGAAAACTATTAAATGGAGATATAATGGGAATGATGGCAAGCGATGAAATTTAAAACTATTCACTGCATACCAGGCAATGATGTGAACACATGACTTATAATACCATTTATATCCAGAGTATTCGTCACTTCATGTTTCTGCCTTACTATGCACCCCATCCTCATTGCCAGTAATCCACATAAAATACTTGAACTCTGCAGTGCAGGGCCTGGAGGAGAAGCAAGGGAATTTAAACTTAACATCCCAGGTGCATTTCGAAAAAAAAAAAAAGTCCTCCTGTATTTGACCACAAATGGGGATGCACTGGTGACTTCAGCTATGCCATTTCTTATCACCATAACCTATATCTAAATATATACTATATACTATATAACTGCCTTTTTTTAACATATAATTTTTTTAAGGGCTCTGCTTTTGGGAGCAAAAGAATAATATTCCACATATTAATCATAATTATTCAATCCTTGCTCTAGGAAATAAAGCATAACTACTATGCATTTGAATGTTTAAAAAATATTTTTTTTAAAAAACCACCTCAGATTTTTCACATTTCCGAAAGTGTACCTGTCCTACATAAGTCATAATATTGGGATTTACAAAACTGGGGCAAGAGGCGTTTGGGATGGAGATTGTGTGTGCTGGTGGTGCAGTCTGCATCAATGGTAATTTGTGTGGCTGTTAAACAGTGTGTCCTGGTAATCAGCCAACCATAGTTGCCCATGTGACAAATGTTGCTAAAGTGCTTTTATATGGGTAGAAATGTCATAAGACAGTCTTTCCCATCATTTAATACTGAGCTGGCACTTTAGTGGAACTTTATTGTGGTGTAGTCAGAATCTAAAACCTAGAGACAAAAATAATAAAAATAAACTACTTGGATGGGAAGACAAGAAAATTATAACGGTCTCATCGGACACTGGACAGTTGTGTAAAGGAAATCATATATATCACCTAGCCAAAATTGGTACAACAAAAATGGAAAAATGGAAGACTACACAAATAGGATGACACAAATAGCATACCAACTAAGATTTGAGTTTATTATTTGGGGGCTGATGGAGAATTAATAATTTTTCCTATGCAATGCTTCGTGAATATACCCCATGACATAAAAAAAAGCTATAAATATATGCATTAAACCATAGGTGTATTGCATACTGAGACGTGGATTTAACCCCTTAAGAACACATGACATGTGTGACATGTCATGATTCCCTTTTATTCCAGAAGTTTTGTCCTCAAGGGGTTAAAGGACCACTATAGTGCCAGGAAAACAAACAAACAGTGAGAAGCGCGGAAGCTCCTCTAGCGGCTGTCAATGAGACAGCCACTAGAGGCTGGATTAACCCACATGTAAACATAGCAGTTTCTCTGAAACTGCTATGTTTGCAGTTGCAGGGTTAACCCTAGATGGACCTGGCACCCAGACCACTTCATTGAGCTGAAGTGGTCTGGGTGCCTATAGTGGTCCTTTAATAACATATATTATCCAGTATCTACAAACACCTGGACAAGTCTTCCTCGATGGTTTGTTGGTGGGCAAGGAAATCGAGGTGAAGAATTAATAAAAGGCCCACAGGTATAATTAGTACATCTGGAGATACCTTGCCTAACTCTCAGCTGCAGAAACCGAGAATAGGGGACTTGTCATAGATACTGGTAAATAAGGGTTAAGTCTTTCCACGTCTGCAGGGGTTAAAAGCAAGAATTTTCTCTCTTGGCTGCAATCTGTACTCCCTTTTCTCTTTCTCAGGTCAAGCACAACCACCCTTTTCTCAGTCTTACAGGCCAAGATAACCTTTGCATAGTTTAAAGAAGACGTGCTAGACATGCGTAGTAGATTTCCTGTAATACGTAATGTTATATGAATAATTTTTGAATAACTTTTTGCACTGAATGTCTATGATTGGTTGATTTTGTCTTCTATTGGATACACCCCTATGAAAATGGTTTGTTTCATATATACTTAAAGAAACTGCTATGTTTACACTAGGGTTAATCCAGCCTCTAGAGGCCACCTCGTTGACAGCCACTAGAGGCGCTTCTGCGCTTCTTGCTGTGAAAATCACAGTGAGAAGACGCTGACGTCCATAGGAAAGCATTGAGAAATGCTTTCCTATGGACAGATTGAATGCGCGCGTGCGGCTCTTGCCACACATGCAGCGCTTACATCGGAAGAGGGAGGAGAGTTCCCCAGCACCGAGGGAGCCCGGCGCTCGAAAAAGGTAAGAGTTTAACCCCTTCAGCCCGGCGAGAGTGGGACCCTCAGAGTTGGGGGGGACCTAAAGACAAGTGTTTTCCTGGCACTATAACGGTCCTTTAATTGTTCTCTGCAATTAACATATGCAAAGATTAAGCAATGCAGGATGTGTTGCCAGCATAAGTCCATGGCAGCATAAGGGTTACTGACCTTGTAAAATTCTTAGAGCATAACAGGGACCCTGTGGATTTCTCAATGTACTAGAGGCGGAGGAACGGACCTTCCGGTAGGCACATATTTTAGCCAATACAGTGCTTTTACAAACACAATGTATGTGAAACACATACCTACATGGTCAGATTGAAGTAAAACATTCACTAACTACTTCTCTTTGTTAAAATACATTTTCTAACATTTGTGGCCTCTATTTTTAGAACTAGGCTATTAAAAGCAATACTATTGTCAGCTTCTGACCTCCCCTACCATATAAGAAAAGTATATACACCCTGTTCCAAATTATTATGCAAATTCTATTTAAGTGTCACAAAGATTAAATATTTTGTTTTTCAGTTTGACTCATGGATGGCATTGTGTCTCAGGGTTCTTTTGATCACTGAAAACAATCTCTGACACCTGTGATAATTAGATTGCCAGGTGAGCCCAATTTAAGGAAAAACTACTAAAGGAGGGTGTTCCACATTATTAAGCAGAGCACCATTTTCATGCAATACGGGGAAGAAAAAGGATCGCTCTGCTGCCGAAAAGAGTGAAATAGTTCAATCTCTTGGACGAGGTATGAAAACATTCGATATTTCACGAAAACTTAAGCGTGATCATCGCACTATTAAGATATTTGTGGCTGATTCAGAGCACAGACGGGTTTCTGCAGATAAAGGCACATTGAGGACGATTTCTGCCAGACCCATGCATCGGATCAAGAGAGCAGTTGCTAAAATACCATTACATAGCAGCAAACAGATATTTGAAGCTGCTGGTGCCTCTGGAGTCCCACGGACATCAAGGTGTAGAGTCCTCCAGAGTCTTGCAACTGTGCATAAACCTTCTATTCGGCCATCACTAACCAATGCTCACGAGCAGAAACGACTGCATTGGGCAGAAAAATAAATGAAGACTAATTTTCAAACAGTCCTGTTCACTGATGAGTGCCATGCAACCCTGGATGGATGGAGTAGTGGATGGCCACGACGTCAGCAAGGTGGTGGTGGTGGAGTCATGTTTTGGGCCGGAATCATGGGAAGAAAGCTGGTTGGCCCCTTTAGGGTCCCCGAAGGTGTAAAGATGACCTCTGCAAAGTATGTTTGTTTTTCTGACTGACCACTTTCTTCCCTGGTACAGAAGGAAGAACTATGCTTTCCGTAATAAAATCATCTTCATGCATGACAATGTACCATCTCATGCTGCAAAGAATACCTCTGCATCAATTGCTGCTATGGGGATAAAAGGAGAGAAAGTCATGGTGTGGCCTCCATCCTCCCCTGACCTCAATTCTATTGAGAACCTTTGGAGCATCCTCAAGCAAAAGATCTATGAGGGTGGGAGGCAGTTACATCCAAACAGCAGCTCTGGGAGGCTATTCTGACATCTTGCAAACAAATTCAAGCAGAAACTGTCCAAAAACTCACAAGTTCAATGGATGCAAGACTTGTGAAGCTGCTATCAAATAAGGGGTCCTGTGTTAAAATGTAACGCGACCTGTTAAAATGTTTAAAAAGTTAAAATGTTGTTATAAGTTTGATTGAAATAGCTTTTGATTTCAGTAAATATGCTGCAAACACAACAAAGGACAATTTTCAGTTATTTACAACCTATAAAGTGTTTTGAAACTTACTGTGCGTAATAATTTGAAACAGTGCATTGTAAGTTTATGTTTAAAAAAAATACTGTTACCACTAAGAGGTTTGTTCAATAAAATTTGAATTGTACTCTTAATAGTTGATAACATGAGAATTATGCTGACTGTTATTTACATCAATTATTTAGGTAAATGAGAAAAATATAATTTGCATAATTTGGAACAGGGTGTAATAGTCACTAAATTCATGGATAAACATGCTTTAAAAAAAAAAAGGACACAGAAAAATTATATATATGATGCACTTTTCCATATAATTATGTTGTAGAATTATTAGGCCCCTTATAAACTATAACCAGCCTTACTGGGCCCCTTTAATACTATATTCTCATATTCAGTTCTCAGGCCTCATAGTTTAAGCTTTGCACGGACACTGAAGCAAATACACCACAAAGTCCGAGCGGCAGCCAATCCCCGACTTAATATGAAACTCCTTCCCAGTGGTGGAGCTAGTATACGACATAACTTTTTACATCCCTTGAAACCTTTATCACTCTTTTTGTTTTTAAAAATATTTTTTAGGGCATAGCTTGGTGCCAATAGATTTTTCAGATTTTGTTTTTTCCTATATATAATTTTTGGTTTCTTGGGCAAATGTTCTCCCAAAATAGGGTCCTCCAACAGTATTGGCCAATATTTACACAAACTCCTCCTAATTTTAGGATGATCAATGTTATACTGAGTAAAGAAAGATTGTCGCTCGGACTTTGTGGTGTATTTGCTTAAGTGTCCGTGCGGCAGTCAGTATGTTGGACACACAAAGAGGTGTTTAAAAGTGAGGCTCCTTGAACACATTAACAACATCAAGAAAAAACTTGACACCCACTCTGTTCCTCTCCATTGTAACAGTTGTCCACAATTTTTTTTTAAAAGGTTTACGTTGCATGGGGATGGAACAAATTCGACCACATTGGAGAGGGGGAAATAGGGAAAAGCGTTTGGCTCAAAGAGAGTCATACTGGATCCACAGATTGGGCACCCTTACACAAAGGGGATTGAATGTAGATATAGACATCATTTGTTTTTTGGATTAATTAAGTTAAAGAGAGAGAGATATATATTCTCTCTTTTTATATGGATAAGTCACTTTTGAGATTTAAGTATACTAGTCATTAGACTAGGCAAGAGCAATAGATTATGCTGGACACAATATGGATGTGTAATTAAGGATATGTCACTTTAAAATTATTGTTATATATTCACATTCATTAATTATTGGTTTAAGGTATTATAAGAATTCACAAAAATTATTTGGGAAAATTACGAATGGCATGTGATATAAGAATTTGTGATATATAGCTTTAGATTTATATTTGAATGCACACTTGGATAGGAAGTTGTTGCATTCAATTTTAATTTTGTTATTCTAATTTATGTTATGAGATATAGAGGATATATTAATGATTTTACCATTACTATGGGTATTTTGTGTGCAATATTTAACAGCCCTCTCGTTTAGATTCTCGAGTACCATCAATGTGTACAAGTAAAAAGCGGATTCATTATTTTTTATGGTGGAACGCACGGCCATGTTATTTTTTCGAGTGTGGAACGCATACGGGTCACGTGACCAGAACGCAACGCGTGACGTATGCGGAAATGATAGAAAGTTACACGAGAGGGAGCTGAAATCTTCGGATAAGAAGCTACACCTGAAGAAAGATGCCGGGCAACGAATGAAATTTAGAAGAGAGAAGACACCCACTATTCCACCAATGACTTGGAGGGATTAGGTCCCTGAGGAAGTCCTTTTGCACAAGGACAAAACGCGTAGGACCGATGGCCTGTTCTTATTTATATTTGTTTTTATTTATTTTGTACACCTCCTGATTTTATGAGTGAATAAATTGCCTTGGAAGGATTCATTTGGTCGGAGTTTTTTGGATCATCTTGCTGACCCTGATACCCCATTGGCTACCACTCGAGGAGGGACACTGATTGATACCCCCATCTATATCGTGGGGAGGCACCCTTAAAACGCTTAACCATTTTGGAATTTGTGAGTGCATATATATCAGTACATTATTTTTGAGTATCAAACAATATTTGCACTGTTTTATCCTCTATTTTAGGTACACCAGCAGAATCCCTAAAATATCCTATCACTTACATTATTTGTTTATTTGCCTGTTTACCCCTTTTAGGTACCACGTGGCTGTGGTTGTAAGGAAAAAGGGGGGTGGATCTGTGGAAGTTTTCCTGGGGATCTTCGGTTTGCCTGTTTTCCTCTTTTAGGTGCCGAGTAGCTACGGCAGTAAGGAAAAAGAGGGGGGGAATCTGTGGAGGGGTGTAGACTCACTGCCTCCTGGGGGTTTCCCATAAGTGTCACTTTGACTGCTAGCCTCATTGGACATCACTTTACTCTGCTTGTTGTGTGCAGAGAGGTGGAACACTGCAGCCTCGAGCGCTGACGCTGAGTGTTCCAGTTTAACTTTTGTGGCAGGTGGATTCAGGCTGGTATTGCTGTTGCCATCACCACGTGGTAGTGGTACTTGCGGGTGGGTCTGCAGGTGTACTACGGGATTGAGTTAGGTGGCTTTTGCCACACGTGTAAGGAAAGGGATTTTTGATAACCCTGTTTGAACTTATTTGAACTGTGATGCATGCACTGTATTTTACTTGAAATGTCTTAATTGTCTGTCACACAGATTCCTGTGTTTACTTTTATCTTACTCTCTGTACTATTTACACTTTCCCCTCCTGTTTCTCTCTCTCTCTCTCTCTGTATCTGGGACGCCTTATATAGAGGGTATGGGACAGAAATTAGGTAAACCCAGTAAGGGGTGGTTCGCGTGTGATTTGGTAGAGGATAGAGAAGGGGAAGAGATGGTTAAAAAGGTTGATAAGATTGCTAAAGTGTGTGGAATTGCTGTACCTTCATGTGGTAGATTACAGCCAGAGAGCTGACGCAGACTACTGACAGAGAAGAGTAGCAAGAGTTATTCAGCAGGAAGGTTGGGTTGAGGAAGAGATTGATTTTTGTGTCTCTTTGCTCGCAATAATTGTAACGTCACTGTCCTTCCAGCGCTGACATGGTTAAAAAAATCATGCTGGCTCTCTCCTCACCCCTCCCTCCTTGCCTTCTGTGAGACGCGAGAGGGGGAGAGGGAGGGGTGACATTCCTGGTTTTCAGTTCTGCGTTCAGTAAAATTATTCAGAAACTACTGATAAGACTTAGCAATGGAATTTTTGCTAGCAAATATTCTAATTGTGTATTTTGTTATTTTAATAGAAGTTGATAGGATGGTTAAGTAGTGATGTGTCGTATAAGAGGTTTCTAGGGTTTGTATATTGTTATTGTTGTTGCCATTTATATGACGCCAACAGATTCCGTAGCGCTTTATATATATATATATATATATATATATATATATATATTATATATATATATATATATATATATTTTTTTTTTTTGTGTTTTGTGATAAGGCAGTGAGGATCGTGTGGGAGACTAGCTCACAAGAATACATTCCACCTTTCTGAGGCTGTATTTCCTTTCGCGGTGCAAAGTATTTTCTCCAAGACTGGTGTATAAGATAGGGAGTCGGGGATGTAGCTCAGTGTTGATTACGAAGGTTAGGAATGAATCTGATGCAAGAATAGAGAATTATTTGGACGAGTTAAAAATGTAAGGGCAAGTGTGATTTGTTGCAATACTATGCAATATGGATAGAGGGAATATGCGAAGTAGCCAAGTTAGATTGTGAAGAGGAAAAGTGATTAATGGCTGGCAGATACATATTGTATTCAACTGTCTTATTTAACCTGCCAGGTTTGTTTATAGTTTAGTATTCCATTTTTTTTTTTTTTTTTTGCAGAACAGAATGTTGCTTCTCTGATTTATTTTATTAGCTATGATATAGTGTAAAGTTGAAACACCCTAAAAGAAAATGGCTCCTAGTACAAAAGGAGGTTGGCCCTTCTGCCCTTACCATGCCCACACCTCCTGCCCACATCCAACATGGCCGCCACTTCCTCACTTCCTTCCACGCCTCCAATATGGCGTCCCCCAGTACCACAGCACCTCTTATGCCGGTCCTTCCGAATGATCTCCTTCCACTAACCCTTAGTACACCGGCAGCCCCAGCCGGAGGAGTGACTGTCCTGCACCCCTTAAACCCCAAAGATCTAACAGGCCCAAATCTACCACTAAGGCCCCAGCACCTCCTTCACCTGATTCAGCCCAAGAAGACTAGGTTATGGGCAAGCCTGTATCATTAACTCCTGTTATGGGAGTATCTGCAGGGGAACAAGGGGGGCCATTAGCCACTGTTACTTTACCCATTGAAGGCCACCCCGCCACATTCCTTGTTGATACAGGTGCAGCCCGAAGTGTTCTGCGAGAACAAGACCTGCCTGATTCTTCCTTTTTGTCCAATATTGATGTCTCCTGTGTGGGAGTGGATGGTCTTCCAAGACAAAGCCCATTAACTACTCCTTTGCGGGTTGGCAGCTGCCCTAGTCTGCTTGCCCGTTTTGTGGTGTCATCCACATGTCCCATTAACCTGTTAGGTGCTGATGTACTTTCCCGCCTACAGGCATCAATCACTTTCACACCTGATGGCCAAGTGGAATTATCTTCAGCCCTCTCTGATTCAGATACCTCAGCCTTGTGTTCCTTACCTTTGATGCTTCACCTAGAGACACCACAGGGCTATGCAGAAGGCATGAGAGAAAATTTCCCTGCATCTCTACTGAACACTGTCCCTAAGACTTTGTGGTCCTCAGGCCCAGAAGACATAGGCCATCTGAAGGTCCCACCAGTAATGGTCAAACTTATCCCAGGGGCAAAGCTACCAAGAAAGTCTCAATATCCATTGAAACCTGCCCAAGCAGCAGCCATTACCAAGCAAGTCCAAGCACTGCTGGAGAAAGGGGCTCTTGTTAAATGCGAATCTCCATGTAATACTCCTTTATTTCCTGTGAAAAAGAAGACACCCAAGGGTGAACCAGAGAAATACCGAATGGTCCAGGACCTCAGAGCAGTGAATGAAGCAACAGTCCTGGACACCCCAATTGTGCCAAATCCGCACACACTCCTCTCTGGCATTCCACCTTCTGCCAAATACTTCCCAGTGATTGACCTAGCCAATGCATTCTTCAGTGTTCCGCTGGAACAAAGCTGTCAATACCTGTTTGCCTTCACACATGAAAAACTACAATATACATGGACAGTTATGCCCCAAGGGGCACAGAATTCCCCAAGCCAGTTTGCAAAAGCAATGAGTATCATCCTTGACCCCTGGCAGTCTGACCATCCAGAGGTTGTCCTACTCCAATATGTAGATGACTTGCTCCTTTGTGGAGATGATTTCCCATAACAGAAAAATGCTCTCTGGATCTCCTCTGTTATCTTGCAGATCAAGGATGTAAGGCGTCTCTCATCAAACTTCAATTCTGCCAGCCTACTGTGATCTTCCTAGGCCACTGCCTGTCACATGGCACCAGACATCTCACACGTGACCGTGTCAGAGCAGTGTTGGCCATTCCACCTCCAAAGAGCACAAAATCCCTACATGCTTTTCTAGGCCTCATCTCATACTGCAGAGCCTGGATCCCTGAGGCCTCTCTGCTCATGCAACCCTTGTATGACGCTCTCAAATCAGACCCCTTCTGCCTGTCACCAGAGGCACTTGACAACTTCTACACTCTTCAGCGAGCAATTGCCTCTGCCCCTGCTCTTGGCCTACCAAATTATGACAAGCCTTTCAAACTGTGTGTCTGAACGACAAGGCCATGCTACAGGCGTCCTCACTCAACCACATGGTCCTGGCGGACGTCAGAGGCCTATTGGATTCTTCTCCTGTCAACTGGATATCGTGGCCAGAGGCACCCCTTCCTGCCTTCGTGCTGTTTTTGCAGCTCAGGAACTTATTGACTGTACTGGGGACCTGGTTCTTGGTCACCCTCTTACTGTTTTGGCACCTCATGACATTTCTGCAATCATTAACCAGGTCCAAATCAAACATATCACAGCTGCCAGGCACCTTCGACTCCAGTGTCGCCTCCTAATGCCTGACAATGTCACCCTCCAAAGATGCCAGGTTCTAAACCCGTCCACTCTTCTGCCACTCCCTGAGGGGGGTACCTATTATGGATTCATCATGGATGAAGGATATGTCCTACTCCTTACACACACCCTGGCGAAACTGCTACCCAACTTGCCTCCCTGTGACGGGCCTGAATATGCTTTTTGCACCATGTGGTACAAGCCAACCATCAACCCTGAACCTCGCTATGAAGATGAACTTTTCCAGTTGGTTGAGATAACATTCACCTTACAGGACTTCTATGATACTGAAGGTAACAGCATGGCTTTAGTCCAACTGCCACATGAACTTGAACATCTGTACCACCATTGGGACACAGCCATTCCACATGTCCCTGTAACCAAGTCAAAGACTAAGTCATGGGGTGATCTTGGGCCCATGGCAAAATTATGGGCCACCATGAATGATTCACAACTTCAAGAAATAGGCGTTGCCAAGTATCCATCAACTGAACGTGAACATATAAGAGCATGGCCACGTTACTTTCTGGAAGAAGAATTTGAAGACCTGATCATACAGCATGACCATGATCCAGAAACCCCCCATGACTGCTTTGAACAGATGAAAATGGAAACAACACACCTACCAACCGTGCATGAGGATCCACTAACAGATCCTGACATCACCCTGTTTGTGGACTGCTCCAGGTATGCTGATGAAGAAGGAAAATATCATACAGGATATGCCGTCACCACAACAGATGAAATTATTGAGTCATCATCACTACCATCAACAAAGTCTGCACAAGAAGCTGAATTACAAGCTCTAACTTCAGCATGCAAGATTTCTGAAGGAAAGCGCGCCAATATCTACACAGACTCAAGATATGCACTGGGCGTGGCTCATGACTTCGGAGTGATTTGGAAAACAAGAGGATTTCTTACTACTGCCGGTACACCAGTCAAGCACAGTTTTGCGATCAAGGAGCTGATGGATGCCCTCCTACTTCCAGAAGAAGTGGCTGTTTTGAAGATAAAAGCACATGGGAAGTTGGACTCGGATGAAGCAAAGGGCAACCATTTAGCTGATCAAGCTGCAAAGCAAGCTGCAAGAGGACCACAGGAAGTGGAAAGAAGAGTGTCCGGAAATGAAGAAATTCCAAGAAAAGAAGAAATTCCAAGAAAAGAACAAATTCCAAGAAATGAAGAGACTCCAATATTCACTCTGCAGACTCTTCCAACCGACCTAAAGATCTTACGAGAACAACAGGCTGCAGTAGCCCCTGAGGAAAAACAGAAAGGGGCTGTTCTAAAAGATGGAGTGTATTACAACAACCTCAGATTCTGTCTCCCTAAAAGTTTGTACCCAGCAGTTGTTCAATGGGCGCATGGCCCTGCACACTTATCAAAAGATCTGATGAATGCTCTCGTACAGAAGTACTATGAAGCTCCTGGAATTACCACGCTGATCAATAACTACTGCAAAGCGTGTGTCATCTGTGCTAAATGTAATCCTGGGAAAACAGCTAAAGTCCCCGTGAAGCACCTGGCTAAGCCCATGTATCCATTCCAAAGAATCCAGATAGATCATATCCAGATGCCAAAGAGCGGCAATTACGAATATGCATTAGTAATAGTGGACATGTTCTTAGGCTGGCCAGAAGCCTACCCAGTGATTAACATTACCGCCAAAACAACAGGACGACGTCTACTTACAGAAATTGTGTGTAGATTCGGATTGCCGGAAGTCATTGAAAGTGACCAAGGTCCGGCCTTCACAGCATCAGTTGCCAAAGAAATTTGGACTGCTCTAGGAGTGACTCTTGCTTTCCACACCCCTTACCACCCACAGAGTAGTGATCCTGATTCTGACACAGGCAACCACAGTCTGCTACCCGGTGATTGGGTCCTAGTCAAGAAATTTGTGCGAAAACACACTCTGGAACCAAGATTTGAGGGACCATTCCAAGTTCTCCTGATCACCGCTACCTCTGTCAAGCTGGCTGGTAGGCCACGTTGGATTCACGCCTCTCACTGCAAAAAGACACCTGCTCCAGAAGAAGCTGATTCCGCACAACCATGTACTTCTGGTACCTAATCCCCTTGATTGGCCTTCTTAAAGCCCAGCAGGTGGCCATAACTAAAGATGCTAGTGGATACACCTTCTGGTATAATTCATCACGTACCCGTGTGGCCACCTTTACCTTTGATTACTGTGATATTGTAGATTGCCCATTCCCTAAATCACAGATTCAAACCATTTATAAAGATATACCACAAGCAAAAGACCCCTACATTTGTGTAGTTGACGAACAGTGGGGGCACGATTGTAACCATTGGGGGGCGGCGGGATGGAATACCGGGCCTGCCTGGGGTTACAAACCAGAAAGTGCTTTATCAAAAGTAGATTATCATGGCAGATCCCTCCTCCAAAGAATGACTTTAAGAAAGCCTGGAGGAAGTACACCTATGAAGTTAATGTTAAATATTGAACATCCTGGCCCAGAGGATGCTGGCCAATATGTAATGGGAATGTACTGGAGAAGAGGTTCCTATATAATAAACTAGGACATTTCTACCTCAATGATATGTGTCACTCTCCAGAGTGGCAAGGAGCTGTACATATGGTCCCAAATCCGCTGAAACCACATATCCAGTCCTTTAGAGACATGACGGCCATTGCTAACCCTACTTTTAAAGATACCATGGCCGCTGAAACTGGATTTAATTACATTAATTTGTGGTTAGAGTGGATGAGATATAATGCCAACAAGCATAATAGAACCGCATGTTATGTGTGTGGTGGTGCCCGACCTCATCTCGGCACAGTTCCCCTAATCCTCCCTTTAGAAATAGAAGAGTGTTTCTTGAGTCTTTTTGCCTACCGCTATGATTTTAACAGGTCCCTCTGCGAAGCATGGACAGCAGAGTACCCTATCCTAGTAGGAGGTGTTAAACCCCCAGATGGAATTACAATCTATAAAGGTAATTACACTTGTTACACCATGTATGATGGGATTGGTAAATTCATGGGTAACTTTTCCAAGGGTTATTGTGCTGTGCCACTTACAGAACTGTTCCTGTGCACCTGCTACAACACCATACTAGGTCACTAGGAGATATTTACTGGTTATGTGGGGATTTACAGCTAAGATCTAGACTGGAGTCCGAGTGGTGGGGAGAGTGTACCTTGGTCAAAGTCATCATGCCCATCCACATTATTTCTGATAATCACCCTGACACTCATAATCCAGCACACACATCAGCCAGAGTCAAACGTGAAACCCCAGTAAAAGGCAGTTTTGACCCACATGTTTACATAGATGCCATTGGGGTGCCTAGGGGGGTACCTAATGAATTTAAAGCTAGAGATGAAGTTGCAGTGGGGTTTGAATTACTCTTCACTATAGTCACTGCCAATAAGAACCTTAACTGGATAAATTATATCTATTATAACCAACAGCACTTTGTTAATTATACCAGGGATGCCCTCCAGGGTTTAGCCGAACAATTACAAGCCACATCCCAAATGACCTTCCAGAACAGACTGTACTTAGACATGATTTTAGCCGAGAAGGGGGGTGTATGTAAAATACTACCCGATACCATGACTTGTTGCACTTACATTCCAGAAAGCACAGGCCCTAATGGTAAGGTCACTTTGGCCATAGAAAAATTAAATAAACTCTCAGAAGAATTGAAAAAGAATTCTGGGGTGACAGATCCCTGGGAAAAATGGTTTGGTTGGATGACTGGTTGGCAAAAAGCTTTAGTTCATATTGGTATGGCTCTACTAATTTTTCTTTTTGTTCTCGCTCTTCTCGTTTGTTGTGTCCTCCCATGCCTCAGAAAGTTCCTACAGAAGACTGTAGACCAAACGACACCAACCTTTACTCATCTGGAAATTGGTGATCAAGATCTCACATCGCCCTGCATTCCGCTACAAACTCTTCCCTATGACGACGAAGTGCAGAAATTCTAGGGAGGGATAGCTAAGGGACAGCTTCCGTCTGTATGGGTTAGTCTACCGTGTGGAGAAGTGGTGGACAAGCCACCGTGGGATACCCATGGGAGTGAAGCGTTCGAGAGCCGTACTGACGGATGAGTTGCAGCCTACTAGGGTCAGATTAGGGATAGACTTGCACTTTGCATTAACACCAAAGTAGCGGACATGGGGGTTTATGTGTCTTTGGGCTAACAAATATTCTGATACTAACAAATAAAGTGTATCCTTTTTAGCAATTAACACTCTATAGGGGGGACTGTTGTAGAATTATTAGGCCCCTTATAAACTATAACCATCCTTACTGGGCCCCTTTAATACTATATTCTCATATTCAGTTCTCAGGCCTCATAGTTTAAGCTTTACAAGGTTCCTTTGTTCGTAGAAACAGCATGTCAGCAGAAAATGCTAGAATCTTCAGGTTAAATGAAACTCTGTAGCAGATAGTCTTGATAGAGTGTATGATTGCTAAAGAGGCCTTGAGATGCTAACCTTGAAACAACTAAGGTACCAACTACTCATTATGGATAGCTGCCAAGCCCCCCTCCCATCGAGTAAGCTGTAAGCTCCCTCGTGCCCAGCAAGATGGCGCTGAAACCTGGAGGAGACCGTCATGACGTCAGTTATGACAAAAGACGTAACACCCAACAGGGAGGGCATTTAACTAACCACTTTATAATTTAGCCAATTGACAATGTTTTCTTGCTTATATCTTGATTTTTACAATGATGTAATTTCGCCTTTAAAAGGGCTTGCAAGCCCGCTTTTCAACAGAAGCCAATAAATTTCCTGAAGTTCTTTCATCTAATCTGAACCCTGTGTCAGTGTGAATTTACTTCTGCGTATACGCAATTTAAACATCTCTAATTTGGACAGGAACAGATAGTCATTCAAACTTCTTTGTTTGCTTAAAAGATTCCCTTATCAATTACATCACATTTAATTATGTGCACACATTTTATTAGTGAACCTAGCTGCTTCTTTCTATACTTCACTACTATAAAAAAAATTATCATATTCAACAATAGATTTCTCACATTAAATTCAAACAAGTCTTTTGTATAAAGTAAAGTCAACTGTTTCAAAATTAAATGATTTTGGAGTATTCTGTGCTTCTCAATCATACTGAAAGACTGAATAAATTGTGCACAATCAAAAACATACAGTTTGACAGAGTAAAATCTACAAACATGCTCACTGGTATTTGAAAGGAATATGTGGACTCTATTCTGCGGAATGAGAATTACAAGATGCCAGCATAGTAATTCAAAGACACTTTACACTACAGTTCACAATACACAGCCAATACACTGTAGGCCACACACCACTTTACCACAGGCAGCATTTGTTTTCAATGGAAAATTTGTTATCAACATCAGCTATCCATGTTCCTGTAAAGTGCAGGGCATGAGATCATTTGAATTGCCTCTCTAATTGAAGCAGGTGTAGGATATTTTATTTAGCTGAAAAAAAAAAATATCCCATGCCACAAAGAGAGAAATAACACAAACAAATTTCATGGGGTGGGCAGTGTGTGTGTGTGTGCGTGCGCATTATAAATAGAATCAGTAGAAAACTTAAAAACATAAGCTACACTTTGTGAATGCGTGAGATTCCAGCTGCATGCTCGGGGAATTAACATTCACTGCGTAAACATAACTGCTGGCCATAAGCACTTTATAACACACAAAATACAAACCCTAAAGTCACATCATTCAGTACCACAAATTCCCCATTGAAATGAGCTAAACAGCTGGAGATATTGGGCAGTGCTTGCAGCATTAGTCATTGTATGTCTGTTACAATTGCTGCCCAAGGACAAACACTGTTAAAATACTATATGCATGTTCTATTGCCGTAGATCAGAGATATAAAAAGCTAGGAACAAACAAAGAAATCATTGTTTTCCTGTGGGGTTGATACCTCCGAAAGAAACATGCTTGGAAATTAATACAGGTAATACAATATATTAGCCAGTTACAGTTTGTGCAGACAGTGGATCGCTGTGTTTATTGTGGCACGACACAGATTATTTAAACAGCTCTCAAACAACCCAGACAAAACAAATATTTAAAGTGTACAATAGGTAGATAATGGCATTTAAAATGATACGTTGGGAACTGGATGTTCAACAAATAATAAAATACAAAACAGAGCCTTTCAATGTTTAGTAGAAATAATTTCTTAATAAACTAGGAACCATTGCAAGAATGCCGAATGGTAGATATCCAGATGTTTCCACGACGTTTTGCCATTCTAGAGAGGAGTTAAGCAATGAGGAAGCAGAAGTTACAACATCAGGATATCTACCTTCCGGGCATCGCCTAAAGAGGATATAATTGTTCCACGTATTAAAATCTAAATATCCCAAGGTTCATTCCATAGTGTTCCAAATTTGACCTTCTTATATGGTAATATTTCACTTCTTTAAAACCAGACTAGTGAAGACAGTTTTATAATTTCAAAGTAGTTATCAGGTCAGGGGTGATACCTTGGTATCACATACGAACAATGAAATCTGGACTCTGACAAGACCACTGGTAATAATTCATTCTACTCAGGAGGAAGTTACAAAATGTCTGAGCTGCAAATTCTCACACCATTATCTATTTCAGATGTTCTAGATGTCCCCAGTACACTCCAATAGTCCAGATTCATTAGAGGGTACTTGCTCTAGATAACTATAGTGACACTGCAGGGGCATGATCTAGACCCCAAAAACGGCTTCTTTAAGCCAATGTTTTGCAGTTTAGAGTATCCCTGTAAATAATAATAAATACAATTTTTTTTAAAATCTAAAAATTATCTATGACACATGGGTATTGCACTGAACAAAACATTTGCTCCTGCGACTACTGTTCTG
Source organism: Pelobates fuscus (assembly GCF_036172605.1). Taxonomy (NCBI): domain Eukaryota; kingdom Metazoa; phylum Chordata; class Amphibia; order Anura; family Pelobatidae; genus Pelobates; species Pelobates fuscus. The sequence goes on from NC_086322.1 coordinate 165,081,609, forward strand.
GCCCTCTTTATACAACAATAGACGTGTGAAGACCAAAGCCAGATTATTTATTCATAAGTCACTGTTCAATGTTTTGACTTAAAAGTTGACCTAATTTCACCTTTATCTGTTGCATTTAATTGCAGTCTTGCATTGTAGTAGCTTGCTTATAGGGACACTCCACTGCCCAAATAAGACAAAATAAGTCACTGTTTAGTAGCTATACCTCCAATGAAAACATGCATGCACGAGATGAGCAACTGCCTGTCTCTTGAGTTTAGCTCCACTAGATAGTGTTTTTAACACTGTAGGGTCTATTAGGAAGTAGCAGGACCGGTTCTCTGACAGTGAGGGAGAGGACACACTCTTCACACAAAGCATTTCTCTAAACTAAAGTTTTTTTAGGGTTCTCGAATGTCCTTTAAATATGAATTACTTGACATTAAACTTTGTATATTTAGCGAGCATAACTCCATATGAATGTGTCTGTGCAGCTTTAGTGAAGAACGATTATTCTCTAATTAATACCATTAAACCATTGTATTGATTCCATTGCATCGTTAAATAGGATGTGGCCCTCTGACCTTTGTTTTTTAAGGGTATGGATACTTCATACACATGATCCTGTAAGGCTTGCGATGTTTCCTTCCAACACACATATGTAGTAATGTACCATTTAGTTTTTACCAAAAACATAACATACGTACCCATCTACACGCACAGGTTCATCAAATTCAAATAGGATGTAGTCTCCTGCCACTGGAGAAAATGCCCAAAAGCATTCCTGGCCCACATAGGACTTCTGAAGAGTGAATTGCTGGTAAACCTTGAGACTGGTGCTCAACTTTGCAGGGGGATTTGGATGAGATTTGTACAGAACTTTCTTATCAAAATCTTTATCCTGTGAAACAAGAGTTTTATAGAATCTTATTGCCACAAAAAATATGAATATTAAATAATGATACGTATATACATATATATATATATATATACATATATATGTCAACATTGAAGTTGATCTCGTGTATTGTATAAATTGGCCACCAGCAGCACCCCATTTATGCATGTTCAGGTGAGTGCAGCCCCCTGGTTTCATATATATATATATATATATATATATATATATATATATATATATATATATATATATATATATATATATATACATACATACATACATATACACACATATATATATATACATATACACACATATATATACATACATATATACATACACACACATATATATACATACATATATACATACACACACATATATATATACATATATACATACACACACATATATATATACATATATACATACACACACATATATATATACATATATACATACACACACATATATATATACATATATATATATATATATATATATACACACACATACACACACACACACACATACATACACACACTTGGAGCAGAAGTGTGCAAAGGGTTACAAACTAAAGGTACATGAATGGAGTACTGAGCGCGATTTGGCCCACACCCAATTCTCATACAAGTGCATCGGCTTTAAAGTATTTCTTTATGATAAATCAACGTAAGCAACAGGGCTGATACAACACTAAAGAACAGCAAAGTTATACATATTAAAATGCACTGTAGATGTGAACCTATTAGAATCTAATGAGATTAGTGGGTTAAAGGGACACTATAGTCACCTGAACAACTACCGCTTAATGTAGTTGTTCAGGCGAGATCTATAGCTCCCTGCAAGCAATCTAATGTAAACACTGTATTTTCAGAGAAAATACAGTGTTTACATTGATTGATCGGAATACCTCCAGTGGCCGTCACTCAGACGGCCACCAGAGGGACTTCCTATCATGTGTGGCCCTAAAAAGGCCATGTATACGTCAGACGTATTAAAATACATCTGACGTGTGCAAGAGAGAGAAGGCACTGTGTACGCTACTGCCTGTCAGCAGAGGAGAGGGGGCAGGCAAAGACCGCGAGCTGAGAGTCAGCTCAGTTCGCGTGCATGCGCGGTAGTGTGCTCAGGACTTCATAGGGCGGCACGAATGCCGCCCTATGAAGTATGTGTGGCGAAGCCGCGCTTGCGCACATGAGAGCAATGACTCTTCCGAATGGAAGCGTCTGATTGCTCGCTGCTCGCACCCGCCTATTTCGTTATTTTGACGAAATAGGGGGCGTGGCTTCACGAGGCTCCTGGCGCTGGAACGAGGTGAGTAAAAAGGGATGCCTGGAGTGTCCCTTTAATATAGTTGTTCTGATGTCTATAGTCGGTCTCTGCAGGCTTTTTGCAGTAAACACTGTCTTTTTGCAGTGTTTACATTACAGCCTAGGGATACCCGCATTGGCCACTCGTCAAACGCCACTAAAGGTGCTTCCTGGGTAAGTGCTGCACATTGTGCAGCATTGACGTTCAGAGTCTCCACGCTCTACATGGAGATGCTACATTTTCTCCATAGAGATGCATTGATTTCTGCATCTCTATTAGGAGATGTCGATTGGCCAGGGCAGTGTTTAGCTCCGCCCCACCTCAATGGCTGTGCTAATCAGAATTGATGATCTCAGTCAATCCAATGCTTTCCTATGGAATGCCAATCCTGATGATCTCCGTCAAGGAGGTGGATCTGGTGTGAGGCCAGCTCCGCGCAATTAGGGTACGTTTTTATCTTACTTAAGGGGGCAGGCGACCTAAATAGTGCTTTTAACACTATAGGGTCAGGTATAAATTTGTATTCCCGAACCTATAGTGTTCCTTTAAGATGATCCCAATTTAAAGTTAATTTACTGCTGAAAAGGAGATATAGACCTCAAATATTTTTGGATAAGCTTTTCAAATGATCACAATCTGAATTTTTGTAGAGAAATCATTTGGAATGTTTTTCTCACAGATTCTTATTTGAAAAGCTTATCCTAAAATATCAAATAGAGGTCTAAAATTTATATTTATTATTGTGTGGCCACAGACTATTCTTGTAAGCTACAATCACATAAAAGCATGTCACCTTCAGGTTCTGGATTTTGCCAGATAGTGATGAGTGTGTTCCAATGTGCTGAAACAAAGAAGGACGATATCGGATGCGCAGACTGGATTTTTGACGATCACAGTGTTTCTAGAAATAAGATATTGCAATTTAAAAAATTGGTTATTTCCATGTATTATTTTTCATACACCTCTGAAGAATATTCACAATTAAGAGAAAAAGTTTTAAAATCATTCCACTGCGGCAAGCCATTAACTGGCCTTAGTGTTTCCCTCCCCCCTCACCAGCAGTGTAAAGGAACAATTCGAGCACCATACCTACTACTGCTTACTTAAAATGCTTTGACACCTCCTGAGGTCCACTGGGCACCTGCCAAATCCTTGTCTGCAATCAGAGGGTCCAGAGTGAAATTCTGTCAGCTTCACTGAGCTAAGCCCTGCAGTGCCCAAGCACCAGCTGAGTGCACTGCCAGGCTTGGTTCAGTAGAAGGAGTTACAGCTGCAGAGGTAGAGCGGGTGGGTGCCCAGTCGGGCAGTTGTCAAACCAGTTTTATATGGTTTGGCTACATACTGTGGGGAAGGATGCACTCCTGGCACCATGACCACAATAGAAGATTGTAGTGGTTATGGTGCTTGTACTATTCTTTTAAGACTCTAGAACTACATTAAAGGAGAACTGAACGGTCGTTTCCCAGGATTTTTAATATTATGTTTACTGATCCCCCATATTTAACAAATATGTCTTTGTGAGAATTGAAAAGTAGAAATCCACATAATAATGGAAAAAAAACTGCTAAATTGATTCAAAATTTTGTCCTGAGTTTAAAAATACCCAGTGTTTACATGCTTTTTTTTTGCAAGTTATAGGGCTATAAGTACAAGTAGGATATTACGGTTTCAAAACATACATTTTAAAAATGTATCAGTAGTGACATTGTAACACTATTATCTGTCAAATCTCTGGAAAACACCCCACATGTATATATTGTTTTTAATCCCTTAACGACGAGTGACGGACGAGGTCCGTCACGCGTTAAAATGAACCCCAGGTCGCCGCAATCGCGGGGTTAATGGTGCTCTGGTCTGCCTCTGTATTAGAGGCAGACCGGGAGCACCGACTTGCGCTGTCCCAGCACATGTGCCCGCTCTGACAGCATATGTGATCCTGCCCCCTGTTGAAAAAAATAAATAAAGTTAAATTAAAATCCCACCCCCCTTTACCCATTTTAATAAAAAATTAACCCCTTCCCTGCCAATTGATCACTGGCTACAGTGATCAATTGGCAGGGATTACACTTTACTATGATCTGATTTTTATTTTTAACCCTCAGGGGTTAATTTTATTTTATTAATTAATTTAAATTTTTTTAAATTATAAATGTTGCTAGCTGGGGAGGGTGGAAGTTAGTGAGGAATTGGGGGATTTAGTGTTAGGCTAACTAGGGGTTAACGTTAAAAAAGAAAGTTTTAAAATAAGCTTTAAAACGTAAAAAAATTAAGTTAAAAAAAGTTTTAATAACGTTTAAGTAAAAAAAATAAAAAATAAACCCTTTACCCAGTCCAAATAAAAATTAACCCCTTCCCTGCCAGTCGATCACTGCCTACAGTGATCAAAATACAGATCACAGTATTATACTGTGATCTAATTTTTTTTTTTAACCCCTGACGATTAACTTTTATTTATTTTTTAACCCTCAGGGGTTAAATTTATTTAATTAACTAATTTAAATATTGTATAATTAAATATTTTGCTAACTGGGGTGGGTGGGATTTATGGGAAAATGGGGAATTTACTGTTAGTGCTGCTTACTGCTAGTTAGGGGTTAACGGTAAAAAAAAAAGCTTAGAAAAATGTTAAATCTGTAAAAAAAAGTTTTACGAAAGTTTAGGAAACTTTAAAAAAATTAATAAGCAAAACAAAAGTTTAAAAAATAGTTTTAAAAAGTTAAAAAATACATTTAAAAACGCTCATTACCACTCACCTGGAACAAACTAGAGAAAAAATGATCCCACGCCAAGGTTCAAAATATGCCTTTTGAATTACCCCAGGGTGTATCCTTTAATAAATAGTATGTGTTTGTGGGGAAGTTTCAATAACCAACCATCTAAACAACTCCAAATTGGAACATGTTTTCATTAGGCTGGTCATACTGATCCCTCAACGTAGTTAGATTGGCTATTTCAGCGGCACACGTTTCTGTACGGCATTCCGGTGGGTCAGGACCCATTAGTTTGTCAGTTACTACGGGGTGCTAAGCTGTTGAGACTTTCAGCACCAAAATATTCACATCTGTGGCATGTGGATGTGGTGCTACGCTTCCTTAGAGATTGGCTGGATAACTCGTACCTGTGCCTGAAACAACTTTCTGCCAAACTTACCCTCTTGCTGGGTCTCATCTCGTCGCGGACATCAGTGCATTCGATGTCGACTGTTTCTCCTTCACTCCAGAGAGGGTTACCTTTACGATATCACGTCGTACTAAGTCAGACTCCTCTTTGGGTTTTTGCCCATTCTTTCTAGCGGACCCCAGACTATGTGTGGTTAAGACACTAATGTGATATATTGAAATCTCAGCTCCTCTCCGAACCTCTTCGGCGGGTCAGCTTTTGATTTCATACGTGAAGCCTCATGGACCAGTGTCTACTACAACACTGGTCAGATGGGTCCGTTGGCTTTTATCGTTAGCCGGCGTTGAACCATGCTTTGGGGCCCACTCCGTTAGGGGTGCAGCTGCTTCACAAGCTTTCTCAGCAGGAGCCACTCTTGCAGAAATTATGCGTTGTGCAGATTGGATGTGCAAGAGTACATTCAGGACGTTTTATTTTCATCAGACTTCTCATGCCTCCTTTGTTTTGATTAATTCGAATCGTTAAAAATGCAAATATGAAGCTTTCCGTCATGTGGTAAAATTGTAGATTATACCAACGTAGTGTACCTATAATCTTAATTTTAGTAATGACAGGAGGTGAATATTTCATGCCCTACTTTTCCCTCCCGAATTGTAGGTATGACAATGTAGTGTTCATTAAGTTTTTCTCTGGTTAAACTTTAAAGGATTGTTATGGATCTCATTTATATAGAACCAACGACTAATTTCTTTTCTATCATGACATGCATAATAGATGTTTCAATGATCTTGGTGTTCATTATATGCGGGCAACTTGCCAATTCAGATACCTTTCACTTTTTTCTTTTTCCTTCAGTGTGATTGGTTCTCTTCAAGGAATGGACTCTCCTTTCCGTTTTTCTGCATGAAGTTCCTACCCGGATTTGGGATAACACTGTTTGATTTAACTTTTTGGACTTCTGTTACTTGTCACGTTTTCTGTGTTTTCTACCTGTTTAATATTTGCTACAAAGAAAGAGGAAGTGATAAGACTGTCAGGGCCTTTTATGTATCGCCTAACTTTTTTCTGATTGGTTATTCTGTTTCTGTGCTGCTGGAGATTTTCAGTAAAGAATTATGCAAATATTCGCCTCTTGTCATTACTAAAATTAAGATTATAGGTACACTACGTTAGCATAATCTACCATTTTCCTCATAGAGATGCATTGATTCAATGCATCTCTATGAGGAGGTGCTGATTGGCTAAAAAGGCATTTTGTCCCTGCCCCTTGACGATTTTACACAATGATGGTGTCACCAAGGGGGCGGGGCCAGCGCTGTAATAAGGTGAGTTTTAACCCATTCTGAGGGGGCAATCCACCTAAATGGTGGGTTATCACTATAGGGTCAGGAATAAATGTTTGTGCTCCTGACTCTATAGTGATTCTTTAACTCAAAGGTTTTACTTCAAGTTACTTACTACGCCACCCAAATCACAGGTACCAGGGGGTCCCACCCCTACTCTAATACACTGCCATCCCTCCCTTCCCCACATTTAACACAATGCCCCTATCCCACTACTCTAATACACTGCCCCAGCTCTCTCCCTCCCCTCCACAATTCAATCCACTGCCCCACCTCTCTCCCTCCCCCCCACAATTCAATCCACTGCCCCAGCTCTCTCCCTCCCCCCCACAATTCAATCCACTGCCCCAGCTCTCTCCCTCCCCCCCACAATTCAATCCACTGCCCCAGCTCTCTCCCTCCCCCCCACAATTCAATCCACTGCCCCAGCTCTCTCCCTCCCCCCCACAATTCAATCCACTGCCCCACCTCTCTCCCTCCCCCCCACAATTCAATCCACTGCCCCACCTCTCTCCCTCCCCCCCCACAATTCAATCCACTGCCCCAGCTCTCTCCCTCCCCCCCACAATTCAATCCACTGCCCCACCTCTCTCCCTCCCCCCCACAATTCAATCCACTGCCCCACCTCTCTCCCTCCCCTCCACAATTCAATCCACTGCCCCACCTCTCTCCCTCCCCCCCACAATTCAATCCACTGCCCCACCTCTCCCTCCCCCCCACAATTCAATCCAGTGCCCCACCTCTCTCCCTCCCCCCCACAATTCAATCCACTGCCCCACCTCTCTCCCTCCCCCCCACAATTCAATCCACTGCCCCACCTCTCTCCCTCCCCCCCACAATTCAATCCACTGCCCCACCTCTCTCCCTCCCCCCCACAATTCAATCCACTGCCCCACCTCTCTCCCTCCCCCCCACAATTCAATCCACTGCCCCACCTCTCTCCCTCCCCCCCACAATTCAATCCACTGCCCCACCTCTCTCCCTCCCCCCCACAATTCAATCCACTGCCCCACCTCTCTCCCTCCCCCCCACAATTCAATCCACTGCCCCACCTCTCTCCCTCCCCCCCACAATTCAATCCACTGCCCCACCTCTCTCCCTCCCCCCCACAATTCAATCCACTGCCCCACCTCTCTCCCTCCCCCCACAATTCAATCCACTGCCCCACCTCTCTCCCTCCCCCCCACAATTCAATCCACTGCCCCACCTCTCTCCCTCCCCCCCACAATTCAATCCACTGCCCCACCTCTCTCCCTCCCCCCCACAATTCAATCCACTGCCCCACCTCTCTCCCCCCAATTCAATCCACTGCCCCACCTCTCTCCCCCCAATTCAATCCACTGCCCCACCTCCCTCCCCCCCAACACACTGCCCCACCTCCCTCCCCCCCAACACACTGCCCCACCTCCCTCCCCCCAACACACTGCCCCACCTCCCTCCCTCCCCTCCAATTCAACACACTGCCCCACCTCCCTCCCCTCCAATTCAATACACAGCCCCACCTCCCTCCCCTCCAATTCAATACACAGCCCCACCTCCCTCCCCTCCAATTCAATACACTGCCCCACCTCCCTCCCCTCCAATTCAATACACTGCCCCACCTCCCTCCCCTCCAATTCAATACACTGCCCCACCTCCCTCCCCTCCAATTCAATACACTGCCCCACCTCCCTCCCCTCCAATTCAATACACTGCCCCACCTCCCTCCACTCCAATTCAATACACTGCCCCACCTCCCTCCACTCCAATTCAACACACTGCCCCACCTCCCTCCCCCCCAATTTAATATACTGCCTCGCTTCCACCGCTCTAATACACCTTTCTCCCTCCCCCCACCATTTAATACACTACAGGTCTCCCTACGCTATATGCGTATATCTGTCAGCCGGCGTGGAAGAATATTTATGCGCTCTGGCCAGTCGCAGAAGTATGCGATCGGCTGCGGCCCACAGCACAAAGGACCCAAGGAAGGCGGCCTACCGGGAAATTTCCTGGAATACTCATTGTGGGCCACATGTTTGACATGCATGCTCCAAGACTACTGACTTTTTCTCCTTGCCTTTGGAGTGGGGGACTTGATCAGTACTTGATCAGTTTCAGTATTTTACACCATACCATCGTCTCCTATGCCGCCAAAAATGCTGCCACTGTGCTAAGCAAGCCTGGCGGGGCCGCTTGCACTGACAGACCACTGAGCGGACGCTAGAATGGGTGCAGAAAACAGTCAGTGGAAGGGCAAAAAATATAAAAGTATTATTTTGAAAGCCTCCAATAATTCCACCTAGATGTATCATCCATTATAATTTGCATTTAAAAAGCCATTAAAGCCAATTAATTGCAGTAATTCCTATAAATGGCATTGCTGAACTTAATACAAGTATTTAACGATCAAGAATAAAATTATTATTTCTCAGAATCTCTCAAATCTTGAAATGGGTTGAAACTTTGCCTACTCCTTATGGAGCAATACAGTCTTTTCCAATGAAGTCCATTGCATTGCCCAGTCTAAGTTTTTTTGAGGACCTCATGACCCCACATTGTTCCTAAGCAATCAATATGGCATACATAGTAAAACATTATCCTGTATAATGCTGTATAGCTAAACAAAGTACTATAGTTAAGTGCAAATGCCCAATCCTTGCACATGGTAGTTACAAAATAAAAAATAAGTAGGAAACATAATTCCAAAATTTCAATCAAGACTTCAATTAAATAAGCTTTCCAAATGATTCAATATTTTTTGGAAAAAATGTCCTACTGATTATCTACAGAAGTCTCCATTAAAGTTAACCAACAATACTGAATCATTTTTTACTTTGTTTTTATTTTGGAATTATTTGGAAAAGCTTATTAATAAAAGGCATAGGCTAGTGAATTTCCTTTTACTTGCAATACTACACAGGAGTGCTGGTATATCACTTACAGCATCTTTTTCAGGGTTGCACACTTTCACCCACAGAAAATGATCAAGAAGCCAGTCTATAGGTTTATCTTTGTAGAACATCAAGAAAAATTCTGTAACAAACGGCAGATCTTTTGATTTGAATAACTTTCCTGGAACAAAAAGAAAGCAAAAACAATACTACTGTTATTTATTGATGCATTGTCTCAAGGGAGTGGTGTAAATGGCATGTAGGTACAAAGATCAAGTTGGTATTTTTGGTATGAACATCACATGAAGTCTCAGATTACACTACAACGCCTATTTTCCAACATTTAGAAACAAATGCAACCACATGTAAGGATCTGAAACCTTTCCAGAACTGGGTTTATTATTGATGGTTTAAATAGTATAAATTCTATTATAGCAACAAGCAAACACATGACAACTACAGCAAACTGCCGATTAGGTTCCAAAGTCTAAATCCCATTTTTGTTACGTCCTCATTTCAGTTTCCTATTCCCTCTATCTTCATGGCCCACTGTGCACATTTAATTTCCATTCTTCGAGTTTGTTTCCCCCCTCTTCATTCTATTACATTTCCGTACCCATATCTGATTATTTCCTCCTTCATATTCAGGTCTATTGTACTCCTCTCAATTTCATGTCCCCATTCTTCTCCTTGCTGCCACTACTACCAGCTGATGCGTATTATGGTCGTTGCTGCCGCCCAAGAGTAGTGGGAGTTTGAGCGCAGGAAATGTTTTTGTATTTGTATTCACTTTTGTATCAGACAGATGTGTTACAATGCTGCCGCCCACCACGTGTTCCCTATTCAGGGTTAATAGGCATGTAGGGGTGTATATAAAAAAATAAAAATACCCCTTTCTGTCTCAGAGATATCTTTGCCAGAAGCTCAAGGAAGCAACGTGACTGGTCAGTGTAGGATCCACCTAAGAGGTTTGCCTTGACGTGGCAGGTGGGCATTCCCTCTAAAGGCCATTGGAGTAACTAAATAACTTCCATTTGTTTAAATATACATAGGGGATTTGGGAAAGAGCACAGGCAACTTTTTTCTTTGGTTTTGGCCGCCCAAGAGTAGTGGGAGTTTGAGCGCAGGACTTTTGTTTTATTTTTTATTAGTACTGCTTCCATCTCGTTTCACACAGTCCCCACTTCACAATCAGATAATGCCACAATCATGTTTTTCAGCTGTTAGTTTTCACCTCCTCAGTATTACACCCCGTCCCATATAGCTTTCTCCTCTATATCTGCTTCAGTACTACCGGTCATTTAATTTCCCTTTTTCTAGGTTTCCCAGTATTCACTGGTTTATCTCTTGTATGTTCACTTTCTACATGCTATCCATGTTCTAGCATGCAATAAACATCTGTCATTCTATTCATTCCTCAACAAGTTTAAACAAAAATACATTGCAACTATCACTGTCTTATCATTGTATCACATGGCTACTAATATATGATTAGAAGGGGGGTGGAGCTGGACCACCATGCGGAGAAGTCGCATCCACCCGGAGCTCCGAGCAAGTGGCCGACTTTAACCCCTTTAAGCACCATAGCTGAGCTAACCGCGTACCTTATTTACCCACCCCATGGAGCTCTCAGGGGGAACGGGGTAGGGGCACCATAGCCTCTCCAGACACACTCGTAGAGGCAGGTCTGTCTTGCGGCCTAGCAGTTTATGCGGAACGGAACATGCGGCCAGTCTCCCAACTTCGAAGTCCTTTAGGGCATTGCAGATCCTACCCACCTTTTGACCGGCGGGGGTCATCTTGTTCCCCCATGGCAACTCTATATATCTTGGCCTACACACACAGACCCCGCTGAATGAGCACAGGCGGAAGTAAGCAATGCAACTCCACTTACCCAAATTGGCAGCTGCCTGCGCTATGACGGCTCCTGCAAACAACGCCGATCCCACACATCACGGTTGCAGACTACTGGCTTGAATAAATCAGCTCTGTGCAGCATTTTGGAGGCGAGTATCAGAGAGGTCGGTAGAAGGTGCTGGAGAGGCAATAACGCCACAGCAGCATGCCCCCCAACAGCGACAGCGGAGAGGAGGGTACTCAACGACACGTGGTGACAGAAGCAATCTTAATCAAGTTCTAGGAGCCTGCAAACTAAATTTGGTGGCTGCCGCACAGCTTGGCGACACTCTGCTCTGGCCCTTTTCTTGTCTTTAGCCCTGGACTGACCCATCAAGCCACAAGAGATGGTGTGGGGTTAAAAGTATGCACAGCCCCTGAATAGTTTTATTTCCGTAACATTATGTTGCAGTCTCTTAGCCAATGATCCCCTTCGTTTTTACCACTAAGGGTGTCTTGCTATGTGGAAGATCAACATCACAAAAGCTGTGGTTTTACACACATCTTGCGAATAGGTTACCCACTTGGGCTGTTAAAGCTTTATTAACCTCTCTCAGCATGTTTAGTTTGTGTCTAGCTATCTACCATCATTTACCTAGGTTTTAATTTACAAGCATGAATATACATCTTGATATTATAACTTCAAAAAAATATCAACTAGTAGAGTACATCACATGTCTAACTGCACGTTTTTTGTTTTTTTAAAGTTACCTTTTGCAATGTCTCTGTTTATATGTGAAATTAACCAAGCACTACAAAAATAAATTTAAAAAAAATATGATCAGAAAAACAAACTTAAAATCTATGATAGTTAATGCAATTAATGGCTAAAGTGGCAATCAAAGCACCATAACTACTAAATCGTATTCTAGTAGATATGTTACTAGTATGCGGAGGGCTCCACACACTGTTCTGAGTCAAGCCATTTGAGCATAAGGCCCCCATGACCCAGCCCCCCCATTCACTGTACTCCTTATGTGGACGTCCCACTGCTCTATTACCAGCATCACATTTTGTCCATAGCTGGGCAGTAGTGATAAGGTGAGCCTATAAGCTGATGTGATCATCCTACCACTGCTATGCAAATATGGAGAAAGTTGTCAAAGCAAATGTGGAAGAGGAACTTTGCAATACAGTAAGTGGGGGGGTCAGGCTGCTCAGGGAATAGTGGCGCTGGAGCGGAGGATTGCAGGTAAGCAAGACTAAACTCCCAAAGCACAAACATATATGTTATGTGTATGATCAATTATTTATTTATTACTTTGGAAACAGTTGTAGCATTAGGTAAGCCAGAGGTGCCAGGTTAACTGTAACCCACAATAATATGATGGCTCCAAAAGCCTATTAGCACCATATCCACTGCAATATGTGTTCTTTTAAATGGATCAATAAGAACACCCAGAGACCCTGGTTTAATATTTTTCATGTAAAAGAAATAACAGAAAAAAAAAAAAAGATACAGTGTACATTATAAATACATACATTTGTATTTTCCCATTGCCAAATTCCATGAGATGGTCTGCACCAGCTGCAAATTTAATAGGGGTGTAAAGTGATTACATGTAGTGCATCTATGTATATGCCTATATGTGTGAGTGGGTATGTTAAGCTTTCTATTTTCGGTCTATAAATTCTCTTTTATGTTCAGTCGGTCTTATATTCACCAGTTCTCTGTCTACACCTTTGTGTAAATATATCATGCTTTCCCAGTTCACTGTAGAAAATGGGAGGGGTGAAACCATTCTACTTCTGCAAGAGGTTTTTATGTTTGTTTGTTAATATTAACTTTAAACCACTTCTCTGGTTTGTTCATCAACCTCATACCACTTGCTATGAGTACACACACACACACACAGTTTTCTATTCTAATTGTGTGCTATGTAAAACAAGAGCTCCACAGCAATAATAGTCACAGTAATTGGTCTTTATACTACAATAAATTAATTTTGAAGTTAGCCTGTATAAATACGGTGTATTGTTCTAAGTTTACATTTTGTTTGCATACATTGTTATTCGTATGTCACCTAAAATTATCAGAATAGCCCTACCCCACTCACTTTCTTTGTACAGTTGAAATTTTGGGTAGTTTGCAAACAGGTAAAAATTGGGCTAGATTTCTGTTAGAGCAAAGGTATATTTATTATCCCCTTCACAGTTACTCAAATTCTTTGTTGTGATGGCCATAACATGTCACTCAAGTGGTTAAAAATGGAGAACGCAAACAGGTGGGAAGGGAAGGGAAGGGGAGAGAGAATGGAAAATGGTTATTTGCCAGATGTATACAAATTATTACACTGTGCATTCTGTTATTAGGATGAAACATAGATTAGTTCATTTTAGATTGTAAGCATGTTTGGGCCGAACCTTCTTCACTTACTGAATTGCCTTTCTTGTTTTACCCATTGTACAGCACTGTGGAATATGTTGGTGTTTATAAATAATCGTAATGGTTCCAATAACTTATTTTCTTTTAAAAATCCACAATGTCACAATACATCCCATTTGCTGTACTGTACACGCTGTTGCTGTTTTTGTTTGTTTTTTTTAAACTGACCGATGTAAGACAGGGGCAAGCAAAGTAAGGAACGCGGGCAATATAAAGTCCCTCCCATGCAACTCTGCAACCAGATCTTGGAGGTGGAGCGCAGCCCTCCTGCCAGCATTTTAGCCAATAGGTGCAGACACTCAGACACGTATGTGAGATTGCCATATTTAAAGATACCAAATTAGGGAGCTCTATTAGGGAACTAAATTAGAGAGATACTTACTAAACAGTTAGATGATCAAAACTAAAAGGACACTGTAGGCACCCAGACCACTTGAGCTCATTTAAGTGGTTTGGGTGCAATGTCCCTTGTCCCTTAACCAGTGGCATTGCTAGAGGTTTTGCCGCCCGGGGCTGCCCCGAGTTTGACGCCCCTATCTCGACCCATGTCATGTCCAGTGCCGTCACGGATGTCTGTGGCTGCACCAGACATACCTCTTGAGTACTCACGCCTCTAGCCCAACACAGTTTACAAGCTTTACGATATACACCCAATGAATACATGCATGAAAAATTTGTGCATGTAATTCATTGGGGTCATATCTACTAAACAGTGATTTTATGGTGGATGGGTTTGCCCATTTGGGCAGAGGGTTCCTTTAAATAATTGTTACTGAAGCGCTTCCATATATTTAACTTCTTATTGGTGTGAAAAGAAACGCTTATATACTTTTATTTTTTTGGGAGGGTGCAGGGACCGAGTGGGATCTGTGCAGGAGAGAGGTCAGATTTAGAAAAAGACAAATACACACCAATCACATCCATACAGTATTTGTAGCCCTGGTGGAGACTCACTTTAGGTGTGACAAGTAGACTAAATATATAAGAGACTCCTCTGAGCCAGCTGATACAAGGGGACATACACTATAGGAAGTCAGAATCATTCTGATCTAGTGGTGGCTTGATTGCTAGTAACAAGTGCCACCCTTCTTGAGAGTTCAGTAGGAGGTCAATGGGATACCTAACCAGCGATCCTGCTCCTCCTTTGACCGGTGTAGGTTAAGAAGGTCCCTAGAGACTGCCTAATTTATACGCTTTTAACTTTATGGCTCATATTATCATGGAGGGTGCAGAGGATTTTAAGGAAATATCTGTGCAAGACGTAGAAACTGAAATCAATCTAACTTAGACCGTAACAATGCTCACGGTGCCTCCCTGGGATTAAAGGAACACTATAATCACATAAACAACTTTAGCTAAAAGGGACACTCCAGGCACCCAGACCACTTTTGCCCATTGGAGTGGTCTGGGTGCCAACTCCCATCACCCTTAACCCTGCAAGTGTAATTATTGCCGTTTTTATAAACGGCAATAATTACCTTGCAGGGTTAAGTCCTCTTCTAGTACCTATCAGACCGCTACTAGAGGGACTTCTGGGTTCTTAAACAACGCTGTACGTCCTTACGCTATGCATGAGGACCTCCAGCGTCACCGGAATCCCCATAGGAAAGCATTGAAAAATACTTTCCTATGGGGAATTCTAATGCACGCGCGGCCATTGCTGTGCATGCTCATTCGGTCTTCCCCCCAGTGCTGGATTCAGGCAAGTGTCTGAAGCTGAAGGGGTTTTAACCCCTTCAGCAAAATGGGATGGAGGGCAGCTAGGCACTGTAGGATTCTCTAGTGCCAGGAAAATGGGTTACAAACGTGGCTTTAGTAGTATTAAGAAATCAAGTTTGTAAGGTCAAACAGCATAATTAATGCACTCCCTCTGAGCAGACAAGGGAAGGGGGAGTGGGGAAGGAAATAGGAAAATTACAAACAAATTCAGCTGATTTGGTTGGCGGCAGGATTGCACACAAAAAGAGAGGGGACATACAGGCTGCTTAGTATTTTATGCACCTTAATGTACTTTTATACATGGAATGAACATCTGGCAGTCCAGAACAGAGTTTCAGACTGCCAAAGTCTTACTAGCTTTGTGAACACAAGTGCCAATATCTCAGCATTGAGAAAGAGTTTCAAGCAGACACTGCACTTATTGATTTCTAACACCATAACCACTTCTAAAAGCATATGTGGTAATGATGGTTGGAGTAGCCCTTTAATATGTCACCATAGGCCGATAATATATGCATTGAAGGAAGGATGAGTAAATAATATTCCTGAAAGTATCAGACTTAAAAACTTAATGCCGAACTCAAACATGGTTTTCAATGTTATTTTACCAAACATGTTATCAACTTTAATAGTTTGGACTTCACTTGTGTGGTTTTGAGAGAAAAAAGCCCTTACACATTTGTATATCGTACTATTACATGAAACTTCAAATTCACAGTGAAGATATTCTCTCCTATGGTCTGTCTACATAGACATTCTGCCTAAGACATTTTGTCTATTGGTTTAATACTTATTTTAAGTTTAATATATTAAGTAATTGTCTATTCTACATTTATTTTTTGTATTTTATTCAGTCCACTATTAAAAGTTATATTTTAAGAATAATCTAAGCATAGGACAGTGTTTTTCTCCTTTTCTACTCATATTACAAGGAGAAACTTAACATTTATCAAACAATAGCCTAGGTCAGTGAGGAGTAACCTTGACACATTAGATTCTTTAAAGAGATTCTTATAGTGTAGACACAATCTGAATTCCTAACACTACAGAGCCCTCTTACCCCTCCCCACCACAACCACAACCCCCACTCCATCACAAAAAAGGGTTATAAAAAAAATAAAAATCACACACGGTTTACTCACCTGATTCCTGCGCCGATCTACCTTGGCGCTGAGTTGGAGCTCCGCCTCCTCTGACGGGGCAACCTAATGCACATTCGCGAGTGCGCCTTAGACAGTCCCCATTGGAAAGCATTGCTTCAATGCTTTCCTATGGGGACTTCCCTGACACTGGATGTCCTCACGCAGAGTGCGAGAATGTCCAGTGTCATTTAGGCCAACGAGAGTCCGGTAAACTCCTCTGGTAGACAGCCACTAGAGGAAATCTTAGCACTTCATTGTAAACATTGCAGTTTCTCAAAAACTGCAATGTTTAACATTGTAGGACTAAGGGGGAACAGGGACAAAGACAGTGCACCCAGACCACTTCAATGAGCTGAAGTGGTCTGCGTGCCTATAGTCACTGGCGTACATACCGCGGTCGCAGGGGTCGCAGCTGCAACCGGGCCCAGTCGCCCTGCGACCCGGGTATATACGCCAGTGCGGCCATGGCCGCATTTTGCCAGCCTCTTCTCCTGGGGGGCCCAGGAGCTGGCCACCTCAGGGCCCCCAGAGGCGTTGATTGTGGGCGTGCGTGCGAGGGAGCATTCTCCCCTGAGCGCTCTGCCCAGTTCCCTCGCGTGCATCGCAGTGATGCTGGAGCCAGAATATGACGTCACTCCGGCATCAGTAAGTGGCGCGCGAGGGAGTTGAACAGGAGGATCAGTGCTCGGCCGCCCAGCAGCCCCACTGGATCCCAGGGAAAGCTGGAATCCCCTCAGCACTCCCAAAGGTAGGGAGGCTGGGGGATTAAAAAAAAAAATGTGTATCTGAATGTTTGTTACTAAAGGACCACTATAGTGCCAGGAAAACAAACTCTTTTTCCTTAGTCCTTAGGTTCCCCCCCCCGCTCCACCCTTGGGGCCCTCCTCCCGCTGGGCTGAAGGGGTTAAAACCCCTTCCGCACTTACCTTTCTCCAGCACCGGGCTCACTTGGCGCTGGGGATCTCTCCGCCCTGATCAGCCTCTCAGCTCCGAATGAGCATGCATGGCAAGAGCCGCGAGCGCATTCAAACCACCCATAGGAAAGCATTACTCAATGCTTTCCTATGGATGTCCAGCGTCTTCTTACTGTGATTTTCACAGTGAGAATTGCGGAATCGCCTCTAGCGACTGTCAGCGAGACAGCTACTAAAGGCTGGATTAACCCTCAGTGAAACATATCAGTTTCTCTAAAACTGCTATGTTTTCAGCTGCAGGGTTAAAACTAGAGGGACCTGGCACCCAGACCACCTCATTGAGCTGAAGTGGTCTGGGTGCCTATAGTGGTCCTTTAAGTATATGTGTATATGTGGTCCTTTAAGTATATGTGTCCTTTAAGTTTAAGTATATGTGTACCACGGTCGCAGGGGTCGCAGTCCGGCAACCAGGTGCCCGCCGCCATGTGTTGCGCCACAGATCAGTTTTCGCACCGGGGCCCCATGTATCGTGTGTACGCCACTGCCTATTGTGTCCCTTCAATGGTGCAATTGCTGATCTAGTCCATCACTGATAATTGATTAACACTGGTTAAAATGGAATGTCTGACTCATTTAGTTCAAAACTGAATTCGACAGGGTTGCGAATGCTAATAAAAATAAAATACAAATAAAAGTCAAACAGTTCATGTTGGCATCTTTAAGGAAGAAGTACAAAGTAGTGATCACAGCACATAAATTAATCTATACAGTTAAACGTCCAACCTACCAATGAATCCAAGCTGAGAGAACTCAAGAATCATCCAGTCATCAGATGACTGATGTGTTGCAAAGCTTTTCATA
This sequence comes from Pelobates fuscus, assembly GCF_036172605.1. Lineage (NCBI taxonomy): Eukaryota > Metazoa > Chordata > Amphibia > Anura > Pelobatidae > Pelobates > Pelobates fuscus. The sequence continues at coordinate 165,100,054 of NC_086322.1, forward strand.
AACTGGTAGAACTGTGGTTTTGCAATAATGTCATCTTCTAACTAGAAAGAAAGAAACAAAATTCTGTCAACCACAAAGAATTATAATATAAATATTTAATAATATAGACTTACACAAGTACAAAGCAAGCCATGTGCATCTCTGCAAAATATAGTAGCAGGTTCATTAAAGTCTTGCATAGTCAAAGAAACAAAAAAACAAAGCAAAGCACAAACACACAAAACAACTGTTCCAGTGATCGGGGAGTGCGTAAGAGTTACCACTCACAAAAGGAAAATAGACTAGAATATCAAATATTTTATACATTGCATATATAATATACAATAATACTTCCCCTCTTACTGGGTCTATTAGCAACCTGTTAAAGGGAGACATTGCAGATGTAAATCTATGAACAGTTCTTCATGTCTGATCATACACCATGTACACAGGTTATTGGCTGGTATGTATTGTCCTTGGATTTGCAAAACCACGTCTTTGTTCCTGATTTATAACAAACATGGGTCAATTTTCCTGATTTGTTACACAATACCTCAATATCGCTCATAAAAAACGTCAATAAAGGCAATACATTACAGGGTCCATATATCATGGTCTGTTGAAACTTAATACACACACACACACACACACACACACATTTTTTCGGTTTACTCAAGAGTAACATAGTGTAGAACAAAGTGCATTAATGCTTGGCAACACTAATTTAACAATGTTCTGTTTTGGAAAGCACAATTTATATTCTTTATGTAGTGTCAATCCACAGACTCATTGTTTTCAAGTATTTATTCTGCACAATTGACACCTACAAACAAGCAATCCATTTTTTTCCTCCCACATGATTGCAGGACCTTACAGAATCTAAATGGACACTATAGGCATCAAAACAACTTTAGCTTAATAAAGCAGTTTTACTGGATAAATGATGCACCTGCAGTCTCACTGCTCAATTCTCTGCCATTTAGGAATTATTTTTGTTTCTGATTATGTAACCTTGGCTACACCTCCCCTGGCTGGGACTCGCACAGCCTGCAAGAACAAAATGGTTTCATTTTAAATCAGATGGTTTTATCTTATGCTCTGTAACTTAACCCCTTAAGGACACATGACATGTGTGACATGTCATGATTCCCTTTTATTCCAGAAGTTTGGTCCTTAAGGGGTTAAACTTTAATCACACACAAGAGTCTCCTGCAGGGTCAAGAAGCTCATTAACAGGTGAAATTCTAAATTAAACAGAATGTACTATAAAGGAAATATAAACATTAGAGATTTATTTTTACAGGAAGTGGTTAGGAAGGCTGTGCAAGTTACATGTAGGGAAGTGTGACTAGGGCTGCATAAAGTTATCGAACACCTAGTAGGCAGATATTTGAGCAGTGATACTGCAGGGGCACAATCTATATACAATCTAAAGCTGTTTTGGTGCCTATAGTGTCCCTTTAAGTTTAAACTATCCATATCCTATAATAATTGCACATGGAACCGAGCATATATATTCCTGACTGTTTACAAGTTAGTACACACCTCTGGATAAAGCATTATTTCAGAGGTGAAAGTGGCTTTACAGCTGTGCCTCCCTTTCCACTGGCATAAATAATTCACCAGGCAGTACTCAGTGTTCCACTAAAGTATCTTGCAGATTTATGAACCATTTGAAAAACATTTTAATAAGCAGGAGTTTTTATTTTTTGGGTTGGGTTGGGTTGGCAATAGGTCAAAGACATATGACAGTGAGGACATTCCTTGGCACCCACAGATGTAATTATTAAATTTCCCATGATGCTCAGAAATTAAAGTGCAATCGTGCAAATCAATAGAGCAAACATTTTAAACAAACATATGAATATACAAAAAAACTAAGTGTTAACGTTTGGTGCTATGTATTACACAGAGTACTGGAGGTTTTAAAGTGTTCCCTTACAGACACTCAAGATACAATAGTAAAAAAGGGAAAAAAAAACAAAGGAAAAAAAAAATAAACTTAGCCACCACAAAGTGATGATAATGAAAAAATACAAAACTACAAACTGCATAACATAGATGTGTTCTACCTTAGATATATACCGTATATAAAATTAAGATGAATTCAGGCGTATTTAGCGAGGTCTTAATATTTCCTCCTCTCCCGTGTTTTTTTTCGATTTTGTCTATCCCAGTTGCTAGGAATGTATTCCATTGAAACTGAGGACAGAAGGTACAATGTCTGTACCTTCTGTCTGTACCTTCTGTCCTCAGTTTTAATGGAATACATTCCTAGCAATTGGGATAGACTAAATAGAAAAACACTGGAGAAGAGGAAATATTGAGACCTCGCTAAATACCAAAGAGGCCCAGTGGATCTTTAATTTAAAGACTTTAAAATATGGTTTAAATCAATAAATAGACTTAGCTGGGCTTATTTGATCTCTTGTTGTTCCTGGGTTTTGTTCTTTTTTCTTTTTATAATCTGTCTTTCTCTCTGTGTCCATTGCACTTTGTAATATATCCAGATACAAATATATAATGAGTTTCTATGGATGAAACTAATACTTGTTTTCCAATTACAGATAGATCACTTAGCTCATTCTAGAATTTTGATGCTTTGGATACTGATGTATTATAAAAGAATTTGTTTGTTGTCGACCTGTATACATTTGTGACTTTATGTAAAGGTGTTGAGCATGACAATAGCAAGTCTCCTCCACAATTATAACATTTATTCACATATTCTGGACATACTCTCTTTCTTCCTTTTTTATATATTTTTTTTAGATATAAAGATATATGTACATTTATACCTGCAATTAGGCAGGTCTATGCATTTTCATTTATACACTCATTCTGATTAATATATAAGTATTTCCCTTAGCATTGATATTTTCAGTTATTTGACATAAAGGACATAGTAAATATTTAATTCATGTCAAATTATTGTTTAAAAGGTTTGAGTACTCAGCATTGAAATGCTCAATACTTATATAGTAGTATATTGTATTGCCACAAGATTAATATGCTTTGTATTGATATTCTTTTATTATATTAAAACGAGATCTGCTTGCCATTGCTATTAATAAACATTTGGTATAGAGGATTTACTTGGTTCGTTATACCGGAAGTGACGTCACCCGGAAGTAATGAATGCGTTCCAAGGTGGAACGCACGCCATCACCTGCGATCAATAATTTCCATTTCCTGGCGGATATACAAGTAGAACCTACTTCGGATTGGAGTCATACATCCCTGAGGAAGTCCAGAAGAGGACGAAACGCGTTTGAGTTGTTTATTTTGTTCATATGAACTTTTATTTTATCTTTTTGCTGTGATTTTATTGTCTGGCACACGTGGATACCACCTTGGTGTGGAGACATGCTGTCTTTGCTTTGAAACATTGTGAGTGCAATATATATAATACATTGTTACATTTTTATGCAATCTGCACTATTTTTTCCTTTTATTTTGTGTGGGCAAGAAGATTTACTACTTTCTATCCAGAATTGCATCGCTGGAGGTCCCTCATACTTCACTAGTTCCCTAATATTAAGGGAGATACGCCTGAATTCATCTTAATTTTATATATATCTAAGGTAGAACACATCTACGTTATACAGTTTGTATTTTTTAATTATTATCACTTTGTGGTGGATAACAGTTTTTTTCCATTTGTTTTTTATTTTTTCCTTTTTTACTAAACATATGAATATCACTCACTAAACTAATAAAGACATACAGTGCGACTACATCCCCATATATTTTACTTGGAGGTAGTTTTAAGTAGCCTTGAAAGATCAGAAATGATATATAGTATTTTGTGTTCGCAGATACAAATTTGTGTAATTTGTATATATCAAAGTACTGTAAGGAGCACCATAAATAAATAAAATCTTTGGTCAGTGCATCCCAAATTCTGCTTTCCCCGTGTATACAGAGACAAACAATGTTAATATAATGTTGCCAGAATGCGAAAACCGTATGTCACGGAAATACCACTTTTCTTCTTTTAATGTGGAAGACACATTTCTAGGTAGGTCACTAAAGTAAATTTTTATTAAAGGAGTGATATTTTATTTTTTGTTTGATTACACAAACTATAAAAGAATTGGCTAAATAACCAAGAACAAAAACTGGACGCAATTAACTGTTGCTAAATAGGACAAATTAACTATAGGGTATATTTCTATTTCTACCCCTGGGAGGTAATAATCAGTGTCCTGTCCCATAGTTGCCTTCATGGGCGGTTTTGGTTATCTTAAAGATAAAATCTAAATTGGAATCTCAGTTGTTAGCGGGTGGATAGGGTTCCTCACTTTTATACTCATCTGTCAGTTGAATCATTATCTGACTGCTTGGCTGAAAGCCTGAGACACTCCCAAAATCTCCTGGGAACCAAGTGATTATGGGAACTTGGAATAGTGAAAAACAGAAAGCAGTCTGCAAAGCCATTCAATCCTGTATTGATTAATTCAGAAGCAGAGAAGGAGGATCTAATGTAACGCATTAACAAATGCTATGGGAGCACTTCTCTTTTACAGAACAGGTGGCAATTAAAGTCTGAATGAGTAGAGCTTTGTGGTGTAATAAGAGGTTGTCACCGATATTACACACACAAAAAAAAATAAAAAAAAAAATGAATGAGAACCGATTGTAAAATATAGAGGGTCTCCAAATAAATAAAAAACATGACCGACGATGTAAAATTTATCATAGAACAAATAAGAGTCTGAACAGGCATGAAATGACTCATTACTATATTTAGAAATATCACGTCATGTTCTACAAATCTTAATGGTTTCCTTCAGATTATTAAAATGTTAGGAAAAATCTAATAAGAAAAGCTTGTGTAAAATAAAAAAAAAAAAAAAAAAAAAAATGAATGACCTATAACTAAAACATCGGTGAGAACACATTTTTAAAAAATTAATTCCTGTGGCATCCAAATTTTCCCAGTGTAATTTATACTTTGGTTTGAACACTGCATTGCAGTATGTGTGCAGGGCTGTATGTACTGCGAGGCCAACAAGGCATTTGCCTTGGGCGGCACTTTCCATGGGCCACCTTTGGGCTCTCCTCCCAGCTCCCTCACCACCTACTTTGGCAGCTTACCTGCCTGCAAGCCTGCCAGCCCGCATGCCCAGCAGCCCCACTGGACCCCAGGTAAATAATCCACTCAGCTCTCCCAAAAGTAGGGAGGCGGAGTGGGTTTAAATAGAAAAAAAAATTATTGTGAGTGTTGGGGGAAACTGTGTGTGTTTGTCAGTGAATATTAGTGAGTGTTTGTGTGTATCGGTCAGTGTGTCTGTGAGTGAATGTGACTGCATGTGCGCGTCTGTCTGCATGTCTGAATGATTGTGTATGTCAGATTGTGTCAAATCAGTGAGTGTGTGTGCGCGTCAGTGTATCTGAGTGTGTGCTGGTCCGTGAGAGTGTGTGTCTGTCAGTCAAAATGTGTGTTCGTTAACAGGAAGAGGTGTGGACTTACCAGGAAGGGATCATTTTAAATTAGAGGGGTGCAAGAGTTTGTCATGCCTAGGGAAGCACCAATCCAAAATACACCACTGTATGTGTGTGATTTTATAGAGGGGAGTTATGATGAGTGGCCAATGGAGGTATCACTAGGCTGTAATGTAAACACTGCATTTTCTCTGAAAAGACAGCAAAAAGCCTGAAGGTAATGATTCTACTCACCAGAACAAATGCAATAAGCTATAGTTTTTCTGGTGACTTTAGTGTCTAGAAGTTCCGTAATAGAAAACAGATAATCAAGACAATGAAAAGTGAAAATACAACTTCGCCTTCATTAATAAGTTAAAAATCAGTCAAATACCGTAGATAAAATTAATGAGGAAAATATATCCAATACCCAAAGAAGCTGCTGAATGCCACACTTTTAATAAAGTAAAGCAATATAGCGACAAATGTATCAAGTTATCTCACTGTATATAGGGTCCTGGTGGACAGAGAGCCAGTGTGATGGTTAACCCCTTAAGGACCAAACTTCTGGAATAAAAGGGAATCATGACATGTCACACATGTCGTGTCCTTAAGGGGTTAAGGTTTCCCAAAGTGTTACAACTATTTGTAACATACTATTATAAGACAAGGTTTTAGAAGGATACACCCATATAACCAGGTGAAACTGAAGTCCTAAATTGCTTTCGAGGGCACTGGATAGGGGACTATTGTCTAAAAGTTAAAAAGGAAAAAAATATATATTGAGCCTTCATTGGAGACACCCTAAGGTAGTATGAAAAAGTGGAGGATAACCTCTAAACAGTGAATTCCAAGTAAACAAAAAACAGAAAAACAAAAGGGGCTTAGGACACTCACTTGAGACATTATTTCCGGCTTTCACTTCCGCGAACTGTAAACGGCTAGCCGACACTATAATGAAATAGCATCCGCGTTTCAACGATTACACAGTCCTCCCTATTCAATACTTTTCTCTGTGAATTATTCAGTAGCAGAAACGGTTTTCTTTATTAGCAGTAGTAGCAGCAGGGGGGGGTTTAGATACAGAGCAGTCTTTTGTTAAAGTGTGCCCTCGAAGGCAATAGCGATCCTTATTTTAGATTTAGGAGCATTTATCTCTTCGGATTCAGATTTACTTACTTGACGCTCACCCTTGACAGCATTATAATACAGGGACTCTCACTCTAGACTTGGGAGTGTCAGTCTTGTATTATTTCTGCTCCCCCCCCTCTTTAATTTTGTATCCGTTTCACCAAAAACACTGTGATACAAAGTATCAAATAGTATTGCAATATTCAGTACACTGCTACTATTATGTCTCTACACTGATATATAGACGACTAAATATCACTGCCAAATATAGCATACTGCTACTATTACAGCATTTCTACACTGCTATAATTGTTACTAACAGCAAGGACTGTTCTTGAATTGATTTTGATTTTTCATTTATTCATTTACCCCTTCTATATTTTTTTTTTTTTAATTCTTTATTTTTGTTGTGTTTCAAAATAATACAAATGATATCAGTAATCATGACATTGCTTAGTGACAGAAGTATCCAGTTTTACATGTCTCAAAGAGAAACTGCACATTTTTGTAAGGAAAACAATCAAATATCATACTGCTTAGGCGGTTAGTGAAAACTAAGTTGGCATAGAAGCGAGTCTATCTAGACATAAAAATTAATAATTAATAACGAGAAAATAGGTGTGAGACATTCTTAGTTGCGCATATCTAGTATTAATAAAGGGTAGGATATGTAAGGGGGCAAATTTGTTCGGATACGGCGTATCTGTTGTGGCGCGTCTAGGTACATCAGGCAAGGCATAGACATCAAGGCGTTGTACAGTGAAACCGTCTGCCCGGCCATATTTACTAAGCAGGATGAGTAGCGGGTACTATGCGGGTGCCGGATCATTTAATTCTAGCAGGTTAGGCATGCATGGTGAATCCCCAGCCTGGTGCTGCCGGCCCATTGCACTGAAAATTAAAGAGCTTGGTAGCCAGTATAACCAAGGGAAAGGTTGTGCTGAGGACCTATCTGTTTGCGAGACTAGGAACTATTGGGATCATAATACAAGTAGCTACGTCTACGTGTCCGCATGTCTGGTAATTGTGCGGCATCCAAGCCACGGTGGGAGACATAAATCATGGATTACCACTGATCTGATGACCCCTGGTTAACTGACAATATAGCGCTTCTAGTGTCGGGCCATCTTACAATGGGGTGCTCCAGATGGAATGAGATACTATGTACAGTGTTTATTGGATCCAGTAGTGCCGTTTGGCCAACTCCCATTGAAATATCTTAACGAGGGATAATAGCCTATTGGGTGCATGTATCCGCTGGCGGTGGCCTATTGGGTCAGGCTGGCGGTCTCTGATGCCCGAGAAAGAATCGCCTATACCTTTCGCACCAAGACTCCCCTCCCTTAGCTGTATGCCCCGTGTAAATATAATATTAAAGTAAAATGCAAATAAAGGAAACATCATAAAGGAAATCATAATAATTTGTAAAGTAAGGAATGCAAAACTATAAAGTATAAAGTCCTGGCTCAGAGTCTCTATCTGCTGTCATTGCCTTAAATTCCCCATAGGTCTTTTGCAGCCGTGCAGCTGGTTTGCGGTAGGAGTCGTAAGTCCCCTGCTCGTTTAGGTCTGTGGGGGGTTGTATGAGTGCTGTCTGCTCCGTTTCCTCTCAGCCTTGCCGACGCTTCCTCGGTTCTTGTCCTCCCGGTTCTCTGATTCCCCCTCCATGGGTGTCTGCTGCTGTAACTGGAGGGTCTGGAGAAATCCTGCCGGGTCTTCGTCTGCGGACAACGTGAGTATTGAGTCCTTTTGTGGGACCACCAATGTGCCTGTTGCGCCCCACCGGTACCGGATTCCCTTGTCTCGCAGTTGTTGGGTGATCGGCGAGAGTTTCCTCCGCTCGAGCAGTGTAGTAAATGGGATGTCTGTGAAGACTCTTACTTGGTGGTTGTCCACGGTAACGGTGGGGGTTTTCCTGGAGTAGGCCATCATCGCCGTTTTAACTGCGACGTTTCGGGTAACGGCTATTATATCTCTTGAGGCATCCGCTGGGGCGGTCGGGGATTTCCGGATTCGAAACGCGGCCGTTATCGGCCTTGTGTCTCCATCAGGTTTTGCTCCCATAGCCGCTGCCACTTGGTTTGAGTAGTCCAGTAGGGCCTCAGAGTCTATATCCTCAGGGGCTCCGCGTATGCGGACATTCCGTTTACGATGGCGTGTGTCCATCATTGTAACCGTGCGCGTGAGCCCCTGCAGCTGAAGTGTCAGTGCCTCTACCTGCCTTTTGGTGTCCGTCAGGGAGTCGTCTCTGTTACCCTCTCGGGTTTCAATTGTGTCCAGGCGCCCTTTCAGTCCAGCGACCTCCGTCTTTACGCCGGCCAGGTCAGATTTCCACATCTCTCGGAGATCGATGAGGAGCTTCTTGATGTCACCTTTAGTGGAGGGTGAGTCATCAGAGTCCGAGGTCTCCGACCCGTATAACGCGGGTGTCGGGGTTGCGGCCTGGTATTCCTCCCTCTCCACCGAGGAATCGGAATCACTGTCGCTGTGGGGCCTGCTCGGCGCCATTTTGGCCTGCATAGCTGGTTGCGGCCTTGTAAAGGAGCGCCTAATGTCGGGCTGGTGGGAGCTCTCTGGGCGGGTGATTTTCTTATTTTTTTTCCCCATATCTCTGCAGGGGGTTTGGTGTTTGTTGCTGTTTGCTTTTCGGGTCTCGGTTCGGCTTTTTCGTGGCTTTTGGGTCGGTTTTGTATTCGTGAAGCAGGAGCTCCAAATAAACACGTCTGGTGTGCTGCTCTGCTGGCCACGCCCCCCCCCCCGGCCCTTCTATATTTTTAACGATCTAATAAAAGTTAAATTTTATATCCCTCTCACAAAAGAAGACATACTTAAAGGTAAAGATTTTTTTTTTTTGTTTTTCGTTTACTTGGAATTGTCTAAAAGTTGTTTTAAATAACCTACTAGTTGTTGAAATCAATAAATTCAAATAGATAGCGGTTTATAGCCCTACCGATCAACTTCTATTGTTAAATCAGTTACCATTACATTAGAGGCTCATTGGTCTCTCTACAGTACTGGCAATGTTTGGTTTAACATATGCATTTCTCTAGCATGTGGGAAAGTAGTCGATAGGGACAATCTTTACTGTAGTGACCATCTGAATTAAATTAATCTTTACTTAACTTAGAATTAGGAGATCAAAACGAATGTATTCAGCTGTTAGAAGGCAGTCTATTGGGTCTCCATGAAGGCACGAGTCTAGTTAAATTTAGGCACTACGGGATCTCACCGTAGTTTACACTCTAGGGTCTACTGTGAGGCAGATACGTCTTATCAAGTTTCCCTGACTATCAACTGCTACTCTAGCGAGACCTCCTACCCTTTCTAAGACTATTTTATTCGTATTGGGCAGCCATACTCCATATTTTTTTTTGAGGCAGTTTTTGACTATACTGTATAAATTATCGAATCACTTGATTGCCCTGTTCAATATATCATGACTGTTGAGCGACTTACACACAGGGGCTTTGGCTGTAATACACTCTGGGGACCTTGCTATATTAGTCATAATAACCTTTGCCTCACAGTAGACCTAGAGTGTAAAGTTCAGCGAGTTCCTGTATTGGCTAAATTTTACTAGACTCGTGCCTTCATGGGCACCTAATACGCTTCCTTCTAACAGCTGAATATACTAGTTTTGATCTAATTGCTTTTTGTGTGTTTCTTAGTTACATGGGCTTATTTCTTTCCCTTTTTCAAATAAATAGTCCAATTTACCTGGTGAATGCTAGAAAAGAAGAAAAGGCACTGATTGTGAGCACCATTTTTGCAATCATAACGTTAAACAAAATGGAAATTTCTCAATATGAATAATAAGATAAGCAAGATAGGTTCAGAAACCGGGGTTCATTAGAGACTAGTTCATTTTCAATAAGGTAATTAAAATTAACTCAGACCTGTTTAGTTTGTGACTCCTGGGCTAACTAGGCAATTGTACGGATACATACAGTAAGCCTATACCAGAGGTAGGCAACCTATGGCACGTGTGCCATGCACGGTACTCAAGGCTGCCAGACCCAAACAGGGTCTGGCCTATCAGGAGTTCCAATGGAACTTTAGACATCTGTTAATACGAAAAGGTGGTGAAGGACAATCATTAATTTACGTATTGCAGCACATAGAGGAAGTGATCTCAGATCACTTCCTCCCAGCACTTTTGAATAGGAATCCACACTGGTCTAGAGCAGCCCCCAGTTGCTGTTGCAGCTCCTGCCCTTGACATGTACCTGGCCAGCCTGGTCCCCACTGGATCCCAGGAAAGCCACCCACACTGCTAGATAAACACAGAAATGCATAATAACCCTCCTCTCATACAAATATGAAGAGTCCACACACAATACGCAAAACGCAACACCACTAACAATCCACATACATGCACACAACTCCACATGCAGGCTCTCACATACAATACCCCAAACAGCCCCGCACATACACACACCAAAACACACTATGTGACATATCCATCCACACAAACAATTCCACAAGCAGCCCTCATACACAGGTATCATACACGATACCACAAACTACTCATGAACATATACAATATAATAGCTCATATACGCACAAATACAACGATACAAAGCAACCGCTGTATAAATAACACAAGCAGATTACAGCAACATACACACCTCAATTTAAAAAAATAGGACCGGCACACTACGGGACATCACAATATTATTTCGGCACAGTGCTGCTAAAAGGTTGCCTACCCGTGGCCTATACACATGGACAGATTTTCAAGTTTCCCTGTAACAAATCTCTGTAACAGAAAACAGACTACAATGAATAAACTATAAAAGATAACTTGCCGAAAATCCAGACATGCAATAGAAGTGTGTTTCTATGCATCCATTACAATAATCATATAGACACCTTGTCAGACCAGGTCACAAACAAAAGAAATAGAGGCTCTTAAAAGCATCATTTGTTGTCACTGAAAGTCTATGAAAATTTGATCTGCAGGGTGAAAATGTTATTTTATTTCAGCAAAATGTATATAAAAAATTTTTTATGAAAAAACAAAACAAAAGAATACACACACACACATAAAAAGATAAGTCCTGCGCTCACTCCTATCACTCCTGGGCAGCAACAATGACCGGAGTACACATCGGCCACCATACAAGAAGTTACCTGCACTCTATCCTGAATCCTTATGTATATTTAAACAAATGGAGGTCATTTAGGTACTCCAATGGCCATTGGAAGGAATGCCCGCCTGCCAACGTCAAGGAAGACCCCCCTAGTCGGGTCCTGCACTGACCTTTCACCTTGCTCCTTCAGCTTCTGGCAAAGATATCTCTAATGAGAGAGAGGGGTATTTTTTATATATACCCATATATATTTATTAACCCTTAATAGGGAACACATGGCCATTGGAGTAACTAAATGACCTCCATTTGTTTAAATATACATATATACACACATATACATAGAAACAAACAATGTGACGGCAAATATGAACCATTCGGCCCATCTAGTCTGTCCAATTTTCTGAATACTTTCATTATTTCCTGGCCTTATCTTAAAGCTAGGATAGCCTTATGCATATCCCACACATGCTTAAACTCCTTTACTGTGTTAACCTCTACCACTTCAGCTGGAAGGCTATTCCATGCATCCACTACCCTTTCAGTAAAGTAATACCGTATATACTCGAGTATAAGCAGAGTTTTTCAGCACATTTTTTGTGCTGAAAAACCCCAACTCGGCTTATACTCGAGTCAATAGTCTGTATTATGGCGATTTGCATTGCCATAATACAGACTAGGGGCTGGCAGAGAGTTTACTTACCTGTCCTGCAGCTCCTGTCAGCTCTCTCCTCCTCCACGCCGGTCCGTTCAGCACCTCGGTCAGCTCCCAGTGTAAATCTCGCGAGAGCCGCGGCTCTCGCGAGATTTACAGTGTGAGCTGACAGAAGAGCTGACCGGACGGCGCGTAGGAGGAGAGAGTTGACAGGAGCTGCAGGACAAGTAAGTAACATCTCTGCCAACCCCCCTCCTCCCCCCCACTGAACTACCAATGCTGGACCACCAGGGAAGGAGAGCCCCCTCCCTGCCATATATCAAGCAGGGAGGGGGGACGAAAATAAAAATAAAAAATTATAATAATAATAAAATAAAAAAAATAATTAAATTAAATAAATAATAAGAAATAATAATAAAAAAAATATGAAAATAATTAAAAAATAATAATAACATTGCCCACCCCCACCAAAGCTCTGCAACACACACACACTGCACTCATACGCACACACTGCACGCTGCACTCATACGCACACACTGCACTCATTATACACACACTGTAAGTAAATATTCAATTAATATATATTTTTTAGGATCTAATTTTATTTAGAAATTTACCAGTAGCTGCTGCATTTCCCACCCTAGTCTTATACTCGAGTCAATAAGTTTTCCCAGTTTTTTTGGGTAAAATTAGGGGCCTCGGCTTATATTCGGGTCGGCTTATACTAGAGTATATACGGTACTTCCTGATATTATATTTAAAGCTTTGCCCCTCTAATTTAAGACTATGTCCTCTTGAGATTAAAAATAATCTCCTCCTTTACGGTGTTGATTCCCTTTATGTATTTAAATATCCCCCCGTCTTGTCTTTCCTCCAAGCTATACATGTTAAGTTCCTTAAGTAACCTTATCCTGCAATCCATGAACCAGTTTAGTAGCCCTTCTCTGAACTCTCTCTAAAGTATCAATATCCTTCTGAAGATACGGTCTCCAGTACTGCGTACAATACTCCAAGTGAGGTCTCACCAGTGTTCTGTACAATGGAATGAGCACTTCCCTCTTTCTACTGCTAATACCTCTCCCTATACAACCAAGCATTCTGCCAACATTTCCTGCTGCTCTATTACATTGAGGAATTTCGTAGACATTTTTGTGGAAAAGTACTCCCGGAAAGTGCACGTTGACACTACAATTTGGACTTACTATTGGACTTATTTGCTTCTCTTGGGACATTATTAGACATATTCGTTCTCATATACATACGTTTTTGTACCATTTTTACTTATATTGTACATTTTCTCTGTACAGGCATTTCTCACTTTATGAACTCTCGCTTTAGGAACTCCCGACTTTATGAACTTTTTTCTGGATGTGCCGCCATTTTGTTTCACCTCCATTTTGTGTTAGTGGTCTACGTATGAGGACCGAGAAGAGTGCTTTGGAGCACATACAAGAAGAGAAGAAGAAGAATTTGTGGTCAGGAGTAGACAAGAAGAGAGATGAGGATTAGGAACACAGTTCCTGAAGATAAAGGAAAGTCTAAAAACAGGTTTAGATTGTACTAATCTCTTTGTGCTTTCACGGGCATACATTACAGACCCTGTAATATTATTGCACTGTGTGCTATTGTGCTATTGAGTATAGATTTGACTTGATTTGTCTGTGTGTGTCTGACATAGCTGTATGTGTGTATGTGTGCCAAGTTTTGGCAGACAGCAATAGTAAGGAGCAGGAGGAGGGATGAAAAGCCTGAGAAAGGGGAGAAGGAAGAAAGTTTGAGAGCTGTAAATATAAAAGGAGTAACAGAAAAGTGATAAAGGAGAGGGGGAAGCGGATAATGAAGAACATGAATAAGTATGAGGGTTTAAGAGAGGTTCCCCATTCAAAAAGTGCAGCATGTCTCTTCATTGAATAGTAAAAGGATTGATGATAATTGGATGAGGATTTCAATATGGTATGCATGTCTTTAATATTCCTACAACATACATGTATTTGCTATGCTTTCATTTTGTATTTGTACTTAATAATTTAGGTTTTCAATGGTAAAATTTGTTGGTCAGGAACGGAACCCGTGTCTATGGGAAATTAGTTCTCACTTTATGAACTGTCACTTTATGTACTACGCTTTGGAACCAATTAGCTTGTAAAGTCGGGAACTACCTGTATATTGACTGTATTTGTGGCGCTACCCCTAGTTTCCACCTTTTCCATTACATTGTCTGCCTACCTTCAATTCATCAGAAATAATCACCCCTAAATCCCTTTCCTCAGATGTTGAGGTTAGGAGTCTATCAAATATTCTGTACTCTGCCCTTGGGTTTTTACGTCCAAGCATGCATTATCTTGCACTTATCCACATTAAATGTCAGTTGCCACAACTCTGACCATATTTCTAGTTTACCTAAATCATTTGCCATTTGGCTTATCCCTCCTGGAACATCAACCCTGTTACATATCTTCGTATCATCAGCAAAAAGACATACCTTACCATCAAGACATTCTGCAATATTAGAAAAATTAAATAGAATTGGTCCAAGTATAGATCCCTGAGGTACCCCACTGGTGACAAGACCATGCTTTGAATATACTCCATTGACTACAACTTTATTGACTACAACTATGTTGCCTGTCACTCAGCCACTGCCCTAGCCATTCAACTATATTGGAATTCAAACTTAAAGATTGTAGTATATTGATAAGCCTTCTACATGCAACAGTGTCAAAAGCCTTACTGAAATCTAGGTAAGCAATGTCTACTGAACTACCCTGATCTATTATTTTAGTTACTCAATAAAAAAAAAAAAAAAAAAGGTTTACTGGCCTATAGTTGCAGACTCCTCCCTACTACCTTTCTTGTGAATGGGCACAACATTCGCTAACTTCCAACTTTCTGAGAAACCTGTAAATGGTTTTGCTAGTACACCACTAAGCTCTTTTAATAACTTTGGGTGTATTCCATCAGGCCCCATTAACATATTTGTCACGACTTTTGACAGTTGAAATAGAACCTCTAAACTCACATGTAACAAATGACTCATTTGTCCTTTTTCCTTACGGAGGCCCCTTTTCTTCATTTTCATCTGTAAATACTGAACCAACATATTCATTGAGGCAGTCATCTAGACCTTTATCCTCTTCTACATACCTTCCTTCTTTTGTTTTTAATCTAACGAATCATTGTCTTACTTTCCTATTCTCATTTAGGCATCTAAAAAATGTTTTGTCCCTTTTTTATGGACTGCTATTTTATCTTCTGCGTGTAATTTGGAAGTTGTTATAACTTGCCTAGCCTCTGCCTAATCTTATAGATCTGTCTGTTTTTTTATTTTTTATTTTTATAATTGCTAACTTTTAGTTTTTTACTATTTTGGCCACATCTGCGGAGTACCACAGTGGTTTCTTGAATTTTTTGCTTTTACTGACAAGCCTAATGCAATTTTCTGTTGCTTTCAGTAGTGCATCTTTTAAATAATCCCATTTCTCTTGTATGCAATTTAAACTGCTCCAGTCTGATAATGACTCCTTTACACATATTCTAATTTTAGAGAAGTCTGGTTTTCTAAAGTCTAAAACTTGTTTTTGTGTGGTGTGCCTCAGTCACTGTATCCTAAACTTTCACCTACAGTAATATCTGATACCAAATCTCCATTTGTTAACACTATATCTAGTATGGCCTCTTTACGAGTTGGCTCCTCAACTAATTGTTTTAGAGACAATCCCAGGAGAGAATTTAGAATGTGTGTGCTCCTGGCACAAGCAGCTATTTTGGTTTTCCAGTTCACATCAGGAAGATTAAAGTCACCCACGATGATAACTTCCCCCTACATTGTCATTTTAGCCATTTCCTCAACTAGTAGATTATCTAACTCTTTGTCCTGGGGGCCTATAAATCACACCTACACGAGTTACTTTGTGATTACCAAATTCTAATGTAACCCAAAACAGACTATGTTCGCCTCACTAACTTTTATTAGGCTAGATTTTATGCTATCCTTCACATACAAACAGAGCTACAATGAGAAATTAAGCCAAATCCTTGCTCCCCACACCATTCACCATGCCACAAGTTAAAGTCACTAATACACATCCTCCTGTCATTCTGAATGTTATGCACAGGCAGAACTTCAGAGAATGACAGTGTGGACACAACCTGCTGAATATCATTGGCAAAAACACTAAAAACTTCCTTAACCTCTGAAACCTCATTGCAAGCCAAGTCATTTGTCCCTAGCTGGACAAGTATATCCAATTCCCCTTCCTGCTTTGCTCGCTTCACAATATTAGAAAAAGGTCTGTCTCTGTGAGTAGTAGCTCCAGGAAGACATTTCACAAGGCCACTATTGTTGAGCTCCACACCTCTTATGATAGAATCCCCCAACAACCACAACAACTGCTTTCTATCAGGCCTCACCTTATCATTTTTGTTATATACATACATAAATACATACGAGATCTGTAATTTAAACATACAGTTATATGAAATGGGATATTTAGATGTGTTTTATTTTTTACATACACAGATCAGCCAAAACATTTAAAACCAGCTGTCTAATATCATGTAGGTGTTCCTAGTGCTTGCAAAACAGGTCAGATGCATTGAGGCATGGACTCCCCACAAGGCCTCTGAATGTGTCCTGTGGTATCTAGCAAGACGACATTAGCAGCAGATAATTTAAAGGGACACTTTAGTCACCATAACCACTACAGCTTAATGTAGTAGTTCTTGTTGGCATAGTCAGTCCCTACAGGCTTTTTAATGTAAATGCTGCCTTTATAGGCAGAAATAGAAATACAGCCTTTCCTTTGTAAATACTCTAGAGGTGCCTCCTAGTCCAGTGTTGCAATATGCATCTCTTCCCCAAGTAAATGACACACATACACCTGACCTTAATGAAAATGTCAGACCAGGCAACCATCTTACATTGCTCGACTGTCCAATTGTAATGCTCATGTCCCCACGGAAGGTGCTTTTAGCAGTGGACAGGGGTCATCATGGGCACTCTGACCTATCTGTGGCCACGCAGCCCCATACACAACAAACTGCAATATACTGTGTGTTCTGACACATTTCAATACAGCTACAGTAGCTCTTCTGTACAATCAAACCAGATGTGCTAGCCTTAAATCCTCACTTACATCAGTGAGCGTTTTGCACTCATGATGCCGGTTTGCCGATTGCCATTCCCTGCACCTCTTGATAGTTACTAACCACTGCATACCGGGAACACCCTATAAGATTTGCCGTTTTGGAGATGCTCTGACCCAGTCTTCTAGCCATCACCCATCACTATTTGGTGCTTGTCAAAGTCACTCAGATCTTTTCACTTGTCCACTTTTCCTGCTTTCAACACATGAAATTCAAGAACTGACTGTTCACTTCAAGCCTAATAGATCTCAACCCCTTGACAAGAACCATTATAACAATATAATCAAGGTTATTCACTTCACCTGTCAAGTGGTTTTAATGTTGTGGATGATCAGTGTATTCTATACGTATATAAACTCACAAAGCTCTTAATAATAAGACTGCCAACAGGTTTTATATTTATAAAACTACAATTAAAGACAAAGGCTTCCTATACACAGTTTCCCACAAGAATTCATATTTGTTCTTATATGGAACCACCTTCCTTTCTCACAGCCCATATTAGATGCTACCTCCAGGCTAACATACCTTTCTCCATTTAATTTGTACACTTGTTTATTGTATGCATTTAGATTGAGAGCCAGTTTGTTTTTTAATATAATTTGAATTTGACTAATTCCATGTATGTGCTATGGTTAAACCTGGTTATGCCTCAGAATATGTATGTTTTGCCACTATTTACTTGTGAATATTTTTTTTGTTTTGTTTTAACATTTTGCATCCCATGGTGCCTTTATATACCATCACCCTGTGCATAATGTTTTCATTCTCTTTTTTCATCATGTCTCTAAAAAGGAATACTGTCCCACTAATTGGTTTTGGATGATTAGCCTGTGTGGGTATACATTAGGCCACTTGCGGCAAACTGTGTAAACAAGATTAAGGCACCTTAATCTAAAGGTTGTATGGATTATGTGGCTGTCCCCAAAGGAGTATTTTAAGGACACTATCAGGTGTGTAGCCCAGTTCTTTTGTTAATTTTGGACTCATGTTGGGGATTCTGGCAGTGCTCCGTGAGACTGAAGCTCCACCAGTTGTCTTATTGCCCGCTTGTGCAATTTTATCATGTGTCTCTTCAGAACCTGGCATTATCTTCTTCTATAGCCCATTTTCGTCATGGTTGACATAAAATGAATATAAAGTGCACTTATTTGCAGCCCGCCTTTTTCAACGAGTGTTTGCACTCTGTAATGGCATCTTACATTAACAAAGTGTGTTGTCCTCAACTGAATTGTTTTACCCATTAATTACAGCAATGTCTCTAAATTTGAGAAACGTCAATGTTCGTAAATCCCATGTGATTAGCTTATACATTCTGGCAATGGGCACCAACAAATACATTGCTATAAAAGCTGCTTAACTCACACAACTTTCCAAAATGAATATTTAGTTTTAAATAAAATGAAGTTGGTTGCTGAGCAATAATAGCCGATGTTCCTCATACCTGGGTCTTTAAGAATGTTAGTTACTATTTCTGACTAGGGTTTGGGTCTTTACACTGGCTGATATTCGTCAAAGCAATTACTGAGTGTACATGGCAAATCAAATCTCCTCTGGAAGCGCTTGGTTTAGTATTCAATTACCAGTCCTTTCAGAGCAGTGCACAATTTAAGTGTGCAGAAGCATTTATCTCCATGAAACTAGTGGTAAGTAGCAGTCGTCCTGCGCCACCTAAAAAATACTTCTCACCACTACAGTGCATCTGTTTACCATTTGCAGAACCAGGGATTTCGTAAGAGCCCCACCCTTCAAAGAGATGTATGTACCTTTAATAAATCTACTTCAGCTTAACAATAACTGCATGCTAAAGTAAACGGAATATGATCAACAATTACCTGTAAATAATATACACCTTTGGGCTGAGCATACAACATAAGAAAGCTGTAGTCCAAATTTTGCTTGGTTCGCCACCTGGACAGAAACAAAACACTATTAGGCATTTCTGCAAAATACAAGAGGCAAATATCTTTACACAGCGATAAAACAGGACCAGCAATAAGAATAATAATGTTGTTCACCGCAGCCTGAAATACAGCATGTGTAAGCACTAGGTTCTCACAGGCAAACAAGAACAGCGGAAAATATGAATATCAAAAGTGCATAGTACAACACTTATTTGACCTGGGGGGGGGGGGGAAGACCGCTACAATAACAACCCTTACACGTAGGTATGGCGAGTCCTATCGCTAAGCTTTACATAACAGCACTGTACAATAACCCACTCTGTAAAAGGGTTGCCACTCCCTTTCATCTTTACTGGTGACTGCAAGACAAAAGAGTGATGTTGCAATCCAAAAGATTCTGGTTTAGGAGATCTGTCCATCTCCCAATAAGTATTGCAAAGCCCAGAACATGGGTGAAATAAATTGAATGTGCGTCAATCTTATACACCTCTAGTAAGTAGAGTGGCAGACACATCTCCTGAGTCCGCATCCTTCAGACTGAAGAAACATTTTACAGTGATGTTTTGTACTGCAAGATGGAGAATATCAAAAGGAGAAGTGATTGTTTATGTAGAGAATTATTGTACAATGCAGCTTTGAGAGTCCTCCTTATACCCAAGTGTAGGGGTTTTTACGCTTGACCCACTCTGAGCCAAATTTTCCCACATTACACACCTTCCCCGTGATCTCGCGATTCATCCTTTCAGTATTCCCTAACATCCTGTCATCTAGACAGGACTCCGGCGAAACTACCGAATTTTGTCCTAACAGAATGAGAACAGTATGGCCATATTGTCGTCGTCACCCCCCCCCCCCCCCCACGTCCTGCTTAAAACAACCAATTTGGCTTAAAACAACCAATCATAGCACTCTGAGTCAACCAATTAAGAGTGCTCTGATAGGTAAATAGTAAACCTTACAGGTGACCAATCTGGTAAGGGCATCTATTTGTTGGAAGGAAGGGGGTTAGGGCAGACATGCCCCATACTCACAGCACAGTGAGTAGGGGTATTTGGCAGATTTCAATCTCCCTTACAGGGAGGACATGGGGGGCTTGGGAAGCGGCAGGGAGCACAGCGCCCCGCAGCTTCTATTTTTACATATTACAAGGAGGGAGCTGCGAGGCGGTAGCTCCCTCCTTCTTATAAACTGAACGAACAAACACACACCGATATTCGGTGTGTGTTTGTTCGTCTTAAACTAGGGGGGACAATTAGATGTAGTGAAGTCGGGAGGGGGGGTTATAAAAAAAAAATGGATTCGGGCATGACAGTGCAGCTTTATTTTAAGATCCAGCATTGTTACAGAACAATGCACTGTGCAGCACTGGCTCAGGAACAACCTCTAGTGGACATGTGGGGAGTGGCTATTATATTCTTGTATAATGTAAACAACTGCCTTTTTTTTTTTTCTTGAAAAGGCAGTATTTACAACAAAAAAGCCTGCTGGGAAAGGGGATAGACACAAGAACAACATTAAGCTGTAGGTGTTGTGACTATAATGTCCCTTTAATTATATTAAAAAAAAAAGGTACAGTGCTTTCTTGTCAAATCTAATGTTTACAGAAATCTTTAGACTGTGGTAATATAGGATACAAGAGATATAAAACAAGGACCCATATACACAGCCAATCACTAAGTGGATTACATCATTTTAGGCTTTTGGCTCCTTGCTGGCAGGAGTAAGGAGTGTCCAGCACACTGAAAGCACAAGTGGTAGAAAAGAGGGGGACATCTTCTAAGAGGATTATTTTAATTGCCATGATCATTCTATCAATTCATGTAATAGAGCAACAGTTAATAAAGTAGCACTCTGCAGCTATAGCGACCAGGGTGTAGTGTTTCAAACTGCTATACAGTACCTCACTCTCTCTTTGGAGTCACCAAAGGTTTCCTTAATATTGTTTAAATCTGGGTAATAAGATGCTGGCGGAGAAATGACCTCAAGGACACCAGACTGTATTTCACGAGGAAAACTGTAAGTAGAAAATGTAATATTTAGATTTCCAGGATGAACAGACATAAGCGCAGAAAAACACATGAACTGTTTAGAAGGACTCATTTCCAGTACAATATAAACCTGAAATGGGCTTCACTAGAGTGAGAATTGTCAAGAGTTTCAAAGTGATTTTCAGACTTTAGTCCAACACAGAAAACTGAGTGCTTTTACAATTTAGTTTTGTTGGCTTCATCATTTGAAACTTACTTTGGTGAACACCCCTAAACATTTTTGCTAAGGTATCTGGAGAAATGGCCAGCAATGGGAGAGTTACTCCTCAACAAGTTGTCCATTGTCTGGCCGTGTCAGCATTTTAATTTGTTTTCCCCATTAAAAACACATATAACAACAGTTTCCACATGTTTGCATGTACTGTTTTTCTGCACAGAAATATAATATAAATATTTACATAAACACATTTATATTAATGAGGCCTAAGTTGACCAATTTATAAATAAACATCCATCCATCCGGTGATCTCCCCCTCTATTGACTCTTACACGCTGTGCAATCTGCCAGTAACCTTTATTTGTTTTACTTTTATATATGTTTTACACGCTTAGCCAGCCATACTGCAACCCTAGGCATCTCATCTCTTCTTACACTTATGTAGCCTTAGATTATATGCCTAGACCCACAGTTTAGCCTGCCTATCATGCATATACTAATAAGCACTTGCCTCATAAGACAGATACACTAGCAAAGTACTTTTGCATGTTACTAACCTAGGTCAGTCATGTATATTAACCTCTTGTACCCACAACTCTTGCTATTGTGACCTACATTTACCAATAACCTGATCTAATCAATATTACTCTAACGTTTAAAAAAATGTGCTGAAAATCCTAATGTTCCAACGGTTTCGCTTGAAAATGTGCTCAAGGAATGCTATTGGGGCACCAAGAGCTGGTATGTTATGTCACTTAAAGCACAATAAAAATAAAGAATTTAAAAAAATAAATAAACATCCATCCACCTGGCTTATCTTATGCATCAGATTGTGGAGCCAAGTTGTGTATCCTCCTTTTCTACTATAACTGCATAAAATATATAATTATCAAAATAAAAAGAATGTCAGATGCTCAGTTGAAAGCACAAACACTTTTTATGAACCAGAGAAAACAAAACAATAGACATTGGTTTAAAAATATGGTAGCTCTAGCTGAGACCACCAAATTCTGAACCGGACTATTACATCCTATATATTATCTTTTATTACCCTCCCTTTTTTACCCTTCAAGATCAGACCCTCATAGAAACCCTATGGACAGCAGCTATGGGTTCTTTTACCTTCTGTGACAGAGCATTGTGCCAAGTAGCCAACCTTCACAAAAATTGTAGTTTGCTTGTTTTGGGTTTTGTTCAGATTTACTTTTGAAGGTGAGTCTCATTGGAAAAGCCAACTACCAATTTCCCATTGCATTCCAAGTTTACATAAGATTGATTGAGGATTGCCAAGTAACCTCTATGCCACTCTAAGACCATCATTAAAGCACATCAACAGCTAGCCTTTAATTAATTATAGCCTTTCCATCTTAAGGCGTACCCAACCAATTTATTGAACCTAAGGTAGGAGTTACTACTGTTGCAGTTCAATGCATCCCAGGTGACGATTTAGAAGTTTCCATGCTGGTAGACCATGTGTAGGAGCAGACTGCGATGTTGGCAAATTGTAAAACTTATTTTGATTACACAAAAAAGTTAGATAAAAAAAACACAATGTGTACCTTTCTTTTATGCGATAAGCAAGCTCTTCCACATACTGTAAATTAATCTGGAATAAAAGTACATTTTTAATGAGATGCTGTAGGTGAAAAATTATTTTAGAAACCAAACGAGGGAAAACAAGCACAAAAGATGATATAAGATTCAACAACAGGAGTTATTTACATATTAGCAAGCTCTGTTTCAACATTTCTACATTAATTACCATTATTGTTATGATAAGTCAAGCTTCATGGGAAGGAGCACAAAAGTTCCAACAGAATCTGGATCCCCATGACCTCACATATTCAACAACAATGTAAATATCCCTGTATATGAGAAAGGCCCTTGAGAGAGTTCATTTCTGAACTTCAGTTCATATGGTGCTCAACTACACTTTATTGATAAATAAGTTAAGAACTAGTATTCCAGAATCAAAGCAAAGGATGTTCTAAAACGTTTAAAGCTATCCACTGTGCCTATTTCAGTTTCCAGAACACCGACCCCATGAAATCTAACGGATTTAAGCTTGGCTTCCGGTGTTAAGAATAAATTAGAACACAAAGATCCACACCATTTAGTTTCATAACTAGAGAGGGAATATCAATCGTTTTCCTGTTGGACCTTAAAGATTCATTCTAAAATGTCTTTTTATGAGAGCAGTGAAATCTAGACATGCGTTATCCATTATCCTTTCTACATAAAAATTGTGCTGTGTTAATGTATTTCTCATCTTCCAACAATGAGACAATGTTTATTATAATTTATCATGAGTTATATTTATGCCCTTAGGCATTCCCATGCACACCATGTATGGCATCTGTGTGTTCAATCAGTTGCAAGATCCCCAAGTTGGACTGTCAATTTAGCTCTGAGGAGGACAAGAAACTGACCTAAGCACTCATTAAAAAAAAAAAAAAAAAAGAATAATGTGAGCTATGCACGGTGTAAGTACACACAGATTTCTTAAAAGACAGGTGCAGTGATGCAAATCATCCAGTACAAACATCTGTATTTATTCACGAGGAGGAGATCCGGTTTTAAATACACATTTAAAACCATCATAGTTATGAAATATAATGTCTATAGAAATTACTTGAGAAAACCAGACAAACAATTCATTGGAATGCCCCACACCCCAATAACAGATCCTAAATTAAAGTAGGCACAACCTATGTGACAGGAATAGAGATTTTAGAATATAATATATATATATATATATATATATATATATATATATATATATATATATATATATATATATATATGTGTGTGTGTGAAAATTAAATCAAAGTAAAAAGAATATAATTTAGTAAGCATGCCCAAGAAAAACAAACATTTCATAATTACATGCCCCTTTGCAATATATATGTTCTTGTCATGAAGGCAGTGTGCTTTCTAAACAGTCAATGTCAGGTGACAAGGACCCTACTAAACATAGCTGGGCCAGTTGGTTGGACTGGGCATGGTCAACCTTCCCTGAGTATTGAGGAGTATGGAACTCAAATCCCATAATAAGCTGTGGTCAAATATTTCATTGCTTACCTCGGCTATAAATACCACCACCACGCAGTCCTCTTTTTCTTCTGCAGACAATTCTGAGAAAAGGGAACCCAATGTGTCCATCAAGTAGCTCTGTTTGTCCCTCTTCACTGTGGGAATACCGAAAATGACTGACACTGAGAATGCAAATAAAGAAAGGGGCTTTAAGAATGAGCAACTATAAACTATTTAACTGTATGCTCCAGGCTTCAGCAATTCCCAAGAAACTTTTGCAATAGAATAAAACATATCTAGCCATAAAAATATCTTGGCATTTAAGGTATTTAGAATTATGTATCCAATACTTCACAAACGGACATCCCCCGAGTATTCTCTTCCATTGTTATGTTCAAATTTTCTTTCTTCATTCTAACTATCCTTTCCACTTCCCTAATTACATTTTCTATTTCTTAATTTTATACATTTGCCTATAATATTTTTCCTCAAATAAAATCAAATATATATTTGTTGTTGAAATCTCTTTTTATTGAGTTATTGCAGATATGAAGAAAGAAGAATTGTAGGCACGCTGGCCTCACTCTATACATATATGCAGATAATACACAAATACACATCTTGTATGGATCCAGACACATTGTCACGTTCCATAAATGCGGGCTGTTTTTCCAGAGGCACATTATAAGTAAAAATATAATGGTAACATGAGATGCAGAGCATTCCCCAGTAGTAACTTTTGTCTGCATCTGCCATTGGTACTATAATGTATCCTGTGCAGTTTGTGAAGTTCAGTCCTTTCCATCCCTTATCATAGTAGTAAGGCCTGCGAGAGAGGACAGTGAAGAAAGATATAAGAGATAAGTAGACGAAGAGAAAAGGAGCAAGGATAATCCCCTTCAAGCCCCCTGTCATCATCATTCAATATCTGAAATTTGTACTAAAATATGAAACCGCGCATGTATCGCCTCAAAGCAAGTGTCATAAAATGTTTATGAAAATTATGAAACAATTATTACGTTACACATTTGATTTTCTAGTCAATCCAGTTACGCTTTCCTACTAAGAGTTTAAGAACAGGTAGACTGCAGTAACTATCATGTTACTCCCATCTCAAAGCGTTATGAGTTTTGTATGGAACTCGGCGTTGTACAGTTTACATTGTAAAGCATGATGCGCCAAGAGCGCCCCAGCAGTAGCGTCTGCCAGAGTTCACCTTTACCATACTAGTTAGGCGGATATAAATATTAGGAGGGAGTGTTAATCCTTCCCTGCACTGGTCATGAGAATAAGATTGGTGAAAGAGAGCAATGTAAATAGAGATAATGTAAGAAGAAAGGAGAAGAGGATTCCCGTGTCCGGCTGGGCGGGCACCCTCACGTGACCCCCACGTCTCACGCTCATACAAGCATTATAAATCACGCGCCACAGACAAACCACGGCTGCCAGGCCTCAGCGTGTCTGGAACCCGTACCGAGCAGAGAGGCTTTTATGAATTACAAATTTGAGTCCAAACTTGGCTAAATTGGAAGCAAAGTAGACTAAGAATGTTTCCATCTCAGCTATCTTGGCCTCAAATTAAAATTGACTCACCTTAGTGAATAACCCTGCCATTGTTTTGTTAGAGCTGTCAGTAAGCATGAAGTCAGTGCAAGCCATCCTCACCTCAATGTTCAAATTAGATTAACTTGCCCATTCTATAAATATTCAAAGCAAATAAGCTGGTTAGAGATTCACAGAGTTACTTTGGAAATGCCCCTACACTATGAAGGAAAACTATGCATGCTTTGTTTATCAATATTTTCAAACATGCTAGAAAATCAAATGGGTGTAAAATGATCTATTCTATACTATAAGGATATTACAGGTTTTATATAGAAGTCTTTCTTTTTTGCAAAGCTGAGAAATAGTTCTGGACTCCTAGGGGCAGCAGTACATACTGTGGAACTGACCAACATGTACAGAGCTCACTGACTGCCCGTTTTCCCCCTCTAGATGACCCTAAACTAACTGCCCAACATGGACTTTTTCGAGAGGTTTTTGTAGTAATAGGGGACAGGGGTCTTATTTTATTTAATATATGTTTTAATAAACCAAACAGAGACCATGTTGTAGTCTGGAGTCAGTGTTTGTGAAGAATCCCAGAGGAAGATCCAGGGTGACCTCCTTGTCATATTATGGCCCACACAGTTAGAACAGAATTTATCTGCCCTTTACTTGTTAGTAGAATCACAGATAACTATATCAAAGGTGTCAACAGTCCTGAATTTGCTGGGAAGGTTTTGTATATTTAAATACGGTCCCAGCACAATTTTTAACATTTTGTTTTTAAGTCCCAGGGATCCAGTAGGGAATAGGCCCTAGGATCATGCACACAGTGCTTCAGCAGAGCTCCGTGTATGATCTGCCTTGAGAAGGCAGGCTGTCAGTCACTCTTTGCAGCCAGACCTGCCCCTATACAGTTGCAAGAAAAAGTATGTGAACCCTTTGGAATGATATGGATTTCTGCACAAATTGGTCATAAAATGTGATCTGATTATCATCTAAGTCACAACAATAGACAATCACAGCCTGCTTAAACTAATAACACACAAAGTATGAAATGTTGCCATGTTTTTATTGAACACACCATGTAAACATTCACAGTGCAGGTGGAAAAAGTATGTGAACCCTTGGATTTAATAACTGGTTGAACCTCCTTTGGCAGCAATAACTTCAAACAAACGTTTCCTGTAGTTGCAGATCAGACGTGCACAACGGTCAGAAGTAATTCTTGACCATTACTCTTTACAGAACTGTTTCAGTTCAGCAATATTCTTGGGATGTCTGGTGTGAATCACTTTCTTGAGGTCATGCCACAGCATCTCAATCGGTTTGAGGTCAGGACTCTGACTGGGCCACTTCAGAAGGCGTATTTTCTTCTGTTTAAGCCATTCTGTTGTTGATTTACTTCTATGCTTTGGGTCATTGTCCTGTTGCAACACCCATCTTCTGTTGAGCTTCAGCTGGTAGACAGATGGCCTTAAGTTCTCCTGCAAAATGTCTTGATAAACTTGGGAATTCATTTTTCCTTCGATGATAGCAATCCGTCCAGGCCCTGACGCAGCAAAGCAGCCCCAAACCATGATGCCCCCACCACCATACTTCACAGTAGGGATGAGGTTTTGATGTTTGTGTGCTGTGCCTCTTTTTCGCCACACATAGTGTTGTGTGTTTCTTCCAAACAACTCAACTTTGGTTTCATCTGTCCACAGAATATTTTGCCAGTACTGCTGTGGAACATCCAGGTGCTCTTGTGCAAACTGTAAACATGCAGCAATGTTTTGTTTGGACAGCAGTTGCTTCCTCTGTGTTATCCTCCCATGAAATACATTCTTGTTTAGTGTTTTATGTATTGTAGATTCGCTAACAGGGATGTTAGCATTTGCCAGTGACTTTTGTAAGTCTTTAGCCGACACTCTAGGATTCTTCTTCACCTCATTGAGCAGTCTGCGCTGTGCTCTTGCAGTCATCTTTACAGGACGGCCACTCCTAGGGAGAGTAGCATCAGTGCTGAACTTTCTCCATTTATAGACAATTTGTCTTACTGTGGACTGATGAACAGTAAGGCTTTTGGAGATACTTTTATAACCCTTTCCAGCTTTATGTAAGTCAACAATTCTTAATCGTAGGTCTTCTGAGAGCTCTTTTGTGCGAGGCATCATTCACATCAGGCAATGCTTTTTGTGAAAAGCAAACCCAGAACTGGTGTGTGTTTTTTATAGGGCAGGGCATCTGTAACCCACACCTCCAATCTCATCTCATTGATTGGACTCCAGTTGGCTGACATCTCACTCCACTTCGCTCTTGGAGATGGCATTAGTCTAGGGGTTCACATACTTTTTCCACGTGCACTATGAATGTTTACATGGTGTGTTCAATAAAAACATGGCAACATTTCATTCTTTGTGTTTTATTAGTTTAAGCAGACTGTGATTGTCTATTGTTGTGACTTAGATGATGATCAGATCACATTTTATGACCAATTTGTGCAGAAATCCATATCATTCCATAGGGTTCACATACTTTTTCTTGCAACTGTATATAGAATTTGTCAATAACCCTTTGACAAATGTGAAACCCTTGTTACATTTTATATACATGTGCGTAATTTCCAAATGTGTATTATACATGCATATATTATTATGATATTTATATAGCGCCATCAAATTCCGCAGCGCTTTACAATGGGTGGACGAACAGACATGTAGTTGTAACCTGACAAGTTGGACACACAGGAACAGAGAGGTTGAGGGCCCTGCTCAATGAGCTTACATGCTAGAGGGAGTGGGGTAAAATGACACAAAAAGGTAGGGATAGTATTAGACTAGTGACAGTTGCAGAAGAGGAATCAGTCAGGAGCTATTAACAGTTTAATTGATACGCTTTTATGAAGAAGTGGGTTTTTAACGATTTTTTGAAGGAGTGGAGACTGGGTGAGCATCTAACGGAGGAGGGAAGAGAGTTCCACAGGAACGGTGCAGCCCTCGAGAAATCTTGAAGGCGAGCATCAGAGGTGGGAGTACGGACAGAAGAAATAGGCAAGTCTTCAGCAGATCGTAAGGGCCTAGACGGGACATACTTGTGTATAAAGGAGGATAGATAGGTGGGAGCAGCATTATGTAGAGATTTGAAAGCAAGAACCAGAATTTTAAATTGAGCTCTATAATTTATAGGAAGTCAATGTAGGGACTGACAGAAGGGTGAGGCATGGGAGGTGCGGGCAGACAGGAAGATGAGCCTCGCACGTAAGACCACTGAGAAGTGGATTCCAGTAGTCAAGGCGAGAAAGGACAGTGGAATGGACCAACACCTTAGTCGCATCTGGCGTTAAGTAGGGGCGGATGCGCGCAATGTTTTTGAGATGGAAATGACAGGATTTGGCTATAGATTGAACATGAGAGGTCGGAGTCAAAGAGAAAACCTAGGCAGCGAGCCTGCGTGGTGGAGCTGATGGTAGAACCGTTGACTTGGAGGGAGACAGACACAGGAGTAACAACACTTGAGGGAGGAAAGACCAGAATTTCCGTTTTGGTCAAGTTTAGTTTAAGGACGTGGGCAGTTAAAATAGAGAGGCAGTCAGATACACTAGTCAAGAGGGACGGGGAGAGATCAGGTAGATTTGCGTGTCATCTGCATAGAAATTATATTAAAGCCAAAGGTATATATTTTAAACATTTATAAGATTACGTTTGTGATATATAGAGATATATCTAGACACACACAGCGCAATCCATACCGACACACACACACACACACAGCGCAATCCATACCGACACACACACACACACAGCGCAATTCATACCGACACACACACACACACAGCGCAATCCATACCGACACACACACACACAGCGCAATCCATACCGACACACACACACACACAGCGCAATCCATACCGACACACACACACACACACAGCGCAATCCATACCGACACACACACACACACACAGCGCAATCCATACCGACACACACACACACACACAGCGCAATCCATACCGACACACACACACACACACAGCGCAATCCATACCGACACACACACACACAGCGCAATCCATACCGACACACACACACACAGCGCAATCCATACCGACACACACACACAGCGCAATCCATACCGACACACACACACAGCGCAATCCATACCGACACACACACACACAGCGCAATCCATACCGACACACACACAGCGCAATCCATACCGACACACACACACACACACAGCGCAATCCATACCGACACACACACACACACACAGCGCAATCCATACCGACACACACACACACACACAGCGCAATCCATACCGACACACACACACACAGCGCAATCCATACCGACACACACACACACAGCGCAATCCATACCGACACACACACACACAGCGCAATCCATACCGACACACACACACACAGCGCAATCCATACCGACACACACACACAGCGCAATCCATACCGACACACACACACAGCGCAATCCATACCGACACACACACACACAGCGCAATCCATACCGACACACACACACACAGCGCAATCCATACCGACACACACACACACAGCGCAATCCATACCGACACACACACACACAGCGCAATCCATACCGACACACACACACACACACAGCGCAATCCATACCGACACACACACACACACACAGCGCAATCCATACCGACACACACAGCGCAATCCATACCGACACACACAGCGCAATCCATACCGACACACACACACACAGCGCAATCCATACCGATTTAGAAGTGTGCAGGGAAGCAATTCAAGTCATCGCCAGGGTGGTCGTTTTGTTTTTTTCAGTGTCCCCTTTAATGCAGAAATCAGCATTTTCTATGATCTGCACAACGAACGTGCTAATTATTAGAATATACCTTTTTATTACAGTTGTCTTTCCTCCGGTCTGTCAAATGCAGGCAGTTGAGGTATAGCACAGCACAATGCCAAATGCCAAATCTATGATCCCCTTTAGCTTGGCCTTTTTGTAAAAAGTCAAACGAAGAGGGGAAGGTACGCATTTTTCAAATTAAAGAACAGATATCCGGAGCCAAAGAATCTGGGTTGACCATATCTTGTACAGTAGCACATTGAGAACAACCAAATACAATCCAGTTTTATTGACACAAAATTGACATTTTGATTGTCAGAACAGCTTTTAACAAGCTGACAGTCAAATGAATCCTCTTAATGACATAATGTATACAATATAAGCCATTGCCTGTAACATTTACAAATTAAATTGGCAGAATGTCTGTTTTTTGGATTAGACCTGAATATCTGAGATTGATACTGCAATCCTTCATTCTGCAATTATCAGGTTTCTTTAGAATAATGTAGAATTGTAGATTATAGTTGTTGGATTAAACAAATCTACTTAATGTAATTCACAAATTCACAATGTAACTCCAAATTTAGGAGGTTATTAGGTGCCCTAAGGCTTCAAGTAAACAAAGCCGATAGCAGAAGTAAAATACTAGAACTGCTAGAACGTTATGAGGTTTCAGGATGATGGAAAAAAATAAATAAATTGCTGCCACCTAAAAAGCTCTCACTAATGGCAGCAGTAGAAGGTAGAGGGAGTGCTGTGAGATGAACAGACTCCTGAGAGATGTGGTTTAAGCATTTTTACAGGGTCATCCAGCCATATGGTCCTGTGTTCCTCTGGTAAAGTGCTACGAGTGCTTGCTAGAGGAATAAATCACAACAACTACAGACTATGCTCTGGAGTTACTGTAAAACAAGCATGTCAAACTCAAAGGCTAGCACGGGCCACATAAACAAGGTTTAAGTTTATGTGGGCCACAAAAAAACAAAAACAAAAACCCTTAAATTTTCAGAGAAACGTAGGTTTGTTTTGAAAAGTACATTGTATATAAAAAATAAAAAAGCATCCCTCTACTAATCCCCAGTTCCTCACCCCACCCACCCCACACTAAATTTCTGCTTCTCCTTCCCCCATACTAAATCCCAGTCTTTGTTTTAAAAAATTGGCAACAAGCAGACTCCACTCACATTGCCGTTGCCAGTATGTGACTCCGGAGTCCAGCCTCCGGTATACCCCCAATGGCGCCAAGTGGATCCTCCCGCTACTCTTTGAAGACCTGTGAAGGTGGAGCTCATTGATGTCACATTGAAATGTGATGTGGCATTGCGTGCCTCCGTGCACCTCCAGGTCCTCCACTGTCCAGCCGCTGCCATCGCAACACTGACCAACACATACTGACAGACACACACACACACACACAATTTTATTTATTGCTCCCTACCTTTGGGATCTGGTGTGGGTCCTCTCCCTGATCTTTCCCTCTCGGAAACTCAGTTTTCTTGCTACTCACGCGCGCAGTTTAGGGATGCCGGGTGCCGGAATGATTCCGGCATCACTACAGAGGACGCGAGCAAGGGAGCAGGAAGACTGAGCTCCCTCGCTGCTGCCAGGTTTATCTCCATCCCGGCTGGGTAATTTTAGGCACCTGCAAGGTGGGGAGAGCAGGTGCCTACTCTGCATTAGCAAGCATGGCAAACTCGTGGCTCGCTGGGTGGCATAGTCTTTAAATAGACGGGTTACGGTGCCCGTTTTACTTGCCAAAGTTTTCCCGGTGAGCTGGGTGTTAGGCTGGGTCTTTTTGTGGTTCCCCATGATGGATTTTGCCTCTGTTTCTGTTGGTTTTCTCTGTGTAGCCCAGGAGCTGTCTTAGTGTGCTGCCATTCGGTTTGGCTGCTAGCCACGCCCCCCCACAAACCCTTTTTATTTGTTACAATATTATAAAGAGACAGGCCTAAACCTTTGGATTCGACAGGGTAAACAGAGAATCTCTAAATCCCCAAAAGCTCCCAGGGACCTCATATTGCAATGCCACACAATGTCTGACAAGCTAGGACTGCTAGCTGCATTATGTGGAAATGCACCCTACGACTTTGAAATGTGTAAACTTTCCTTTTCTCTGGACTTAAGCAGGGCAAAACTATGCAATACTTAACCAAACTCTCCACGCAGCAGGAATCGCTTACAAATGGGCGACACTACGGACGGTCTGGGTAACAAAAGTTGGACAACATTTCAAGGCCACTAACCCAAAGGATGGCCCAGCACTGCTGGCGATGCTGGGACTCCAACATACCGAGAACTTAACGCAACCACGCAGTCCCCAACTCCAGACCACACGCACTGCGGCGAACTTCACACCCAGAGAGAAGGGGGAGCGAAGACCTGAGCCAACTCCCACCGGCTACATAAGCCTCTCAATAGGACTACAATGACATGCTCATATATTTTATTCCTCCATTGTGGTTAACTATGACCACCTTACACGTTAGGTTTACCGGTTACGTTGCAAATCATACACTTCACAGGGTCACCCCACACAAGATGGCACACCCTACCAACACACCTCTCTGCTCCGAAGATATATCTCCTCCCCCCACCCCCCATCACCCTGAGGTAACAGTACAACTTGCATAGGAGCCCAACCTCCCTAAATTGGACCACGCAATCAATTAGAGAAATCCCCCCTCGTCCCGGCACCCTACGGCCTAGATAGGCTATATAATGCACCCAAACTCCTACATGAACGAACGTATACACCTAGAATCTCACAAAATGACTACACTTCACCATCGGACCTATTCCAGCTTAATTGAAGCAACATTCGCTAGAAAACAGCACACTGTAAACCAAAGTGGCCTGCGGCAAGCCAACACCAATAACCTCCAGTGACCTGATAACTACAGTGACACAGACTTACAGATCGCTACTCAGACTAGACTACACTCATAGAAAACACTTAACCACCGCAACCCAGGTACCTTTACTCTACTGCCTTTAAATCTAGCCATCACACCTCGCTATGACCTATCAGCCAGTATTATAAAATTGAGCGAATTGTAACACCAGGATGTCTTGTATTGCATATGTCATGTTATTATGTTACGTGGACGTGCTGCTGTGGCTCTACACGTCAGTTTGTTATTCACTCGCTCGAAAAATAAAGAATAAAACATTTAAAAAAATTATTATAAAGAAGACTGTCTTAGAATAGGTTTGTATTTACAAAATAAATAAAACGAAAATATATAAAAATGCTGCTCCCCCAAAATAATGTATATATTTTAGTATGAGGGGCTTAAAAAGTTGTTTCCCCGATGTTGTAAAAAGCAATTCCCATTATAATGTCTGCCATAAGGTGCATTTTGGTAGCTGTGGATCTGGACTGTTGCCAAATGTACAAACTCCAAGCATGTTTTTGATCAGCATATGGAACCTTATATCCTCACCCCCTGTTCTTCCATGTCCGTAAAGGACATTCGGCTGCAGGTTATCTTCGTGGCCCAGTAGGTGAGGAAGGAACATGTAGATATTGGAGAACTGCATGGGTAACTTGCTGGACATGTTAAATACTTTCCATTTTATCTCTTCAACTGCAAGAGGAAAAAAAAAAAAGGTAAATAATTTAACAATTTGAGTAAATAATTTATACCAATTGCAATAGAGTTTATATATATATATATATATATACACACACACACATATACACACACACACACATATATATACACACACATACATATACACACACACATACATATACACACACACATACATATACACACACACATACATATACACACACACATACATATACACACACACATACATATACACACACATACATACATATACACACACATACATACATATACACACACATATACAGGGAGTGCAGAATTATTAGGCAAGTTGTATTTTTGAGGATTAATTTTATTATTGAACAACAACCATGTTCTCAATGAACCCAAAAAACTCATTAATATCAAAGCTGAATATTTTTGGAAGTAGTTTTTAGTTTGTTTTTAGTTATAGCTATTTTAGGGGGATATCTGTGTGTGCAGGTGACTATAACTGTGCATAATTATTAGGCAACTTAACAAAAAACAAATATATACCCATTTCAATTATTTATTTTTACCAGTGAAACCAATATAACATCTCAACATTCACAAATATACATTTCTGAC
Source organism: Pelobates fuscus (assembly GCF_036172605.1). NCBI lineage: Eukaryota > Metazoa > Chordata > Amphibia > Anura > Pelobatidae > Pelobates > Pelobates fuscus. The sequence goes on from NC_086322.1 coordinate 165,135,187, forward strand.
ATTCAAAAACAAATCAGTGACCAATATAGCCACCTTTCTTTGCAAGGACACTCAAAAGCCTGCCATCCATGGATTCTGTCAGTGTTTTGATCTGTTCACCATCAACATTGCGTGCAGCAGCAACCACAGCCTCCCAGACACTGTTCAGAGAGGTGTACTGTTTTCCCTCCTTGTAAATCTCACATTTGATGATGGACCACAGGTTCTCAATGGGGTTCAGATCAGGTGAACAAGGAGGCCATGTCATTAGATTTTCTTCTTTTATACCCTTTCTTGCCAGCCACGCTGTGGAGTACTTGGACGCGTGTGATGGAGCATTGTCCTGCATGAAAATCATGTTTTTCTTGAAGGATGCAGACTTCTTCCTGTACCACTGCTTGAAGAAGGTGTCTTCCAGAAACTGGCAGTAGGACTGGGAGTTGAGCTTGACTCCATCCTCAACCTGAAAAGGCCCCACAAGCTCATCTTTGATGATACCAGCCCAAACCAGTACTCCACCTCCACCTTGCTGGTGCCTGAGTCGGACTGGAGCTCTCTGCCCTTTACCAATCCATCCATCTGGCCCATCAAGACTCACTCTCATTTCATCAGTCCATAAAACCTTAGAAAAATCAGTCTTGAGATATTTCTTGGCCCAGTCTTGACGTTTCAGCTTGTGTGTCTTGTTCAGTGGTGGTCGTCTTTCAGCCTTTCTTACCTTGGCCATGTCTCTGAGTATTGCACACCTTGTGCTTTTGGGCACTCCAGTGATGTTGCAGCTCTGAAATATGGCCAAACTGGTGGCAAGTGGCATCTTGGCAGCTGCACGCTTGACTTTTCTCAGTTCATGGGCAGTTATTTTGCGCCTTGGTTTCTCCACACGCTTCTTGCGACCCTGTTGACTATTTTGAATGAAACGCTTGATTGTTCGATGATCACGCTTCAGAAGCTTTGCAATTTTAAGAGTGCTGCATCCCTCTGCAAGATATCTCACTATTTTTGACTTTTCTGAGCCTGTCAAGTCCTTCTTTTGACCCATTTTGCCAAAGGAAAGGAAGTTGCCTAATAATTATGCACACCTGATATATGGTGTTGATGTCATTAGACCACACCCCTTCTCATTACAGAGATGCACATCACCTAATATGCTTATTTGGTAGTAGGCTTTCGAGCCTATACAGCTTGGAGTAAGACAACATGCATAAAGAGGATGATGTGGTCAAAATACTCATTTGCCTAATAATTCTGCACTCCCTGTACACACACACACACACACACACATATATATATATTCATTCCATCTCTCAGTAATGTTTGTTATAAACTTCTTAAATAAAAAAAATAAAAAAAACTAAAATAAAAAGTCACACTCTAAAATAGAATTGGTGAACAACTGTGTAGAGCTGGTGAGGCATTTATATTTCCACTGAGAGAAAGAAGGTAATGATATAAAGTCCTTTGGCCTTTTTGCAAATCTACAAAACAAACGGGGGGGGAAAACAAAAACAAAAAACACAACCACACAAAAAAAACAGGAAGACGACGTGATAAATAATGCATGTTTTTCTTAAAGCAATGCAGTGATCTTTCACAATTTCACTGATAAGGCAGACAAATTAAATAACAAAAAGCACTTTGTATGACTGACAAGACAGACAAACTGAGATACACATGAAATAAATCTGCACAAGCTTGGACCCATCCTGAAAAATTGCCACTCATTGTTGACTCTGTATGAAAATTGAATATGCATCTTTGGGAACAATTGCTTTAAAACTATGTAGATTTTTTTCATTTTAATTTATTATTATTATATTATTTTATTTTTAAATATGGTTTGCGGGCACGTGCAGTATACTGGTAAGAAACCACTGGCTACAATGTAAATAGCAATGCATTGTTGTGCAGGGAAAACTTGTTATTTGCATTTACTCACAGATTGGTGAACTGAACAGCTGTCAGACATTGAGAAGCACCAATTGTCAAACAGGTCAGGACCCAGAATTTATTGCTTGTGATCTTTTTTTATTACCTGTGTTCACCTACAAACCATAAAACGTTGAGGGACGATTTTCAAAGGGCAGGTATTTCTACTGTTATATATAATCAGTCACGTACAAAACTGATTAGTATGTCAATCGTATCATAGTTTATTATTAGTCTAGCATTAACCTCATGCTTACAACAGGATGTGTACTTAGGAGAGAAAGCAGTTTTATTTTAGTTTCTCAAAGCAGTGTTTGCTCTTCTAGCCATGCCAAGGCACGGCACTCAAGGCTGATAGAGCCTAACAGGCTCTGAGCCATCAGGAGTTCCAGTGAGACATCAGATATCTGCTAGTACAATCTAAACCATGGTTCGTCAACCTGGTCCCTACCGCCCACTAGTGGGCGTTTCAGGATTCCAGGTGGGCGGTAGGGATTTCCAGGTTGATCGGGCGGGCGGGTGCGAGTCGGCGGTACCCGTGCGACTGGGTACCGCCGTGACCATTTGCGGCTCCGGCCCGCCCGGTAAACCGCCGGGGCCGCCTTCCAAAGTGTCCATCGGGTGGCCCACGCTGTCAGGGCCACCCGATGGATGCGGATTGTAAGGGGGCCCGGTCAGCGCTGGGCGCTTTAACAGCGCAACCAGGCCCCCTGTGATGACATCAGAGCTGGGAGGAAGTGATTCCCCGGTCACTCCTCCCAGCTAAAACTGAGAGCCGCGCGGGAGGAACACCAGGGAGTCAGAGTGGGAACTCTGACTCCCATCCACCTGAGCCACCACTGGACCCCAGGGAAAGTCACCCTCCTGCACCTTAAAGGTAGGAAACAGGAGAGTGACTTAAATATAATGTGTGTGTGTGTGTCTTTGTAGGTATGTCTTGTGTGTGTGTCTGTCTGTATGTGTCTTTGTATGTATGTCTTGTGTGTGTGTATGTGTCTGTCTGTGTATATATGTGTGTGTGTGTCTGTATGTGTCTTTGTATGTATGTCTGGTGTGTGTGTATGTGTGTCTGTATGTATGTGTGTCTTGTCTTTGTATGTATGTGTCATTGTATGTGTGTCTTGTGTCTGCATGTGTGTGTGTCTATGTATGTCTGCATGTGTGTGTGCATGTCTGTGTGTGTCTGTTTGTATGTGTGCCTGTCTGTTTGTATGTATGTGTCTTGTGTGTCTGTATGTGTGCCTGTCTGTATGTATGTCTTGTGTGTGTCGTATGTGTCTTGTGTGTGTGTATGTGTCTGTCTGTATGTATGCGTGTCTTGTCTTGTATGTATGTCTCATTGTATGTGTGTCTGCATGTGTGTGTGTCTATGTATGTCTTATGTGTGTGTGCCTGTCTGTTTGTATGTGTGCCTGTCTGTTTGTATGTATATGCTGCAAGACTAAATATTTGATATCTGGTTCGATTTTCGTAAGGAACAAACGAAGGTCTCTTTCAGTGATATTCAGACGACTTCTCTGTTTGCGCATAATATGATTTCTCATTTGTGCGTCAGCTAATCTCCTCTCCCTCCTCAATTCCCCTCCCCACCTTTTTTTCCCCTTTTTTCTATTTTTTAACCGTCCTTATAGCAATGCCCAGTAGGAAGGCTGAGCTAGGTAGCCCACTTACTATAGTCCACTATAACATACAGACACACACACACACAGGACACACACACAGGACACACATACAAAGACACAGACAGGCACACATACAAAGACACAGACAGGCACACATACAAAGACACAGACAGGCACACATACAAAGACACAGACAGGCACACATACGTGTGTGTGTATGTGTGCCTGTCTGTGTCTTTGTATGTGTGCCTGTCTGTGTCTTTGTATGTGTCTTTGTATGTGTGTCCTGTGTGTGTGTGTGTCTTTTTTGTGTGTCTGTATGTTATAGTGGACTATAGTAAGTGGGCTACCTAGCTCAGCCTTCCTACTGGGCATTGCTATAAGGACGGTTAAAAAATAGAAAAAAGGGGGAAAAAAAGGTGGGGAGGGGAATTGAGGAGGGAGAGGAGATGAGCTGACGCACAAATGAGAAATCATATTATGCGCAAACAGAGAAGTCGTCTGAATATCACTGAAAGAGACCTTCGTTTGTTCATTACGAAAATCGAACCAGAAATCAAATATTTAGTCTCGCAGCATCAACCTCATGGATCTCATTAATCACTAGTAAAGGTAATTTCAATTTACTTTATTGTTTTCTCATTAAACGTTATAAAGTTAAAAACCTTATAAACCTGCATTAAGTAGAAATAAAAAGATAAATGTACGTACATTTATTTTTTTTAAAAACACCCTCCTTTCTTAAAAATATTCTGCATTTGCGCGAAAACTGGTGGGCGGTAAGGAAATTTTTTCAACCAAAAAGATGCATTAGTGGGCGGTAGGTAGAAAAAGGTTGACTACCACTGATCTAAACGGTGATTGCAGGTGGTGACAGGCAATTCTCAATATACACATTGCAGCACTTCAAAGAAGTGATCTCAGATCACTTCCTCCCAGCACCTGTGAGGGTGAATCTGCACTGGATTAGAGCAGCCCACAGCAGCTACGGTTCGTAAATTAAGATAAAACCATCAATCGCTGTTAGAAACTTTGGAGGGGAGATTTATCATCAATGCTTCACTACAAGAATCGTTTGACTGGTCAAAGTCCAGCACTGGCAAGGAAGGAGTAGGCATAAAGGGGCGGATGTTTAGTAGCTGCAGAGGTTATCACATCTTTACTGTGTATACACACACACTCTTGATATAAAATGTCCACAGCTAATGGTATGAATAAAGTTATACGACACAAAACAAGAAAGGGAAGAGAAGTGGATAACCACAAATGAAAGTGAAAATCATAAGGGAAATATAGAGGTGGACAATAAGGTGCAAATAGGAAGAGGTGGAATTATTAAACTGCAAATGAGAGATGACAATGTAAAGGAGTAAAGGTCTACAAGGAAAATTACGGTCCTTGACTTGTGGTTTTAGCACAACCATAACATAACCGTGACACATTCTGTAAACCCTTGACATGAGTGGCCTGGTCAAACTGGTGACATAATAAATTATTCAGCTATTGCCCCCTATGCACATAGAGACCACATGCCTAACGACAGGATTGTTGTGGTCAAGCTCAGGATACATTTTCATTTAGAGGAATATATCCAACAGCAAATCAACAAAATGGACACATTTCCTACCCAATGTTAATTGATATACCCCTTATCACTGATTCTATATATTTAAGCTCTTCAAGATCCAAAAGATACACAAATAATAGATCCCACCACTATGCTCCATGGACCAAAAAACATTTTCTTCCATTAGTTCCACCGAGCCAAGCCACACAGTACAGGGATAGCTCACTGACAGAGCATCAGCTAATCACTCTGCCCTGCACTACTAGACTCAGTGGACAAAGCTTGTGAAGTTAGAGGGGCAGATGGCCTGGTGGAGCCCATGTATGTTTAATCCCCCACTTCCCCCAAAAGGGGGTCAGGGCATTCCTGGCACCATAAGGACTATGGCATGCAGTAATCGTTATGGTGATTGGCGTTCTCCTTTAAATATAAGTAGTTTCCAAATGCCATCAATACAGATTGCTCTTGTTCATAGGTGTACTTAATGTAGAAAAACTCTGGCTGTCCCTCAAGTACATTGTAGTAACCTTTTAGTGCTTTATGATCTCCAATACTGCACACCTTCGAGCTATCAAACGCTTATACATCTATATACAGGGAATACAAACATCAAATCGCTACTACCTGTGTGATTCTCAAATGCATATCTTTTCTCTGCCACTGCTTGCTTTATTTCATCAAGAACAGAGCTTAGATCTCGAGATCTCTTTTGATTTTCTTGTTCTGCACGAAACAACCTTTGCTGAAGTTCTGAGAATTGTTTTTCATATGTGTCTATTCCATCTCCTAAAAAAAATAAAAAAATAAAAATAACTGGTAAGCATGATGTAAGAAACCATGACATTCAGCACAATATTTCCATTTCATAACTGTTGTAAGTCCTACAGAAACATCACATTTTGCAAAGAATCCTCTGGATCAGTGGTTCCCAAACTGTGTGCGCAAGGGCGCTGCGGAATGTTTCTGCGGAATACTTCCTTGGTGTTATAGTTATAGCACCGGGAAAACATTACTGTTGAACAGGGGCCCGGTTGGTTGCCGCGGTCCTTTAAGACCGCGACCGGGCACCTGTAAGATCGGGCAGCTGGGAGGAGATGACAGCCTGTCACTTCCTCCCAGCATCATGCAAGGAGACAATGTGTGAGGGAGAGGAGGCAGCCTCAGCATGATGGGAGAGGAGCACACAGAGCTCCAGACCCCTCACTCCCACCAGCAGCACTCCCAGCCACCCTCCTGGAGACACAAGGTAAGCCAACAGGAGGGTGGCTGAAGATAATATCTTGTGTGTATGAGTAAGAGTGTGTGTGTGCGTGTGCGTGTGTGCGCACTCATCTGTGTGCCAGGATATGGTCTGTGTATGTGCATCTGTGTGTATCTGTTTCATTGTATGTGCATGTATCAATGTTTGTGTGTGCCAGGGTGCGTGTGTTTATGATGGTGTATGCGTGTGTTAATGTGTCAGTGTGGGTGTATGTGTACGTGTCGGTGTCTATATAAATTTGTGTAAGTATGTACGTGTGGTAGTCTATGTGCATACATCCAAGCAGTCATACACCAGCACAACATACAAACACACCTCTGCATTCTAACACAAATATTACATACAAATACACCCCTGCATTCAAACTCCAAAACTATATACAAACACATCCCTTAACTCAAATACAAATGTACATCCGCATTTAAAAGTAAATATTCAAACACACCCAATCAAACATTACAAACACACCCCTATATTAACTCCTTAAGGACTGAGCCAAATGTACACATTGTGATCAAAACAAAACAAAAACTTGAATTTGTGCTATGTCTGTTCAGGCGTAATTTGCCTCTTTCATATTATGTGCACCCACACTTATTACATATAATTTTATTCAGGGGAAACAGGGCTTTCACTTAACATCAAATATTTAGGTATGAAACATAATTTAATATGAATAAAATATTTTAAAAATGGGAGAAAATTTGTATTTAAAAAAAATAAAATTTAGTTCTACGTGACATTTTAACTGTGAATGTCATAATACGGTTTGCTTTTACTGCAATAAAATACACATTTCTATTCAGCGATGTCTCACGAGTAAAACAGTACCCCCTACGTACACGTTTTATGGTGTTTTGGGAAGTTACAGGGTCAAATACAACAGGTTACATGTTTCAATTTTTTTCACATTGAAATTCGCCAGATTGGTTACGTTGCCTTTGAGACCATATGGTAGCCCAGAAATTAGAATTACCCCCATGATAGCATACTATTTGCAAAAGTAGACAACCCAAGGTATTGCAAATGGGGTATATGTCCAGTCTTTTTTTAGTAGCCACTTGGTCACAAACACTAGTGTTAATATTTGTTTGTGTGTGAAAAATGCAAAAAACTAATTTGAACGCCAGTTTTGGCCAGTGTTTGTGACTAAGTGGCTACTAAAAAAGACTGGACATACCCCATTTTCAATACCTTGCGTTGTCTACTATTGCAAATGGTATGCCATCATGGGGGTAATTTTCATTCCTGGGCTACCATACGCTCTCAAAGGCAACATAACCAACCTGGCAAATTTCAATGTGAAAAAAATGAAAAGCAATCCTTATATTTGACTAACTTTTGAAAACACCATAAAACATGTACATGAGGGGTACTGTTATACTCGGGAGACTTCGCTGAACACAAATATTAGTGTTTCAATACAGTAAAACTTATCACAACAATTATATCGTCCGTGTAAGTGCCTTTTGTGTGTGAAAATAGCAAAACATTTCACTTTCACTGATGATATCATCCTTATAATACATATACACGGGGGGCGGGGCCTGACACTCACCATGGCAGGACGCACTTTCAGAGAGCTCCGGCTCTTCAAGCCTTAAAATCGGGGCAATCTTGCCTAAAAAGAAGCAGACAGTACCCCAACACAGCTGTAGACCATCACGACGACCGGCGGTACCGTCCTATGCCCGGAGATACCCGGTGTGACGAACACATATCTCGTATGAGATTTGCGGCCTGGCGTGCCCGGCAATTGGAGGAAGCGGCCGATCGCCCAACCCGGAGAGCACACTTGGCAGAAGCCTCACCGCAACCCCGTTACCTCCCCCCCTTGGACCGGTGGGGGTTATCCCGGTCCCCACCCAGTGGGCTGACTCACGTATGACCAAGAGATCAAGGCAGAAACATAGGCCTGATGAACCGCGGCCCCTTCAATATGGCGGAGGACGCATGGCTCCCACACTCCAACGACATACTCACACGGCTGGAAAGACACTTTCAAAAGTTTTGGCAGCAACTGGAGAGTAAGCTTTCTACACCCACACCACCACAGATACGCAATCATCGTCTTCCACAACCTGTAACTCCACAAACAACAGGGGCACCTAAGCGGAGACAGAGAAGAAGGCGCACTCTACCCGAGCGCGGGGCAGCATGGATACGCACCCCGAGGCTGTCGGGCGGGGACCGGAGACTAGAAAGCAACCTCAAGCACCGCAAACCAAACAGGGGGAAGGGTAAACCGCGCGAAGAACACCCGAAACCACAAGCGGCCAACCCCCCTGCTACAAGCCTACCTGGGCAGAGCGCTCCTAGAGGTACTATCTCACCACCTCATCCCCGCCGAATGCAGTCCAGCCACAACCAGCGCCGGACACAACCGGGAACCAATGATTGCACCTGGAAGAGGACAGATCCGGCACCGACACATCCCCAGGTCTGCGGTCTCCAAATGCCGGCACCCCTACAAACGTGGGGACAGAGTGACTATCCTGCAAGAGCCCTGAACTTACCGACTGTGGGAGTCGGCTGACTTTCATTGCCCCATTCCGGGATAGACTGCTGCCTTATGTCTATGCAGACCTAGCAGACTCTTTCCTGTATTATTCGGCTGTGACCTATATGATTTAAGGTTGGAGCGCTGGCTTACCTATGTGCTTCAAATCAGAGCATTGTTAAGTATTTAAATATGAATATATAGCCTGACAGGAAAGAATTGATTACTTTTCTAAGCATCAAGGTGACCATAGCTCATGTACTATACATGCACCTACTACTTGTTTTAGCCTTTTCCCTTCCATATAAAGCTACTGTTCCATCTCGTTAACTGAGTTACAAAACTTGTCACTCTCGTAAGCTATGCTGAGCTTTTGCCTTTATCTCTTATCTGTCTAGAAACTAACAGCTTAAGCAATATATTACCAGCTAGATCTAACCACTGGGGCAGCCCAAACCTGTTTAAAACTTATGGAATAACTGTTGACTTCTCCTTACACTTATATCGCAACTAGCACTGACTTAAGCATAAAAGTTTTCCTCACTCAAAAATGCAAGGTTAAACACCTTACCGTACTCTTACGCACAACTTGCTATGGCATATGCATAATATCTAACCTAGCATGTTTACCATAAAATATTGATGTTTTATATAGCCTGTTAGTCTCATGTTATACAAAAATGTGTTGTCTAAACTGCCACACGCTGAAATGCTATAAAATTGCCTGCAGCTGCTGTCGTGGCTCTGCACGCTTGTTGTTCATCTATGCACAAGAAAAAATAAAGAATTTAAAAAAAATAATACATATACACACACACACACATATATATATATATATATTTGTGTTAAGGGCTCATGATAGTACAGAAGATACAGACACTGTTAGGTGTGGGATGGTATTAAAAGAGCAAGTCGGTTGTGGTGTGCCAAAACCGACGATGAGGTAGGCCTGTAAATAAAGAGGGAAAAAAGTAGAAAATCACATTTATTACGAAACGAGCAATATACATACTTTAACCAGACATATCTTGAAAGGCATTTCTAACTTCTTGTACTGGGTTAGGTATGTATCTAGAGTATGCAGAAGACTTCCGGCGTCCTAGTGACTTGATGACATGTACTGGAATGTTTGCACTGGACGCTGTAGTGGCTGCTCCTATGCGGAAGGAGTGGCCCGAATAGTTAGTTGCTTTTAGGCCTAGTTGTGTAAGTAATGACCTGACGTGGGTCATGAAGGTGGTGGTAGTGAGTACAGAACCTTGTAGAAAGAAGAGTGGTTGAGATGGTGATGCTGTTGTAACCTGGGTATATGTGTCCAGTAATGTGACGGGGCACCATGCGTTGTGGGTAGGATAGTATCTAACCTCTACCGGAGGTGCGTGTTGATTGGTTTTAGAGTGATGCAGAGCCAAGATATAGTAGTCCATGTGCTTTGTTAAGTGTGAGTGAAGCAGAATGTGAGTGGACTGGGTTGTATTGATGGCGGTAAATTCTCGTGGTCTTAAAAACCCATAAAAGGCCAAATAGATAGCGGTTTTAATAATAAGGTTTGTGTTGGTGGCAAAGGGTTTTAAATCTAGTAGTTTGGAGAGATCTTTGAAAATGTTGATGTCTATGGGTAGCCTTTGTGCAGTACGTGGGGGTTCGGATCTCTGAATACCCCTAAGGATGTTTTTATCTGGTAGGAGGACATGAAACTAGTGTTGTTTGGTTGTAATGTTAACATATGATGTTGTACGCCTGTTAGATATAGCTTGATTGTGTTGTATGATAATTTGAGTTTGAGGTGGCAAAAGGAAGCAAAACCCAACAAGGATGTCATAATGAAAGGTTGTGCGATATTGTGTGATGACAGAAATCTTTTGAATAGAAGGAAGGCTCTGTCATAGGTCTTCCGGGTATTGGAGGATAGCGCTAATTGTGACAATGTCCGGCTGTGTTGCATGATAGCGTCTAATCCATTACTAGTTGTTGGAAAGGTGGAGTGGTCGTGGCTGTGCGTGCAGCTGACGGCAGTATTTGTCGAAAAGCCTGTAAATTGAAACGAGACAAATGGTCAGCAGCCGTGTTGCATACACCTGGGACATGCACACAAACCAAGAAAAAATTGTGACACGCAGCCAGCCAGGTGAGTTTCCTCAAGAACCTCATAATGGTCAGTGATTTGGATCGACCTTTGTTGATGATGTGACATGTTGCTTGGTTGTCTGAGTAGCAACGTACTGACGCACCTGCCCATAGATGCCCCCACGTCACGGCAGCTGCCACAATGGGATATATCTCAAATAGAGCTGAGGTAGTAGAAAAATTCTCCAGGTCCTGAACCTCTGGAGGCCAACTACCCCAAAGCCATTCGTTCCCGTAAATTGCTGCAAAACCTGTGGTAGACGCCGCGTCTGACCAGATGGTAGGCGAAGAGTCAGACAGTTCAGGGAGGAACATGCTTATTCCATTCCAGGTGGTTAAAAAATTTCTCCACATAAGTAGGTCTGCCGTGGCGTGGGTATCCAGGGGTAACCTGTGTGCATCATTGTCAAACAATGGGAACATGTGTAAGAGCCGTGAGATGAAAGCCCGGCCTTGAGGTATAATGCGCATGGCAAAATTTAGTGACCCAAGTAGAGATTGCAATTCTTTGCGGTTGCAAGTACCGAGGTGTAGGTAGAGATTGATGTTGGTAAGGATGTTCTCTATCTTGGTGTGTGGCAGGCTGGCTTGCATGTTGGCTGAGTCTAATATGATCCCCAGGAAAGTGATGACTGTATCTGGTCCTTCGGTTTTTGTGGGGGAAACCGGGACGCCCACCTGTTCGAACAGACTGATGGTTTCTATGAGGCTACTGGGTGGGGAAATATTGTCTTCGATTAGTAAGAAATCATCCAGGTAGTGTATAACTGTAGGGCATCTAGCTACATTTAACAATAACCAGCATAGTGTTTCGGCGAATACGTCGAAAATGGCCGGACTACTTTTTGAACCAAATGTTAAGCGTGAGAAAAAGTAGTAGTACCCGGCCCACTTAATGCCATAGTGTAGGGTGGATAGGCAATAATTTGAAAGCATTGGTTATGTCAGTCTTGCTGAGCCATGCTCCGACCCCCTGCCTGCATGATAGCCATAATGGCGTGGTCTATGGTGGAGTATTGCAGGGAAAATTCCTCAGAGGGGATAAGGGAGTTCAGACTTGGTGTGGCAGAGGTGTGAGGTGCCGACAGATTGATGATAAGTCTTTGTTTGTGGGAAGACTTCCCTGTGACAATACCAATGGGATTTGTCCTCCATGTGGTGAAAGGAGAGGACTGAAAGGGTCCTAATAAGAAGCCCTCTGCCACTTCTTTGGCTATAAGAGTGCTGACCGCTGTAGGGTTTTGTTGGGCAGATTGCAGATTAGGGCATTCAAGGATTCCTGTAGGCATGTGTATTAGACCAGTATGGAATCCTTGTGATAGACCAGTGATGATGAATTCTACCAGGTGTCTAGATGGATGTAGAGACAGTAGTGCCGTGAGTACAGAAATATTTATATCCGTTAAGTATTGCTTAGGGTACATTTTATTTGGACACATGGTTTTCGCATGTGCCCTAAAACATTTGGAACATATGTGCAACAACCTACATCTGCTGTAATTACAAGCACCGACATTGAAATTATTACAAATTTGGGATTTCCCCAAAAACTTAATAGGACGTCCCAGTTTATCTTTGGGCGTTTTCTCTGCTGAACCAACGGGACCAGTGCCCTGTGAAGTAGTGGGTTCGTTTGCCGTGGTAGGACAAAAATTGGTCGTATGGGCCATGGAGGAGCAGTGTGCACAGGCCGGTGTTCTTAGACCTGCAAAGTGTCTGCAGAAAATGACCGTATCGATCTTACTCCAGTTGGATCTTTTCCCGTACTGAGAAAAGGCGCCAGACACTTTGGCAGAAAAAGATCTATGGTAGTCATAGAAAGCTGACCCACCATATTTGTTGCCCAGGTCCACCAGCCTGTGCATATACAGGTCAAACTCACGTCTGTGGGGATATACAGTACACATCACATCTCGATAAATACCGAAAGCTAAAACAAATTCTGGAATAGTAAGTTTCCTATTTAAACGTGCATCCCTAGCTTTTATCACCACAGAAACATCGTCGTAAGCGTAAGTTTTATGTTCTACTATATCCTGGGAGGCAATGAGTAGTGAGGCCAGATTGACATCTTTACCTTGCAGGATTTCTTTTTTGAGGTGTTCAGGTATCATGTGAGCAGGGTGAACCTCGTCATCGTCCGAGGTGATGGCTGTGGAGACTGATTGCAATCCTGCCACTGCCGTGGGGATCGCCGCGGTCCTTCCAGCCATGGTGAGGGCTGTAGTGACCGATTCAAGTGACTCCAGCCTAGAATTAACCTTGCTCATGGAAGCCATGAGGGATGTGAGCATGCCATGAATGTCTCCTGGGTTGGACTGGCTAGATCCTTCCCCGGCATCCCTATTGTCGGTTGAGGTGTGCAGTAATTTGTAAAGTTCTGCTTTCCTTGCCGTTGCTGGGAAAGGAATATGTCGTCTCTTGAGTTCGCTAGTGATGCGAGGGATAGTCCACGACCTAAAAGAAGCTGGGCTAGCCATATCCTCCTCCCGTGATGGAGTGTTTTCTCTTGCTGGAGTACTTGGGATGGAAAAATCCTCTACCCCTTCTTGAGACATACTAGATGAGAAAATATATGGTTAGCGTGAAAAACCCCAGGGGATGTACTGGCAAGCTAATTATGCCGGATAAGGCGAAACATTAATCTTGTTATTTGGTGACAGGTGAGGCCCTACTAGTTGCCAAGTGGCTGTGAGAGGCTCTATGTGTCGGCGCGAGGGGTTACTGAGGCCGCTCGTCGTAGCGGCAGGAGTTCGTACACCTCTCGGTGACAATAAAAGAAAAAACAGGGGAAGGGAGTGACGGGTGACGCCCTCTCTATACTTTGCGAGGCGGCTAACTTACGTGTGGCCCGGGTGGCGTTACCTCCGAAACGTTGAGGCGGGGTGTTGGCCTCGCGGACCACTAATCGATAGGCAAAAAGCCCAGAGGGGAGATACCTATTTGGGCCTATAACCCCTACCATTTGCCAGTACTCTAAGTCCTATGTAGAGATGGAACCGTATGTGATATACGGTGTGAGCAGGCTTAACGTACCTGATAGTATGCAAGTGATTGATAGCGACAGGTATAGAAACAACCTGGAAAACCTAGAGGTTGGAAACAAGATACGCCAAGTGTGAGATTTGGATCCTTGATACCAAAGGCTAAACACTGTAGTGCGTTTATATATTCATATGTAAGGGAAATGTATATGAATGGTGCTTTTTGATGGGAGTAATGAGTATGCTTGCTAGTGTTAGTAGTCTAATGTGGTGTAGTATTGTGATCATGTAGTTTAATTTAGGGTGATTAAATAAAATTTCTACAGGACTATGTAAAAAGGAAAGTAATCATGTAATTTTATTATAAAATACCGAAATATTGACGTGTGAGTGGTTGAATCAAGGCGTGTGATTTAACCCGAAAGTACATGAAATAATTTACGACCGAGTACTTGTGTATGTAATTTGAGTACATAAAGAAAAAGTCAGCATATGACACGTGCCATGTAATGAAAAGTGTACATGGTGTGTTTACACAGGGAGAGAGAGAAAAAAACAAACCGTATGTTTAAAACAAATTCTCTAGGTGCCGATGGAAGGTACATAAATAATGTAAAGTTTGTTTAAGCAAAAAACTATGTATATACCAGTAATTAATATATTATTATCTAAAAATACATGGAATCCTAACCTAAGTATAATTGATGTGACAGCATAATTGATGAAAAACCATGCTATAATCGTTATATGTATATGATACACAGACTGTAATACTTAATTTTATAACAAGACACGGAGGCTCATATTGCATATCCCTTTCTTTACTGTTGACAAATAGCAGCAAAGGAAACAAACAGAATGAAAAAAAGAATGAACATGTGATAACATAGGCCCCTCCCCCTCAGGTCCCAGTATAACAGGCAGCACTTCCCTTCCATTTCCCTCTTTCTTTGCTGCTCTGACACAAGGATAAGTACATGCCATATTTTCTCCTCATATTTCTCTTATATACTGTTCATTGATAATTTTCTCTTATTTAATTGATATTTATTTAATTTGTATTTCTTTAGTCTTTTATTTCTAAGGTTAGTATTTGTCTCGTTATACACTAGCCTCAGGGCCCAGACCTCCCCTGCTTATGTAATCTTGTCTGTTTCTTATGCTCGAGCGCCTCTCTGCGCACTTCTCCTTGTTTCATAATTTCACCGCGTATCTCGCGGGTGCCGCGAATCCCGCGAGATTCCCGGCGGCCATTTTCTGACATCCTGTCCCTACCTCTTAGTGTGTCGCTGGTCTGGGCCCTGGTGAGAGCGTTTTTTCCTTGCTTGGTTTGTTTGGGTGACTAACCCATACGTCCTTTATTCCTATCACTATCATGCCTAAACCCAGACTATCTACTGGGTCCGCTCACTCTGGGGAGTCGGATTCCCCAGTAATCAGAACTGAGGCCCCTGTCACCTCAGATATTTCGCCTTCTATGGCGGATGGGACTACCCAACCCGGTGGACCACAGTTTCTGGCGCTACAGCGCTCAGTGACAGACGCCATTATGGCTGCTATGGGGTCTATGTCCTCCACCCTCTCCCACACCATTTCACAAGCCCTCTTGCCCCGTCCTTCAGACGAGCAACTCTCGGGCACCTTGACACCCCAGGGAGAGGTATCTAAAGGGGACTTCAAAAAGGCTGCCCGTAAGTCTAAACACTCCTCTGCCTCCAGAAACACCATGACTGGCGTACCTTCGGTCGCCCCAGAAAGCGTGTCCCATCCACGCAAAAGAGCCTTTCCACGCCAGGCAGAACGGGCGCGGCTTTGGAAATGTGCTAGAGCACAGATTGAGAGCGACACCGACTCAGAAATCGGGTCAAATGAGGAGGCTATGAATGAGTCAGATACCGACTCTGATGCGGATTCCGCCGATGGCGCTCTCGACCTCCTTTCCTCTGCTCAGGCAGAGATGCCCGGAGGCGAGACAGGGACCAGGAACCCCGCGGCTGCGGGGCCATCCCTCGTGGATCCTTCGGGGGTCCCACTCTTCGACCCGGATGACCTTCATCATCCGAGGTCGGCGGAGTGGCTCCCGGCCGACCAAGTTGCCACATACCTGGAAAATTGGGTCAGAAAACCCTTAAGCAAGGCGGCCCGCAACAAATTGAGGGCGGAGTGTCCTAGGCCTCTGGTGCCCAACAAGGTTTGTGACACCCCAGAGGTTGATCCTAAAATGACCCAGTTCCTCACTAAACTGGGCTGGAACCCCCGTAAAGGACTAGAGTCCGCTTTGAAGTCCTGCCAGGACAAGCACCTGGACATATTCGGGCCTTTGGCCAAATTATTTGACTTGGCGGAAGACGCCAAAGCGGAGAACCGCATGGTCGACCCTGAAGACCTTAGAGGTTGGGTCCAGAGAGCAATTTGTATTGCTGGGAGCGTAAATACCTCCCTATCTATTGAAAGGCGTAAAGCCATATTATTCAAAATTGAGCCCAAACTAGCCAACCTCGCCCTTACGGAGGCGGGCAAAGACGCCCAAGGACTCCTCTTCGGAGACTCCTTCATTAAAGACTTAGGGCGTTTTGTGGGTGCATTCACGGCTCTAGACAAGGCCCAGGCCTCCATGAGGCGAGTATTCCAGGGGCGGGTCTCTACCAGGGCCGGCAGAATCAGGAGCCGTCTGTCCGGCCGCAACTATCCCCAATCCCGTGGCACGGGAAGAGGCTCCTTTCAACACTATAACCAGTACCAGGAGACCTCCCGCCCCATGTTTTTTCCATCCCGTGGACGTCAATGGCGATCCAGAGGCCTTCGGGGTAACCCAAACTCCAGACGACCATACGGTGAGTTGCCTTCTACCACATATTTCTTCTCCGGGTTACATAGGGGGCAGACTCCAAAATTTTTTCCCAGCCTGGTCACAAATCACTTCAGATCCCTGGGTACTGGCCACTATTCGGGGCTTCCATATAGAACTCACCTGCCACCCTACACACATTCCCCCTCCTCGACCGATCCGCTTTTCCCTCCAGGATCGCGGTCGGATCGACGAAGAACTTTCAACCCTCCAGTCCAAAGGGGCTATCGAACTAGCACCCCCCAGCCCTGCGGGCGTAATAAGCAATATCTTCCTAGTGGAAAAGAAAGGCGGCCAATTGAGGCCAGTCATAAATTTGCGCCCCCTCAATGCCGTAGTCAGGTACCGCCATTTCAAGATGGAGGGTATTCACCTGCTAAGGGATCTCCTCCTCCACGGAGATTGGCTAGCGAAACTAGACCTAAAAGACGCGTACCTAACAGTGCCAATAGCGGAGGCCTCTCGGGACCTCCTACGCTTTTACTGGCGACACGAAACATGGCGATTCACCTGTCTGCCCTTTGGCCTATCCTCAGCCCCGTGGTGTTTCACAAAACTTCTACGGCCCGTTATGGCCTGGCTACGCAGTCGAGGAGTTCGGCTAATCGTCTACCTAGACGATATTCTCCTCCTGGCTCAGGAGCGCTCCACCCTCCTCACACATCTACGACTAGCCATAAACCTCCTGTCACGCTTAGGTTTCATAATCAACTGGGAGAAGTCATGCCTGACCCCCGCCACCCGCTTGGAATTCCTAGGATTCCAAGTGGATTCGGGGGCAGCGACGCTGAGTCTCCCGATATCCAAGATTCGATCCATCCGCAAAGAATTACGCAGGGCCCTTATCCGACCCCAGCTCACCTTACGCCAATTGGCACGCCTCATAGGCCTGCTGGCCTCTTCAATCCAGGCCGTGTTCCCAGGCCCACTCCACTACCGAGCGCTACAGCGCCTAAAGATCGCTCACCTAAGAGCCGGGGCATCCTACGCAGACCTGGTCTCTCTGGACAACGAGACGAAAGACGAGTTGCGATGGTGGATTCTCAACCTGTCTGCATGGAATGGCAAAGCCATCTTCGGCTTAATGCCGGAATTCACGATCGACTCGGATGCGAGTCTACACGGTTGGGGAGCCCACTGCGAGGGCATCTCAACTGGGGGCCGGTGGTCGGAGTCCGAAGCCAGACTACATATCAATGCCCTGGAACTTCTGGCAGGCTCCTTCGCCATCCGCAGCTTCGCCAAGGACCGTGCCCTATCATGTATTCGGCTCCGCATGGACAATGTTTCGGCGGTGAGATATGTCAACCACCTGGGTGGTACACAGTCGGCGGTCCTGGCCAGGTTGGCGAAAGACTTTTGGGAATTCTGCCTGGAACGGAACCTGATGGTCTACGCAGAGTACTTACCTGGTCTGCACAACGTCCAGGCGGACTGGAGTTCACGTTATCTTTCAGACACCAGCGACTGGAGATTAGCCAGGAAGGTGTTATCCAACATATCATCTCTCTGGGGACCATTTACCATAGACCTTTTCGCCTCCCGGCTCAATGCCCAACTCCCACGCTTCTTCAGCTGGAGGCCGGACCCAATGGCGGAGGCAGTGGATGCCTTCCTACAAGATTGGAAGGGAGGCCTCCTCTATGCCTTTCCCCCATTCTCCATGATCCCTCGCTCACTCCTGCAGACCCGCAAACACCGGGCGGAGCTAGTCATGGTCACCCCATTCTGGGAAACGCAGTCTTGGTTTCCCCAAATGCTCGAGATGACGTTGGACTATCCTCGACTCCTGCCGGGTCGCCACGACCTGCTGCAAGACCCGACGGGACGCTATCATCCCCTCCGGCTGGAGGGCTCTCTCCCACTTCTGGCATGGCGAATCTCCGGGGACCCTGGGAAATCCAAGGAGTTTCGGACGCAACTAGACACTTATTGGCTGCAGCATGGGCTCCCGGCACTAGACGGGCATATGGGTCAGCTTGGCGAGCTTGGGCTAGCTGGTGCATGGCTCGGAACGAGGATCCCGTTTCGGCCCCTGTAACAACGATCCTGCAGTTCCTGACGTCTCTCTTCGAAGCCGGTAAGGCTTACAGGACCATTAACCTTTACCGTTCCGCTATCTCGGCGATTCACCAAGGCTTCGAGGGCCGCCCCGCGGGACAACACCCTCTAGTGTGCCGACTCGTCAAGGGCTCTAGATTTTCAAGGCCACCCAGGCCCCGCTACTCCACGACCTGGGATGTTTCAGTTGTATTGGCTTTCCTCTCATCCTGGCCCGCTAACGCAGGACTCTCCCTCAAACAGCTGTCGGCCAAATTGGTGTGCCTGCTCTGTCTCATCTCATGCAAGAGAGTCTCGGATATCAGTGCACTGGACGTCGATGCCAAGTCATACACCCCGGACGGGGTAACTTTTAACATCAGCAGACGCACTAAGACTTCCATCAAAGCGGTATCCTACCCTAGTTTCCCTGCCTCTCCTTCGCTATGCCCAGTGACCTGCCTTTGTGAATATGAATCTCGCACCGAACCACACCGATCTACTGCCTCCCATCAGTTGTTCTTATCTTTCCGTCCTCCTTTTCACCCAGTTTCCAGCACTACCTTATCACGCTGGGTGAAATGGCTGCTGGCCCAAGCGGGCATTGACACTACAGTGTTCGGCGCCCACTCAGTACGAGGGGCTTCGGCCTCTTCTATGATGTCTGCGGGCGCCCGCCTAGAGGACATTATGAAAACAGCTGATTGGTCTAGGGAATCTACCTTCCGAGAATTCTACTTTCGGCCGGCCCCACACACATTCGCTGTAATAATGGATCAGCTTTAAACTTGCAATATGAGCCTCCGTGTCTTGTTATAAAATTGCATGATTTTGCTATTACATGACGAAAAGTCATGATTTTATTAAAGACACGGAGGCGAGTATTGCGCCACCCTTTTTTGTTATTCTCACACGCTGGTAAGTATGTATCTCCCCACCCAAATTACTCATACCACGATACACCACATAGTATAGTTTGGGACGGTAAGTGGGGCCGTCCTTAGACTTGTTGTTTTCAATATTACTGGATATGTTAACATTGATTGTTTTGTGGGATTGTATACACAAGGGTCTTTGTTCTCACTGGTGTAACCTTGTAACTAGTTACAAGTATCGACTTTAACCTGTTGGCTCCTGTCCTTTATATCTCCACAGCTTAATCTGGCAAGACGTCTAGCAAGGGTCCGGTTTATTGGTCTCCTCCCGCTGTCCTCCATCGGTCCTATGGATTCTACGGCCACACTTCCCAGTTTGTGATGTTATACCTCTTCGGTTTTTTCTGTTATTACCTTGGGACTTTATTCTCGCATTACTCTAGTTATGGACATTGTTCTTTGGTCGCATCTGCAGAAAGAGGGAAATGGAAGGGAAGTGCTGCCTGTTATACTGGGACCTGAGGGGGAGGGGCCTATGTTATCACATGTTCATTCTTTTTTTCATTCTGTTTGTTTCCTTTGCTGCTATTTGTCAACAGTAAAGAAAGGGATATGCAATACTCGCCTCCGTGTCTTTAATAAAATCATGACTTTTCGTCATGTAATAGCAAAATCATGCAATTAACTAAAATCTGTATAGGAGAGGAAAAAAGGAAAAAAATAAAAAATATATATGCATATATATGGAATAACCTACTACCAGGTATTAAAACTGAAAATATAGAAACCAACTGAAAATAACAAGAGTGAAAAGTAAATCATATGAATGCTACAGATATATATATGTATATATATATACATATACATACACACACACATATATATATATATATATAAATTGGAAGGCATGGCCTGAAGTTGTGGGAGGGGCTATAGACCTACTTAAGGGACTCCCCCCCCCCCCTTCCCTTACTTACCTTCATTGGTCTAGTGGAACAGCGTGATACTCGCCGGCTTCTTTCCCTTCCGGTGAGACGCGGCACTTTCTCTACGTCACATCGTGAGTACCCGCCGGCACCTACACGCCGGCTCCACAGCCCGACCAGACCGGCTCCACAGCCCAACCACCCCCCCCCCCCCCCCCCTCGATGGGGCGGTAAGCCAGGGGGAATTTACTAGCTGGGCAGCACGGCTCAGACGGGAACAGGTACAGAGACTATTACCATGAGGAGTCCCTGTTCCCGCCGGCTGCCGGCTACCGGCTATACAGGTTGAAGGGGAAGGTGGGTTGTGTTTTTTGGGGGGCAATCTACACGGCACGGACAGGAACAGGCCTCACAGACTCCTATACCGTTAGGAGTCCCTGTTCCCGCCGGCATTACACTGGGAAGGGGGGAGGTGGGCTGGGTTGTCTGAGTAAGACCCAGTCTGCTCGTTTGTTTCACTAGTTAAGGGGTAAGGAGGGCATTGTACTGGTCTGGTGCTGGCTGACCCCTAGTTCAGCCATAAGAGAATAATACAATATATCTCAATTACAGTGCCTTTAATTCGGTTAAATACTGTGTTCTGTATAGAAATTACTGCAAGTAGAACTCTGGTTAAACACATATATTATACTACATGCTTTACAGATATAGAAGTTATAATAGTATATGCATTACTTACGGCTGGTTAGATAATATTATACGATATCTGCATTGATAGTTGTAAAACTTTAAAGTTTTAAGATAATTAACTCCTGTTGATGTTAAAGTACATGGCTACTGGGAGCATTGTGTCTGTAGGGGGGACAGTACTCTCTGCAGTCACCCCCTAAGCGCTTACTACTTTCAGTGATACAATCTTATGTGTATGTCCTACAAGAGTACCTTATCTAACTTCTCATACCCCCAGGAACCCCGAACACCCCTGGACGGGTCATCTAGTCTAAGCCCCCCCCTACTTAAGAGACCTCTGATTTCTCTTATACAGAAGCCAGGGCTCACTTTCTGCAGGTATGTTGGTTCACATTATTTTCAACACGGCCGTTTAGTTATTTTCCCTGCCCCTTAGTCCTAGCGGTCCGCAAGGCCAACTCCCATCCTCCACTTCGAGGTACTATACGCCCCTCGGGCCAAATCATAGTTAGTCACCTCACAAATTATATAGAGAGGGCGACACCAGTCACTGCCAAATGCCCCCCTGTCTACTCATGGAGAGGCCAACGTCCCATCACCGGTGTAGGTTACCACGCCCCTCGCACCAACTCATAGATAGAGCCTCTCTAGCCACTTGGCATTAGCAGGGCCTCACCTGCCACATATCCTAGAATAATCTTTCACCATCTGGCACTAGCTAGCCTCCTGTTCATTCCCAACCCTGGTTACCAACAATGTCTATTATATATTTTCAGTATGTCCCTACTCCCAGACGATGGTGAGGATATGTCAATCCCTGGCACCCCTGCTATGTCACTTACCCCGACTCGCAAGGGCGACATGGGAAGTCCCTCGTCCATCAGATCATGGACTATCCCCCGCATTACTGCAGAATTACGCAAACGCAGTATCCCTTTCCCGGCTACTGCCAGGAAAGCAGAACTGTTCAAATTGCTAAGAACAGATACCCTTAATACAGACGCAGGGGAAGGCACAAGCAGCTCTCAAGACCCGACTCTCCACCCTATGGTTGCCTCCCTAATCTCTTCCATGGGGAAGGTCAACGACAGGCTGGAGAGGCTGGAAGCCCATAGCTTCCCTGTACAGCCTCCTGGCCCTCTCACCAAGTAATCCCGGTCATACCCACAGCAATAGCGGGTAATTCCATATTCACCAAGACAGCCGCCCACGTTATTAATCCTGCCCACATGGTTCCAGATAATCTTAAAAAGGACATCCTGGAAGGCAAGGACGTTATCTTAGTCTCACTGCTCATTGCCTCCCAGGATATCGTGGAAAACCGGTCTTACGACTATGGGGACATCTCAGTGGTTTTAAAAGCCAGAGACCCCAGACTCAGTAAGAAACTGGCCATTCCTGATTTTGTTCTAGCTTTCGGTATCTTTAGGGATATTCTTTGCATGGTTCATCCCCATAGGAGAGAGGAACTGGATCTATATATGCATAAGCTGGTGGACCTAGGTAATAAGTATGGTGGCTATACTTTTTACGACTATCACAAGTCCTTTTCATCAAAAGTGTCGGCCACGTTGTCCCAGTACGGCATCCAGATGGATTGGAGCCAACTGGACAATTAACTGTTCCTCAGGCATTTCGCGGGGCTTAGGACACCAGCTTGTGCCATATGTACATCACCCGCTCACGCAGCTAATCTTTGCCCCCTCTGTACGGACAGTGCTCCCGGCTCATCCTTACAGCATCCCCCAAGGGCTGAGAAACAAACCAGAGACAAACTGGGTCTTCCAGTAGTGTACCTAGGCAAATCTCAAATTTTCAACAACGTCAATGATAGCTTCTGCGGTTACAGCGCCTGCCACTTATTACACGTATGCTCGCATTGTTTCAGGGCACATGCGAAATCCATGTGCCCAAATAAAATGTACCAGAAACCTTATTTGTCTCCGGTGAACGTTGCTGTACTTGCATGTATGCTGTCCACTCACCCCTCCAAACACCTTGTGGAATTTTTATGCACAGGTCTCACCCAGGGTTTTCACACGGGGCTCATTTACATGCCAACAGGGGTATTAGAGAGTGTCACAACTTGCAGTCTGCCACTAATCACCCTACTTCAGTCACTACCTTGTTACAACTTGAAGTGGATCAAGGATTTGTCATTGGGCCTTTTTGTAACCCCCCTTTTTCCAGCTGGAGAACTAACCCTGTCGGGCTGGTTTCCAGCAAAAATTCTGAGAAACTAAGACTCATCATTGACCTATCCGCACCCCACTCTTCAGCCATCCCCAGCCTAAACTCATTGATTCCATCTGAGGAATTTTCCCTACAATACTCCATTATTGATGACGCTATTGCGGCTATCAGATCGGCAGGGTTGGGGGCTTGGTTTAGCAAGGATATTGTGAATGCTTTTAAATTGTTACCTATACACCCCTCTTTGTGGCACATGCATGGCGTTGAGTGGCAAGACGCCTACTACTTTTTTTACAAAGCTCACCTTTGGGGCCAAGAGTAGTCCGAGGATTTTTGACACGTTTGCAGAAGCTTTGTGTTGGCTCCTCCTTAATACCTGCAGGTGCCCAAATGTGATAAATTACTTAGATGATTTTCTGTTCATCGAATCTAATTCCAACCACCCACGTAGTCTAGACAAAGCAGTCAAGCTATTCACCTCTCCCTTGGTGTCCCCGTGTCACCCACTAAAACCGAAGGACCAGACACAATCATAAACTTTCTTGCAATCATAAAGAATTACAATCACTTTTGGGTTCACTAAATTTCACCATGCACATAATCCCCCAGGGCAGGGCTTTCATTTCTAGGCTCCTAGCCCTGTTCCCCACCTTCTCCAACGACTATGTCCGCATATCCTTGGACTGTCCTGCGACCGCTGACCTCCAGATGTGGTACAAATTCCTCTCGGACTGGAATGGGAGGAGCATGTTCCTCCCGCAGATTTGTTATGGGCAAATACAAATATTACAAGTTTTAGAATGAAATGTTGTATTTCTTAAACTGTGTACTTTGTCTTTAAGAGATATTGCAAATTGACATGGTGTTCGAAATGGAACATATTGTTTTTCATAAATTTTTCTTTAAGCAATAACCTCAGTGCATAATATGTTTGCGCCATTTTGTCCCAGACGAATAACAATAATGCATAAAAAAAGCTTCAAGGCTATGCTACGACTCTTTCAGTACACAATATACTGTGGTAACCCCAAGTTAATGGAACTTCCCCAAATCCGGGAATCTCCCACGACTGTGCACTTACGTCTTAGTATAAACAACAGATAAGCTATTCAGACTTTAAGATGCCATCTTGAACTAAGTCAGGAAAATTTCCATGACGTATGCACCTTTTAGTTATGGCCTTGTATGTTTGCCAAATTAAGGGAGATCCTAAAATGAATAAAGTAAAAGAAGTGTTACTTTTTCATATATATGAACTACGGTAACCCTAAAATGACGACACCTAAGGTATAAATAGGTGTACTTTTAAATGTTAAGAGACAGAGGAGAGACTTGGATACAGACGCTGCTCCATCTTAAAACGACAGAGAGGCTGACATGATGACATGTTCAGAAGGGTATGTTAACCTATTAATGATATTTGCAAGCATTTAATTTCATCTTATAAACTCTGCTATAATGGATTTGATCTATCTAAAAGACAAAATCTATTGCTTCCAAGGCAATCCTTATTTTATATTGTATTCTCAATTATTTACATATGTTAAATAGAGGATCTCTTACTAACTATATAACATTATGGCTAAGATATCTGTATGGTTAGCCCTACTAAGTTCTATGCTTTAAGACATTATAGAGGTAAATAAGGGAACCGCCTGCGGTTACAGATTGATTCACAGTCACCTGTCATTTGGACAGACGCGGCATCATCCGCGGGATATGCGGCCATTTTCGGCACAGAATGGCTCTGGGGGACCTGGCCAACAGAAACACAGGGTATTGAGGGGTTTCACACTAACTCAGCCCTATTTGAAGTATACCTGATAGTTGCTGCAGCTGTCACTTGGTGTAGGTTGTGGAAAGGGCAGTCCGTACGCCGCTTTTCTGACAACCTGGCAATATGCCACATTATCAGTAAGGGTCGCTCTTTCTCCTTGGCGATTATGAGTTTCCTTAGGAAACTGACATGGCTGGCAGCTACCCATCAGTTCCACATTGTATGCTCCCATGTTCCCGGCATATACAACACGGCAGCTGACCAGCTATCTCGCTTTCAATTTCAGGCCTTCAGACTGTCCCTACACCCTCGGCAGCTCGTGTGGCAACCCCAGCTCCAACTTTCCAAGACCTTATCATGGAGTAGATGAACTACTTCAGCACAGCCATGTTCTCACCAAGTTAGCCTTATCCACCAGGACTCAACACGCGTATCACAGAGCTTTTCACTTGTACAAACAATTCATGTCTGACCATCACCTAGCCAACTGGTTTGAGGTTTCTTCACTGATAGCTTTTGCATCTTTTTGCCACCTTAAATTAAAATTCTCACATAATACTATAAAGCTGTACCTCACGGGGATACAACACCATATGTATTGCTCCTTCCCTAACCACAAAGGGTTCTTAACTTCTTACCCCATCCGAACACTACTGAAGGGCATAGCAAAAGCGGACGGCCCAGCAACACTCAAGAGACTGGCCATTGACATTAAAATGTTCAAATCCTTGTCCGACCTACTCGACCAGGCACCATTTGAACCCCATACGAACGCGGTTATTAAAACCGCCATTTATCTAGCCTTTTATGGGTTTCTTAGACCAAGAGAATTCACCATTAGTGGCCAGCACCATAGCCAAGGGTGCCTCCTCACCTCTTACCTCATGAAACACACAGACTACTATGTCCTGACCCTACCTAAGACCAAAACAAGTCAGATGGGGGAACCGGTTCACATAACCTACTACCCCACAGGGAACAATTGGTGTCCGGTGAAAGCACTGGACGCTTTCTTAGCCACAACACCAACACGCACCACGAAGCCACTACTATTACTACACGATGCAATTCTTACCACGGCAAAATTCATGCTTTATGTCTGTACGCTTATCACCAGACTTGGTCTAAATCCTAGAAACTACTCGGGGCACTCCTTCAGAAACGGAGCGGCCTCCACAGCCTTTTAGCCAAGACATTCCAGCACACCTTCTCCTGTCCACTGCTCGCCAGCGTACGGCCAACTCACGCTTGCAGGACTTCTTGCAGGTGGCTCCTTTCCTATGGAATAGCCTGCCGACGACCATCAGACTCTCCCCTAGTCTCAAAAGCATCTTTTTAGGAAAGCTTATGGCCTCCCAGTGTAACCTCTACCTCACGTAACTGTCCCATGCTCTCTCCTAAAGTGCTAAAGTGCAGCACTCTATTCTTTCCTCCAGCCCTGCTTTACGCCACCTTATTTGATTGCTACCTCCTGTCCCGTTGTGTTTTACACCCCACCTCCTATAGACTGTAAGCTCGTTTGAGCAGGGCCCTCTTCAACCTATTGTTCCTGTAAATTTTTGTAATGAATGGTCTCATTTATTGTTAAATCTCCCCCTTTGATAATATTGTAAAGCGCTACAGAATAGGCATGTGCATGGGGAAAATTTTCGGTTTGGGACTTCGGGACTTCTCCATGGGAATTAGGGAGTTCTCTACCAAAAGGCTGAAAGACCTAAATTGGTCTTTCAGACAAATTTACTAATACTAAGTAAAAAATTACTAAGTATTAGTACATTTTGCCCCTACTCGCATGTCTAGTAAACAGTGAGCAGCCTGTGACTGCTCACTGTTAAAAAAATAAATAACTAAAAAAATCACTGAAAATGAAGTGATCGGTGTATTGTATTTGGAATCCATTTTAACTACAAATGGTGGAAAGATGATCTGATCTGATTGCATATGGTTAATGTATACAGAGGAGAAACTTTCTACATATACAATATTTGTGACCTTTTTCCCATGGACAGCATGCAAAATATACTGTCTGGAAAATCTCCACTAGTAATTCATTTTGATATCAGCAAGTTTCCCTGGTTTTAACATTGATACAGAACATTCCACAGACGATCAGATCATCTTTCCACCATTTGTAGTTAAAATGGATTCCAAATAAAACACACCGATCACTTCATTTTCAGTGATCTTCCCTTTTTATGCATTAGCCTGTAACATTGTTCATATTGTATAGATATCGTCACATTTTCACAGTTGCGTATCTTGAGGGTTAAAAAAAAATTAGCAGCAAGAAAGCTCAAACCCTTCCCCCTATCCTCATTGGTCATTCTAACATACAAATACCGATACTTACCTGTCTTCAGTTCCCCTCTGAGGAGTAACCCAGACGAAACGCACGCGTCAGGGGCTCTGGACGATTAGTCGGCTTGTACTTGTGCAACTTGTGTAACACACAACCGTTATTTCGCTAGCTTAAATTGCTCTTCTACCTAGGCGTACTATTTAAAAGTCCTGTTCTTTAGTTACTTGCTAACTATGGGCAGGGGGAGAAAGGTCAGAGAGGCAGTGTAGGCATTTGATAAGGGGTACCCTCGAAGGCACTTAGTTTTGTTACAATCAGCCAGCGCTAGGTTTGTTACACTCTATATATATATATATTTGTTGTTTTTTTTTTTTTTTTTACTCTCTTTTTATTGTTACATTTGTCACCACAATAACATTTGTACAAAAAAGTATTTTAAAAACATTCATATACATAGACAAAGACACAAAAAAAAACACCCCACCCACCCACGAGAGTTCTACAGACTTCCAACCCCTCTATCGTACTTCAAGTGGTATTAATATTACATTTGTAGTATTTTTTTCTCCCAATTGTCCCATAGGCTCCTGTCATCATTCAAAAGCTTGCAGTGATCCTTCTCCATTTTAAGTTGGTAGACCAACTGTATTGTTATTAACTTGATGTTAAATGGGGTATCTCCCTTCCAATTTCTTGCTATTACTATTTTACATGCTATTAAACAATGAGTAATTAGAAATTGTTTTATTTTATTTAATTTTGGCCATTGATAGTGTAATAACATTATTTCAGGTTTTAGAAATATTTTAACCCCGCACAGTGTATGAATGATGAATTGAGCCCACTGTCATACAACAATCACTTTTTTACATGACCACCACATGTGGATATCGTTTCCTTTTTCCTCTCTACATTTCCAACACTTTGTATCCATAGATGTATCGAATTTAGATATTTTAGTTGGCGTCATATACCATTGATTAGCCATCTTGAAGTGTGTTTCTATCAATACAAAGGAGTGAACAAATGTATTAATTTTTTGTAAGGTAGCTAACCATTCATTTAGTTCTATATTTATTTTTAATTCAGTATTCCATTTTTTTAATAGCACTGGGTAGGACAGAGCCATACATTGGATCCAACATTCCAACGCATCTAGAGAACAGCTGCTTTATTTTATTCTGGTATAAGATTAATTTTAATATATCATACATCTTTCCCTCTTTAACTAGCACTGCTTTCTCCAAATAGTGTTTTACTCTGACATAGGTATATACATCTTTAGCAGAGATCTTAACCCCTTAAGGACCAAGCTTCTGGAATAAAAGGGAATCATGACATGTCACACATGTCATGTGTCCTTAAGGGGTTAAACTCCTCTACCAACGTTTTATAAGGCTTGATTTTACCATCTTTGGTCAAATATTTTAATGTATTTATTCCCTTTTCTTTCCATAATTTTAAGGAAATACTATCTATATATTATATTATTTAGTTCTATTATATATAAGTTTTGAAAATCGATATATTTTATTGACCAAATCAATTTTTTTCCTTATGTGCCATATTGGAGTGATCTGTCCTAAAATATATGATCTGGATAGATTAAATTTTTTTTGTATTCCAAATTAACTCTAGGGGATCTCTTAATTGGCTAGTTTCTAATTCTGACCACCACCATACTTCCTCTTTATTTTGTTTTAGCTGACTAGCCATGACATGCGTAATGATCCCTGCTTCGTAATATTTTATTATATTCGGATAACCTAGGCCTCCCTTCTTTATTCCTCTTGATAGTACTCCATTTTTAATTCTGGGTTTTTTCCCTCGCCATACGAAGTTAGAGAAAGCCTTGTTAATCATTGTCAGACATGCATTCGGGATTTCTAATGGGAGCATTCTAAACAAATAAATCCATTTTACTTCTAATACTTCTAATTTTCTCCATTCTTTCAGATTTTTATTAGTTTCTTTTAAGAGATCCATAAAATTTATATGCATAATGCTTTCTACATTTCTGCAAATTTGAATTCCTAGATATAAGAACGTTTTAGCTTTAATAAAACTATATGTTTCTTGATAGGAATCTATTTCTTGTTTTGACATATTGATATATAATGCAATTGATTTAGTTTTATTTAATTTGAAATTTGATACCGCACTATATAGCTCAATTTCTGACATTGCATTTAATATTGATGTTGACGGATTACTTAAAAATAGAATGGTATCGTCAACATAGAGAGATACTTTCAGTTCTTTTTGTTTTGCTGTGAATCCCTTAATATTTTCATTGTGTCTGATTCTG